>NW_026892573.1:21780000-22405000 GCF_033815535.1 Pezoporus flaviventris
TTCTGCCATTTCAGCTGCAAGCCCAGACAGGGAATGGACCAACCATCGTGCACCCCTCTACACAGCTACACCGACAGAGTTTAAATGCCTTCTACAAAGGACACTGACACAAAGTTAAGTCATTGAGCCTGCAGAGCCCTGGGTAGGGAGGTGGGTGCCGGGCTGCTGGGCCCGGCAGGGAGGCAGCTGCTGTCCCATGGGCGGCAGAGGGTGGCTGCTCCTCCTTTCACTTCCAGAGCCAGAAGCTCACACAAGGACAGGACCGGAAGAGGGCGCACTCCTGACCCCGGCCACACAGCCAGACACTCGCCTCCTGCTGCACGGACACAAAGTTAAGTCTTGGCGTGTAGCAGGGCCCTGCGCAGGGGTTGCGCGTGGTGAGCAGTGGCGGTTGCTCTGCAGTTCTCCTTTTCAGCCACAGGCACGCAATGGGAAAGGATCGGACCTTGGTGTGCTCCGGTCCTCAGGCACTCATGCAGAGAGATTTGCTGCCTTCCATAAGGATGCTGACACGAAGTTAAGTCATCAAGCCTGGCAGAGCCCTGGGCAGGCGTTGCCTATGGTGAGCCAGTGTGGCTGCTGTGTCATTTTTTTCTCCTGCTTTTTGCAGGCACAGGCCCAGACAGGGAATGGACCAGGCCACTGGGTGCATACAGAGCCAGAGATTCACTTCCTTCTATGAATGACGCTGACACAAATTTAAGTCAACTCTTGCTGAGCCCTGGGCAAGGGTTACCCAGATGAATGAGAATGGCTGCTGCCTTTGCTTCTTATCCTTTTTTTTGCAGATGCAGCCCCAGACAGCAAATGGACCAGACCATGGTGTGCTCCTGTCCTCAGCCACACAGACGGAGAGCCTGGATAAGCAGCTGATTTTCATGCTGTTGAGGAGAATGAGGATATCGACGGTGACATGCCACAGTTGAAAATTTAACTACCTGAACTACGTAGGCCCAGACAAGGACAAGATCAGACCATGGCACACTCACTGCCTTCTCTTCGCAGCCACATAGCCAGAGATTTCTGTAGCGTTCCATAAAGCCATTGACCTAAAGACAAGGAACCAGAGCCAGCCTGCACCATGCATCTTCCCTCAGGCATCTGGAAGCTCCCGACAGCCATGGATAAGGGGATCTCTCTGCTACTCACCCTCCCTGTGTGAAACTGACCTGGAATAAAATTTTCTGATTCCTGAACCAGGCTGATTCTTCTGCTTTGTGTGGGTTTTGGGGGCAAATCTGCTGGGCCCTTTCCTTATTATCATACAATTATAGAATGTTTTAGCCTGGAAGGAACCTTCTAATCCAACACCCCTGCCATGGGCAGGGACACCTTTTGCTAGACCAGGTTGCTCAAAGCTCCATCCACCCTGGCCTTGAACTCTTCCAGGGATGACACAGCCACAACTTTTTGGTCAACCTGTCAACCTGTCCCAGTGTCTCACCACACTCTCACCACACAACTTTTCCCTAATTTCTAAATGTACCCTCTTGCAGTTTAAAGTCATTCCCTCTTGTCTCATCAGTACTTGCTCTCACCAAAAGTCACTCTCCAGATTTCTTGTAGGCCCCTTTAAGTATTGGAAGGCTTTTGTAAGGTCTCCCTGGAGCCTTCTCCTCTTCAGGCCCTACAAGCCCAGCTCTCTCAACCTGTCTTCATAGGAGAGGTGCTCCAGCCCACTGATCATCTTCATGGCCTCCTCTGGACTTGCTTGAGCAGGTCCATTTTCTTCTCATGTGGGGGGCCCCAGAGCTGGATGCAGGATCCTCCTGGACCTTTTCCTTATTGTCCTGTATACACCAAATGGCTGTATCTTTGCATATGCCTATGTTTTAAAATACAGGTATCTTTATATAAAGACATATAGAAAGTGGACATTTCTTTTCCTGATGGGAAGGAAGTTAGGAGCCAGCCAGAGACTGCTTTGAGATCATGTAGGTAGGACACTTTTAAAAGAAATCAGGCTACCACTGGGTAGTCTGAAAACACAAATGGGAGCCAAGATCAGTGTCCTTGGGTCAGTGTGATGAGGCAGATATCAGCCTGTGGTACACAGGCTCCATGCACACTTCTCCACAAGTCGCTTTTTGTCAGTTGTGCAGCTGGGATGTTCTGTGCAAACTTACAGGCTTACAAGAAAATCAGGACACTTCTAGCAATGGCACTTCGGCCTAATTGGGCATAAAGATGTATGCGACTTTCTAGAAGTGTTTTTATTTCTTCTTCTTTAAAAATGAAGTCATTATTAGCAATCTGTTTTGATTTACAGAACAGTTCATTAACACAAGAATTCATAAAGGCAAGACTTTAATACTTAGGAATATGCACCCAACATTCTCTCAAGCAACCACTACTGACAAGTACCCTGGCTGCTGTGTTAGAAAGAAATGAAGAAATCTGATTTAAGTACAGAAAGAAGAAGAGCAAGGCCTGTGAAGAGCAAGGAGCTAGACTGATGTACATGGGCTGGTATGAAAGAATGGATGATAGCAATAGGCTAAAGCAAAATGATATGGCAATGTGAAACAAGACATACGGTTGCTCCAAGGGCTGTGCCATTAAGGTTCCATAACGAACTTTGTTAGAATAGGTGTTTCTTCATCCCATCAGACTGGCCAGGCTCTGAAATCCACTACTCACTTCCAGATCACTGAAATTTACCTGAAGTTCCAAGTAGGTGTCATGGGTTCAGCAGTAGCAGTCTTTTTTCTCCTTCTTGGTAACTGGTGCAGTGCTGTGTTTTGACTTTCGGCCTGGGAACAGAGCTGATAGCGATGTTTTGGTTCGTCCAAGGACTTTGTGAGCCTCATGCTCTGCCAGGGAGGAGGGGAAGCCAGGAGGAAGCAGAGGCAGGACACCTGACCCAAACTGACCAAAGAGGTATTCCATACCACAGCATGTCATGCTTGGGGTGAGGGGTAACTGGGAGTTACCCGGAAGGACACGGGCACCAGTTACCAAGAAGGGGAAAAAAGACTGCTACTGCTGAACCCATGACAGTAGGGTATTCTGTTGTTGCTGTTTCATTTGTTGCTTTTTTTATTATTTTCTGTTTTCCACTATAACAAACACCTGCGGTATCATCTCTGTAAGGTGGCTGCATTGCACTCAGCCAACAAACTTCTCTTTCAGTCACAGCACAACAGAATGACATTAGCTGTCTTGCTGAGCATCTTAAACTCCCATTCATCACTAAATTATCTGTGCACTTTCACTGGAAACTGTATAGTCAAGAAGTCCACCACATTTAATTTTCATAAACCATTTTCATCAATGCTTCAGTGTGGAAAAATTGTTGTGTAAGAGGAAACCACTCTATATTTATCATTTAAATTATCCATTCAAATTATGTCAATTATGACTGGAATTTTTTTCCTTCTGATAACCACACCACCACATAAGAGGCAGCTGGTTGTCACACTCAGTTTCTTACTCATTAGAGTACAAGACAACAGAAAGAAGTGGCTAAGGACTTGGCAGGTATGGTTCACACATTCCTGGCCATTCATACTCCAGACTCCATACAAGGCTCCATGCTTTACCAGATTCTTGGCTGAAAGGATGCATGCCTCAAGACATGCAAGCAAAATTATCTGCCAGGCACAGCACCCACAGAAATACAATGCTATTCAGTTTTAGTACAGAATTTGCTATAGGAGATAGCATTATAGAGTTTCCAGAACAGAAAAGACATCATGAGGTTCACACTTAACACCAGTACCATACAGTGATAAAAAAAAATTGGTGAATGGATTGGAAAATTTAAAGCTGTCCAGGAACAGAAAGAGTTACAGGCTTTTCAAACAACCACTCATACAGATCTTTCTGACTGAAACACTATAATTATGGCTGATTTTCATTACAGTTGTTCACTTCTGGGACAACACTGAGCTCAAGGAAACACAGTATTCATTCATAGGGTGACAATTCTTCATGTGGGCACTGCTGCTTAACAAAATATGGCTAATCCTGGCAGTATCAATGTAATTTAGAACTTAATTCCTTACTGTTTAAAATGTATGCATAAAAAAAAACCCTGACTAAGGAGACTGCCAGTGTGATCAACCTTGGTTCTTACCACTCCTTCTACAGAGCTGAAGTGTTAACTCTGCATTGCCAAGAAGCCTGAAGCTTAAAGCTATCCTTTGCTACCCAGCAAAACACATTGCATGTTCCAGTCTTTTCCTGATTAGAAATACTTTGCTGTTAGCTGGCAGTGTTGCTCTAACTCTGATGACTAAGAATATAAAAATGACACTGTCTGTAAAGTGAGGTGTTACCTGTTATATTTGGAATAAGACATTTTGGGGTGGGGAATAAAAACTTGTTTACAAGGTTTTTTTTCTGTCACAGCACAACAGAGAGAAGCTAGCCATCTTGCTGATCATCTTAAACTCCCAATTATCACTCATCTGTGCACTTTCACTGGAAACCAGAAACCGTAGAGTCAAGAAGTCTTTATAGTCAAGCACAAACAGCAGACATCAAGGTAAGTACATGTTGGGAATGACTGTTCTGGGTGTAACCTAAATTAGTATTCAAACACAGGAAGTCTGCTGATCAAGTATGTCAACTAGGAAAAATGACAGCCTGTGGAACAACAATGCGTTAATAGTTGATGAGATATATAGAAAACTAGTGGTCATAAAACTTTTACTGAACAAATAGCAACTCCACAGCTTTCAATACTGAGTGGAATTGGCACTTCTGGTTCCTAGGTTTGCCTTTGTAGGTCTTTCCTGAGGATCAGGTTTCAGACATGAAAAAAAGTTTTCCTTGTTCCAGCTGAGTGTTTCTGGTTGTTATTGATAGTCCTTGTGAGTTAACCCTGCCCTGGAGCTGTTGAATAAAGAGTTCTTGTTCCAACTGGGTGTTTCTCTTTCTTTATTGATCATTATCTTTGTGGGTTAACCCTGCTTTGGAGCTGTTGTTTAGTTTCACCTGCACCATCTCCACAAAGACATTTCAACATCTCATGGACAAAATGGATCTGAGATGCTTCTGTTTAAAACCCATGGATTTTGACAATTCCACTGTGGGACTTTAATACTTGTGTGAATGTCCTAGAAGTTATACACCTACCTCACCTACACCTACCTGATAAAGGACAGCCTTTGCCAATCAAAGACATTCCTCTAAGAGGTCAGATTGTACCTCTGAGTGAACTGCCTGAATGTCAGGGCCACGAGTGCACTAGTAAGCCTTACAAGGTTATAATAAGCCTTGACCAACCTCCATCCACATGCCCTCTGCTCATTCATCCAGGAGTGCTGCTTCAGCTCTGGCCTGAGCCTCAAGTCTGCCTGAGCTGCATCATAGCTGTGCCTGTCCTCAGCTGCCCTGATTTAGTGACTGCTTTTCCTGGAGGGACTCCAGACTGACAATCCTGTCTGATACCCTGTCCCCTGGACTGACACTGGATCTATACTATAACCTTGTTTGTGAGCCATCTCCTGCTGTTCCCTCCCAGCTGGACTCCCTGGATGAGGCTCATCACCTTGACTTGGCCAAGCCTGCCAGTGGACCCTGCCACTCTCACTGCCCTGCTCACATCCTGTGGGACTGTGCCTTGGTTGGTGACCTCCTGTGGCCACTCTCAGCACCCAGCTCATCTGCACTGTAGGGTAGCCCCATTCTTGCTGCTGACACTGGATATTGTGCCTAAAATTAGGACAGAATTTCCACCTCACCAATCCTATTTTCATGTGGGAATCCATATGAGAAATCATTCAGTATGCCATGTACCAAAAGGAGACGATAACTTCCTTGACATTTTCCCAGAATGCTTCCTTCTTGGCATATAAACAACTTCCAGCCCCCTCCAGACACACTGTCAGAAATTTGCTTTCCACAGAACAATAAATACCAGATCAAACAAGATCATGCCAAAGCAATCAACACAAGACCTTCCAACACCTCTGCCTTTACACAGGAAAGAGCCTTGCAACACAGCCTAGTTCCTGCTAACTTACCACTTCTGCTGTAGTTATGTCGCTATGTCCCACAAGGCTATGACTTCTCTTTGTTCCATGTATCTTAGCTACTCTTTTCCAGCAGATACAAGTTGGGCAACGTCAATTAGGCTGCTCCAAATTAAAATTGCTTCCAGTGTGTTCTAAGCCTGACATTCACTGGAGTTCTGCAAGAGCATTCGTATCTTTATCTTCTACATATACATTAGTTTAATAAAAATTATTAGAATCATAGAATAGTTAGGGTTGGAAAGGACCTTAAGATCATCTAGTTCCAACCCCCTGCCATGGGCAGGGACACCTCACACTAAACCATGTCACTGAAGGCTCTGTCCAACCTGGCCTTGAACACCGCCAGGGATGGAGTGTTCAGAGCTTCCTTGGGCAACCCAGTCCAGTGCCTCACCACCCTTACAGTAAAGAACTTCCTCCTTATATCCAATCTAAACTTCCAAAGTTTTAACCCTTTACCCCTTGTCCTATCACTATAGGCCCTATTCTTTCTATGAGCTTTGCCTCAGTAATCAGAGGTCTTTTATACTTAGCTGCATATGGGTTACTAGTATTTCTAAGCTTTACTGCAGTTAAGCTAGCTGCAGATACTACTCCTACTGTGCTCATAAAGAAAAGCTTTGGAAGATGATCTCAAAAAATTCACAGGAAAAAAATGCATGTTAGTCTTCAGGTACCTCAGTCATGAGAACCACACAGGAAACAATGCAGAACAAAGGTGCAGGAGAATGCTGGAAGTATAACACACACAGCTATTTTCACCAAATGAAAACTATGGGACCTATGTAGGCTAGAATTATTTAAAGCAAACAAAACAAAATCTTCATTCAACATTTTAGTTTAGCACTGGCTTGCTGACACTTACAGGGCAAATGCCTGTATAATTCTGTCATTAAGGAAGGGAACCAGATTTCACACAGTACCCAAGTAGTTTCACAGCCTGCCTGTGTGCTCCCAGGCCAGTCACTTTCTATTGCTGGCTCAGATGCATCACTTGACATGGAAACATCACTGTGCTGCAACAAACACAAATGTAGTAACATGTGGCAAATATTCTACCGCATTTTTGGTGATGATCACCCTTACAGTTATCCAAGTTACAAGTGGTTTTTTTTTTCTAATTTATTAGAAAGCAATATTTAGCAGTACGTAATTTTCCTTCCTTTTAAAAATAACCTGCAAGTTTGATTTTACTCTTAGGAACATATTAATAAATTCCCTTTCAAAGATGAATTTCTAGTATCAACTCTCTCTTAGATGGACACAAGAATTGAACATGGCTGCTACTTTTCACTTTTTCTTACTGCCTTTGTGGTTGGTTTCAGAATTTTCTAAGCACATAGTGAAATTTCAGAATACCTCTACTGCATTAGCTCTGGTGATTTAGCAGCATAAAACCCAACCAGAGAGTGTCTGAAAATTGGCACCACTTAAACAGGCTGTGACCACAGAATCATAGAACCGTAACTAGGTTGGAAAAGATCATCAAGTCCAACGGTTACCCCAGGACTGCAAAGTCCACCACTAAACCATGTCACTATCGGCCTCATCTACATGGTTTTTGAACAGCTCCAGGGACGGTGACTTCAATACTTTGCTGAGCAGCCTGTTTCAGTCACCCTTTCAGTGAAAAGAATTTTCCTAATATCCAATCTAAAGCACCCCTGGTGCAGCTTGAGGCCGTTACCTCCTGTCCTATCACTTGTTACTTGGGAGAAGAGACTGACCCCACCTCACTACAACCTCCTTTCAGGCAGTTGTAGAGAGCTGTAAGGTCAGCCCTGAGCCTTCTTTTCTCCAGACTAAACAACCCAAGCTTTCTTAGCTGTTCCTCAAAGGACTTGTGCTCCAGACCCTTCTGGAGCAATCAACAAAGCAAACAACCAGTTTTGTTTCTCTTCTTTGGACATGCTCCAGCACCTCAAAGTCTTTCTCGTAGTGAGGGACTCAGAAACAAACACAGGATTGAAGGTGCAGCCTCAACGATGCTCCAGTACAGGAGGATGGTCACTGCCCTGACCCTGCTGGCTACGCTGTTGCTAATACAAGCCAGGATGCCGTTGGCCTTCGTTAACACCCGGGCACAAGCTGGCTCATGTTAGGGGGCCGCCAGTCAGCACCTCCTTTTCCTCTGGGCAGCTTTCCAGCAGCTCTTCCCCTAGCCTGTAGCGTTGCGTGGGGTTGTGTGAGCTAGAAGGGACCGGCTCACACCAACAAGGTGAGCACTATTTGCAAGCCGCACTCCTGCTGCTCCCCTTGCGCCCGCTGGCACTCGCGGTGCCCGAGCACCTCCTCCAGCACTACCTGGTCTCTCCTTGCGGTACCACAACACGCCACCGGCCCGCCTGCTGTAAAACCGGCGGGACGATGAAGGGGGCGGACCTCGGCGGGACGTCCCCGTGGAGGGGCGGGCTGAGGTCGCGGCCTGCGTTGGGAAGGCGGCACCGCGCGGCTCAGCCTTCCGCTTCTCTCCGCTGTACCGGCCGGGGCAGGTGGCGCCCCGCGTGTTCCGCTGGTCCCGCGGATCCTCGGTGGCCATGCGGCTCCTCACCGGCGCTTCCAGCGCAGTGCCGACGGCAGCACTACTGCTGCTGCTGCTGCTGGCTCCCGGTTCCCGTGAGTAGCGGCCGCGGCTGGACGGGCGAGCGGGCGGCGACAGCGCTGCTTCTCTCTGGTAGCCGTGCGGACCCAGGCCTTGCAGTGCAGCCGGGAGCGGGGCCGGGAGTGCGGGTGCGCCCTCGCTCCCCGACGAGTGCCCCTTGGCTCGGGTTTCTAGCTGCAAGCTTGCGGGGTTGCCGGTTCCTTCTTCCCACCGGCACTTAAGAGCCGGGAGCGCACCGTGCGCCGGGCCGTGCCGTGCCGGGACCATAGCGAGAGTCTCGGCACTCGGGATGGGTTTGAAGTGCAAACCGTAACTGAAGAGCACAGAGAGAGGGATGGGTGGGGTGTGGGGGTTCGCACACAGCGGGGGATTCACAAACACGCCCGACCCTGCCCGCTCGCGGATCCCATCTCCTTGCTCCCCTGCGACTGCGAGCCTGAGCTCGGAGGCGGGGCGAGCGGGAGATGTTCCCTAGAGCCCGCAGGTGACGGGGCCTGCCCGTGGTGGTGTCCGGATAAGCGGGTCTTTGGAGAGCCGAAGAAGCTGCGGTGCCCTAGGCCGGGCTGGGAGGAAATGCTTCCCTTGCGTGTTGTCGCTGTTCCCCGAGGCACGCTGTCGCTGTCATTGTGGCCCGTGGGTTTTTGCAGCTTCGGGGATGTGGTGGTTTTGCTGCTGGGGCAGATGGTGTGTTTTGTTGTGCTTCTGCCGGACGCTTGCAGCGATGCCTCTTTCAACGGCAGATTCTAGTCAATGCAAAGCCTCCTGTTTTCTTGTGCGTTAACTCGGGTGGTAGGACACCAGATTCGGGGGATAACGATCGCCATTCATTCAAATAAAATGAGAGACAGAAAAGTCTGAGCTCCTAGAACTGCCTTTTCAGAAGACTGAAATGCCCCATAATTTCCCAAAGAAGCCAAAAGATAGGTACAATAATTAACTTGCCATATATAATGTTGAGGATTATCAGTCAGTCCAGCAGTGTTAATATGTTGTCTAGTCTAAATTATAGATCGATATTAAAAAAGTAAAATGAGGGACATGTACAGCTTTATAATTGCCCTAACAACAAAAAAAAAAAAAAAAGAGAAAGCCCCAAGCCAAGCTGTTTTTTAAGAAGTTTATCAGTATCCTGTTTACTGCTTTGCCTTTTGGATCTTATGGCCTTCATTTCACACAGTAGACTGTCATTTAATTTCATGTAAGATTGGCCTGATTTTCTATCATGCTGCTTCCTGAGTGCATGTGCTGGTTTAACTGAGCAGTTAGTGCCGTCTCCTGGGGCAGAGATGATCTCATCTGACTTTTGATGGTCAAATATAGTCTTTCCTTTATATGTGAATTTCTGGTATAGACCCTGTTTATAATGTATGGAGAGCTGTGCCCTTTTAAGGTTCAGTCTAGTGTGTCTATTGAAGTATCCTTTTTTTCTGCACACTTAATCAGAAACTTCCAGAAGCGGCTGCTGAGATTTGTGTTGATCTCAGCAAAAGCTATGATTCGCTAATGAACACACAAGAGAAAGTGTGAAACGCATCAAATACCACAATTCGCAAAAAGTGAAAGTGGCAGTAAGTTTGCTCTTACTCCCAGTAGATTTCTCCTTACTCCAGTTAATTTTTTGGGGCAAGCTGGTTTTTTCAATTTAATTTTGTTCTTTTACTCTGCTGGACAGTTTATTTCAGTATGTCGGTAAAGTCAGTAGAAGAAAGCTCACCAAAATGTTACGGTTTAGGAAAAATCCTTCCCACTATTATGTAAAGTCCAGCTGGCTTCCTGATATCTTAGCGAATAAGAAGAATCATGCTCCCTGGCAGAAAGGTGCTCCCATCCTCTTCCTGTTCAGACCAGATAGCTAGCAACGTCTTCCAAGAGCTTACCTGTATACAAAACGACTTGCAGTACAAAAAAGCAACAGCAGCCTCCAGACCTGAAAACAGGCATAGCATCTCCTTACTTCTCTTAGATTCAACTTCTTTTAGAAACAACAGCAAAAGATGTTCTTTTTCATTCTCAAATTGACCAGCGCTGAGGATTGGTTAGCTTCATTTATGCTTTTCCTTAAGCATCTATGCAATGGTGTTTACACTTCATTTTGCAAGACTGTGAGATAGTTTCGCAATGTTAAGGCATGTCTGTAAAGTTGCTGGGGTAATCCTGCCTGACCTTTGTCTCAGGATGACCTACTTTTTTGGTAAGTGAAGAATGCCACTTCAAATAGGTACCAAAAGGCCTTCTTGTGTCAAAGGGAAAAGAAATAAAGTTTCCAGATAGCAGGGATTTGATTTAAAATTTGTTAAAATTGCATGGCAGATGTTACAGGAGACTTGGGGTCCTGGGTTGTTTCTGTTTTAATCTCCAGAATTTGAGTTTCATTCATTTCAGCTGAGAAGAACGAGTATCCTGATGGTGGAGACTCTGTAGGCCAGAGTTATACTGAAGTTGCTGCTCTTACCATCTCTGCTTTAGCCATTGCAGCACCTCAACTGTTACTCATTTAAATTGCTTTGAGGTTGGTGTCCCAGTCTGAGATCTTCCTGATGGACTGTGCATTGTCAGTGCCTCTGTACTTTCTGGTTTTTAAACCAACAAAACTGTAATGACTTGATCATAAACCTCTCTTACTTACCAGCAATGTATCAAACTTGAGAAGATACAAAGGCAAAATTTTATGTATGACTTTTGAAATGTCCGCAAAATGAACCTGTAAAGTTGTGCTTAGCAAAAATGTGAGTTTATGTATTAATGTCTTTCTGTAAAGAGGTTCAGTTAAGACTAGACATAAAGCTTACAAGTCCTTACAGATACGTTTCTTTGTAAATCTTATTTGTCAAGATAAATATGTTTATCTTAAATAACTTTGCAGGAGTGGGTAAATTGACCCTTGTCAAATGCAGGAAATTGAATGAGTAGTAACCACCCATCTGTGGATGCTTCTTCTACCAGACTTCATCTACAGAGAACAGTAATTTTGTATTTGCCTGAGCTGGAAACCGCAGGTTCCTAACATTAAAGGTTCATGGGTGTTACCCACTGTGTTGATCTTGTCATGATCTGCCGAAATCAAGTCCATTTAAAATCTTGTTGTGTTCATTTTCAGTAAGTACCGGCGCTATCCCTGTCACCCTGCAGCTGAAAGAAGGCAGATTCAGATGGGGTATTAGGAAGTTCTTTACTGTGAGGATAGTGAGACACTTGCACAGGTTTCCCAAATAAGTTGTGGCTGCCTTTTCCCTGGCAGTGTTCAAGGCCAGGTTGGATAGGGCTTTGAGCAACCTGGTCTAGTGGAAGGTGTGCCTTTGGCAGAGTTTGGAACTGGATGATCTCTAAGGTCCCTCCCAACCCAAACCACTCTGTGATTCTGTGTGTTTAGCACAAACTTGGATCTTCAGCTCCTGTCTGACTGCCGCTTCTGGAAGCTGAATTCCAGCTATAAAGCTAGAAAAACTGTCCTAATTTTGCCCTTTTGAAAGTTTGCTTATCCGGATTGTCTCCAACTTCTGTCATCTTATGCAGTAGAGCAACAAAACTGCGAGGGGCCCCGCAGGCACTCGGTGTACCAGACTGTGCATTAGTGTTTCACAGGAAGCACACTTGCCTTCAGATACACCCCAGCCAGCCACAAGCAGTTATATTTTGAGCTGCAGCTGCACCTAGCCTTAAACACAGGAAAACAGTTGTTTGACAAAAATGTTGTTGATGCCTTTTCTCTATTCTTTTCCAGTATGTGGTGTGCAGTTTTACTTTGGGTATTTCCTTGGTTCGGTTCTGTTTCAGCATGAAAAATTAACAGGGAGATCCTTCGTTTCTCCTCGCCTTCCTCTTTTCCCTGCATCACAGGGGAAACAAGCATCAGCATGGAGTTTCCCTATCAGGGTTTGTAGAATCAAAACTCACACCTGTATGTGTACACCTCGGTCAGTGCAGAATTCTGGCCTTGGCACTTCTGCTCCCTGGAGAAGGCCAGAAACCCACACTGTTTTGCTTTGGGCCAGGTGCCCTGTGTAGTCTGTGGTCTTGAATGAGTCTCTGGCTCTTGTCAGAGCCATTGCTGTGTAAAAGCTTACACTGCTTTTCCTTTTGCCTTAACCCAGGAGTTCTTCCTGCCTCTCTGGATGAAGTCTCCTACTGTCCCTGCAGTAATACACACTGCTTCAAACCCAAAACCACAGTCTGAGGATAGACAGCAGTTTGGGAATAGTGTCATATAAAGATTTTCTTACTTGTCTTACTCAGTGCCATGTATTGCAGTGTGGCATATTCTTTTGCAGTATCCCATGTTAGTATGTGCTTGTATTTTGGAGCAGCTGCTAGTGATCCAAATTAAGAAACCTGTCAGTGTTCAGGGTTTTTTTGAGGAAGGAAAGAAAAAAAAAGTATCTTTTAAGCTGGATAAAGTCCTTGATGTCTTTTAAGGTGTGCAATCCAAGCTGATCTGAACTAGGACTAATACAGTCCTGTCTTCTCTTCTACCTCTAGTTCTTGCTTCTGTCTGTCATCTAATCATGCAGGGAGCACATTCTGCTGGTTGAGGCAGCAAAAAAACCCATTGTGTGCTGTTGTTGGCGGGGGGGGTAATGTTCTGTTGGCTTAGCTTCCTCAGATCATTGTTTAATGTGGGGTGACTTTCTCTGCAGGATTGGGTCCTTCGTTGGGAAGCTTAGTTTACCTATGTCCCATACTCCTTTTTTTCTTTTTTTTTTTTGTTTGCTTGTTTTGCCTAAGATCCCTAATTAAAAAGTCTGACATATCTTGCAGCGCTGCCCCCAGTCTTCATATTACAGGGGTAAGATACAACGAGTGGTTTGCCATTTGTGTTTGCAAATTTTACATTTCTGAGATCTTAACTAAGGTTTTGGAACCACTAAGAAAATGCCCTATTGCTGTGATACTTAGTTCAGGTTATTCGCTTGCCTTTAGCAGAATATTGTTGTAAGTGATCAAAACTGAACGCTGCTTAGCAAAGGCAGAATCCACACAAGCGATCCTCTTGCATGCGAGTGCCAGACTTTTCTTTTTGTGTCGTTTCTAAATTTTACCACTTGTCTGTAGACCAGGCCTAAGGACAGAGGAACCTTTTAGGGTATGATGATACTTCACTGGAGATGTGATCCTTCTCTATCCCACTTCCCACCTGTCAAATGCTCTGTGGACACATTAGCATGCTGTTAGCCCTAAACTAAGCAATGTAACTTCTGAATGGAGCTTAACTGTTTTACCATGCTGCCCATGTAGGGGCAGAGCAAGTGCCCGTCTGCCTGCAAAGGCCTTGCAGGTTTTATAGGAAGCGATTTACATGGGAAGTTCTTTCTCTTCTGCTGTAGGTAATGTGAGTCATGTTATGACTGAAGGAAGGCCTGATTTTCTGCCTCTTCTTTCAGTCTCCTTTCATCTCAAGGAAGAGAATTTGGGATGGCAATGATGGGGAAGATAAAACTGAGGATGGGAAGGAGTTTCCAGTTCATTTGATGATTGAGTAGTGCAGGTGTCATTTTTAATGTGCTAAGAGCAGGCTGTAGTGGTACCATGCTTTTACATCATCATTATACCTAACTCCTGTCCATAACAGTTTAGTCACTTCTATGCCCAAAGCAGTTGACAGATGCTGTACAAACTTCCTCCCCTCTCCCCCCACTTCTTATTAATAAAGCACCTAAAAATATCTTGTTTTTCTTGGGTTTTATGTAGGAAGTAAAGAGATGATGAATACCAGCAGTACTACACCCTTCACAACGATTCCAGACCCTAAGTTGAAAGGTAATATGCATTTCTGTTGGTGTTCCTCAGTAGCATCAAGAAAAACAGTATGTATTTTGTATACCTTAAACTGCCCTGTAATAGTTTTCCCTTTATTTCATTTTATTGAATTGTGAATAGTTGCAGGGTAGGAGGGAGGTACTCTAATTGCCACATCTATTCCAGGACAACTAAAGATATTTAGGAATAGCAGAACGCAACTTAATCCTCATATACTTAGGTACCCCAGAGCAACAGAGAAAAGAGAAGTGGGAAAATTTGATTTCTAGAACTAGAGAGACCAATTTACAGTTAAAAAGAGAACCACCAGCTCAATAAGTCTGCTAGGCTGGAATTGAGTGCTCTTGAGAAAAAGACAAGGCATTCTTTCATTTTATTTTTAATGTCAGAATGAATTCTAGGTCCACTGTGCTTGAATTCATTGCTAAAGCACACATTTATTTCATAGTGTAGTCTCACTTTGACAGCATTAAGCTGTACACCTTTAAGCATGTACCATGCAAAAGGCATATTCCTTGAGACATTTTTGCCCTGTACTCCTTCACTCATACCACTTGCTGTTGGCCATCAAGTGGAATATATAGCCAGTACTCTGCTCATTGACTCACTCGGTCATGAGTTGATTTCATCGCTGACTCCCAAACTCCACACCCAAATCGCAGGCTTCTTTTCACCTGTATAAGCATGCAGTCCACATCCAGTTGTTTTCCCAGGATTGCAGAAGTAAGCACTCTTAACATGGGGGAAACCCAAAGCTGTGTTCTGGTTACAGTAGTGGGCCAGTATGGGAAAGGTTTAGCCGCAGATATATCCATGGCTTACGTTGTTATAAAAGTCATCACATCCAAGAAAAAAAATGTATTTGTAATTGTACAGTCACAGACTGTTTCTCAAAGGCAGTTTAAATCTGCAACTTAATATTCCAGCTATGTCAGTATGTATCCAAGGGTTGTGTGTGCAGTACGCAATGGTGGGTGTCCTGGATTCAGCAGTAGCAGTCATTTTTTGTCCTTCTTAGTAGCTGGTGCAGTGCTGTGTTTTTGACTTTCAGCCTGGGAACAGCACTGATAACACTGATGTTTTTAGTTACTGCTCAGTAATGTTTACTCTGACCAAGGACTTTCTGAGCCTCATGCTCTGCCAGGGAGGAGGGGAAGCTGAGAGGAAGTAGAGACAGGACACCTGACCGAAACTGACCAAAGAGGTATTCCATACCACAGCATGTCATGCCCAGTATATAAACTGGGGCCAGTTACCCAGAAGGGCGAGATCACTGCTCGTGTCAGGCAGGGGATCGGTTGGCTGGTGGTGAGCGGTTGTATTCTCCTCCCTCGTTATTACCTCATTATTATTGGTGGTAGCAGCAGTGATTTGCGTTATACCTTAGTTACTGGACTCTTCTTATCTCAACCCGGGGGAGTTACATTCTTTTGATTCTCCTCCCCATCCCTCTGGGAGTGGGGGAAGGAAGGGGGGAGTGAGCAAACGGCTGCTTGATACTGAATTACTGGCTGTGCTTAAACCACAACAGTGGGTTATGTCAATGAAAACGCAAAGTGATTCCCTCTGTAATTTCCTCCCTCCTCTTTTTGGTAGGTGATATAAAGATGAAAATTTGTTGCATTTGTTTTTACACCTGAGCTTGTTCAAAACATATATGCAATTGCAAAGAGGGTTGCCAGAACTGGTTGAGACTAGACTTCTCCAGTGGTAAGAACAGCACGTCTGTTAAAAGGAAATAGGCTTCTTGATTTTGGTAGCTGTGTTGCTGTTCTCATCGTCTCTGAGGTCATGCGTTTTATTTTCCAGCTATGCCGGAAAGCAGTAGAGCTGCTGCAAGGCAGATAGCACTAGCAGTGTGGGATGATGCTGTAAAAGATCATTCACTTCAGAGAAAAGAATAATCACAGAATGGGCATAGACAACAGTGCAGAATGAAGGGAGGGAAGTACGGACAGTGGTACTCCCACGAATGGGAGTTACCAGAAAGCTCAGTAGCTCTTTGCCTGGAGGAAGAGACCATTAATCTGTAAGAAACTTGGAAGATGGGTGCAGCAATGAGGACAGAAGTGAGAGGGTGCCTGAGAACCTAGAAGTAGCATGAGTTGCTGAAAAGAAAACTGGTAAAGTAGAAGTGAAAGAAAGGAAGGAAGGACAAAACCATTAAGACTGAACCATGGTTTATATTTTAAGTTTTTGGAAACAGGTACATTCGTAAGACCGTCTTTGTGTAGAAAGAGCTTAATCTTACTGAAAGATGCTTCCTAGGGCATTGGTCTTTCCCTCCCTGACTACTCTGTGCCAGCATGAGACCAGTTTGTAGCAGAGATGGGGAAAAGTGAAAATAAAAAAAAAAAGATTGAGGGACAGGAAGCAGAACTGAAATAGAGGAATAAAAGCTAGGGGGAAAAAAACCCTACAGTGCTTATGTAGGTCAAGAATGTCAGTGACAGTATGGCTGGTAACAGCAACTGGAATAGGACATGGTGTAGACATGGATGAGAGAAAAAAGACAGGATGTAAAGAATTCAGATTTGGGCACTGCTGTACATACACTGTAACAATTTTCTTGCTGCGCTGAGATCTGGAAGCATTTTGCAAAGGAGTAAACCCATCTGGTTTGGGATGGAATACTTTCTGCTCTGCTCACACCTGTAGCCTTCAAACAGAGATAGCCCGACTATTGTGTTGTGGGTACATTAAAATGAAAATTAATAATATTTCTTTTCTTGTTTTGTTTTCCTTGCAGTCAGTAGTAGTTTGCCCTCCAGTCTCACTGTTTCATCATCTACAAAATCAACAACATCTACAGTAGGTATGTATGTGTTCATTTGTGTGTTACTATGAACCTAGAAGCTAGCTGCAAGTATACCCCAGATAACTCCAAATTTGAATGAAATACCCAACAAAAGTGGGTATTTGAGAGAGGCATTATCATTTTAGGGCTAAGAGACAACCTGTAAAACAACTCTGAAATTAAGCTATACTGTTTTTCAGGTTTAGATAACATGCTTCTCCAGTAGGAGCAATGATGTTTCTGGTGCCATTGAAAAACAGTTATCAAAATTAACTTTCAATTCTTCCTTGCAATTTTATGTTAATTTTTTCACTCTAAGTAAATTTCTTCCATTTTCATGCATCAGTTATTGTGCAAACAGTGTGTATCTCTTTAATGTTATTTGACACTGAAGAGATTTAGGGTATAATGAAGTCCTTACTCGTGAGTTTCAAGAGTAAGAGTCCGTTTCCTTTTAGGTAAGACTCATGGCGCCTTATACCATAGAAAATAGTCCTTATAGAGAATAGTCCTTATAGAGCTCATAACACCAAACACTGGAGTTAAGTGAGACACAAGCAGCAGATCTAGGACAATCTGTCATGGGTACTTTTCCCATTGTTCTACGACTGCCCTCTTCCTTCACAACTTGGCAAAAGAACTGTAGGTGAGCATGATTTCCCAAGGCAGCAGTGTTGTATCTGTGATGCTCCCACCTAAGTAATGTGTTTACAAAACACATCTTTGTAGGAAGCTTGAAAGCAGATATTTAACCTGTGACATGAACAGTTCATCCATTTGTATATGCAGTGCTCCAACTGTTGGATATGTCAATATGAGATTATTTTAAAAAGAAATAAAAAAAAAATTCATCTGGGCAAACTTCCACAGGCATATTTCACCACATCAGTAAAGATCAGATAAGAATTAACGTCATGCAGTTGTTCAGTCTGTGATGCACAGATCAAAGGTTGTATCTGAGGGAAGAGAAGCTATTTCCATGCATTAACTGGATCCCTTTTGTGCTAAGAGCCATGTGGAAGCAGGGCAGAAATATTGTGCCTACCCTAGGATTCTTTGTGCGTTTGTGGAGCTCTATGCTGATCATGAGGTCCCAGCTATGTCATGCCATTTCCAGTACAACTCTCACTTTGTGTCTCTCTAGTCTGCAGATGATAACCTCTGAGCTACCACACTCAGAAGTTGCTTGTTACTCATTTAAGAATAAAATACCCGTGGGGAGGGAAGGGAGGAGGAATCTCTGCAAAGATGCAAAGACCTTCCATTTGATAGCAAGGAAGTAGTGTGGTGTCTCATTCCATTGCCTGCAATGTACCAGTTTAAGCATGTCTAACTTGAATAGTGGAGAGAATTTTATAATCCCCTTCTTGCCTTAGGGCCTTCCAAACGAGTAAAGTCATTGTTAACACAGGTGTTTCATCCACCCTGTGTTCCAACCCTTCCACCCTCTGCTCCAGCACTGATTATGGGTTTCTTGCAGAGGTCTGAGCTTTGCTGTGTTTGGATAATAACAGTAAAAAGAGGCCAGAGCCTTTTTAAGCACAGTACAGCCTAACAGACAGCTGTGCCTTTCTTCACAGGGTTTATGATTCATAAACTTTTTTTTTTATTTACTTTGTTAGAAACTTCATAGATTTTAGAACATCCAGTTCATCCAGTGTTCATCCAGTTTGATTATCTGTCTTGACCTCTTCAGAGTAAAGACTGCAGGATATGTGTACTTAATTTTCTTAAAGTCTTTTTTTCTTTTAGTTTTTCTTTTTGGGGGGAAGCTTTTCATGGCAGAAGCAAAAGTCTCTTCCAGTTATTCCCCATGCAAAAGAGAGTATTTATTTGTTTTAGGAAGAGCATTCAGTAGTAAGTACTTTCTGTGTCAGCACCGTGCTTATACAATTTGAGTAGTGTTTGGTCTTACTGAGTTAGAACACCAAGGGAATAGTGCATGCTGCTAAGAAATCTTATCTTTATACTACATATATAATTTGATGGATATAGCATATCTAATAAAGACAGCATACAAAGTAAAACACTTATTTCTTTTAAAATAAAGCATCATAAACCTTAACTACATGACTGGCATGTCTGCTTTTTTAAATAATAAAATTCACTCAGGCAGTCTGGGTTTGATTAGAGTGAAGTTCTGTGAAGCCCAGCTGTCTTTTGGGTAAAAAATAATTAGGAAAATAAAAGATAAAAGGACAGATGTTGCTAGAAAATGTTCTTCATCTTAACTCTGTTGGTAAAATATCTTTCAAATACACAGAAGAACAGATTGGTGCCCAGTTCATGTTTGCTTCCCAAATTCTCCAGCTGCCTCAGTGAGCCTTCCACTGATGTTTCGAAATGACTGATGCTAAATACATCATGAAAGATAAGTCTGAAAGGGATTAACCAGATTTTGCTCTTTATGTTACATGAGCAAGTGCTGTAATCTTGGTAAAGTAAGAAAAATTGCTAGTAGGAGAGGCAAAAGGTAACACACAGATTTGCTGAAATTCCTCATGACAGCTGCTTGGATATTGTTTTTGCTGACTCAGGTTTTATGTAGGGTAATTTAATGTTTGTTAAATAAACACCATCTTTGTGTAACATCATTTGATAATGTTACATGTGGAACAATTAACCATTATATTGCTCAGAAACAGGAGCCAGTTTGACACTCAGAAATTATGGCTTAAAAAAAAAACCCAACAACAATAAGAAAAACCCACAGAAAACTGACTGGTTGACACTTGCTTTCAGAGTTACCTTTTTTTTTTTTTTTGGTATCCTTTCTATTAGGAATGCAGTAACCAGGTCTGGTTTCATGTCATATAACTGTAGATGGTTTCCACGTAGACATTTCTTTGCTTATTTCCTACAACGAAGAACCATTTGATATTTATAGATCATTGTGCCTTTGGGGAGTTTACCTGTCAAGTGTTAAAATGTGCCCTGAATTTTATCTGATGTATTTTACACATGCTTCATAGAGGAACTGAATTTCCTAATTGTGACAAGGTAAGCACATGAGTATAGTACTCCAACTGTTCCATCGCAATGAATGCTCATTTCAAAGCGTTTCCCAGGGTTATGGCACAATACAATTATAACATCAAAGAACAGGAAAATAAAAAACATTTCCTATGGGACTGAACTGGGCTGCTTAAGTAGTTTTAACGTTAAATGTGTCAAAAATGTTGTGTAGATCATTTCCTTTCTGAATGCTTACACTGTCATATTGTTTGGGTTTTATGTTTTTGATGTTCACATCTGTATTGTAAGAAGATATACATAAGTCTTAGCAAAGACACCATTCTGTGTGTAAGTTCACATGTTTTAAACAGTGCTTAAAGGAAGATTGTTCGATAGAGAAGAATTTTAGATACTGCATAAAAAAGCAGAAATTTATTAAGTGTGCAGTGGTATTGAGATGAAACTACCTATTGTTAGTTGTTTTAGAAAGTTTGAAGAAAACATGGGTATAATTAAACATTTGAATATCCATAATGAAAAGCTTTTGTGGCATTGAAAATTAATCCAGTTTGTGTTAGGTTATAGAAATAATACAGAAGAAGAGAAACTTATCATGGTTGATGAGAAACTTAACATGAGCTGCAGTGTGCACTTGCCACTTTCTGCCAACCGTATCCTGGGCTGCATCAAAAGGAGCGTGACCAGCAGGTCGAAGGAGATGATCCTGCCCCTCTACTCTGCTCTCGTGAGACCTCACCTGGAGTATTGTGTGCAGTTCTGATGTCCTCAACATAAAAAGGACATGGAACTGTTGGAACAAGTCCAGAGGAGGGCCACGAGGATGATGAGGGGACTGGAGCACCTCCTGTATAAAGACAGGCTGAGAAAGTTGTGGCTGTTCAGCCTGGAGAAGAGAAGGCTGCGTGGAGACCTCATAGCAGCCTTCCAGTATCTGAACGGGGGCTACAAGGATGCTAGGGAGGGACTCTTCATTACGGGCTGGGACAGGGACTGATAGGACAGGGGATGACAGGTTCAAACTTGAACAGGGCAAGTTTATAGATTGGATATAAGGAGGAAGTTCTTTCTTGTGAAGATGGTGAGGCACTGGAATGGGTTGCCCAAGGAAGTTGTGAATGCTCCATCCCTGACGGTGTTCAAGGCCAGGTTGGACAGAGCCTTGGGTGACATGGTTTAGTGTGAGGTGTCCCTGCCCATGGCAAGGGGTTGGAACTAGGCGATCTTAAGGTCCTTTCCAACCCTAACCATTCTAAGACAGCTGCAAAGTGAGCTTCTTCCTAAAATTCCTTCATACATAAAAGCCTCATACTGTCTTCTTAGAGAAATACTAGTTGCATAACAGTCTTTATGTTTCTTGTTTGTTCCTTCTTAGAAAAATAGGTAATTATTCTTAAAATCATTCTAGCTGATCGCCTTCTACTGAGGTTCTAAAGATTTTGCTATAAATATCAATCTCTATTATTATTGAATTTTGCTTCATGGCATTCTGAACAATTCATTATTGCTTTCTGAGGAGGGAAGGGGAAGTGTTAAGTAAAGCAAAGTAAAATTTAAAAGACATTAGGTGTCACTTAAACTTGTGAAACAACATTCCAGTCTTTGCTTTAACCTTGAAAGAAAGCTCACTACTAAGTAAATACCAGCCAGCAGATTTACTGTAGTTGAACTTCTGTCACATGTGGAAAACTTTTTGAACCTTAAGCTTAACATACATACAGAATTCTTTCTGGTAAGTTTAATATACATGCAGCCTTATTAACATCAGTGTTTCATTCAGAAGCAAATTAAAGATTAAATCATTAATAAACAGAGGTGGGAGGGAGGGCATTTTCCCACGGAATTCCTTCTTGTCAGAAAAGCTTACTTTTCTGGAAGGTTGTTTGCTTCAAATGGAAAGCTAATCTTGATCCAGGATTTCATCACATTTTAAAATACTGTAAGTTTGGCATGATTCTATGGAATTGGAGAGTGTTACAGGACCCTTCTTCTAAAAGTTATTAAATATTATCCAGATTTTCTTTACTACTTTTCCTTTGAACCACTCTTGACCTTGAGCCTTAGAAATCTGAAGTTAGGTCTTTCCAAATGAAATGCATAGGGGAAGAGTCTGTATGCAAGCCTGGATAGCCATGCAGTGGCATTTTCATTGTTACTCTGCCATTCTCTTTAGCCATGATAAATACTATTTTATTCAGTGAGTATGCAGTTTATTTTTTTAAGTATATTTTTCTGTGTGATATCACAAATAAAAATTTCCCAGGTACGTCCACCCATACTACTCACCCAACCAGCACCAGTCAGCCTGTCAACACCACTGTGTCTGTCATCTTGACGACTCAACCCACCAAAACCAGCCAGACAACAAGATTCACCACAGCTCCATCAGTCACATCATCACAACCGAATATTACAGTGGTGACCACTTCCAAGATTTCTTTCACTTCTGTAACAGGTGAGTTCACATTTCAAGATGCTCATAAAGGTTTGTGTACGTGTTGGCACACGTTATACATGAGTTTTTTAGAGTTGGTAATTTTATGAAAGAAGGCATTTGCATGCTGAAAAATGAGAGTAAGGTGGGGTTCTGTTAACTGAGTTGGCTACAATGATGTTGCTCTGAGCAATCCACTTACTTAAATAAGGCTTCGCTTAATCTGAGAGACCTGATACATTTAGGAAATAAAATGCAAGTGGTTTGAACCAGCAGCTACCAGCAAGGAGATTAGCAGTATTAGGAGAAAGCCTGGCTTTTAAATACAACTTCTGGATTTGTTCAGCTCTCCCTTCTGCAGCTTACTTGAACCCGTCTCTTAATACTTCCTTTTTCACAGCTGATAAGTGGCTCGAAATATGCCTGCTGCCTTGATAGAAAGACTGAGTTTTGTTAGTAGTGTACTGAATTTTATCCCTAACAGAGGATAGGGTATGACTATGAATGAATCTCTCTTAATGCAAAAGTTGTCAATACAGTTTCACAGTACTCAAAACCAGGTGTAGAATTCGGTATTTCCTTATGGTTAGTTCGCACCACTTCATGCTTACTCTTCCAAACAGGTTAGGGTGACTGACATGTCAGCAAAGTGTTGTCAGGTAGGTAAAGCTGTCATCAGCAGAACTTCTCGTTAGCCACGTAACACTCCCTGTAGCAGATACAACTAGAGACAGGCACAGACCAGGTCTTTTCATGGGAGTTTGTAGCAGATAAAAACAGTTTTCACACCAAAACTGCTACAGCTTACCTCAGGTCACATTATCTCTGTCAATATTTGTGTTGGCCTGCAGAGCTGATCTCACTTGGAGAGTGAGAGTACAGTTCCATGAGACAAAGTAAAGCAATCCAACGGCTCATTGCCACCAAAAGTATTTTACTCCCATCACATAACTACACTGGCTGACTTGGTGGTTGTTGGATCACTCTGCAGGCTGATGCATTATGCTCGTCTGATTTAAAGCAACTTCCTTTTCTTCTTTAGTTTCATTTCTGGCATGAATTTCAGGCCAGCTCGGTGAGTTAAATTGGCTCATTGAAGGGTGTATGAAAAACACCAGAACAGGCCTAAGAAGGGCAGGAGCTGCATGTGTGGAAAGAGGGGAGAGTAGGGGAGAAAATAGAAGGGGAAAGAGGGAAGCGGAGAGAAGTTACAGTCAGTCTTTCAAAGACAGCAAGCAGTTGAATCCTGTGTAACCAGAATCTGGCTCTTAAAAATGGAGTTCTAGGTTTCCGTGTGCTTGGCTGGTGTCCTGCCAGTTGATGTAAGTTAAAGTTGCCTGACTGGGTCTTTAGATGATATATCAGTGGGGTGGGCACGATATAAACAAGTCCCACAAAACACAGTTTTGCAAGCTCTGTAAAAAGTGCCTTTTGTTATCTTTTTTTCAGGCACATCAAAATCTAAGGCTGTCATAGCCAAAACCTCCAGATTTGATGTGGGCAGTTTTGTAGGTGGCATTCTGCTGACGCTTGGAGTCTTAGTTATTCTCTACATTGGATGCAAAACCTATCACTCTAGAAGAGGCATTCAGTACAGAACCATGTAAGTTCCCAGGGGACTGTCCTTGTTAATGTATTACTTTCTTGAGAAGACACAGACAAACTAAACAAGGAGAATGAACTGTTGCACACGTTGGTTTAATGTACATTATATTATCATCATTAAGAGGTTTAACTGTGATATTTTGTCTTTCACCACATCAGCTATTCCTTATTATTATGCCTCTCCTCTGTGAGAGAGCTTTGTCTTGTACCTCACCCCTTTTGTAGTGAATAGCTCAATCAAAATTGTACCATCTCATTTGCCATTTATACTCAGCTCTACATAGTTTTCTTCCAGGCTTCTAGACTTGCCTCCTTGTCTAATAATTACTTTAAGAACTGTGAATTCTGAAAAACAGGTTGCTTTTCTTTTTCCTATTGAGTATCCTCCGTCTCGGTTGAGAAGCTTGTTTTAAGTGAGGTGATGTCATTAGACTTGTTGGGATGTTACTGTTTAGGCCTCATGTTTTCTCTCTATCTTGAATTTTGCTTGGTGGTCATGGAATTTAACCAGTCCCTACTGCACATTTTCCCATGTTGGTGTTTGAATGGATATTACAGAATTTATATCAACAGTATCTAAAACAAAGGAAATCTGTCGCTGAGCTTTTAAACTGGCTTTGATTGCCTGTCACTACTGCATGTGGGTAAGATAGGATAAAAATGGCACTGCAACAGCTGATGTAAAAATATATACTTGAGTGAAAGCCAAAATGAAGCTAGTGAAGCTGGAGGAGTGTTGGCAAAATGCAATTGTTCTGTTAACTTCAGATTTGGCTCAGAGAGGACTGTAACTCCCAGAGCAATGTGCCCTTAGTCCTTCCAGCAAGATGTTCTCTGTTCACAAAATAACCTCCTCAGTTAGCAGCAGCTGGGTGGCTCTTTCTCATTGACAGTTGCTTGTACTGCAGAACATTAATTACTGTGTTTCTATTACAGTGATGAACATGATGCCATCATTTAAAGAGACTTCAGGGAAGAAGAAACCCATTCTGTCACAGCTGTTTAACTTGCTTCTGGAAGAGTATCTTTCATAAAGATGATACCAGTCTCTAGACCTGCCTTCAGTGTGATCCTGCAAAATGTTGAAAAGCTCTTTAAACATCCTGATTTTTTTTTGCATTGGCTTTCATAAGGAGAAGAGGAACTCAGTGCTCTGTAGAGACAGTATTTTCTTTTTCCAGTATTTGTAACCAGATGTAAAGAAATGCACATCTTGAGTCATTTTCAGGTACACACACAAGTCTAAAATAGCACAGTGGATCGCAGCCTTGCAATTAAGTTTAGTTATTTCTCACATACTTTATAAATCCAGTGTGTTCTATAATGGATATAGTAGATCTAATTAGGATACATTTGAGAGTAGGCATAGGTTTTTTGCAAGTAAAATGGAGTATTTTTTTTCCTAAGATTTTGTATTAAACTTATTTATTTTGAAGTTTGATGCAAACTATAGTTTAGAAATTTTGGATTTTGAACAACTCGGTTAATTTTTATTGCGCTATAAGGGGATGTGGTTTGCTGACTCTGTAGAAGGTAATAATGGGTAAAAGGCCTTAAGCTGCACCAGGGGAGGTTTAGATTGAATTTTATAAAAAACTTCTTCACCCCATCCGGAGGTTGTCAAACACTGGATTAGACTGCCCGGGGGAGTGGTGGAGTCACTGTTCCTGGAGGTTAAAAGATGTGTAGATGCAGCACGGGGACATGGTTTAGTGGCATGGTAGACTTGGCAGCACTGAATTAACAGTGGGACTTTATCTTTCTTAAGGGTCTTTTCCGACCTAAATGAGTCTGATGTGTACTTATAACTTCAGTTATTATCTCACCAGTGACCTGCAAAGACTTTCCTGAGCCTAGCTGCAGGAAGCGTGGACAGGCTGGAGATACCCCTCCATCAACCCTTTCCTCCAAATGGGTGCTTACAAGAAAACAGCCTATATGATCCGTAGCTTCTTCCTTATAGCATGTTGTACTAATGAAGCATGTGCAATTGAAAGTAAAGTAAAAATGGGAAAATCTAATTGCACCTTCATAAATATGAAAAAATATGAAAACGGCTTCTGAAAATTGGCTTTAAGTTGAATGTAGCAGTCCCTTGAATCTGTATGTAATGTTTTAGCAGCATTTGATAAGCACTGGAAGTTACAAAGAGAAGTGGAAAATGTGTAAGATAGCATTTTAGAAGAATATAATTTGCATTTTTACAACTATTTTCAGAACTTGGTACTGTTGCACACGTGTACAGAGGCCTGGTCAAAAGGCCACTGAAGGCAATGGGCCATGTCTTAGAAGGCCTTTAGATTAAGGCCCAAATACACTGGGGGTCCTATGGAAGATGGCTGATGCTGCTTCTGTATCAATTCTGCACTGAGGTTAACTGAGGTAAACCTGCTGGCTTCAGTAGATGGGCTCCTGATTTACACTGGTGTAAGGACAACTAGAGCAAGAAACACTGAATAATCATTCAGTCCACTGAGTTAGTGTGGGACTTGACCATCCTGGTTACTGCTGGCACTATCCATCATGCATGGCCCAGTGGGGAGGTAGGCACAGCTAAGGAAGGTCACAACAGGAACTGCATGTACCCCTGTCAGGGAAATGGGATACAACTCATCAGGGAAAATAAGACTACAGCTCTGACACAGGTTAACTTTTTTGTTGAGCAATAGTTTATTCTGAGATGCAATGTTAAAGTGGCTGTATTTTTCCAAGTAGTAAAACTGTTGAGTCCACGGCACAGTTGACTCCAGCAAACCATGGCTAATGAGTAACCTTAATAGCACCAGCTAGGCACCTGATGTGGGCATAGCAGGTCTGGTTTGGTTTTTACTGAGGTCAAGATCCAGGGCGAAGAGTAATTTGCAGTAACTTTTTATGATTTCTTCTAATTGCATTGTTTAGTGGAAAACCTGGGTTTGACTTGAAGAGTTTGTAAACAATTCTTCACTAGAACTGTAGATCCTTTATAAAAATTAAGAAAAGTAAGTGCAGCTCAGTTACTGGGATTACCTCTATTGTACAGATGAGTAAATAAAATTTAATCTTTGGAGTTACTATATCAAGTTTAGTTGGATTTTTATTTTAGTGGATGGTTTCATAATTCCCTCAACCTTTTCCAGTCATAACTACTGATTAAGAAGTACTCACTTGCATATAACTTTAAAATCTCAGAATAGCAGCTCAAAGGCATTTTTGCCCATCTCACTCATTTGTAATGTATTTTGCAATCGCGTTGCTATAGTAAAGCAAAATTATGTGCTTAAGACTACAGATATGTCAGTGCAAAGGTAGAACCTGGCCTCCTTCAGGTGTTTGGGTACTAGACAAAGTAAAAGTGAGGTGCAACTGATAAATGTAAAATTAAAGGTGAGATTTGCTTCCCAATAGTAAGTGAAAACCCAGGTTTGTTACTGTCCTGGGTTCAGCAGTAGCAGTCATTTTTCTCCTTAGTAGCTGGTGCAGTGCTGTGTTTTTGACTTTCAGCCTGGGAACAGCACTGGTAACACCGATGTTTTTAGTTACTGCTCAGTAATGTTTACTCTGACCAAGGACTTTCTGAGCCTCATGCTCTGCCAGGGAGGGGGGGAAGCCTGGAGGAAGCAGAGACAGGACACCTGACCCAAACTGACCAAAGAGGTATTGTGTACCACAGCATGTCATGCCCAGTATATAAACTGGGGCCAGTTACCCAGAAGGGTGAGATCACTGCTAGGGTAGGGCTGGGGATCAGTCAGTGGGTGGTGAGCGGTTGCATTCTCTTCCCTTGTTATTTCCCTTATCATTATTATTATTGGTGGTAGCAGCAGTGATTTGTGTTATACCTTGTTTACTGGACTGCTCTTATCTCAACCCGTGGGAGTTACATTCTTTCCATTCTCTTCCCCATCCCTCCGGAAGGGGGGGAGAGTGAGAGAGCAGCTGCGTGGCTGACTGAGTTTAAACCACAGGTGTAAAGTGGGAGGAACAGGACAAAAACCCCACCTGCAATACTGTGTTCAGCTGTATGGCCAGCAACACAAGAAGGATGTAGAGCTGCTGGAGCAAGTCAAGAGGAGGCCACAAAGATGCTCCAAAAGCTGGAAGATAGGCTATGCTCTGCTATGAAGAGGCTGAGAAGGCTGGGGATTGTTCAGCCCAGAGAAGAGAAGGCTCATGGAGACCTTAGAGCAGCTTGCAGAACCTAAAAGGGAACTACAAGAAATCAGGGGCATAGAATGAAAAGGAAGGATGGATTTAATCTGAAAGAGGGTAGATTCAGATTAGATACTAGGAAGCTCTTTCCTGTTAGGGTGGTGAGGCACTGGCACAGGTTGCCCAGAGAAGTTGTGGCTGCCCCATCCCTGGCAGTGTTCAAAGCCAGGTTGGATGGGACTTTGAGCAACCTGGTCTAATAGAAGGTGTCCTTGTCCATGACAAGGGTTGGAACTGGATGATGTTTAAGGTCTCTTCCAACCAAAACCATTCTGTGATTCTATGACAGCCTTTCAATGTATCATACCACCAATTAAGTACAGGTTTAGGCCTCAGTCCTTAATGTCACTCTACAACACTGGAAGAAGCAGTGGACCTGAATTTAGCTATGCTTTACACAGGTAAAGGGGTTGACTGTATCAGTAATTTAACTGATTTAGCCTCATAATCAAAAGATTATGTTAAATAAAGACTGGTACTTAGGTTCTGTAAGGAAAACATACCTGAAAGGGTTTGCCACAGGAATCTACCAAATTGTAGACCAATATGAAGTATAAAGCTGAAGTAGGAACAAAAGACAGAGAAGAGGTCTTTTGGCTCAGACTTAAGTCCAGCACTAGCCCAGATAAGTGGGGAATAGAAAATATAATAGTTTGAAGGGATCTACAATGATTATCTAGTCCAGCTGCCTGATCACTTCAGGGCTGGCCAAATTAAAGCACATAAGGGCATTGTCCAAATGCCTCGTAAACACTGACAGGCTTGGGGCATTTACGTGTTCCAGTGTTTAAGTATCCTCTCAGTAAAGAAATGTTTTCCAAGTACAATCCTTCCTCGCAGAAGTATCTTCCCATTCACTTCTCTGGTGATAAATTATTCTAAATTCAATCACAAGTTTATGATTTGTATTCATTTTATGCCACAATATTCTAGCATAAGTAGCTCCTCCCCTTCTCTAGGTATACTTACTGTACAGTCAGTCTTTTCAGCTGTTCCTTAGCTGAGTTTAATAATATTGTAAAGTTGATTCAACAGTTTGTAGTTTATCCTCTTGGCAGGACTGTGTATCTGTTGCCAGTACTGATGGCTGAGCCATGTAGTTCATAGTTCTGTCTTGATTAGGAGCCCCTCTGGTGACATAATAGAGAATTACATTTACAGTATCATGTTTTAAGCCCATCACCAGCATTCATCACCAGTCATAGTTGATCACTACATCTCAGTCACACAATTCCTATATCCATTCTTAGTCCAAACATTCATGGGTTTGCGCTTCATATCAGAATTTATTTTAGTTAATACTACAGGCTTGGGAAGTCATCTGGTGGCTACAGAACATAGCTGCCTTGAGTCAGGTATCATGAACATTGCTTTTGCCCTTCAGACACCTCAAAATCAACCATATGACCACATCTCAGGACTGCAGCATCCTGCCTTCCTCCCACAGTGCTTTCCTTTTTCGGCAGCTCTCCTTCAGCCTGTGTTCCACTACCAAACCATAGCCCTTCCACTGTAATTGCTTTGATGGGGCCCTGCATTTAAAGGCTTCAAAGCAGTCCAGAAATGCCGCAGTGATAGATTTGGGGGTTTAATTTAATTAAAAATATATAGAGAGAGATATTAAAGCATGTTAATGTGTTAATATTCAGTAACTTAAACATTAATTCTTTGTAAATCTACTTTCATACCTTTCCTTTTTATTCAGAGACTGTTAACACTCTTACATACACCACTCTGGTTTTGCCCTGAGGACATACACAGCATTCTTAACGTGCTTTATTGAAAAACATATAAGCAACAGAATGACAATATTGCCAAAAGCAAAGTGGAAGAGCACCAGAAAATTGCCTGCATAACTCAAGAGGTTAAGAATTTAGCTGTGATATGGAAGCAGACAATGAGAATGGATCTGTGCAGGATGTAAATATGCTCTCTGGGCACCACTGAAGGAGTCCCAGTTGGTGTATGACCAAGATAAGTCTTGAAACCCAGGAAAGTTAAATGACCTTAGGAATCTGCATTTGACAGTTCTCACAAACAGCATAGCCACAGGGACTGCCAGTTCCTGGTGTTGATCCTGCAGTATCTAAGCTTCAGCTTGTGTTAGAATTTTGTGTTCGCTTAGCTATTGAAACACTACTTTGAAGATTGGATCAATGATTAATTTTATCCTTCAGTGTCAGGTCACCCCTACACTTCAGAACATCCAATTGAGGAGCTCCAAAAATTGAAAGTACACAAGTGACCCCAAGTTCTGGAGGCTCTTCAGTGTCCTTTTAAGAATACCAAAAGGAAATATATTCTTACCCCTAATACTCAACCTTCAGTTTATCTTTTGTTCTGACCTTCTCCACATCAAGATGAAAGCAGTTTGGAAACCAAGGTGTTGGACCTGGCCAGCACTGAGATGATCGGTGCTTCTAAAGTGCTGGAAGAAAAACTATGTAAGCCTTTCTTGTCAGAGTTCATAAAGAAAAGCCACAAGTGTCTGTACAACTGAGGTGTGTTTTGGTTTTGATTGTTGCGGATATGACAACCCCTTCTAAAGACTTTATTCTTCCCTTAGAATTGAAGCTATATTCCATTGGGAGATCACAACCTTAACTAATACCCTATACTTCATAAATACCAAGTATTTCATTTCGCTACCTGCCAAATGAAGAGAGCATCCCAAAGATCTTCATTCTGACCAAATCTGCACCCTCCAACATGTAAGCTTGGAACCCTTCGGGAAGTTCTCCATTTTGTTTTGCCTAAAAAAAGTTTCCCCAGGCCACAATTAAATGTGAAGGCTACTCCTAGGACATTACTTATTGTGCAATTTCCTGTTTTGTTCCAGCAGGATTTGGGGGGGGGGGGGGGGGGGGGGGGGGGGCAGAAATACCTCACCTGCTTTTTTGAAAATAGCACATCAAGATCTGTTTGGATTTCTGTTCTTCCTCACACAGGATGCATGCAGTACCCTAGATTCTTGGGCTTCAAGGGTTCCGTGCCAGCAGCCACCAGTGAGGAAGCAGGGCTGCAGCACTGGTAGCTTCTGTGCACATGCTCAAAAACAGAAACAAAAGACTGGTGCTTTAATGCTGTCTCAGGAAGTTAACTGCCTGCACCAGTAACCTCCGGAACAAGAGCAACAACTGCGTGTTTTAAGTAGTTCAGCAGAACAGGGAATACCTTCAATGTCCAGAAAACATGTCCTGCCTAAATTCACATACCTGAGGTGGCTCACCAGGAATAACACGCAGCAAGAAAGCAGAATTTACAAGCTCAGTCCATCTGCAGCATTAAACACGATACTGCACACCCAGCCTCACTACACTGCAACCACCACAACACTGAATTAAAGGCAGGTGAATACAGTTTGCAATTTCATGTGCTTTCCTTCTGTCTCATGAGGAATACAGCAAAGAACCAAGTTCTGAGAGCATGGTACTATGGAGTTACAAAACAACCACAAACTCTCAGCTACAAAAAGCAGCAATATAAGAATTTTTGTTTCTCAATATCATGCTAATGCAGTTTCCAGATATTTCATGTATGGCCATTTATTTTGGCATATAAAGGCAGTGCCCTGTTACAATGAGGGGTGGCCGTCCAATCACTTGTGGGCACTAGGCCTGCATGCTGGCTTCAGTCTGAAGAGCTCTGGGCTCACTGGTCAAACAGAACAGAAAGATCTGCATTCAGTTAAAAAAACACGCCACACATATACATGCACAAAAAAACAAACCCAAAAAAGAAAACCAAACAAACAAAAACCAAAAAAAAAAACAACCAAACAAAAATAAACCACAAAACCACCCCCCAAAAAAAAAACACACCAAAAAAACTACCACCACACATGCAGGAAACTACTAAGTAATTACAATAAAGCTTCATGGTACTTTGCTTAACAAAAGATACAATTGCTACCTGGGAAGCCACTGTACCTTACAGTATCCCAAACCAGTATCAGAAACTGCAAGTGCTCCAAGCTAGATCCTTTGCAGATAGGATAAGCTTCATTCAGGTAAAGAAATTGCTCATTTATAGAGGCTGGGAATATCATCTTAGAATAGAATCATAGAATCATAGAATAGTTAGGGTTGGAAAGGACCTTAAGATCATCAAGTTCCAACCCCCCTGCCATGGGCAGGGACACCTCACACTAAACCATGTCACCCAAGGCCTCATCCAACCTGGTCTTGAACACTGCCAGGGATGGAGCATTCACAACCTCCCTGGGCAACCTATTCCAGTACCTCACCACCCTAACAGGAAAGAATTTCCTCCTTATATCCAACCTAAACTTCCCCTGTTTAAGTTTTAACCCGTTACCCCTTGTCCTATCACTACAGTCCCTAATGAAGAGTCCCTCCCCAGCATCCCTATAGGCCCCCTTCAGATACTGGAAGGCTGCTATGAGGTCTCCACGCAGCCTTCTCTTCTCCAGGCTGAACAGACCCAACTTTCTCAGCCTGTCTTCATATGGGAGGTGCTCCAGTCCCCTGATCATCCTCGTGGCCCTCCTCTGGACTTGTTCTAACCTTCATTTACAGCAAGTCTGACCAATGATACCAAGCTTCCCACCCTCTAAACCCCCTAAGCTGTGCAAACATGCTCAGCAAGCTCATGACAAGCTCCAGACCTAGAATGCTGACATCTGAAAAACCTGAGCTGCTGGGTCAGCAGAGTTGCACAGGAAGCTGAGGGCACAAGGGCTGTTTGCTGCTGTTTAACCCAGACAAAGCTCTGGAAAATGCTTTTAAAGGAGGAAGTGGACAGAACAAAATGTAAGTGTGGTCAGCTTGTTCACAGGGAACAGAAGTCCCTTGATCCTCTCCAAACTTGACACTATGCAGGCAGTCTTCTCTGTGGTTGAAGATTTTGCTAAGGTGCTGTTTGCAACGTGCTACAGAGTCAGTTTCATTACAGCTGTCTTGGAAAAGTACCAAGGAGAGCTTGACTGCTCATGCAGCACTAGAGATCAGGGCAACCACAACCATCATAGTGTGGAGTAGTTGAAAGCCATAACCTAGACAGGCCTTCCTGCCAAAACAAGGTCAAAGAACTTTACCTAGCAGTTTCTGTATCATTCACTTCTCAGAAGGTAGTTCAGGTGCCCAGATGCAAGCAGCCAGTGCTGACTGGAGTTGGGCTGACAGGTATGTTGCAGGCCCAAAGATACCCTCAGGCACCACAAATGACACCAAACATCTGCATCACTTCTGAGCCCCAGCATATCCTGTCATCAGATCTATATGTAGTAACAGCAATGGTTGAAAAACTCTAATTCCCTATGGTTCTAAAGAAAAATGCGTTAAAAAAATGCTTAAGAAGTCTGCCTACTACTGTTTTCCCCTATCTTCTTCTCTGTTCAGAAACACATACTAACAACTCTACACTTTCCAGGTGAACCTGATCTCTCCAGCTCCTCCTGCAGACCCATCTTAATTTGTACTAAGCACACTTAGGGTTCCAGTATTACCAGTTCCTAGGTCTGAACATCAAATTTCAAGTCATTTGCTTTATTCCTTAACAAGCTTTCATAACCTTTGACAACTTTTTAAGTTGCTACACAAAAGAGCCTTCAGAAACATTTCAAGACCAGAAAAGCAAACATATGTTAATCAAAACTGTTTAAAACTACATGCTACGTTTGAAATATTTACATGTTTAACACCAAAATTAAAAGGAAGACATGTACATGTAATGAAGTTGGACAAAAGATATGAATTTAGAAGAATTACAGCAAGCCAGCTGACAGTTAAAGAATCCTATGTACAAGGAACATATTCCAAAGCATTGAAACAAGTAGTGCCAGCTAATGCACAGCATTAATTGGTGCTGCAGAAATTATGAAAACATGGGTGAAACCAAACATCATTGTTGCTGAATTCACACTAAAAATGTTTAAAAAGACAAACCAGTCCATATTCTTACACCTCTCTCCTCACCCCCAGACAGCAAAGCAAGACTTCTCAAAATGAGCAACTCCAGTAGTATTTTGATAGGGACTCCAGCCCATGACATGCTGCTTGGAGATACAGGATAGATGGCAGCTAGAACGTATTTGTGTCTTCCTGTGCTCAACTGTCCTCACCAAATTTAAAGTGATAAGCTTTACTGAAACAACCTGAATCTATTAACAAATCAGCCTCAATCGTGTCATTAACAAATAAAAGTACATGGTTTTGCCCTTTTTAGCTATCCAAAACTTTGATATAACATGCAGGCTGCAATTATGCTAGAAATAAAATTTACTGTTAACTTTGCATACAGCCTAAACCCCAAACGCAGTGGACAGATTGCCCTAGATGGCAGGTGATTATAGAAGGAGATCCAGAGTTTCCCTTCACCGACTCAGAGGGGGACTTTTACTAACTTACAACTCAGATGTACCACAGGAAAGATGTCTACAAGCATCAAACATAACAGCACCTCTAAGTGTTAGTGGGAATTTATTTGCTAGTGACAAACATTTCCCCCCACTAAACACAGGCCTTGCTCTAAGCATTGGGCAACCATTACAGAGGGTGAATCACGAGGAGTCACAAGCTGCATAGCCCACGCAAGCTCTTTTCAATGTATACACTTTACTTTTTCACACACACATGGGGGGCTCTCCTTTTAAAGGATACACATGTATATCTAAAGCCACGTATGAAGTGATGAAAGCCAGTTACACGCACACAACTTGAAGTCTGAGGAAGCCAATGTTTGCAAGGTATTTTCACCTCACACTACAGAATGTAAAGACACCACAGTACAGTTAAAAACATCTTATTTCTAGCAGGGATGAAGATTGAGAGATTCACACTTGGGCATGAAGATACGACTGAAGACAGCTGACATAAGAGCCAGACAAACCAAAATCACCACTGCAGGATCTGATTTCATCCTGCATTCCAGTGTTTGACATTGAATCCCTGTAAAATACCTACGAACCCCCTTCCCTCCGTGGGTATCTACTATGCAAGTCTACAGATACAAAGCTTAAAAGGATAAAGTAAGAGTCAAAGAGTAAAGAAACAGAAGTCCCTGAACTACCAGCTTACAAAGTAAGACCCCATGACTTGAGATGGGGCTAGAAGATCCTATATAATTGTACAATCATAATTAAGTTCCAAACACAGAAAAGTAGCTTTTACATTTTAAGCCCTAGCATAAAGGCTATACTGCTGCATAGCTACCCTCTGCCTCATCTCTAAGGTCATGGGGGGCAGGATTTCTATTCTTTGAAAAACCAAGGAGAAGGAAGTTCCAGATGCCATTACGGTGGGGTTTTTTCATGGGGTTTGTTGTTTTTTTAATGAGGATAAAAATCAAAACCTTTTGCTTTACCAGTGGGAATCACCAAGCAGCAGACTCTCACTCTCTGCTCAAAAACGAATAAAAGACACACAATTAAATTTTATTGTACTTTTACAGGTAAATAACCAACCCCAAACTTCTGCCAGGAGAAGCAGTCTACAGATAAAAGCCAACAATGGGAAGAGAGAAAAGAAGCGCTTGTTTGAGAAGCAGAAATATTTTAATTCAGTCTTCATATACACTATAATTAAATACACATTACACAAGTATCTACACAAGGCAGAACTTTAAAAAAATAACTCCTGCTGTCCCTGCAACAGATACCCTCTTTTCTCCTCAAGTCCACAATAAAGCCAAAACAGAAGCCAAAGCAGTAACTGAAGTTAATCAATATTAATTATTAATAAACAGCAATCTTAATGTATTTCCTCACATCCACATGGAGGAAACTCATGAGTTACACCAGGCTCAATTTTAAGATCCAGAATTTTTTTTATTCAAAGTGACACAAGGGCACATGAGTGAAACTGCTTTCCTTAAAAAGGAAAGTTACACAAACTTCACCTGAGTACTGAGCTAGCTTTATGAACAGAAAGTCTTTGGCAAGGATGGGCTGGTATCCCCATAATGGTGATACAGTTTACTATTACGCAACAGTGTTAGGTAGTTGATTAATCGTCTTCTGTATCACAATTTTCCATTCTTAGGACACTGCTGGCTTAAGCTTCAGCAGCTGGAAGATAACACTACCGAAGACATTTTGGAAGTTTCCCTCTTTATGAAAGGAACGTACGAACTGTACCCTTTATTGTCCCCCTGCAGATAGGGCATTTTCTAAGGGATGGTGCACAATGTTTGCATACCACTAAGTGACCACATGGAATAAAAACAATGGAAACTTCCCTGTCCATGCAAACTTTACATGTTCTTTCCTCCTGCAGTCTTCTTAATTGCTCTTCCATAGGTAAACCTGAAAGAAAACATTTAACTTTTTAACAAGCCTGAACATATACATCCATGTTACCCTTTCTTTCCCTCTCTGTATTCACTAGACAGCAGTAAGACAGTAAGTACATTTTCAGAGTTCAGAAAGTGGCATGCAAGGAACTAGTCTGTACATTCCACTTCTGTGAGATAACAACAGCTCAAGGGTTGGAGGCCAACCCCATGTTAGCATTTTAGCAAATGCTGTACTTTTCTTGCTTGGGTATTTGAAGCCCAGAGCACAAGCTGACTGGTGGAAGTGAGCTACGTTCAGGCTTGTATACTTTTCTGCAGTCTATTAACTTATTAAACTACAGGACTAAGAACCAGAGCAAACTCAGTCCCACATCTGGTAAGTTTTTAGCTACCCCACTGTTGGTCAAGCTACATTTTAGGACACCTATAACCTACTCTGTAAAAGCAGAGATGATGACACCTGTTGTGAAATGCTAACCTATTCACTGTCCAGTCTCTACCAAATCCCTGGAAAAAAATACTGTACGAGGATCAAGTCCAGTACGTGCTTAAATTGTCAAGCTCCAGAAAGTTCTACCTATGACACAAAAGCGTATGTAAGAACATAGCTTGCAGCAGACACACTTGCTTTCAACTTTGCGCATGCACTTAACTTCTTCAGGTAAGTCCATTTTACCAAAGCAGAATTAGGGACAGTGTAAAGTGCAAAACCTATTTCTTTAGCAAAGTCATTTTCTTCTTTAAGATGTTAGCTGTTCGTCTCACAATACCCTTTAAAGTAAGAAGGTAGAGTCAGAGGTACCTGAAGCATCTTCTGCGGGAATATACTTCAAGTTCTTCTCCACTAAAATAAGAGAAAAAAAATCCTTAGTCATTTGGCTAATCTACATTCAAACAGCATCTGACTTTTTTTTTTTTTAATCTTTAGGTTGCTATGACAGCACTGATTATGCATTTCTACAAAGTTATACCTTTAAAAAAAGAAAGAGACACACATACCAAATAAATCTTGGTACAGTATGGGGTCACAATCTTGTAGACAGTTTCTGAATATGCTGGCTGCTTCATTTCCTTTCACTAAAACTGTATCTATCAGTTCCCTTGCCTGCAGTGCTGTCTGAGTCTTTTGCTTAATAACATCATGCGTAAGTTCTGTGATCACTTTGGCTGACAGCAAACTCTCGAGGATTGGAAGTACACATGTTAAACGTTGGAATAAAGCCATTCGGTTCTTCCGGATTAAGGACAAATCATCTGGAATGCAGAGAATTAGATGTTTGTTAAGCAAACACTACTCCAAGTTGCATTTCTGCTTAACAATAACTGACACGTATTTTAAACTGTTTGAAATGTTCACTTACTACACATTGTTGATTAAGAACCGAGTACGTTTTAGTGGCACTCACACACGCAACAGACTTAAGAAAACCACATACAAGCAGCTTCTGAGCTGAAGCCTTTTCACCAATGAAGCCTCCTGCTCCCACATCTAACTTAAACTATCTGAGGGGATTTTGTCTAACTTCACACTAGCAAGACTCACTTAGAATTACAGAATACCAGGTTGCTAGGGACCTCAAGCATCATCTGGTCCAGTCTCTCTTGGCAAAGCATGACCTAGACTAGATGTTCCAGCACCCTGTATAGATAGATCCTAAGTGTCCAGTGCTGGGGAATCCACCACTTCGCTGGGGGCATTACTCCAATGGCTGATTGTTCTCATGTGAAAAATTTTCCTCTTCTGTTCAACAGGAATCTCCCTGGGAATAATTTGTGCCAATCACCCCTCATTTTTAACACGTGACTCCTTGTAAAAAGGGAGTCTTCATCTTCTTTGTAGGCATCCTTTCAACTTAGGTTCTCCACAGAATTTCAAGAACAATGCCTCTGCATAACACCAATGCTGACTCACTAACAACCAAAAGGTTTAGTCAGTGGCAGTCAAAATCATGTCCAAGATGCAGATATAAATCAAACTTTTCTAAGAAGTGTCCAACAGAATTATGTGGAAGAAAATCAAGTACAGCACAACCAGACTTGTGAGATTGCCTTTTTTTATATAGATTATCACAAAAAAAACAAAAAAAAATTTATGAAGATTTAATGGCTGAATTCATCTGTGTTTTGATATAGAATGCAAGTAGGAAAGCAGCAGTCTTAATTCAATTTATAACTGAGAAGTTTCAATACTGCTTCACAGACTCAAAAACAGTAGGTTTTTTTTAGGCTTCAAAACTTGTATGTTATTAAAGCAGTAGGAAACATTAAAGACACTTAAACACAGTTAAATAGCTGACCTAAACGGTTGAGTCAGACACAGAAAAAGCCGAATTTTAGCAGTCTTACAGAACGTAAATTTGTAAAAATTTCTGGCCTCTTCTATGAGCTGGGTATGGCAGCTTACCAGCAGGTGAAGAGGGTGGGGTGATTCTGAACCCTCAGCACCCATATGAACCATCCTCCTGAAGGGAGATGAAACAATTCCCAGACTGCTAGCTCCATACAGATACCCTGACAATGCTTTTAAAGAAGACAATCCTAACAGCAATTAAGTAAATCACTTACTGAATAAAAACAATTATAAAAGCTCTACATCACACAAGACACTTCTGCTTTCACTTTTTTTCAGTGCTTCATGCATACCTGATGCCACTTCTTCAGATTGTTTCTCTTTCTCTTCTTCCCTCTCTTCATGTTCAGCAGTGAGCAGATCAGACACAAGATCATGAATATCCTTGTAGTTTTCCCCAGTGGCCAAGATTTTGCTTTGCACTGTCTGCTTTATTAGCCTTCTACAGAATCCCATCTCCAACGCAGTTTTAACCACAGGTGTGTTCATCATGATTACATCTTCTGAATGACTCTCTCCAGGTTCAAAATGAAAAACTGATTGGAGGAAAAATACCATCAGTAAAATACCTATACAACCCAGAAGTCAGGCACAGCAACATCATCCACACATATGCATATATACACGAATACCTAGCATTAAAAAGCTTTAATGGTTAAATAGCTGGTTTTAAGTAGCTAGTTCAAAAGTAGTTAGTTAGAAGCCAGTTTCTTAAATACAATTGAACTGAACACATACTAAACACCAGTCCATGTGAGGCTTTCACTAAAGAGAAGTCACAGATAATTCCATTGTTTCTTAGCAGCGTTTTTTATACTTATTAATAGCCTTGAAAAATGTTGGGGGTGTGTCAAAATTCAAAGTTCACAATAAGACAATTGTTCTATTGCAGCTCTTCAGTATTATCAGTATTTTCCATTCAACATACTAAGCACCAGACACATGGGATTCCAACTCGCTGTCCTCAACCAGCAGGAACTCCGATAACCCACTCACCCTCTGGGAGGAGTTTACTTCCACCGTAACTACAGTCCAACTCAGAAAGATTTCACTCTATCAGCTTGTCCTACCCTCTCCTTGACCACTACTTCTCAACTCTGAGCATTTATCTAGCTACACTAGTAAAAATGGAGTTGCGTAACTACATAGTCATGACACCCTCTAGCAACCGTTCCACCAAGTTCTATAACATAACCCAATTTAACAAATGCCAAATTGATTTGTTTAACCCAACCATGAAAGTAGAAAACACAGATACAGCAGATGCCAAATCTCAGTGTGATCTGTCAGTGTGAAAATAAGAAAAATGAAAGACGAGATATCTTAAAGGTGCTTCCTTAAAGTTTGTTCATGTAACAACATTAGATAGAAAATCTTTACAATAGTGTTCTTTCCAAGAAAATGTAAGAATTGTTATGCAAATCACCTCCGGATAGCATATCATTAACTCTGCAAAATAACCGCATCACAGAACAGCTTGGGGTGGAAGGGACCTTAAAGACCATCTAGTTCCAACCAAAGTGCTGAGGAAGTTTAAAAACACATTTTAATATACATACTTGGGGGATGAGCGTTTTCATCTACAGAGGTTAACAAGAGCTGTGAAAAACAACAGAACGACATTAGTATCAAAGTATTGCTTTTCCCACTACATAGCTTTCTAACACATTCTTCCTTCATCAACCATGCTAAGATTTTTATTTGAAAATGTATTTGTACAACTATATAATCAATATAAAGTTAGCGCTGATCACTTTCATGAAAAAGAACTTCATGAAGAGTTCTTCTTCCATGAAGAAGTTCGCTTACTCTTGCCATAAGAGTTATGGATGGAAATAATTCAGGCTATCCACAACGGATTTCTGAAATAACAATTACTGATTGGCATTACTCACTGAAATTTATATAATCAGAATTTCCCTCTCCTGACACAAAGGAGCTCACTGGCTCATGACACTTTCCATACATACCTGTACAGGTTAATCTCTACTAGTCCCAGTCCATTAGCCATGGTTCAACACTGGCTTAATTTCTGTGCTCATGAAGAGCATTTATCACGTCAGACACCTAGTTGAAAGGTATGCAGAAACGAGGCAGAAGGATGGACTGAACTCCCCAGAAGAATGTAGCAGTCTTTTTGAAGGAAAAAAGTTACAGAACAGTAAAGTTTACCTGTTCAAGAAGATGGGGGAACCTGGCCTGAATTTGTCTTACAAACTCTCCTCCTTTTACACGAAGCAGATACTCACATCTGAAAGGTTAAGTAATACTGAATTATACTTTCTATTGCCAAAGGGGAAAAAAAAAATACATAAGAACGACACACTTTACAGTAACACAGCATAACTTAATTATATATTTCTTTTCCTTCATAAGTGAAAAAGTTCTCTTAACTGGAAGCTTGATGTAGCCTGGTGACACTTGGATAAAGCTTTCCATGACATTCAGCCATCAGTAGGCTTAGGTATATAAATGCAGCAGCTTTACATTCTGCTACCACTTCTAATCAAAATAGCATGTCATGAGAAATGACACAGTGTCAGCATCACTACACAGTACACTGATAAACTGTTTTTATTTCACATCTTGGCGTTCTTATCCCCCACTTAAGTAATTCAAAATAAGTTTGCAACATTTAAAACCACTATCAAAGCCACACCTACTTCACTAATGCAGAATGGATCTCTTTAGTTCATCTACTGACGGATATAACACAGAAGGTAGTAAAGGTGTCATTTAACTCTATGTATATCATGTAGTCCAACAGTAGCTGGTAAATTGCCCATGAAAGACTAGTTGATCTGTGATGTAAATTATTAGCTTTCCTGAAATTAAGCACAGCTATCTGTCATGTAGGCAGAGATTTCCACAGGCACAGAGAGCAATTAAGTATGCAACTGCCATTTAATTATGGGGGATGTTAAAAAGTTACATAATTTTTCCAAGAGACATATTAACAGCTGCTGAAATCTTCACAAGCCTTACCACACCCATGAAACTAAACTGCATGAGCTGAAAGACTGGTTCAATAGCTTTCAGCATGGGCACAGAACTAGAGCAAGAGGGTTAGATGTTCCTTCTACTTCATTTCTCAGCAGCTTTTGCTCTCCCCAGTCTGCCTGCTGACTGCTTCTCTTAGGTAGGTATTCTCATTAACAATGCAGCCTCACAGCTTTTAATTATGAAGTGGAAAGCATTAAATATCATGCTTAATGAAGAAATGTTTTAAGGTCAACTTAGCACTTCAGAGCTTTTAAACAGAGGTACATGAAATACATCCAAATAAAGGAGTGAATTTGTACATCACATAATGAAGTTAAACACAACTATGAACCACAGTACATATCTGTCCAAATCAGAAGTATTAAGGATGTGAACAAATTATGCTAAAGATTTTCAAGTTACCTTGGAAACCACTTTGCATGCTCAATCCATGGATCATCTCCAGATTCCCAGCACCTTAAACCACCATCACAGCAAAAACACCTGACATCATCATTGTGGCCTTTAAAAGAAACAAGGCAAAATATCTAGCAAACATTCACACCATTTATGTAAATGATGACACAGCAATATGAATAAACCCAGAGACTTCAGTTTCTTACCTACATAGTAGAAACCAGCATCTGCAAGCTGTTCAGGCTGAACTAGAATTCTAGTTGGCCAATTTATGAATGTTTTAACACGCGCTTCATGAGTTTGCATGCTCACGTTTGAAACATTGAAACTTTGCTGGTCTCTGGTGAGGCTCTCCAAAAAATGGCAGTTAGGAAAATGTCTCCGATGTTCTGACATAGCATTATCTTTTGGTTCCCAGTTACTCAGCTGACCACCACAGCTGAAACAAGCAACTTTGTCTGCTGTCCCCAGGTAGTAAAGTCCAGCCCTTGCCAGATCAGCAGGTGAGATAAACGTCAGTGGCCATGAGTGAAAAGTGCGTAGCCTAGCATCTTCTGTACTCATGTGAGGATTGTGAAACTTAGGTCTCAAGAATGAAAGATCTTCAACTGCCCTAGCAGTTACTGGGTCTTGAGGAAAACTGAAAAAAGAGCCACTGAAATATCCAACTTGTTCTGAACCTTGAGAAAGTGTCATGGAATGTAGAGATGGCAAGAGACTGTTTACAACTGGAGACGAAAAGGTAGAATGAGAGGGCACTCCAAGGTTGTTAACTGAAAGCATGCTTTGTATAAAACTGCAGCTAGGATACAGCTGTTTGTGTCTTTCCATAGCATTATCTCCTGGTTGCCAGTTGTCCAATGTTAAGCCACAACTGAAGCACTTAACTTTATCTTGCACACCAGTGTAATAAAACCCAGCCCGGGCAAGACTCCGTTCTGACACCGGCACATTAATGGGGAAAGTAGAAAATGTTGACATTCTGTAGAGTTCACAAGTTAAGTCATATTTCAGCTCACCACACACAGCACTCCGCTTCATGATGCTAGCCAAGAAAGGGCTGTTCTCCACTATGTTCATAATGGACTATATTTGGAAGAATGGGACAAGTCTTCCTCTGGGAGGTAGTTGTGTGCACTAAAGGCAATTTGGAATAACCCGTCTGTACAAAAGAAAGCTTGAAAATTAAATACTTTAATGTGCAACTTTGAATGCATATGTGAACAGAATAAGTCCCATGATTAACAGCCTTTAAACATCCAGGAAGTTTTTGTATTTTAGTTTATACAACTGCTATCTGTGCAAAAGCTGCCCTATCCCATTTTGGGAATTGAAGAAAGCATGTCAAAAAAGACTTTCCCTTGTAAGATCTAGTCATAACATGATTTCCTTGTACTGTATATCTGGGAAAGCAGTATCAATTTGTCAGGCTAGTGGAAGTGGGATCCAGACTGGGAAAACCTCAAATGGGTTTACCAAAACCCTTTGTCAATAAAGAAACTAAAATGGGGAGCAAGTAAAACTACACCATTTTTAACTAAAACATGTATTACGTGATTTAATAACTATTTCACCATAGACAGCTTACACATGTAAAGATTTTAGTTTGTGTATCTCATTAGGAGGCTGAAAATAATGGTTTACCAAGCTCAAATGGCAGATGAAAAAAAAGAGCCCCTGAACTGATCTGGAGTATTTGCTACTACTAGACTTAAAAAAAAAACAAAAAAAAGCCACCAAAAAAAAAACCAACCCTCAACTTCCGTGTACTGTTGTAACAGTTGCTGAGACTAAAGAAGTTAGTTTATACTCAAGTTCACATATCTTGACTATTCAGCTATGAGATAAATCCTCTACACTGCCTCTGATGCATGAATTCTCCATTAACAAGCCTGGAGTAACTCCAGGCTTTTCTGTTTATAACACTGTCAGCACAGAGAGCAAAGCATTTCAGTTTTAACCTGGTGCCTTAGTTACAAGTATAGAGTAATCAAATTTAAGATAAATTAATTGCTTTGTGTCAGGACATTCTGATGCTTTATGCCACTGAATTAAGTTGTTCCTGTATGCCATCCTTATGGCTTACAGAAGCAAACAGAATCCTCAGATTAAAAAAGAAATAAAATTTGAAGCCTTAGTTTCTTTGTGCACAGAACTACCTCCCAGAGTTCAGACCGATGTCCCTTTAAGGTGCCTACGCCTCCATATTTATGCTGAGTGTTCACAAGAAGAAACTGTAAGTATTTATAGTTTCAATCATTGAATTTTTTCGGGCAGAACAAAACCTGCAAAGAAGAGAGAGGAGCGTTTCAAAATACACAAAATCAGGATAGTGTAATGTCTATGCAAACAGAGACTACACAAATTGAAATATTAACATCTCAAGATAAACTTTTTTTGTAATGTTAGCTGGAAAGCTTCAGGGATCCAACTTTACATACTGTTACATGGAGTGGATTTTACACAATTTCCCAGTTCCTGACATATGCAAATCTATTTAATCCACAATTAAATATTAAATCCACATTCACCTTCTAAACACTTGCTAAACCTTTCTGGCAAGTGGATGAATCTTACAGTTTGATCACAAGCTGTATAACCGAACACAGTATCTTGTAGGAAAGAAGATGCATCCATTTAAATGGATTTGCAGATTCTCAAATAATGACGATCCAGTTTTATTGCACTAAGTTAAATTAAGAGTACTGAAATTTCTTATTTACGCAAGTCCAAAGATACCTAAGGCACAGGACACCAGCAAAACTGAACTTCATAAGAAATTCAGGTAAAAGCAAAGATGAAATTCAAACATTTTTAAATACATAATTTCACATTTATTCATATACAGCAGTCTGTTTTACAGTACCAATTCCTTAGAAGTTCTTCCAGGAAAGACTCAAAACAGATATAGTTGTCATGATCAGAAGCAGCCCTAGGAAAAACACCTACTGGAAAACATCTTAGCATTTCCTATTCATCTCAATAGCTCTCAGCAGATTTGTTCTTAAGATGGTCACACTATTACTACTAGCTTCTTAATCACCGAGCACATTAGTTACAAACGTTTTAAACCAATCCACTCCTTTAACACCAATGGTAGGTCTAAAGGTATCAGCACAGACATATTCTGCTAATCCAAGAAATTAATTCAGTTTCTGTACTGGAAAGTCAGATCCCTCAGAGCAAACGCTGGAAATACCAGAACAAACCGAGACCCTAGTAATCTTAAAACATTTAGGTTCACTTAAAGATGAGATACTGAGGTCATTTTCTGCCAGACACTCTTCCAGTATTATCCTCCACTATAGCCCAGAGTAGCCATGATTTCCACAGCTACACAACTGCTCTGAATCTCAAGGGCATTTCTTCTTCTGTTATCCTGCAGTATCACCAAGAAGTTAGTTAAGTCTAGAGCAGTGAAATTTAAAGTGCAGCAACCTCAAAGCTCGATATTCTTCTGCTCTGGCGCTATAACCCAGGTAGAACACGTTCACCTTCTGAGCACTTTCCGCTAAATTCACAGATCACGTCACAGCAGCTGCCCCGCACTCCTCCGCGGTCCTCACCGGCACGGCCGGGCCTCGCCCGCTGTTCTTCCACCCTCACGCTGCCGCCACCCTCCTCCCGCAGGGACCAAGTCCCGCTCCTGAGCGGCCATCCTGCAACGTCCCCCTCCTCCACCGGACACCCCTGCTCGGGGCAGAGCAGGCCCTTAGGCCGTCCGCCCTTGTTCTCCACAGCCCCCGCCGTGCCCAGCGGCGCCGCTGGAGCGCATCTCCCTGCCCGCCGCCCCGTCAGCGGGCTCAGCTCCCGTCACGGCCCACACAGCAACAGCAGCGCAAACCCGGCAGGGCCCCGGCCCTCCCCGCCCGCACCCTTCCCTCACACTCACGGTCTGCGGCCGAGCCTCTCACAGCAGGCGGCCCTAGTGCGCGCCGCAGCCTATATAGAGTGCCTAGCACCGGGACCGGGAAGGGAAGAATCGCCCCCCGCCAGCATCGCCCAGCCCGGGAAATGCCGCACCGGGAAAGCCCCGGCAAGGCCCGGACGCATGCGCGGCCGGAACGGATGTCGCTTCCGGTATGGGCACCTCCCGCTAGCCCCCAGGGTTCTCCCTTCTCTGGACCCCGGTACCCCAGCGAGCGCCTCCGTGTGCTGCCGCCGGCGAGAGTAGCGTTCCCCGGGGCTGCCCGTACCCTTCACCCCTACCCCTGTTCCTTCAGCCCTACCCCGTTCCTTCAGCCCCACCCCTGTTCCTTCAGCTCTACCCCTTCAGCCCTATCCCTGCCCCTTCAGCCCTGCTCCCGCAGCCCTACCCCTGCTCCTTCAGCACTGCCGCTCAGCCCCTCTCATGCGGCTTTGACGAGGCAGGGCGCCGGCAAGGCAGGGGCAGGCCGTGGTGTCAGCGGGCCGTTAGGTACTTTCCTCCCGGCCGGGGAAACCCGCCGGAGGAGCGTGCTTCCCCGTGGTGGGGATTTCCAGCTGCGTGGGGTTCGTGGGCGGCCCGCGTGGCCTCTGCACCCCGCCGCCGGGAAGGGGAGCGGCCCCGGTCCGCTGCCTTGCCTGCGGGACGTCGTGCTGCGCTGACGGAACCGAGACCGGCTGCTGCAGGGGAGGCCTCGGGTCGCAGCTGGGTTCCCACTGGCACTGCTCTCCCCACAGAGACCGGAGCCCGCTCCTACAGCTTTGCTGACCGCGAAGGAGCGGCCAGGAGGGGACTTGCTGCAAACGCGGCAGGTTTACCTTGTTCTCCTCGGCAGCAGCGTGAAACTGGCCATTTTTACTAACACAGGCAGCTCTGCAGAATGCAAGAGGGAAACAACACTGCCGGTGAAAAGACTTTAGTTACTGAGAGTCACAGGGGAAGACCAGAAGAAAGGCGAAACACAGTATAACTTTCCCCTGGAGGGGATTAAGACAGTGTCTGTGCGTATAGAAATGTGAAGAACTTCCACAGCAGGTACCAGATCACTGACCGAAGCTCAGAATCTCCCCGCAGTCATGGTCTTGTCATTTCTTGTAAAGAAACAGCAGATGCATTTTAAGAAGCCCCATTTAGTAATGTCAGAATGGTTGAAGGGAGTTTACATAACTGAGAACTGAAGAGTTAAAATAAAGGAAGTATAACTGAACAGAGCATTATGACATTGGCAGGTAATTTTCTGTAACAGAGTTCCAGTAAGAATTTGCAGGAGACTCAGTCATATATTTCCTAAAATTGTTTCAAATTTCCTGTAATGTGATGACATTTATGGTGTATAACAATATTGTCAAATTTCAAACAGCCAGCTGCAGTAGCAGCTAGTATAGCATAGCTTCTACTGCGACACCGTTTAACTCCACATAATTATAGACATAACATTTGCTGTTTCAGCAGTTGCACAAAAATACCTCTGATTAAAAACTCCTTTTAAGAGTTTAAAATGGTTATCAGATCACTCATAAGCCATTTTAAGGAAGCTGGTGACATGGAGAAGACAAGATTTAAAAACTGAGACAGCTGAGAGTGGTGGGGTATGGGATTTAGAGTTTTATTGGATGTGGGGAACTGTTAGGAAGCCAAGCTCTGCATATGTGTATGTGTGTGTAGCTCCACACATAGCCACATATCTGCCCATTCCCTCTCTGTACCCTTGCCTCCTTCCAACTTGCCAATAAAAATCGTGCTTTTCCTCCGCTCCCAGGCATCCAGGTTAGCAGTTTCAGGCCCTCACATTCTGCTTGGCAAGCCTCCTGTCGCAACGAGGAGGGAGTCAAAGGGGAGAAACGAAATGGCAAGTTCAAGTGCTTGTAATAGCAGAAAAAGAGGTGTAGCTGCCCTGAACTGATGGACTCTTTCTTCTTGTTTTGTCTCTTCCAGTATAGTAGCAGCTCCCCAAGTTCTCCATTCCCAGCAAATCCTTAGCTTTTCAGAGAAAGAGGTAAGAGGGAATGTTGCCCACCAACTTATCTGCAATTATGGATACTCATTTCCCAAAGGACATGAAGTAAGAACATGACTATAAGTTCCTTCTTAGGACTGAAATTCCCGAGGAACAGTGCGTTATCATCAGCATCCTGAATCTGGCTTCAACCTGGGACCACGGTCACTCTCCAGAGGCAGAGAGAGAGGACAGCAGTAGTGCTCACGTCCTACCTGTGAAGATGGAGGCACAGACCCAGAGGTAGAGTGCAAGCTGGATCGTTTATTGAAAAGATTACACGATATTTATATGCTTCCAAGCAATTAGCAAAGCACATCTGTGTTTGCCTTGCGGTTACATCAGGTGAAAAGGCTATCTGACTTTCTTATCGACATCCTCTTTCCAGTTCCGACGTCCTTGTTCCTTGCCAGTTCCAACATCTTCCAAGTACCAGTCAGGGACAGGTCACTCTTAATTGCCTGCTGTAGTTCCTTCTTCTCATGGTCACTCTTAATTGCCAGCTGTAGTTTCTCCTTCCCATGGTCTCTGACAGCTTTGATACATTCCAACCCCCACACCTACCCAAGCTAAATGCAGGCTTCAGCTTTGGTTCTCAGGCTGTGGCACATCACAGTGGGACTGAACCTTATTATTCCAGCACTTTTACCTGCTGCAACAAGCTTTCAAGATCACAGTTTTGACTTAAAAACCAGTAGGATTAATAAAGTGAAGCAAGACACTTTGCAGACTCTGATAAAGTCCTGCATTCAGAAAATGTCCTCAACCAAAGGAAACTGCTTTCTTACAGATGTCCATCTAATCACAGAGGTGGAAGTGCTAATCAAAGTTTGGCTGCCACATTACCACAGGTTATGTAAATAGACCTAATGGCAGAGTTGACTGAAACAACAAAGGTGATGCAGCAAATTTCTGGAGGTGAAACACAGTAACCCTACAACATCAGTGCATTATCAAGGCCAGCATGAAACAGCAGAGACAGCCCTTAAAATACCTGATGTACCACATTCCCTCTCTTCTCCAAGGGGCCTGATGAATGTCAGTCTCCCCAAGCTGTCATCCTTCTCTGACACCTTCTTCAGTGTTCTGTCTTCCACAGCATTAAAAAGCCTGGCTTTAATGGTGCCTCTGTAACACACCCCTAAACATCTATGAAGGGGAAGAGAGGAAGAAAAGGCACTGTTACTTTCCTTTCCACTGCTAATGCTCTTCTCTCCCATAAATTACAGAAAAAAAAATACTGTTACCTAGTTTCTCACCACCGTAAGTGACTGTTGGAATATCTCAGTAGGATTTCAGTTACACAACTTAAGGACAACCTTAACAAGTTGACATGCACAAATATTAACTATGAGTTTTATCTTGTGTTTTCTGGAGATAGAACCAGCTCAAGAGTAGCCAATTTATCATGTCAGTGCTACCAAGGATAAGATAAAAACATAATCTGCAGTTTCAATGATACTGCTCTGGTCTTTAATCCTGGCCAAGCGTTCAGGTAGGCAGGAAAACAGACTCTCTAAAACATTAAATGTATTACTTCAAGTGTTTCTGTAGCCTACCTCACTGTTTATATATAGAAATTACAGAAACTATCTTAATTCCAAACTCCTTTTATGAGTGAGAAACAAGGCATTTCTCCAAGGCCTCACAAGGCTTCATCAGGAAGCCACACAACTCAGCTAGTGAACTGAGAGATGGAAGGAGACTTCTATACCCACTCTCCCACTAATCTAAACCCACCTATAAAACCTGTATTAAGAAACAGAAACAGTTATTGCAGGCTAGTGCCCACAGTTTTCAGCTTACCAAAGGTATCAAATGACTCTGTGGAACATGATCTGCTTATTTTGAACATTGGAGCATTAGCTTCATCTTGAGCATCAAGCCCCTTTCCAGCAGTAAAGGGGTGGTTTTTAGTTGTTAAGCTGATCTAAGATGGCAGTTAGCACTCCACGAAAAACTACTGAACAAATTTTCTTTGGAAGATGTAGTTCATCAACTCCTTCAGGTCTTAAGGATAATGATGAGAGAAATAGGAAAAAAATAGATATTAAGGAAAACTTAGGAAAACCCAACTTGATGCAGAAAATATTAACTGCAGGTAAAGTTGCACTACGCATTTAATTTACAAATTAATCGAAGTCTCAAGAGCAGAGTAATTCTGACATGCTGTAAACATGAGATCAGCAAACTGTGTTTTGATAAATTAGTGGATGCAAACTGCCCACTGTTTCAGCTAAACACAGCAACAGGGCACCTGCTTCTAGACTATCAGTAACTATTAGTTTTTTTTTTTAAATTAGACCTTTTAATTTGCATTTGGGCATATAGCAAAAAAAAAAGTGTAAAAAGCTCATAAGACTCAAATATCATATCTAGACATGAAGGGCACCTGTGACTCATTGCAATAACCTCAAATGTTCAAGGGATTAAAAAAGCAAAACCCAGAGCGTACATCTCGCTGCTTCCTTACTGAAGGTCAGTATATTTGCAATCTGGAAAGTTTCCATTCCCTTTTCACTCAGACAGTTTTGTTTTCCACATCCTCCTACTCAAAGGATCATGAGTACAAAGGTTAAAGTTTACCTGAATCAGTTGTGGGTTTTCTCAAGTTTAGTGCTTAGTTAAATTCTCCCATAAGCCATAAACAGTCTCAAAAATGTATCAAGGTCACACTGAGTAAGTTGAGGCTTTTAGATCAGTCAAACTCTTTCATTGTTACTTATTTGGATGATAAAAAGGGTTGGAATGAGTTGCTGAAAGATCTTGGTAAATGCTGAGTTCAATTCCGTTTTTTTAAGATTTGAGAATCTACTGACTTTCTCTGCTACCAGGAAGACAATTTTGTTCTTCCTGATGGTAAAACAAACATTACATTCAGCAGGAGAAAGGAATCTGAGAAATGCCAAAACAGAAAGGATTGGACTAAAATAAGCCACATTTATATGGGAAGAGGACCACCTATATATCAAGGAACTTAAAAGGCTGCTATTCAGCTGCATTGAACTGTGTAAATTCAGAGCTCCACATTCCTGGTTCTTCCAAAGGAGTCCTCTTTCTAAAAAGCAGGTTTCTTCCTGCTGTCATAGTAAGAATATTTCTCTAGATCTTATTTCCCTCATTCCTCGTCATTCCTCTGCAAATTTTACATCCTTCCTAAAGGGTTTAATTTGCTTTAGTTGAACTAGCTGTTGCTATTCATGTTCTTGGGGGATCTTGTATGTCAATACTCCTTCAACTGAAAGAGAATCAGATGTGGCACTGATTTCCTGAGGATAACACTGGAGATTTACTACTAAGACTACTACTAGGTCCAGAAATATACAAGTGGTTTGTGAATCACGCTCAGTGTGACTGCATCACACCTGACCTAGGAACTGGATCATTGCTGTGCTGAAGCATTTTATTTAAAAAGCCAGCTACCTCAGAAATTAAATCAGAGGTTAATATTCAATTTGTGGCTGCTAGCCAGAAAATACTAGCTTAACCTCTTAGCAAGGCTCATCATCCTTCTTCTTCCTCTTGCCAATATGTTTTTTCTTCAAATACACTCTCATGAAAATATTACAAATTTAACATAAAATCTGTATGTGCACTATCTAATATGCACTATGTAATGTGCGCTTTTCTTTCAGTAGTGCACATTAGATTACTTCTCATTTATTTACTCCTGTAAGTACTGAAAAGACAGGGTTTTCAGTACAACTGCAAGTCCTTTCTCAAAATATTCTTAAGAAACACAGTGTATACAAAAAGAAAAAGCTGAGCTTTTTTGTTTGTTTTGTTGGTTGGTTTTTGTTTGTTTTTGTTTGTTTGTTTGTTTGTTTGTTTCCTTGTTGTTTGTCTGTTTTTTTTTTTTCCTAGCATCAACCCAAGCCTGCACTGACTTAAAATCCATCTATCTCAGTACCAGCCAGTACCAGCCATCCCAGGTAGCAGATAATCTGTTTATGCAGTGGAAGCCATATCTACCTCTAATGCAACCATTTGGGCCTATTACCTGAAGGTCAGTGTTACTAATTATGATAATCCAAAAGGTCACTCAGGTCCTTTTTTGGAGAAAAAAAAGCTTGCATCCAAATAGAAACATTCTTGGCTCAGAAATTTGAAGTACCTGTGAGTGCAACTGGCTGGAGGAGCAGCAGCTAGATCCTGAGTTCATTACCCTACAGTGTTGCTGAGGCGGAGGATACAGCAGCCTTGGAAGAGCAAAGGGTCCTTTGTTACTGTGTTGGGTAGTTTCAGCAGAGAGAGACAATTTTCAGCTGGAAAAGCACTGTCCTAAAAATCACTGGGATCAAAGAATGGGAAGAGAAGGGATGAAGTAAGATTCTCCTGTCTTTCCATTATGTGAGATTAAAGAAACAAAATAAACCACCCCATTGCTAACACCCAAAAGCAATGAGTGCATGTTTTCAAGAAAAAGGAAAACCTGGTAAAATATGCTTGTACAATGTCTGGAAAACAAAACCCCAGCCTCTGAGGCTTTAAGAAGTCATTACTTTAGAAAACATTAATGTCATAACTAGATCTGAAATGGATTTTATCCTGCTTGGAGAGTAAGGCACAGACTTGAAATAGACAAGACCACCAGTTGTGAGATTCAAGGTGCTGTGCTTTTTTCAGGCTCTGGTAATAGTGAAGATTAAATTACTGTCTGAGGGCTGGCACAGAAGAAATCTGTCCCAATATCACATATTTCAAAGCTTTAAGCACACAGGATCACTTCTAGCACCACCTGCCCATTGAGAAGTACAAATGTAAGGGTCTGAATACAAACACTTTGTGGTTTGATACTGGCCTCTTGCCACTTCCTTACGACTTCCTTGGTTTTATTCTAGAGAAGGTTAACTCAAGGCTCTTCCTAATGCAGTGTTGAATGTGTATCTAACTGTGAGCCTGGTTTTTGTCTGAGCTTTGTTAAACACATGCTGTAGGTCTCCAGAATGCTGTCTCCTTCATTTGGCCACACAATTATAAGCATAAAATAAGCTACTGTGAGAACATATCCAAAATGAAGCAGGATATCTTTCTCCGAAAGAATATACAACAGTTTGGCATCAGCCCAGAACTATAAGAGTTTCTGTTTTCTGCAGGTCTGTTTTTCTTACTTGGAAACAATAGTGGTATTCATGCCTGGGCAGCTCATGAGGTTACCACTTCTGAAGCTGCATGTATCAATATGCAGCAATCACTATAAAAGATGCATCATCATACTTCAGACCTTAGCACATTCAGTGTTACCCCAGTGATTTCCCTTCTGCTGGGTCCTACGGGGTAATTAAGAAATTAATTTGTTTTGAAGTGAAACATTGCATGTACATATGAAGCAGCTCAATCCTGCACACAGACATGTAGATCTGTGGGCCAAGGCTTTGTAGGCTGAAATACATGTACACAGTGAGGGCTGTTCTTTTGTTTCTGCCCTTTCAAATCTCTCTTTCCCCTTCCAGTCAGCTTCTTTCTTGCCAATGTTAATCTTATGCACACAGAAAATGAGCACATTTATACAATAACCTGTTTGTCAAACGTTGTTTTGGCCCTTTAGTTATTCCACACAAGTGGTTTTCAGCTGACAAGTTGTCAGCTACATCGTTTGCAGGTTGTCAGGCCTCCCAAGTTACAGTATATTTGCCCAGCCCTAGCGAGAAAGACTATGGCTTTTTCACAGACAAAGATAAGCTACAAAATTCATTGCAAACCAATTTCTTCTGCTCAGTAAATAGTTGAACAAAAGGCAAGCCTCTGCAAAGCAATGCATGTTTGTCTTCTGTAATATAACACTATGTCAGACACCACAGAAAGCTATAGAAAGCAGGCATGCTACAGCAGCTCTGAAAACAAAGAGAGATGCTGACCGGCAAAACTCTTAGGAAACACCAAGAAAAAGGGTGCAGAATTTAAATGTCAGGCAAGAGAAGAACAAAGGTTTCAATGATGCCATTAGCAAGAGACAATAATCTAGTAAAATGTGGAAACACTGTAGAATAGGTATATATATCTGATCAGTCTTTACAGTCAAATGAGGAAAAAAAGGTGCATTTAGGATGCATTTTTTATTAAATCCTGGAATAGATGTTTAAAAATGGATTAAATGCACCATGCTGAAATGCCTTTTTCCCTATGTTAATTGCCAAGGAGGTGAGAGTGTTAAGTCTCTAGTGAGCCTCTTCTGAGGCTATTAGGACAGATAATACAAATCTGGTTTTTGTCTCATGTTTCTGTAACATCATAGGAGACTAACGTAACTAAAATAGGCAGATGAGGGAAAACTACAGATAAGTCAATGATTGCTCCAGATCTACATGCTTTTCAGTATGTGTTTTATGAGCCAAAAGCAGGAACCCAACAGTTGTTCCCATGAACTGGACCAGTGGTCTGACTGGGGCACTCTGCTGCTGCTTCTAGGAGCTGCAGAAAGTACAAGAAATTCTACAGCAGAAAATTATGAGTAAACACAGCAGATCTTCAAATACCTCTGTCTTTTAGTTTCTGTCCATTTTCACTTTTGTTTCATTAAATACAGGATTTGATAAAACTGCAGAGAAATGAAACTGAAATGTTCCCTTCTGGGTCAAGTGATCAGAACCTATGAGCTAGTTGTTTGTTTTTTTAAACGTACTGCTTGGGAGTGTGTTTTTTTAAGAAGATGATCAGGAAAGGGTCATTGTTTTATTGGAATAATTACACAGAATGAGCAATGACAGTAACATATTCTTAGTAGGACACTAAAAACTATCTGTAGATATCCACTTGGCCTGACCGAACTCATACAACACCAGCCCAGAAGGCCCAGTCTTGGTAGCCACATGCAGTGGTCCTAGAGAGCCTCTTCTCAGCAGGGAGCATCTTCTCTGGGGTTGGGCTGCTCCTTCCTGTGGCTCACTGCTGTCCCCACTCTGAGCATCAAAATGCCAGGTACATGGCAGCTGCATCTCTCATGTTAGCAGCAGTTCTGCCATCTTGTCCTCATTCTCTGTGTCCAACAAGTAAATGCAGTAGGTGACTACTATTTAGGTGGCCAGACAGGAAGAGAGGGCATAGTGATAAACTGCTCATGGGGAGGATGGTACTGCAGAAAAGCGCTGCGGCATGTTTCACACATCAGGAGTTTGGAAAGCTGAGCAGTCTATGGGCAGGTTCAGACACATAGAAACTTTGAACTTTGAACACACTTAAGAAGTGTGGCATGAAGGCAGATTTCACAAGACAAGAGTCAAGCTAATCAAAATGATCTGGCTGTTCCCATCAAGGGCTGCATTTTCTGGAGTATGATCTGTCATGCAGCATGACAGTGGGATTTTATTGACAAAGAGGCATCAGTGGAATCCTCAGTGAGGTTTCAAATTGGTTTCTGGGGAACCACCTTTCCAGAGGAGGCAGGAAATTTGGCAGGATTACCCTCAAAGTTTGTGAGAATCATATTTGAGGCTGAAGGGATGAGAGTTCATGGGCTGAAGATGGATCTCCTCAGCCTATGGAGCCAAGGACACAGAGGAGAGAGGCACACTGCTGCTGCAAAGCCAGTGTTTCTGTGGTGAATATCTGTTTTTCCAGCAGAAGTGTGTTCAGCAGCAAAAGTCCAGCCCTAGGGTTCCTCAGGGTAGCTACAGCCATCAAAACACTACAGACCACACACCTCTACAAAAAAACTGCTGTGAAGAGAGGGCAGCGATACAGCCAGACACTCACTCCTTTGCCTTCTCCTTAGCATTCCTCTTGTCCCCAAACCCCTCACTCCTTCACCTCTTGCATCCAGCCACTGCAGAGCTCATGAGGCCATGAGGCTCATGAGGCCCCCATCTGTGCCCCAAAAGGAGCCACAAACAGCCATCTCCCTACCTGAAAGAGCAGAAGTTACAGGGTCTTGTTGACTCGCAGCACAAGAGAAGGCAGGATTGAGGTATATGCATGTTTCCTGGGCAGCCTGTGAACTGGAAGAGGTCCAGCCCTGGCAGACCACGGGCACTGCCTGACAGTGTCACCCACATCATCCAGTGTGGTACCCAGTGCAGAGGACAACATGGTCATGTCTCTGGCACTGGACCACACTCCTGGAGCAAGAGCTGTTTCTTGGGCTCTTCACATAGAATTTAAATGTCTAAGAGGTCAGTGCACAACAGCAAGTCATAAACTATAAGTTAGGCCATTAACCCAAACACTGCTTCTGGTCACAGGAAGTTAATAAGGTAAAAACTGGTAGGAAAAGGGAGAATAAAGTACAGCATTATCTGCAAGTATTTAACCACCCATGTGCTGATGAGTGCTGGGGGTGCCTGGAGTTGGGTTGGTTTGGTTTGTTTTTTCATAAAACCAGAGTTCAGAAATACTATTGCAATTGTCCACAGAGTTATATTACAAGAATTAATACAATAGATGTAATCACATCACATGCTATGTAGGTTTTTCTCACCTATTTTAAATTCAGAGAATCCTTCCCTTCAGACATACTGAGTCACTTTCCATTTGGTAAGTTGTTGACTGAGAATTAGGTTAGGAAACATTTCTGGCTGTTCAAATCCTGATCCTTTTTGCTTGGCTCATCTCTCATACTAGTTTAGAAGTAGTTAAACTTGAAGAGGTGTGTGTCACATGTTAAACTTCATTTTTTTTTCACCCATCTTTCTTGTATTAGCTGATTAGGAGAAAAATTATGTTTCCCCTCCCCCAACCTTTGCCTAACAGTGTCAATTCTTTGCCAGCTATTTTTGAAAACAAAAGTAGTTTTAGTAGTGACATTACTCCATTTCTCTAAAACCAAGATGGAATCACAAATTAATTGAATTACAATCAACATCAGAGGAAACGCTTGTGGGTTTCCTTATCTCTTCCCATGTAATTAGGTATGAGTCTTTTGTGTTGCTTATCTCTGTCCCATTGGAAACAAAGCACCAGAGTATGAAGCAGTGACCCAGGAAGCTCATTAGTTTTCCTGGCTATTGGATTTGCAGTGGTAGTTTTTTGAAGTGGTGACTTGGACATCCCTGAGGAGCGCAGACGTTCTCTGCCTGACACAGGCCAGTGAGGAAGTGCAGAAAAGGAGCTGGTGGTGTTTTAGCACCACCGAGTGGACAAATAAGGGAAAAGAAGTTCAATTTTGAGACGAGATGCACGGGTGTCCTGGGCAGACAGTATTCCCACCGTGGGGCTGGAACCCCAACCTCACCCACGTTCTTCTTTCCGACAGGTATCTCAGAAAGCTGTCATACACCTTGTCACCAAATCATAAAATAGTTTGTGTTGGAGGGGACCTGAAATGTCATCTGGTTGAGCGATGAGCAGGAATATCTTCAACTAGATCAGGTTGGCAGAACCACATCCAGCCTGGCCTTGAATGTCTCCAGGGATGGCGCATCCACCACCTCTCTGGACAACCTGTGCCAGTGTTTCACCACCCTCATTGTAAAATACTCTTTTCTCACGTTCATCAGCCTGAGTCTTCCCTCTTTTGGTTTAAAACCATTAGCTCTGTTGTTACACTGCATGTGGTCACGGGGCCTGGGAAGTCACTCTAGAAAACATCAGAGCTGTAAATACAAACATGATGTCTATAATAAATATAACTGCAACACAAAACCAAAAAAGTGTGTAATTTGTAATACAGAATTTCAGTTGTCTCAGAAATAGCTCAGACGTCTCTCAGTATTTTCTGCCAGTTCTGCCTCCCTGGAAATCAACGCCTCATGAGGTAAATGACTGTGTCATTCCGTAAATTACAGGAAATAAAACCCTTAATGTAATGTTTCAAAGTGTTTCTTATACCTCAGCTGTTCTGTGGGGCTTTGGACTCTCGTGGGTGGCTGGCCTTGGGCAGCTTTTAATGCTGCTCACAGAAGATATATGAAGACACGTAGCAGCTGTAGCTAAGAACTGCTTTCCCCTGGCACCAGATAAGATATAGCTTGTTGAATGAGATAAAAGTGCACTCATCCCTCCCCCCACCATATATTCCCTCTACTTTACTGGCACGCTTTGAGCTTTGGCCAACTCTGTGACATATCAGTTACGGATCTATATTTTGGGTTATAGTACAGCCCAGAGAGCCCTCTGTGCTGCTCCACAAATGCACACACTGTCTCTTTACCAAAGCACTTAGGGTTGGCTGAGATAAGCCAGGGAGAAAATGAAAGCATGGGTTACTTTTGTTTTCATAGCAGCTCTGCAGCAGGAGTACCACAGCAGCCTGCTCCATGCAAGGAGTCTCGGTATCCTCCCTTACCAAGATGGTGGAAAGCAGGCAGAGATGGCTGCTTTCCAAGAGGGGCTCTGTATGCCCCTCTTCCCAAGGGCAGACTATATGCCGGTGTGGGAGACAAGGAGAGGCAATATCCCTGAAGTACGTCCTGTAAGAGATTAACACTCGGGTGACTGGTGAGTATCCTTTGGGATACACCTAACTGCACTGCTGCAGCCAGCGGAGCTCTCCTGGGCGAGGAGACTGCACACATCCTTTCTGCAAATTCCACTTTAACAGCATGTTTGCTGCTTGCTTATCACACACAGCCTGCTTAAAATAGAAACATCTGAGAGACAGCTGACAGCACAGGTCCTCTCTACTTTGAATGGAGAAGAAAAGTCCCCTTAAGAGGATTCAAAGGCTACAAATTATTAACTTTTGCTGGTACTTCTCCTTCATCCCACACACACACCTCCAAAGGTCAGGTGAACACTCAGAGCCAGGTCTGGCAGTAGATTTCTCAGCTGTTTGTAAGACATCAGACCACCTAAGTCCAAAACAACACAGCTGAAGAAAGCAAAAAGGGGCCTGAATATTATTTTCCTTGTTAGGCTGGTTTGGTGGAGGAAAACCCATCTCCTACCTACCTGTCACCCTCCGACATCAGAGGAGGCACTCACATCTTCAGCCCCAGTACTCTATAATACTTGATTACTTTATAGTCCAAGTATAGCAACCGTGGTATTATTCCAAGTTATCTATAACCCAGACTTGTTGGCTGTACTTGTTTAACCCTTTAGAGCAAGGAGAGAATTCACAACAGGTCCTGCACATCCTGGGCGTATGAGCTGTGCAGCAGGCTGCTAGGCCAGGTGGGCCAGCATGGTGACACTTCTTACTTGCTCATGGGCACTGTGCAGCCCATGGGACTGGAGACCTGAACACATGGGGACTCCAAAATTACACAAAATAGTTGAGATGTGGAATAAGCATGTTAGATGCCACACAGTATTCCCTATCATGACAAACTCAGCCACCTTCTATTTTCTAAAATAAGCTTGGCCCTTTCTTTCAGGACTGAAATGAATTGCAAAGACAGCAGGGGTCAAAGGAAGCTTCTGAGCTATGGACCTTAAGTAAAGCAAGGCAATGAAAACTCTGAAGGGCAGATTTTTAGTCTATGCTTGTCCCTGGAACTTCTTGCTGGTTCGCTCCAAGTAGCTTTCCACAAAACAGCTTAGCATCAGGTGCCTCTTGCTTTACACATTGACATTTTGGATTCTTTTCAGATCATCAGAGTCATCCTAAATGTTGCATACAGGGAAAGTGAGTGCTTAACGTGGGGTTCAGCTTCCGTTTCGCATGGGAAGCTCCTTAAAGTCCAGCTTTGCAGTGTTCAGTTTGTAAGCACATAAATTGTCTTTTACATCTGGTTCTGAACATCTGGGAGATCTATTAGCAAGCTTGTTTAGAAAGTACATTTGATCTCAGTTCTGGCTAGAGCAGAGCATTTTGTCTCTCCTCATCCTGCATTGCCCAGCTGTTTGTTTGTGTACCAGCTTTCTGTGTAAACAAACCTGCTCCTGCCTGATTCATTCAGCAGTTTCGCAAGCCAGCATCCGTGACTTTGCAATTCCCAGCCCCCCCCCCCCGGAACAAGGCTGATTAAAAGAGAGCTTGTACTACCCCACATCTGGCCTGGTACCTCCCAGTAATGGGAAAAGGGATACCGATACCTACGACCACATATGCATTTGAATACAAAGAAGAGATTGTTCCAGCTCACCCAGCTGTGGCAATGGCATTAAGGACACCAAAGTCTGTGCTATGATTTTCATAGTAGGAGGTCAAAGGCTTTAGAAAGCACGGATAAAGTACGTTACTTGGGTGTCTCTTACGCATCTTGCCATGTGGCTGGCTCAAGCTGTCAGGCTCACTTACCTACTGCAGTTGCATTTCAGAGAGGTAGCAATATGGTTTATTTCCCAGCTTAACCTTGATGGAAATGCAGCTTAGAGAGCTAAACCTGGCTGGCTTAGCAGCATCCTCCATCTCCCTGTTTCTTCCCTGTATCTGGAAACCAGCTTCTCAACCTGTCCCCACCTGACCCTCTCCAGGCCCTGATCCTCCCCAGGAGGCACCAGCAAGCAGTTAACCATTCTCCTTCTGAGCTTGTTTCTCACAAGCACTGTTGAATGGTCGGGTAACAGAGAACAGACATGGAAAGGAAACAGGACAAGACCAAGCCAACAGCTGCCCACATGCATCACATAATCCTACCACTATGCATCCCTCTAATCTGTAGTGCTACCTACCAAACCACCCAACTACATGTGCCTTCTCCAGAAGACAGTGAATGAAGAAACAAAAAAAAAGCATGTAAGAAGAGTTTTAAATCATAGAAGAACATAAATAAAGAAAAACAGTGATTTCCTGCAGTTCTGATCATTCTATCTCAGTCACTTTTCCGATGACATCTGCAAATGTCTCCAGAGCAGGATTCAACAGCTGTGCAAAGGCAAACACCTCCTCATTGCAGCATGCTCCTTCTGCTCCGTGTTAGTGGGAAGGGAGATTTTCACTAATAGAAGAGCCAGGTAATTGCATGTATTAGTACTTTAACAGTAAATTGTGTAAATTAGACTGCAATTGAAATGTAATAGGCTGTTTTCACAGCAAATGTTCAACATCTGCAGGTGGTGGAACAGTTCTCATCCCAGTGAGAAAAAAGTTTTTTTGCTGGGTAACAGACATGTCCATTAGTATGACTGTGATTAAACTGCTGGTGTTACCTAGCAGAGATTACATCACAGGGATTCATCACCAGCTTTGCAATGAGTGCCAGCCATCACATGGTGGAACATACAGCATGGGTTCATGAAAGGCAGGTCCTGCTTGACTGACCTGATCTCTTTCTACAGCAGGGTGACCTGCTAGTGTATGACTGAAAGGCTGTGGATGTTGTCTACATCGGCTTCGACAACATTCAATTGTTGTTGAGCAGCCAGTTTCTCCAGGAGAATGCTGTGATCATCCCCCTGTACTGGGCGCTGGTGAAGCCACAGCTTGAATCCTGTGTTCAGTTCTGATCCCTCACTACAAGAAAGACTTTGAGGTGCTGGAGAACGTCCAGAGAAAGGCAATGGAGCTGGTGAAGGGTCTGGAGCACAAGTGTGATGGGGAACAGATGAGGGAGCTGGGTTTGTTTAGCCTAGAGAAAAGTAGGCTCAGAGGAGACCTTATCGCTCTTCCTGAAAGGAGGTTATAGCAAGGTGAGGGTCAATCTCTTCTCCCAAGTAACAAGTGATAGGACAGAAGAAAACAGCCTCAAGTTGCACAGGGAAGGTTTAGATTAGCTATTAGGAAACATTTCTTCCCCCAAATTTATTCCCCCAAATGGTTGTCAAGCGCTGGTGCAGGCTGCTCAGAGAAGTGGTTGAGTCACCATCCCTGGAGGATGTGCCACTGAGGGACATGGTTTGGTGATGGAGTTGTCAGTGTCAGGTTAAGGGTTGGTCTTGTTGATCTTAAAGGTCTTTTCCAACATAAATGATTCCATGATTAAGGTGCCAACTATTTAGCTAAGTTTAAGTGCTCACAAGTTACACCCATAGTTATCCTGAAATCATTACAGATGCAAAACCTGGGGGGTCATTACTGGGGGATCAGTGTGTGAAATACCTAGAGCTACCATAAAATTGTGCCTGAATACTGCTTTTTCAAGAAGATTAAGGTCTGAGTAAACATCAGGCCAGGGAAGCCCCACAGCCTGTGTTATGCAAGATACCAGATAAGATAACAAGCCTGTCTCCTGGATTTACAGCTGTGAAAGGGCTGAATCCTTCCTACAACTGACTGGGCAGAAGTTTAACCCTTTGTGAATCCAAGCAAGAGCTGGCCAAGCAAGTTGACCTCACAGGTTGTGCTAGTTCATCCTATGTAGTTGGTGAGCAACAGACTCTCCGAAGTATCTCACTAATGTTTATTACCTTATATTTAAGCTTATATCTGGAGATCATATAAATGAGATTCTAACAGTGTCCACAGTTAGGGGTTATAGATTATCAGGTTTTTTTAGTTGACTGTCTGAAGCTCATTCCTATGCTAAATTGCAAGCTTCTTCCTTGCTTCTCACATAGAGGTTGTTTGCTGCATCATTCTCAGCTGAGTTGGATAAACCATTTCCGAGATTAATATAAGCAACATGAGGAGAAAAGTAAAAGCAAAAGAGAAGGATCCCAGATAACGATTTTAGCTGAAAGCTGACATTCGGGTGTTGATAGAATACAAGAACACTGTTCCAGATGGCAGGAGCTGCAGAGGAAGAAGAGCACAACTGCAAGAAGTAACAAAAGGAAGCTAGCGATAGATGAAGTCGGATGAGAAACAGACACTCCAAGGCATCCATCCAGTTCTTCAGGTTACATAAAATTAACTTTGCCACTTATGCACTTCGTTCCTTTTCTGGGTGATGCACATTGCAGATGGAGTTGGTAGCACTGCTTGTAATTACCACCGCTTGACAGTTCTCATTATGAACTCCTGCTTTCTGTTGCTGGTAAGCTTGTTAGATGTTACTCATCCAGGCTGAAATGTCTTCTGCCAAGGCTTGGCCTCGGGCTGATTCTTTCCCCCTCCATTTTCTTTTAGGAGGAGGAAAGGGGAGGGCAGTTTCAGTAAAAATGGTTCTGTGCTTTTCAGGGCAAGATTAGGCAACTGTTTATTTGAGCAACAGGCTGAAATTTGGCAAAAGAGGAAGGAGGTCACCCTGATGCCAGAAGACATAGCCAGGATATAAATGTGTTTTTAAAAAGCCTCAGCTCACGTACTTTAGCAGAACCTTGTCAGCTTGGCAGATGAATTTGTAGGGGGCTGTGTCAGAAGCAGAGGGCACGCCGTGTCCCCTGCCAGCTCCTAGGCCTGGCAGGACTGTGTCCATTGGGCAGTAGACTGGATGCTGCCTGCACCCAGTTGAGTGCTTCCAGCCCCGTGAGGGGCAACACTTTCTGTAGAGTGCCCAGGGTGCTGCTGCGATGGAAGCATCAAGGCTGAGGGTGGATGTGAGTGGGGAAGTGGGGCTGAAGTGGCAAGCTAGAAAGGCACTTGGATTGCAAACCAGCGAGAATAAAACTGTGATGACACAAGGAGGTGGAAAACAAATACTAGCACCCCAGCTTAGTGAAGAGCCCAGGACCTGAACTGGGATGACTGGTGGGACAAGAGGAGCAGGGTTGTCAGGAGGAGGAGGAGGGAGAACAGAAAGGAGAGGGGAGAAAAACACCTTAGTGATAGCTACCATGTCCTTTCCAGAGCCCACAGCAGAGCTGAGGTCGCTCCCTTCCTCTTTCACCAGCAGAAAAGTGGAGATCAGCCAGCATGTATGGTTCTTCCTGCTTGCAGGGGCTTTTTGCACAGGCTGAAAACCTGTCACTCCTGTCCCTTGGTTAGATCTAAAGCCTCACTTCTCCACCAGGGATATGCATTAGCACTTCACCTTGGTGAAGCACCTCAGCCTGGGATGAGGACAGACTTCTTTGCCATCTGTCATGAATGCTTTCTCCTGATGCTACAGGGGAGATGAACAGTGAGACATGGTGCACAGGCGGACGAGCTGTCTGTGCTCCCTTCCTTGCTGCTTTGGAGTGGAGAACAGCTGTCGCCAGGCTCGGCTGCACAGAGATGATAAAAGGCCCTAGTACCACAAGTTGCAGCAGGCCCTGAAGCATGACATGGAGCACTTACAGAGGAAGAACTTGAAGAATGGGAAAAAGCAATGGCCATTAACCATATCCCTACTCACATGTCCTAATGATCTCCTTCCACGCTCAGCTGCCAGCCTCCCCTCACACTCCCAATATTTTCAATCCCCACAAAACTAAAGCTCTGCCCCAGTCATGTCAGTATGTCCTTGTTCTGCACCTCAGCATCATCCCAGTACCATTGCCACCAGTGCCCGCTATCCCTCAGGCCTTTTATCCCCAGTACCATCTGAGTATCCCAGCACTCTCCCAATAACTCAACCCCAGTGGCTGCACCCAGGAGCCCTTCAGGCTTTTGCATTACACCCTGTTTAATGCAATGTAGCCTCTACACCTTCACACCGCAGTCATCCCCGCATGACAAGTGATGCTGCTCACATTCAGATTTATCTGTATCATCTTTCTTAGATGTCTGTTCCTACAAGAACTCCCATATCCCTGGTGCTGTCCTAGCCTCCAAGGTCTAGTTCCCAGTGTCATCTTGTAAACCTTCTCCAGCTGCTTCCTATCCTCCATGTGAAGGGAGCTGAATGCAGAGACCTCACCAGCAAAACAGCACAATACTTTCTTGTCTTTCTTAGATGCAGTCAGCTCAGTCCCAAGGACTGGGGTTCCTCCCAGCTGACCTTAGACACCCACATGCAGCCAAGTGAGCTTCAGTTTCCTTTACAGTGGTTGGAGATAACTGGACACTTTTAGGGCACCATTGGTCTAACTCAGTTTAGACATTTACTTTGGCTGCCACAAAAGCACCATTATCTCTGTAATCACTCTAAGTGGAGAAAAGGATTAGCTCAGTTTAGATATGTCCTTTGTTGACTTACAAACTTTGTTGAGATGACTGCATGCCAAACAACATTGCATATTTACCCTTATTTCTTAATTCATGCTCAGTGATGATCTTCATTTACCTTCAAAACAACATTTTGAGTTTCCAGGTGAGTGTCCTATGTCATGAGCTTGCTGGCTTGGCAGCAGCACCCTTGGCTGATCGATGCCATCAGCACACAACAATACCACACCACACCGTACCACACCACACCATACCATACCATACCATACCATACCGTACCGTACTGTACCGTACCGTACCGTACCGTACCGTACCATACCATACCATACTATACCATACCATACCATGCCACCTAGTGGCAAGAGTTTGGATCTCAAAACGTGGTGTAGAAAAAAATTCATAACAGTTGAGCACAGAGATGCCAGGGTGGTAAGCCAGAATAAAGAAGGGCAGGAATAAAGAAACGATACAGGAATGACTTTTCCACTATTTCCATCCTTGTTCCTAGGAAGCTGTTCTCAGCTAGGCATCATTTGGAATACACTTAAATGGTCTCTTTTGTTTAAGGTCAGTATGTACCAGTTTGATTGGCTTGATCAAAATGAGTGAGAAGTTATAGAGACTAGAGAATGGAGGTGACAGCATTACACACTGGAGAAATCCAGGTGGGCTCATGTCTGGGAATCTCTCAGCAGTTTTGTGTATTGAAAATGATTGTGTAAGAAATTGAAAGGCTCCAAGAAGGGCTGTAAGAGTACAGAGGTTTGAAACCAGCTTCGCACAGGGAGTGTTGAACAAGCTACAGGTTTTCATCTCAAAAATAGAGAGGTCTAAGGAGAAAAAAGATGAAATTTAAATAGGAATAAAGTAATTAGGAAACTATTGCTCACCCTCCCTTCTGTTACAAAAGTCAGACAACATCAACTGAAATTGGCAGGGACCAAGTTCAAGACAAGCAAGATGCAATGGCTGTTTACACAACAGTTAACCAAGCAAAGAACGGTGTAACTCTGACACATGAAGCAGTGAATAGTGAAATGCTTCCCTCCTGTCAGGAGAGCGTTCAGGGCTCCTACACCATACACGCAGAGTGCAGTCTGTGGTAATACTTCTGTGCTCTGGACTTTAGACAGACCCATGTACATGTGTGCCTTCCTGTGCTTGAAACCCGTCTGCTGTTGGCCATTGTGGGCAATGGGGTACCTGCTTTGGCAGAGCTTTGCTTCAGGAAGGGAAGATGTTCTTAGGGAAAAAATTGTGCTTAAGTATGAAACAAAATCCAGAAACAAAAGCACAGTGTGCAAAGATGGAGATGATTTTCTTCAGTTGATCTTGAACAGTTATTTTCCAAGTTTTACCATAGTTTTGTTTTTTTTTTTAGTTGTGCACTGAAACAAGAAAATCTGAAGTAACATCATCTTTCAAAAATTAACCTTGGCTCCAAGCTTCTTTTACATAGTATAGGTTACTCATTCACGGAGTATTTTCATTATGTGCTTCTGTAGTGAAGATAATTCGTAGCCATATTTATTTGAAGGGTATATTACAGTGAATAAGTATATAATAGATATGAGAAGGCAGGGTAGGATTGTCTGGCAGCCTTCAATCTGTCATTCCCATGACTGCTAAGTTGGTAATATCTTAACATTGCTCTTTGTGTGGGACAAATAATAAACCATTATAATCCAGAGGTAAGGCTTTCATTGCCTACATGGTACTGAATGTATTTAGTTTTCAGTTCCATTTAAGTCCCAAGTGCTGTCAGAGTGCCAAAGTTTCAGTCAGTATGATTTTTCATATTGCAAATATGCTTTGTTTAGTTTAAAATGAAGCTGTCACTTAAATCCAAATGCACAGTGTCCACAGCCTTTCCCTCAGCAATCAGGCGGGTCACTTTATCATAGAAGGAGATCATGCTGGTCAAGCAGGACCTGCCCTTCATGAACCTGTGCTGACAGGGCCTGATCCCTTCATTTTCTGGCATGTGCTTTATGATCTCACTTAGGATCATCTGCTCCATGACCTTCCTGGCACTGAGGTCGGGCTGACAGGCCTGTAGTTTCCAGGGTCTTCCTTCTTGCCCATTTTGTGTAGCAGCATCACACTGATTGACATCCAACCCTCTGGGACCTGCCCACTAGGCCAGGACTGCTGATAGATGATGGAGAGGGGCTTAGCAAGCTCCTCTTCCTGCTCCTCAGCACTTCTGGGTGTAACCCGTCCGGACCTGTGGACTTGTATGTGTCACCCACCTTCCAAGGTGCTTTCTAAGGCACTTTCTCCCTTTTGTATATGGGCAGGTAGTGGTTTGCCTGGGAGCTGGGCTGGGAGCAGACCTAATACTCTCCAGCAGTTCATTCCCTCCTTCTTCGTGTACAAGTGAATAGGGAAGGAGGAAACTGAGCCACTTCTAGAGATGCAGCAGCTGAAGATCCAGCTTAAGCTGCCAGAGATATTTCTTCTTTATTTACTACTGCAGAACAAAATCCAATTACCAAGGATTTGATTAACCTATCATAAGAAAAAGAATCATTTGACCTGGAAGGCCAATGCTTTTCTTTATATCACTACATCCTTGTGCAGTTTCAACACTGGTGGCATGAAAGTTTTACCAATTAAAAAAGCTAAAGTGACCACATTAAATTTGTGGGTATGCACCATGAACAAAATAAAAATAGCTAGCGATGCTAGAATCATTCCAAAGCAAACACAACCTAAAAATAACGAAGCTAAAGTTAAATTTAACAGAAATCAAATATATTGAGATCCAGGAAATCTGAAGCTAAAAAAACTCTACTTTGCTCTGAATCTTGAAAAAGTTATTTCAGGATCATGAACAGTATTTGGATTGATAATGAGCTGGGATGTTTTTTATGTCTTATCTATGTAGTTCCTTCTGTTTGAGATTCTGTCCTTTACAAATGTTGAACACTGGACATTTATGAAGCAATTAAGCATTTAGAAATGAACATTCCCTTTCGACTGTTATGGTTAGATTGCTTTTTATGAGGCAAAGGCATGAGGACAAAGGAGATTCTTCAATCTAAGACAACATCTGCAATCAACTGCTCTGAAGTTGAGCACTGCTCTGCAGAGGAGAAATTTGCTTGAATAATGAAATTTTTAAACAAAACCAGGGAACATTAATTAATGCTTCACACTTGGTAAAACTATCATTCAAGCACACAATTAAATGTAATCTTTGATGATCTCTCTTCTGGTTTTCAAAACATCAGCAAGAAGATATTCAGGTTGTACATTTTGGGTCCATGCTGATGTATTACGTTTTCAAAACTGGTGTGATTGTTACCAGTACTCCTCTGAAAAGCCCCAAAGTTTCTGAATTGCTGTTAGGGTCATCTTACTTACCCTGGGGTCCGTGGTTTGGTGGGTGCATGAGCTAACAGTGCTGTGTAGGATACACTTCCTTTTTCCTTTTTAGGTAAGCAGCTTGTACAAACTCCATCTCTTTAATAATTAGTTATCAAGTATTCTCTTAGATAGTTTCTTACATAGTTTTTATCTATCTCAGTTTTCCATAAAGGTGGGTTGAGGGAGCTGTTCTGTTTGGGAAAACAGCAAAATTCACACAGAGTCTGATGTTTATGAACTCTCTTCCCTGAGGCAGCCATGAACCTAAAAGCTGCTGTTGGCACAAATGCCACAAAATAAGGAAAGTCAGCTTCAGCTGGAGAACAGCCATTCTCAGCCAATTCCAACAGCTCTAGTGCCATAAGGACCTCTCACCAGGGGTTAGTTGGCGGCTTCTCCAAACCCATCAAGCCAAATCTGTCAGTGCACGCGTCTTTACAGATCTTCCTAAGATATTCTTCCTAGGGGTCTTAAAAAACTTAAAAATTCCCTTGCCTGGCTATAGTACTGCCACAGAAGACCAGCGTTTTGGGGGGATCCCAAAATCCAATCGTTACTGGATTTAATGGGTTAGTTCAATTATTCTTTCAGCTGTGTGGGTTTCCGAGGACTTTGTCAGGCAAGGCTGCTGGAGCCTGAGACACCAAATTCCTGCTGGGACAGGAGATCCCAGCCTCTTCTCTACAGTGCCCTGTGTTGTGGGGGGGTCTCTGCTGAAAGTGTGAAGCACGAAGGGCTGTTTGAGTATCCTCAAACAGGCAGGAACCATGCTGGCAGGAACACGGATGGTTCGCAGCAGATTGGCATTGTAGCATTTGGATTACTTTTCAGTTCCTCCTAGAGCTTTTAGCACAAAAGTGGAATTTACACTGCAAAGGGAAGGTTAAAAACATGGAAACATTCATCAAGCAAAACTGGATTCAGTTTGTTGGAGGTCTGATACGCAGATCTGTGATTTACTTTAGGCTGGAAGCAGAGTTTAGAGTTCGCTGTCATGGCTGTTAATTACATTGTGCAGAGATCCAAGCTTATTTAAAACTGTAGCAGACAAGTGTAATTTGTGTGTTTAGGATCAGGGTGATTCACTCAGCCACATGAAAACCCATGGCCTGCACTGGCAGGGGGACAGCTCGAGCTCTGCTGAGAGGGGGCGCTGCTGGTGTCAGCTTCAGCTATTCTCTGAATTATTTAAAGCCAAAACCAAGGAGAAAATTGAAAGTAAAAGATGTAAATTAATTATTACTATAAACCAGGGGGGAAATCCAGCTAATGGAGAAATCGCTTTTAGAGGATGCACCTCCTGCTGCCCCCTCAGCTGTGCTTCAGGGTAAGTTTTTCTTCCCCCAGCCAGAAAAATAAAAAAGGACCTAAATCAACAATTGCATTATTAATTTTCAATTTATGGCATAGCAATGGGTCTCCAAAAGGATGCTGGATTAGTTGACTCAATAGACTCATAGAGTCAATCTGTGTTTGCATTTATCCACATTCTGGAAAGCTGAACTTAATTCAGTGTGAAGTTTTAACTATAGTCACATTTTGATGATTGAACTACACCCTGGGAATGGAGTTTATATACGTCTGACACCTGGCTATCACACCCTCCACTAAAGAATCCCAGTTGAGGTAATGTAATGATTTTCATGTAAGTGATGTAGAGACTCCACATACCTACTGAATGGATGAATCAAGCAATTCACCTTTCAGCAAGAACATCTGAAGGAGGTTTTACAGGATTAGTAAAATTAATGGGAAATAACAGATGAATGACTTGTGCTCTCATTGAAATAATTGTACCAGGCATGACTGCATGCTTACGCTTTTGCAACCATGGTTTTCATTACTGGGACTGACTACAGATTTCTGCTTTCCTCGTCTCACTAGATAGAATGGCATTGACAGGTTTATACCGAACAGCAAATATGAGGGAGGAACACCCCAGGGAGAATATGCCAGGGTCTGTACTACTGTGGTATTTCATTGCTACACCCATGAGTTGACCTAGTAGCATTTTGCTCCTCTTTTTTTGTAGAAAAAGCTGCATAGAATCTGAAACACCATCAAGTCAATGGGCAGATGAGAGATACCAGGATTGCCTGGCAAGCCAGAGTTTCATGGTGGATGCAAGTGTTGCCCAGCCTATGAAGGTGACACCGTTGACAAGCTGGGCTCCAAGAGAAGGCACTTGAAACACCTCTACAGAAGGGCAGGCCAAGCGCACCTTGGCTCCCAAGGAAGCTTTCTGGGCCAGGTTTTTACACTTTCAGGACATATTTGGATAGTTCTTAGCCCTACCTGTTAGCTTGCAAAGGGAAAGAAACCTTGAAATTACTTGATCAAACAAGTTATCGTCACACTGGCAAATTAACTCATTTCACAGATGAGGCATGTGAAGGGAGGAGATTTGCCAGAAGCCTGTGCTCTATTAGAGTTCAGGGTTTGGCTGTGACCCTGTGTGATACTGCTGCCCATCCACTCACCAGTGACTACCTGACTAGTCAGATGTATCACGTTACTGGGATCACTGTTTGCCTTTCCACGCAAAGCAAACCAGAAAAGCTTGCTTGTATAAAATGACTGTATTTTGAATCTTTTCCGTATGAAGGAATCAGGAGAATCAGTGCATGTTGCAGATCAGGCATCTGGATTGCTGGCATTGGTGTGGGGTGTCACACAGTTAACCTCAGAATGATGGTGTGTTGTCTTTCATGCAAGATGGTAGTGCACAGGAATTACCGAATAGTTAGGGTTGGAAAGGACCTTAAAATCATCAAGTTCCAATTCCCCTGCCATGGGCAGGGACATGATTTTGTTGCAAATGATGCACAGACTCCATATACCTACTGAATGGATGACTCAAGCAGTTCACCTTTCAGCAAAAACTGGTTGAGTGTTTTTTTTTGCTGTGTCTAAGGAGTTCTCTGCTAACTAGACTCAAATACCGCTTGAAAGGAACACAGTGTTCCCATCCCCCTATCCAAAAATAGAAAGGGGAGAGACAATACTTCTTCAGGCATTTGCCAAAATGATAAGGGAGATGAACAAAAACCACTCCCTTCTCTGGAGTCTGCTTTAAGCTCACCAACATGCTGCTTCACCTACTCCCGTGCTGACGCTGCTGATCCCGAACTCCCACATGTCCCACCCGCCAGTGTGGGGCAGAGGGAAGCAGCAGTGCTCTCTTGTCTGCATTGTAAAACAAAGTCGTTGGGGGAGGAAGGGGGGATGGGGAAATGCCAGTGAACTTCTGAAGGAAGTGACATCTCTTCGATGGTATCACCTAAATTGGCGTGCCCAGGCTTGAAACTCCACCTCTAGCGTGTTGTTCCCTCTACATTTAGGTCACTGAAGTACATCTCCAGGGAGGGTTTGTCTCCTGAAAGCTTCAAGATACATACATTGCTTCCTGTCTCCCTAATCAGCTGCGCAACAGGGTAAATTTAGAAACAAAAGGCAGCGCAGCAGCGCTGGCAAATGTGTTTAGTGCACATTAAAACCTGTTTTGGAGAAGTCAGAACAGGTCGTGCATGTCTCCAGCTCAGGCAGAACTGGCAGGCTCTGAGCAAAATAATAAATGACTTGCATACATTTAGCACCTTTCATCTGAGGGAGCCTGAAGTATTTTACATAACAGGAGTTATCGCCTACCCACCCATGAGCAGGCACCTGCGGAGGCCAGGCTGCATGAGCCAGATGGGGTACAAGCATCCTAGTGAGGCAAGTGAAGACTATCACCTCCTCTATTCAAACATGCAGGAAGAATTCAGGTGGGCACATGAATTAGCCAGGTTGGGATTTAGCCAGGAAAACAGTGTATGAAATAGTCCTTGCTTGGCAATAAGTACAGTGAATTATTTAATAACCCCAAGCCAAACACAGAGCATTTCATCTTAACTTACTGAAATGGCTCCAGAGTCCCAAACAGATTTATATTCCAAAAACATTCTTTTTCAAGTCTTATGAAGCTTGTTTATTCAAGGGCAGAATTGCAAAGAGCAGAAAGTCAACTGCAAGGAAGACCTTCCTTAGTAGGGAAAAAAGAAAAAAGATACCATAAAGAGAAAGCTTTGAGGTAAAGGGGGTGGGAAATACGCCACTCCATTAAGGGAAACGTATTCCAGTAAACAAATGATGTATAAGTCTGCAGGCCATAATTTTTACCACAGTGCTCTGCACTGGAGAACGTGCAGAAGACTGTTTCATTAGAAAAGACCACACACTTCTGCTGCTGGATTTTTTTTCCCCTTTTACCCAGTTTGATGCTTTTGTTTTTGCCAAGACTGGTATCTGGGCTTCGCTTCAAGCTCATCAGTAGTTCCCTTAGATTTTCAGCCAAAAATACATCTTTTCCACAAAGGCTGGATGATTTTCAGGATGATTTTACTTCTCTGCAGGAGGTTTTTCTCCTACTAAGTGGGAGCTGTGCTCAATCTATTGTATCTTGGCCACACTCAAACTCAGCTGGCTGGGTTAATTCACAGACAGATTGAACACATGCAGTACATTTTCTCAGAAGACAGATAGCACTAAAGCACCCTTTACCACAGTGGAAACATTTTGTCCAGTATGTTAAAGCAGTTGAGCTTAATTAAAGCATGCAAATGTTTTCAGTAGGAGAAAAGAGGACTTCTTAAGCAGAGAAAGAACTAATGTTTGGAAACCAAAACTGGACAAATGTAAATAGCAAGTAAACGTGTTTTTTCTCCCATTTTTATACCATCGGTGTGATGGTCTGTTGTAAGGAATTACCAGATGAACTGATAGAGGCAAAATTGCCCCTTGCTGAGGTGTTTACCTTCACTAACAACAAATTACGGGAGCAACTCAGGTTACTAGTTGAACCAGAGGTGGAAAGTGTCCCTGACCTGAGACTCTGGGGACCTGCCTTTTCTAACCTAGTGCTTGAGCTCTGACAATGGCCCCAGTTCTTTGAGACGCTGCCTGAGAGTGGACCTCAGAGGTTGGCTCAATCACCTAGCACACCGAGGCTGGTCAGCTCTGACCCACTCCTGACAGATGCTCATCCAACTTGTTCTTTGAATTCTCCCAAGACAGAGCTGAAACAGCCTCCTCAGCCACCCCAACAAGGCACCCAGAAAACATTTTCCTAACCTAAAGTTTACCGTCCTGCTGTGTAACTGATGACTTCTCCTGTGCCCCGTGGTTAACAGATTCATGGTAGCAGTTTCTTTTTACTTGAAGATCATCTTTAACCATTTCATTAACTTTTCTCTAGATAAATGGCCCAACTACAGTAACCTCATCTCCTCATCTGTACTCTCCTCTGGACCGTCTTCAGTCCATGCCTTTCTTCAAATGCTGCAACCAGAAGGCTGACTGGCACTCCAGCTTCTCATGGATACAAACCAGTGTAGAATTGCTTTGTGTCTGCTGTATTTACATTTGTGCACCTCATGAGAGCATATGCATTTCTGTAACAGCAAAAAACAGACAGAGAAATTAAATTTTATGATGTTCTCCTGAGCCACGAAATCCGTTTTATCTACTGAGCTACCTCATCTTCAATTCCTGTAACTGGCTGTTTCTGAGCAAATACTTGTGTATTGGTCTTCAGTGGTTTGCCTCCATTTTTCCTCCAAGCAATTCACTGTCTGATCTTGTCTTACAGCACACTCAGAGCCCCTCCACATTTTGTGTATTTCAAAATACAATTCACAAACACATGCAAACGTATTAATACTTATAAATGCACAAAATGGAACATCCCTGCTGAGATCTGAGTATTTGAATAACAGGGAGGGTACAGCATACATTTTTACAAACAACACAATGGAAAACAAGAAAGAAAAAAAAAGAGCCTAAGAGAGTGGCCACTGGAGTCAGTGCTAGCGGCGTTTAGAGCACCCAGCTTGCCTATTATGGGATATAAAAATCTCCTCTTTGTTCCAGTAGCAGGCTAGGTCCTATGCAAACACAGCACACTGTCCAAAAGGCTGATTTGAAACCTAAGGTCACCGGCTTTTGACTTCAAAAGCACCCTGAATCAGCTTCAGATGCCTGGCCATCAGCTTGTCATCTTATGTTCCAGTGCTACAGTTCTAACAAAGAAATACCTAGCAACAAAAGTTGCAGCATAGAAAGAGTTATACTCAAGTGCAGAATAAATCCACATGTTAATACATTCTAAAACACTCTAGGCCCACCCATGGAGGCAGCTTAAATCTTCAAAAACAAAAGAAACTCCAGCAACTGTCATGGGATCTTTGGGGTGGGGAAGTAATCCAAAATCATCTTAATCTCTATTTAAAAAGAATAACTCGACCAAGTAGCATAGTATGCGCTATGTATCAGTGGAACATGGCACTCGGCTCTATTAGGTATCCACTAGGGGTTTAATGCTGCCATGAGCAAACATTTTGCTCCGTAACATACCAGTTCTCTCTCCTTAACCATTCAAACATCTTTTTGTTTGTATACGCATGTATATGACTATGCAGTTGCAGAATGTGCATATGATAAGATGTGTAGCGTGGATTATGCATTAAATTTGAAGGTAAACTCACAGAATCTTAGAATGGTTTGGGTTGGAAGGGACCTTAAAGCTCATCCAGTTCCAACCCCCCTGCCAGGGCAGGGACAACTTCCACTAGACCAGGTTGCTCAAGCCAACTTTCCTTCTGTCTCAAAAGCAAGAGATGAGCTCCCACAGGAGAGGAGTGACTGGCAACCCATATTCTTTTACCCCACCCCTTTGGGCTTAGGTTGTTTTGTGTGCAAGGTGCCTTTAAGTCCCGCAAAGCCAAACTAACTTACAGGAGGCATGCTACTACTACTCCAGCCTGATTTCTTGAGAGCCAGCACAGCTGAGTAACATGTGCATACACATTCTGTCTCCATTGTGGTTTTCTGATTGAAATGTTCCTACATCACACCTAAAAACCTGAGAATTTAAAAATAAGCAATGGCCATGCAGACTTTATAACTGGGATGGCACTTTTATTAGGTTTGTTTTTTTTTTTCCTGATGAGCCTAGAACAAATATAATGCTCATGAGAATCTGAGTTGTCTTTAGACAGGAAATGAGGTGTTTACATATAGTGTCTATATATAGATATACACACACAAATGCATGCAGCATTACTCTGTACATACATATGCATAATGATGCAAGATTGTTCCCCCCTCATGCTCATAATTAATCAACATACTTTTAAATCTGCAAGATTACTTTGGCTTCTCAGACAGAAGACCAGATAAAGGAAAGCTGAATCTGAAAAACAGCTAAAAACCTAAGGACTTGGACACAAAGGTTTTCAGAGACCGAAGAGCTGGCGTACATTAATCTGTCAGTGGTAACTGTGCATCAAATACAAGGTTATTCAAGTTAACTGGTGAGCAGCAGGGGAGGGCTTGCTTGAATCAGCTCACCCTTCCCACCGACTGCTCACACACCAGTGAAAGCTATCATTTGATATGCAATGACGTATTACCTGTCTGCAATGTATTTATGGGTTTAAGCTAGTAGAATCAGATACCTTGTACTACATTGCAAAAATCATATTCCTTTGTGGTGATGCCACTTGGTAAAGACCCACAAAATCACACATTTTAAGAATGAATTAATAGAAAACACTTAAATAATGCTGTACCCTCAAAGTATTTTGCAAACATTAACATTTCAGTGCTCCCAGGACACAAGTAAAACCACACCACATAGTCCTCCTGGGAACTGGTAAAATTCCACACTTAAAGGCAGAAAAGGAGGTCAGATGTGCCACTGCACATCCTCTCTCTCCAGGGCAGTGTGTACCCAGCTGTGTACCTGACTGCAGTTTAAAAACCATCTTTACCCTTTGCTTCAGTTGTCACCAACGTGCTCACTTCAAAAACGTCGTCATCTGTTAGATGTTAGCGACATTAAAAATAAAATACAAGCAAATGTGAAGCCAGTTGCCACAAGGAAGCAAGCCCACCAGATGTCTTCACTCTGTTAGAAGACGTTTCTAAGAGCAGCTAAGAAACTCTGCCCTTGTACAACAGCACAGGTATGCTTCTTTCCTGCTTGCAGGCCTCACCACACTTCAGTATTTCATTTTTAAGGTGATGACAAAGCAAAATCATCTTCATGTATCATGTATCACAACAGTAAACTCCACCAGCGGAGATCACAGTTGTAAGGAACCTGAGTCTTACTGCTATCATAGATGTTCATGGAAAACTAGTTTATTTTCTGAGCCATGGCTAGTATAGGGACGGCAGGACCTTGGATACCGATAGGACTGTGTGGGTGACAGGTTTTCTAGCAGTCTTGCCACTAACCTGCACAGAGAAATTTCTATTTCTATTGCTGTTCGTCACATTCAGATTAATTCTTCTGAGGAATCTATAACCATACAATTATCAGATCCTGGAAGGCAGTTTGCATGAGCAAAGAGCTTCTAAAGGAGAGTTATGTCTTAACTGAAAAACCAAAGTTAAGAAATAAAGGAAGCCATACAGTTCTACATAGTGGTGTACATAGATCTAAACCCCAGGGCTTTAAAAGCAGCTGTTGGAGTCCCGGATAGGCTAGGGGTAGAGGTGCTGGCCGGTGCAGGTTGCAGCAGCAGGGCAGCTTTAGTCTCTCCATTGGCACCTTTTGCAGGCACCAAAACTTTTCTCAGCAGCAGTCCAAATCTCTCCTGTACAGGAAGTGTACGGCTGACACACAGGAATCCTTCTGCCAGACACTTCCTGAACTACACAGCCATGCATAGCCCCTCGCAGCCTGCAGGCCACAGGCTGAAGGGCGCTGGTCTAACTAACCAGCAGGCATCTCAGAGTTACTGCTGTTTGCTGTGAGGTATTACCACCTAAGTCATGCAGTTTTTTATGGGTCTGGGATGTTGTCATGCACACGCATGACCAGTATCTCATTTCAACTAGACTTTGAAAGTCCAGAATTGGAGCTGAACCTCCAGGTCACGCTCCTCAGTGGTGGATGATGGGTATGAAAGGATTATATTGCTTGGTGAGGTCAGAAAAGGGTCACTTGTTAGCCAAGAGAGCTGAGACAATTGTATTTGCATGCCGAACAATGAAACTATGAGTGGAAGACTGCATAAAACTGGCACCTCTAAAAAACCCCACTGTTAACTCAGGTGGAGGTGCTGGTTAGCACAGCACTGTCCATAGGGACAGTGCCCCTGCTATGACAGAGAGTTGGCTACAGGAATCAAAGTAATGAGATAGGAAAGATAAAACTTTTCCAGTCTCTGGGAATTCAAACCAGAACAGGAATCTAACATCATTCGAAAAAATGCTTGCCAATAACCACCCTGCAACAGTGGCTGGGCAGCAAGCGTGGAGTCAGACTAACTTCTGCACTGTATTACAGACTTTAAATGGTGACAGCTGAATTCCAGAGAGGAAGAACTCTGCTCTCCTTTGGGAACCAACAGCACCTAGTGCTACAGTCCCAGTCTTTAAATAACAGGCAAACAAAACTCACAGGTGGTAAATACAGTAATCCAAAACCTGCTAGAGGAGTTCAGAAATAACATATATGGGAGAAGGAGAAATGGCATTTCAGGAAGATCCATCTTACCACTTATATGGAGCTCTATTTTGTTGTTGCATAACAACGAATAAAAACCTCTTGGGGCTGCTCCCGATTTCCTCCCACCTTTTTTTTAAAATTACTTGCTAACATGATAACAGGAAAATCCACTAGAATTATTTTGCCTGTCATGTTCTAATACAAGCCAGTTTCACATAGAAAATACTATAACGAGTGACCAACTTCATTCCTATATAGAGAAAATACCGCCAATCAGTTAATTACCTGTATGTGTAGCATTCAGTTACAGCCTCTGTCAGGAGAAATAAAAATCATGTTTTCCACAAACACCCTAGGCAGCTTTGTCAGATGTACTGGTATTCATACTTTCCTTATTCAACATGCTTCCTCAATCTATTTTCTTTGGAGAAAACCATACTGGCTTTTTTTGTTTTAGAGGCATTAAGTACTGCATACAGTGGCTGGTACAAAGCTCTACCCTATTGTCTAAAGACAATTTGTCATTTCATGTCAATCCAAAGCTCTCATGCTGCACAGATGTCTTCCTATTTCAATGACATCTCAATTTAGTGGGTGTGGATAACTACTGTTAGCAATTAAGTAGTGACAACAAGGGGCAAGCAGCACACCTTTACTCTTCAACAGGGACATATAAACTATGGATGCTGATACTCTAAATAAAATTGATGGCCCCACTTTATCTTGCTATGAGCCTCCAGAACAGGAGGTGCCAGACAGATCATAGCCTCATCTCAAGTAATTATTTTGTTAATGATCCTAGGTGAAAAAATGGTGGGTTTTTTTTTTTTTTTTTTTTTTTAGCTTATAATGTGCACATCAGCACAGGGAAGACTCAATGCTTCTGTGGAAGCACATTTCTGGCTTACCGAAACAAATACTTTTTATTTCTAACTAAGCCTTGAGAATATTTCAAAAGGAATTGCCAAGTGAACTTGGAACACCTGGACCAGATATCCTGCTTTGCTGGAACAGCCTCAATTTTGGGCTTCCTAAGAAGGTCACTCATACTTCAACTACTGCCGTATGTCACTGCCTTGTAATTGAGATAAAGCAGTATCAGCAAATAAAATCAGAGCCTTCTCATGCCCTGGCACTGGCTCTCCACTGCACCATACCAGGTGCAAAGTGTGATGTTGGGTTTAAATTTAAAGGATCCAAGTGACTAAACCTAGCTATGAACTCAGGAGTAAACCACAAAATGATAGAAGCATCAAGCCCTGGATCTTTAACTAAGAAAGGACACAATGACACTGAATTTCACAGAGCTGAGGCATTTCAGTGCTGAACAGTAACAACTTGAATTGCTAAAATGCAAACAGTGTATGACTTCAGCCATCATGAACTGCATTACATTAAAAAACATCTTTCAGAATCTCTGGTTTACAGAAGATTAAAATTAATGAATATTGTCAAGATTATTTTACACTTAAATCTTCAGACACATTCAAGGTATGTCATTACATATTCCACAATTCAAAAGTCAAAACTTGGAAATGAAAATAGAGTGTCTTTATTGATAGTCTGCCACAAATTATCGTATAAACTTAAGAGTTAGCCAAAAATGTATCTGCTACGTGGGAAGATCCTGAACACTGCAAGCATTATCTGCAAAAAGCAGATGCTTTCTTACAGTAGGTAATGGATGTTCTGTTCCCAGCTCACTCTAGTGCCATATGCAAGGATTGTTTCACACAAGCTGTACGAGGCTCAGCAGAGTCACTGTCTCTTCATTATTGCAAACACAGAGATGTATACTTTAGTGTTAAGTCTTCGCTGACTTCAGTGGCTCCCTTGTCTCTTAGGTGAGACTGGGCACAGTGTCTGCAGATCTGGAGTGTGACTAAAAAGCAGCGACAAGGGGGATGAGAACAGACGTACTACAATAGGAATTCCAACAATTCAATGCATCCATCTCACTGAAGGAAGTCAGTATCTTTACATACTACTGAATGTTAAAAACAAACAAAGACGTTTAAGCACAAAGTATATATTTATACCAAATAAAACAACTGAAAAAGTATTACATAAAGAAAAATAATGTAACAGAACATACTAAGTACCTAACTTACAGTCATGCTCATATCTAAAAGTAACATTGGTAACTAATATATATAATTTTTGACAAGGGTGCATTTAAGAGTTCTCTAACATATAACATTCTAAATGTGGAGAGTATTTTTTCCAAGATACAGAACACACATTATTTTACACAGGCACACCTGTTAATTTGTATAAAAAACATGCTTGTAAGTGAAAAGGTCACTTTAGTACTAATTTACCACCTGTGTGAAAGCTATGTAGTGTTAATCACGTTGAAACCATCTCTTCTCCATTTGCATTGGTGAGCGCCAACACTGAATGGTACAATATTTGATCCGTGTAGTTTACTGTCATTGCAACCTGTTGCCAAGCAGTAGCCCTGCCCAGGTGTTGAACAGCACAGTTTTGTACAGCCCCATCTGTCTGCATATAGTGTATTTATAACTAACAGCTATTACAATTATTACAATGATTTCTGTTTCAATATATACATCAGTATAAAATACTACCCCAAACACTTTTGCATTTCAAACGATTTTAACCACTTCATCAAACAATGTGTTTGCAGAATTAAAAAAAAAAATCCAAATTAGTGTTGATTGCCAACAGTACAGCATCTCTATGGTATGTTTCCTAATAAATGAGAGAACGGAAATGTATTAAAATCAATTAAGTATCACAAAACATAATTCATGTTAGAGCAGTTCAAGGATTCCCAGTTTGTCAGTATCTACCCTAAGCAGTGCTACCCAAATACAGTATAAGCTGTTTAGTGTTTCTACAATGAGAAGAAAACATTCAAATATTAAAGCTGTGACAAACACACAAAAGCAAGGAAGGAAAATTTGTTCTGTACTCCCTGCTGCTGTAGCAAGGTACAGCATGTCAAGAGTCCGCACTCAGTGCATCGTATGTGCTATTGTACCTGGACACAACTGCGGAAGACAACTGAAATGGAATCAACTCTGAATTTCCTTGCTGTTGTGGTTTTATGTCAGACCATTCAAGTTACAAAAACTTAGTGTCTTTTTTTTCCTGAAGGGAAGAAGAGAGAAGAATTCATAATGAAACTGTAAAAATACTACTAAAACCCCTATCTTGGACACAATATACTGCTTCAGGAGCTACTGTGTCATTGCACAACATAAGTGGCCTATTAATCACTGAATTATTGGTGTAGCAGAATATATTTGTCATTGTGGATGTGTTTGGAAAATTGGTATTTTAAAACCTGCCTGTATCCCATAACAAGCCACAAACAATTTTGTGTATTTCAAACACTAAAATCCTTACATAAAGTAGTAAATGTACATTTACAGCAGCAAATTTAAAATCTCTCTGCCTCTGCTGCTTCAGTTTTTAAAATGAGACTTGATTCAGAGTTTTTATTCTTTACATTATCCTAAATCAGAACTATTCCTGAAGCATTAGAAATCCAGATGATAATAACGATATGGGGGGTTGTTTTGTTTTGCTGATTCATTCCTCAAAAAATAATCAATGTCTTTAAAAAAACGCAAAACAATGAACCCCCCAAAATCTCTCCCCAGGAGAAGTCCCTGCTAGCTGAGATTTTTTCTCAAAACCAAGTTTCATGATTACAGTATATTTATAGTCATGTTAAACACCCTTGAAAATAAAGGCTCATATTGAGGATGGTGACAGGCCCTTAGTTATAGAGGTGTTAACTGGTGACACTGTTTTTCATCAGAAAAATACCCTAAAACCCCACAATACTTCATAGCTTATACTGAAAGTTTGATTCATGCTCATTTTGTTCATTTAAAAATACTCTTTGGAAACTGTGTCAACTCCTGCAAACAACTTAGTGATACATCTTTTCCTGTAAAATAAAGATAATTCATATTCACCTCTACCCCATACTAAGCTCTACCACTAATATACACTTCATTACCTGCTCACGTCACCATCTAACACGTATCTTTACATTCTTCTACATATAGTGTCCAGGGCTTATTTTTCACCAAACAGGATTTGATAACTATTACATTTACGATTTTTCTTGAGGATTTGTTTTTTGGTGTTCTAGCCTTTTCATTGCAACTTAAGAGTGGTATTAATAGTTCATACTTCTTCCATGCTAATTTATGAGAAACTTTTCATAGTTTCTTTCCCTATTAAGGACTTGAAAATCTAAACTCAGATATCAAAACTGAAAACCAGAAGAGAGATTAGATGCATCTGTCATTTTAAAATGGTTTCTGCTACTTTACAGTATGTACAAGAATTGTACGTATGACTGTTAGGATTCTAACTTTTATATTGCTGCAATCAGATTCTAATTAAAAATCTTGCAAATAAACATGAAAAATAAGCCACTGGTCATGAATTCTACTGATTACATTCAAAGCTAGCCTTAAAAACAATAAAAAAGTTACAGGCAAAACATACTGGTTTACGTACTCACTAGCTTACCAGGCTACAATAGGCATGTTTTAAGTATAAAAAAAGCAGACAATTCAGATTTAAATAAGACTATGTGAAATCAGAAAAAAACTTAGATTTCACTAATAAAAAAAAAAAGAACACCTAGAATTACTTCCCATCCTACAGCTACAGTTAAACCAACCAACAAAAATAATCAAAGTATTTCTGACAAACAAAAGTTAGGCTAGAATACGTGGCAACAATCAAAGTTCATATACGTTTCTATGTAAAATGACTCATGATTTACTATAAAATATGAACAAGAGCACTTTGTGACTAATGAAAGAGCTACTAGTAGAAACACTTAATGCCAAACAGTCTTCAGCCCTCCTTTAAGTCATTTCTCCAAATCAGTATTGACTTCTTTTGACCAGATACGTCATTTTTGGCTTGTCACCCCAGCATGTCATGTTTTACCACTTGCCACAGGCAGCAGCAAACAACTAGCTGAGCAAACTACAAGCAGTGACATGCAGAAATTAACTCTCGATCTGAGTACTTAGATAAAATGATATGCAAGCACATACTAGGACAAAAGGAATGGCACTCGTCATCCAAATAGGCTCATCGTCCCTCCCCACCCCCCTTGAACAGTAGTTGCAACAGCAATAGAAAAAGATCAAGCAGATGTCTGTTCTTCAGAGTCAACTGTGGAAAAAAGTCAGCAATATATAACAGCAGCGATGGACAAGGAAGAGCAAAACAAAAGAATCTTGTTGAGTATTTGTTCATTTACTTTTTCTGAACACAAGCCCAAGTGTACCACACTGGCTTGGTCTGAGCTTCAGATACAGATGTCCTAATCTCCTTAGATCCTTCACAGATTCAGAATTCAGTCTCCCTGAGGCCCCTATAACCAAGTAAGAAAACTCTCTTTATCTAGCTTGGTGGCTGCCAAGACAGATTCCATGTCATTAAGGATGTCAGAGCTTAAAGCCTCTTGCAGACTTGGCATCAGTTCTTCTCCTTCTATATTCATCCCATCTCCTTCCAGTGTCCCAAGGTCCACATTTGTCCCTGGAATGGCTTCAAGGTAGTCTGGGAAACGGTTCTGATGGGACGGTATGTTACTTTGGCTGATACTGTCACCTGGTTATAACACAAAGCAAGACAGGTATTACATATACTGGAAGTGCCCAACCCACAATACATCAGGACAACTGCATCTCTTGAATTACACTGCAATGGGATTCACAGAAATCCATCAGAAAAACCAAAGATGATTTGACTGCACACAGATGTACAAAGTACATGTCCTTTGTTTCAATCTTTTCACCTACTGACCAAAGTCTTTACACATCTTTGACGTCATTTATCTTGTTTTAATTTTTATGCTTAAAGGAAGAAGACAATACTGAGTCAAATATTGTTTTAGAGCAGTATTAGCAACACTGGATGAGATACTACTCTTAGCGCTGAACAAGCAGTATTACTTAGAAAAGCAAATGGACACTCAAACTCCTTATAACAGGAGTGATACTATATACAAGCAATCGTCCACCCTCCCAACAGAGCTAATTACAAGTGTATGTCTCACGTGTCTATCCGTAATATTTCTATTACAGAACTAGAAGGTGGCAGTAAAACAATGCAGAAAGCATCACAGGTTCTCAGAGTTCCTCGTTTTCATTGCAAATGGACGCAAGTGTATTTGTAAAAAATGCGTTAAGGATGTACACAAAACCAGACCTGTATCCATCTCATCCACACTGTTCAGGAAGTCATCAGGGGTTCTGGGTACACTGTAACTGCTCATGCTAAGTCCACTGTCTGTGCTTTCATCTCTGGAGTGATATGTTCCACTGTAACAGAAGAAAGGGAGCAACAAATTAGGGTAGTGCACCTATTATAATAAATGCTTGGTTTTAGAACCAATCCAAGGGCTCTCAAAACACTGCTGTCATGAGAAATACTTTATTCCAATCAAAAACTGAAGCCTTTGCCTGTGTGAGACATCTGAATTTTGTTTTATCCAGGCCCTTTCCAATTAAAACCATATTATTTAGATTCAATTAAACTTAAGTAGCTTTAAAAAACTGCCTGTGTTCTGCAGTTTTAAGCTTTTCACACCCACCCACAGATTAAAACCATTGGAAGCATATCACAGACATTCCCAAATTACTTTAGAAGTAAAAATAATAATGGCACACCCTTTCACACTTCTATAAAGATAAAAACGATTTCTAACTACTAATGTCCCCACGTTTAATCAACCACTGCAGTGTATTTTTAGGTCACTGCTGTTATAAATAGGTGCTATAGTTGGAACTCCTTTAGTGATTCTTCAATTGCTTCCCACAGTTGCATTACTACCAGTTCAGTCATACATGTCATGGCAAGAGAGTGCCCTAACATAAACCAAAGACTGGTACAGAGCCATCCTGTAAACAAACTCTGTTCAGAATAATCTTGTTGACAGAACAGTTAACAAAACAGTGATGGCATGGGGCCTTACATGCATTCGATTTGTTATTGCCATCTTCTTGCCAAAGGAGACAGCAAGATCAAGAAAGCTGCAATGGCAAATTTGGGATGGGGCACAGAAGTAGGCCAGTGTACTGAGTTTACATAGCAAGGTTTTTATAGCAGGTGGGCTGCAGCGGTGGCCTCTGTGAGAAGACATCAGGAGCTGAACCCATGTCAGACATAGCTGCTTCCAGCTGTCTCCAAAATGATCCTGCTGCTGCCCAAAGCTGAGACCATCAGTGACAGTGACGATACCTTTGTGATAATAAAAATGTATTTAAAGGGTGAAAAAATTGTGCAGCAGCATCTGGAAGACAGGAGTGAGAAAATCTGAGAGAAACAGCCCTGCAGACACCAAGGGGAAAAAGGGGAGGAGGTGCTCCAGGCACTGGAGCAGGGATTCCCCTGCAGCCCATGGTGCAGCCCATGGTGAGGCAGGCTGTGCCCCTGCAGCCCACACCAGAGCATGTGGATGTGCCCTGAAGGAAGCTGCAGGCCATTGAGAGCCTGTGCTGCAGCAGGCTCCTGGAAGGACCTGTGGACAAGGAGCCCTAGCAGAAGCAGTGAAAACACTACTGTATATTTACTCAAACTGCTCCAATGTAGCAATTCTGTTCAGAAATTTTTTGCATGTTCTGATTATTTAGGCAGTAGAAAATAATTCAACTACCTACACTTTGGATATCTAACTTTGGTACCTAAAGTTAGGAGGACTGTCTCACCAGGAACTTCATATATACCCTATAAAGACAGAAAGAAGCATTTCTCTGATTCTGAACTTCAACTTAACAGCAACTACTCGATACTGCTGAAATGTTTGTAGGTTCTTACTCTATTAATTACAAGTTTATGTGGCTTGGAGATTTAACTCCTTTACTATTTTCATCTTTTTCTTTCCAGCATGCTAAGCAAAAAATACAGATATGACTTATCTCAAGCTTCAGCAGTTTCTTCAAAGTTGCAATGGCTAGTATGAAGCACTTGCAAGCTGTAATTAGAACCATATTTCCAACAAAACAAACACTCCACCTCAGAAGGATTAAGAAGAAAGTTATATGAAAAAGATAAGTCTATACTGTAAAATTCTAAATCTTGAATTAAAAGACCCATGTCAAAATAATACAGCATTTAAACTGAAACATGCCACTATTTGCAGACCTAACATTAACAGAGTGAAAAAACTGCTAAATTAAAAACCTGGAGGGGAGAATAGAGAAACCTTAAAATGAACCTCAAGGTGTAGTCCTAAATGTGCCTCACAGTTCATTTGATCTCATAGCAAGCTATTCACAAATTCTTTTCAGTCAGTAATTTGAAATGACTGTTAGTCAACAGATTATGCAGAGGCAAACATGTTATGACTTTGAATAAAAAACCTTCCTACAAGTCTGAACAGACTACTTCCTCCCACAGGAGACAGCTTTTAATCCTCAACTTTTACTAGACTTGCCATTTAAGGAAAGATTCATTTACAGCTGTGGCTTTTGGCACACACAGATGTTCAAAATAAACTATTACATGTACCAAACAGAATTTTAAATCATTTTTTTCCCCGCTTCTCGTAGCTACTCCTACAAACCTGTTAAGAAAGGGATCAGAACTATTTGTAGTCATTGTTCTCAGTTCCTGAGACATTCCAGGAGATGACACAGGATTTTGAGATCCACCGTCTTGTTCCATTGTTGGAAGCTGGCTACGGAGAGCCAATTCCTAGAACAGCAGGAGCGGGAGAAAGAAAGACCGTGTTAGGCATCTGAAGGCATTTTTCAGATACAAAACCATGAAATTATAGGTAATTGATGCTTTTACTGTTTCCAGCTACAAGATTTGAACAAAATTACTTTTCTGAAGACAAGGCAAGAAATTTTACTGCCTTCAATGACAATGAAAGTTCCACCAGTTAAACCCAGTATTAGAGAGACTTCACTGTACCTGTATTTATAGATTTAGAGATCTTTTCTAGTTCACTTTAATATCTTTTGCTAAGTCTATTCTTAAGATCAAAAAAGAACTGTTAACACTTTCTGACCCCTAAGATATGTCTGTGAAGCTCTGCTGACTAGAACTTTTTCCCCTGTTCCTTTCCCCCCCGTTTCTTTCTCCCCCTTCTGATTTACTCCCTGGTTTCCTTTTTACCTTGCTTGCTTTATTCAGCAAAGTTTAGAGTCTGTCCCTGCAGGTTCCCATTCACTCCTGTTTGAGGCATGCATTTTGAAATTTCTGATTGATCAAACCAGTGATTTGTCCCATATGTACATCTTAGAGCTCCCCAAATCCCTTGAAGTTTCTAAGTAAAACCAAGATGCTGCACTTCAGAAATTACAAACCTAGACTACATATGCATTTTTACGCATCTGACTGTGCACTAACTTGAATCAATCCATCCATAAAGCTTGCTTAATGAAAGTAAGTTTTAACATAAAATACACAAATCTAAAGGCAGGTGGTGATAAGCAGCATTTTATATAATTTCCAGTGCTCCCCTCCCCCCACCCATTTTTAAACAGGTAATCCATGAGTTACACATGTGAAAAATACAGTAATTTCGTTCAAGCAACTCTCCTACAGCATCATTAATGGCTCTCCAAGTCTCTGCTTTGTTAATGTAGAGACTAGCAAAGAAATCTATTCACTATCTTGTTACCATTATTAGTAGTAAGTGATTTCCAGGCTGTGGCTGGGAAGTGAATATCAAGCAAAACCAATCTTGTCAGTCTTGACAATACTCAGTATTTCACTTGTAAAATGAGAAGTCTTTATCTATTCTTAGTTATGACCCTAAGGACTACCATAGACTTTTAATACATAAAAATAATCCTTCTCCAATTCTTGTTCAAAGTTGATTAAAAAAAAAGTCTAAACTTCATTCTATTTTCCACTAGATTGTGCCAAATATTGAATGCTTCCCTACCACCTGCCTTTGTTTTCCCTTTTCTAATCTGCATATGTTTCACTCCCATTCCTGTGTATTATGATTCTATAATTTCTTTAATTCCAAGTTTCATGTCCTGTGTTAGAAAGTTTTCTAAACCCAAAAGTTTCAGACCTTTGTAGAAAGTGCACAAACATACCACTGGCTTTTGTGTTCGTTACACCCAACTGCCTACTCCAAGTAAATCCATTTCTCTGTTCACCAGCACTTACTTGGCCACTGTTCTAATAAATAGTAACAATACTCCTTATTTCCAGATCACGGGATAGTAGGCACCTTTTAATCATTTCTATAGGCTTATCCATATGATTTGCATTTGCTATTTGCTTATGTAATAAACCCATTGTTTACTGGAGAAAAGAAATCTCCTTTCCAAGAGCTCCTGGCAGCAGGAAAGAAATAACCCACAATTTTCTCTTCTGTACCTGAATCAAAAAAAAAAAAGTCAGTACAGAGGAAAAAGCAACCTGGAAAAATGGGAAAGTTACCTTTGCATTTTCTAAATCCTTAGAGGCCTAAGAGAGAGATTGAAGTTCCATCAATGTATGAACTCAGGTAACAAGATAAAAATAAATATAGCTCAGATCCTAGCCATCTTAAAAAGATAAATAGAAATCACACTTCACTGAAGCCTCACTAAAAAGAGCTGTACTAAACCAGGAGAGAGAACTGTATTTTGCCTGTTCTTTGGCATGTACAATGAAGTGAAATATGTCTCTTTAATATTATTACTACTTTTAGCCTTGTTTCAACAACAACATTGCTAAAAGTACAAAACTATAACTATTTTTAGCTATTAATAAGTAGCATTACTGCTACTTCTTCAGGAAGTTCGGGAGGCAGAACTACAGCACTTCCCAACAGAAAGAATGTTATTCCATTACTCATTCAAGTAGTAAATTTATGTCAATCTGGGAGGCTGAAAGAGAAAGGAATTACCAAAAAAGATGATCTATTCAGAAACACAGAACAATTTTTAATCATACCCTAAGATAAGCAATTTTTTTACAAGACTAAAGAATGTATTAAAATTATTTTTCCTAAAAGGTGCATGTAATGGAAGCTAAACTTGTGTTACTTTAAGAATGGTCTTTCAATTTCTTCATCCTTATAAAACTGATTGTTTCCTATACTTAAACAAAGTATGTATGGGAGTGTACAAGCCTCTCCCAGCTCCAAACACAGTAATGTGAACTCTAGGCTTTTAGTTCATGCTTTAAAATACATCCTTTATTGGAAGTATTTAAAGTCTGGAGGCAAAAATAAAACCATGACAAAATCCTGGCTTAGATTTCTATTACTTGATCTCATCCTATTTCTGTAAGTATTTTAAAACTTTTTTTAAGTACCTCTGGGAAAATAAAAGCTTAGCATTCCTATTGTTAACACAAAAGCTGAATTTTGGTTATTACATAAAGATCAAAATGATCTGTCATCTCCTTTAGCAAAGTCATTTTAAAAATAAGGTCAGCATTGTGTAATTTATCTGGCTGACCTTACCTTTTTTTCATAACTGCATACAGATTTAGTTTTACATGAAGTTCCAGGTCATTCGTACTATGTCCAAATTAGCTTTATAAAGTTACTCTTTTCAGAGCATTTTTATCTTCATCGTGCATTTGAAGAAAGGTAAAAGGCTTGCCTGGGCAACTCATATATCATAGTCTCACTGTACTGAACATATGATATGCTACTCTAATTGATATATCTTTTTTATGATCTTAAGGTCCTTTCCAACCCTAACTATTCTATGATTTATTTAGTTTAAAAGGGTGAATTGCAACATTTCTGTCCCTAAACATTGTTCAACTATCCAATGATCCACAGGATTCACTGGGATGGGAGAAAAGTGTTGGGGGAAAGACCATGGCACTTACAGACAAGACTTACAGTACCAGTTATTTCTTCAGACTAAGTATTTATGCTCTTGTTTGAGGCCCACAAAGTTTCAGCATGTGTACAAAAGAAACAGGGAGAACACATGGGTAGATGAAGACAAATGAATTCAGCAATGAAGAGTTGTGCCATTAGTGAAGAGTAAGGGGGAAGTATAAATCTTTCAGCATCGCCATCATGAATACCATCAAAATTAATTTAGGAGGCTGACAGAGTGATAATTAATTGCATTGTATATTGGCAAAGAACTCAATGCTATGGAGAGCACTGCAGGCACAAGTAAGGCAGCATAAAATGGAACAGGCATTTGTAAAGAAAGTTTCTTGTCTGCCTTTGCAGTCCTTTGCTGCACCACTGCTTCATGCTCCTCTTGCTATCCATCTGCCCATGGGTCTACAGTGCACCTGCCCAGCCAGGAGCACCAGCAAGGCAGGTATGAGTCAGCATGAGTCAGCACTCACGGAGCCCGTGCAGAGCTGGATGGCCTCTCTCTGCCCAGTTTTGTTTCCTTCTAGCAAAAGCTGTTATTCACAGCCATCTCAAACTCCAGGTCAACATGACTCATATCTTCTGCTAGCCAACTGCTTTAGCAGTACTTCTGTGATTCAGTTTTGCAACTGCAATCAGCACCAGCAACCCCATGAAATCCTCTGCAGTGAGCAACAGCTCTTATACAGACACGAAATGTGTCCTGAAGCAATTAGAGGCATAAAAACCAGGCAAAGGGAATGAACACAGTTCTGATTTACTCTATAGACTTTTAGGCAGGTTATTTATCCATAAAGACCTACATTCACAAGCGAGCAATAGAATGATTTTGCTAACCCATAAAGTTTAGGTGCAAGCAGAATCAGAGCTTCTGACTTGAAGTTACTCACATAATACAAGCATTTTTCCTACTGTTCAACTTCTAGCTACTAAGACTCAGCATTTCCCACTCAGAACAACAGAGTATGAAACCCAAATTTTACAGGTCCTGCCACACAAACTAATGAAGTTTTGCTTAGATCTGTGGTTCTCAATGACGAATGAAGCTATACTATTTCAGAAGCCAAAGAACATTCTAAGCACCAAGTTCCCAAGCTGGCTGAATAACAGCAATGTTGGTTTTGCAGTAAAACCGAGTTCCACGTTTTGTGTATTTTGATGGCAGCCAACATACCCCCAAATCCAGCCACACAGGACTCCCATTCATTAACACTTTCCTATTAATGTCCAAACATACTTGCATTTTCTAGGCAGCATTTAAAGTAGTACCTTAGTGGACCGTAGTAGTACATTAGTAGTACCTTAGTGCTCATCAGAAATACCGAAGACTTATTATTTCATTAGGTCAAGGAGTATCTTCCTAATTTCTGCAGGATATCCAACTCTAAGCTGAAATTCCAGATGGGTTGACAAAACTTCCTGTTATATTTAATAGTGTTCACAAGTTTAGTTTGTTACTTAGGTCAGAAGAAGATGTGTGCCTTGACCTCTTAATCATTGTGCTCACAATCCAGGGGCAATTCCAAAGTGGCTTTTACTGATAGTTACAGATGACCTTTGACTGCATATTCTTCCTCCAGCTTCAGCTGGAACTAGCATTTGTATGGCCATACGCTTAAGTCAGACAACCGACCTAGCTGAAAAATGGTCAGATCAGATGTCTGATCTATCCTGCAGTGTAGCCACACCAACACTTTAACTAAGAGATTATGAAAATACATTAGACACATCCTGTTCTGCTGCCTTATTATTAAGGCAATCTCTGGCAGACAGCTGAATTTAATGGCTTAAACTGCTGCAGTCTCTTTTGCCAGAGTGTGTCTACCAGACCTCAGTCAGAAGGTTCTTTATTAAGAAGTAAATATTTTGCTTAAAAAACACCACACAAATCCCCACCTGCAATCTTCACCCTGGTTTAGGATGGCTCTAGACAGCTGGTTATGTCTTCTTCTGAATTAATTTCTAAAGTCACGGCACTGCATAGGTGTGCTGCCTCATGTGCAAGCCCCAAGGTACTCTGACAAAGCTCTCTGCAATCACTGCAGAGTGACAGCTACCTAAAATACAAGTGCCTTCCTAGAAACAGATGTGTATGTATAGACAACATGCTAAGGTTTTTATTACATGGTGAACTTACTGCCACAGATTGAAGAAGTCAGTTCATTAATTACCAAGATTTTTGGAAAGCAGTGCAGTGAATAACAATGTCTCGCTACCTAATGAAGTAAAACATACCTGCTAACAGTAACATATCACCAGTTAAATGAAAACTGAGATAAATGCATACAAACTTGATTTTTGCCTACTTGGAACCTTCAAGTTACTTATGGTATCATACATGCTGCTCAGGTCCTTTACCTGTGTGACGGTTCTCCATGATATTCTGTTACTGATTTTAGAAAGTAAGAAATCAGTAACAATTTCTGTTCACTGTGCAAAAGAAACATGTAATAGAAACTTCAACCACAAGGGACAAAGAAAAACTTAGTACTAGTAAAAAGAGCTATCAAGTGAGTAAAACACAAGGGGGACACAACATTTACTTCCACTAAATTAAGAAGTTTCAGTTAATATTTGTGACTATTGGTTTAAAAAAGTTCAATTGGAAGCAAAAATTTTAAATGGGAAACAAACTTTGTTGGAAAGACTCCTCACTGTGTCTTAGCTAACCCTCCTCAAATCTTCCCACATAATGGACCTCTTCAAAGTATTATTTTCTCTATCAAATACCAAGCAATAAGGCAAATTAAAAGCATGGGACATAAAACATCTGGGAATTTCCTGCAACTGACTCGTTATTTTCTTCCTGCCTCTTGTAAATATAATTTTTAAAAATGTTTCTGTATACCAGTGGCCATGTCTTCACTGGTCAAAAAAGCCATGTTCGAAGACCAAATGGCTGGCTTCAGTGCCTTATCTCCATTAAAAAAAAAAGCACAAAACCCAAGCCCACAACAAAACTGCCCATTAAAAAAAAACCAACCAAACCCCAACCTCAAATGCCCCCCAACAAGAACACATTGATGAAATCAAGACAAATCATTTACCTTGTTAATCTAGGTCAGCTCCAGATAACAGAGGGATAAGGGAGATTCAAGCGATAACACTGTTTGGGATTCACTAAGAATCAAAAATAACTGTTGCCCACCATTTCCACTAAGATTTGAACACAAGCATATCTTATTATTGAAAGACATTACAAGATTAAAAAAACCCAAACCCAAAACAAAACAAAAAGTCCCCCAAACCAAGTCCTCAGTGAAACTTCCACCTTCTCTAACATCATGGAAGTTCAAGAGTACAGAGTTCAAGACTATACTTGTTTTTAGTGATGCCTTCCTTACTTTCTAGAAAATGGCCACACCTGACAGCAACACTGCTTTGTACTGGTATAAATGCAAAGTGGCTTTAAAAAAAATCTCTTACTGAAAAATAGTAATAGTGTCCTAAGAAATTAATACTTTCCTGGAACAGATTCTCTGAAGATTCTTCACTGAGTAGGGGAATTTCCAGAATGTCACTCAAAAGTTGATAAGCAATAAGTCTGGGGCAACAGGACAGAGAATATGAGAGGTAGTTCATAAAATATAAAGGACAAAAGAATGAAGACAACAAACAGACAGCACATTCCAGGTATGCAGAACTACAACGAAAGCAGCACAGAGATAACAGAAAAGTAGTTGGAAAGCACAACTGAGCAGAGAAGCAAGGAAGCTGGGCTGTATCTAGTTCTCAGACAGGTATCTCCATTTAATGCTAGAAAAAAAGCAGTACATATGGAATGAGCAAACATATACAGAGGAACTTACCACATAAACAGCTGTGTAGTATGCTGATCTTATTATAGAAAGTACCCTAATATTAGTGGCAGACAAGCGATCTTCCAATCTCAGCACAAGAAAGTAGTCTGCACACAACATCCAAGAATAATGCCATCAGTACCTCAACATTATTTGCCTCTACCTCAGCCATTGTATACTGGAAGGCAAGAAATCTGTTACCTAACATCTAGCCAATTTTATGATTTATACAAAAGTTGACTGACATCTGCTTTAGGTGAGACACTGTTGACAACTGGATGTCAACTGCAGGAAAATGGAAGGAGAGCTAGTGGGGATGGAAAAATAGTCAAGTCATTCAATCTCTTAACTAAGAGAGGCAGGCATCTTTAAGATGTTCATAGGTAACTGATGATGATGAGCATAAGTAACTGGACAGATGTATGCCCCTGGATGTACCAATAGCTCCTGTTTATATACAGTAAGTATGTGAGTTATAATTTTTGCTTCAAATACCTTTGACCTGGCCATTTTTAGAAACATAGTAAAATACATCCTCATTTAAACAAGATAAATACTTGCAACAAAAGAAGAAGCTGGGCAATTGTTAATCTTTCCAGAAGGTATTTAAGTGCTAAGGCCTCCACACATAACACCTGGAGTGTTATTGTCACTACAGGATATTATAGTATCGTGGCAGGCAGATAAAAACTGGCAAGGGCACAGTTCAGTACCCAAGAAAAACTTGCCAAGATATCAATACAACGATGGCACTGCATCCAGGTTGCACAGGCAAAAGGAAGAGGAGGTTGGTCTGGATGCAGGATGTTGGACTGAAGGACGTTCAGCAATCCCTTCCAGCCTATTTGATTCTGGAATTAAGGAAGGCTCAGAGATCGGATTGAAAGTTAAGAAACATTTCTCCGGTTTTTTATTTCAAATAAAAGAGACACTTCATTAGAGCCAAGCTTCAAGAATGCTGGTATCATAACATTTCTTTACAAACAGAACACCTCTAAAATAGACTTAGTCTTCCCAGAATTAAGAGCACTGAAGATATGTAAATTTTATTTTCAGTATTCCTTGAGAAAATATCTACAATTTAGCAAGAGACTTTATCATTCCTCCCCCAAGCACAACTTCGTCATCACAAAAGCAGATAATTTCTCTATAAACTTTTTTTTTCCACAAAGGAAAGAAATGATCTGCCAAAACAGATGAAGTTGAGCAAAGAAAAGTTAGTTCTTTCCAGAGATTCTTCACAGATTTACAAGGTTGGATATGACCTTCTAGGATGTATAGAGTGGGACCTCAGTAATGGCATCACTGATGAAGACAATGACATCTGCCTAGTACAAGGCCTCAAGAAGCATTTAGAGAACAATTTCCAGAATCAGTTCCACATGTGGCTGCTCATTACATGATTAAGTGATGCGTGAAAACACAAAAAATACATGTAGATGATACAACACAATTAATGTAGCATTACAGAGATTTTAAGTTGACACGATTGCCTACTTTTCTATCCACCAGATCACTCAAATGCAGCTTGACTCATAAAACTGATCCCAGGCAGGTGAGTATACAGGTAAGCCTGGTGTGCAGCCTGTTTATATGTAACTGGAATCCTGATTTTTGCATAGATCTTTCATCAGTTCCCATCACAAAGAATGTAGAGTGACTACTATACGTACATTTACTGAATTACTAATAAGGTCCCTTTGAGTTTTTGCAGCTTTTTAGTATTTTAAGCCAAAATTTCAAGAAGTTCTGCTTTTACCAAGTATGAAACTGATCCCAAAGTTATCAATCAGCTGCATATTTCTGAGTTGGGAGTGGGAATGAATTACTGTGGAAAACCAAACAGTTGTATGACACAGCTTCAGGCATACAAGAAAACATAGAATACCCTTTTGATGCTCAGTTAAGTGTCCCGTCTGACCTAATTATGGTAGAAGATTAGGTGTTTCCAACTGGCATGGAGGAATGTGCTTCTCTGTTTATTCCCTTGTATACCAACAATTCCTAAGGAATTTTTTTCTCCTCTGTAATAGGACCTAGTATTGATTGATAAGATCATTATGTGGTCAGTGCTCTGTAAGTGAATCAAATTATTATGCCTCAATTAAAATGCTTCTGTTTTAGAGCTGCACTGATATTACCAAACAGGACAGTACTTCCATGGTGTCAGTACTGTTTCTAAGATCTGACGTTCCTATTCTGAAGATGATCTTCTCAGGAGAACTACTAATGTACAAATTTTGCAGTACTCTTAAGAACGCGACAGTATACCAGTACTCATGACTTCCAAACACAGGATACTTTCTTTTACTCTTTTTCTTGCCTAGTGTGTAGAGTGTTTTTTCTTAGAAAAACAATTTACAGTATGAGCCAATATAAATATTGTCCTAAGAACCAGCAGATTAGGAATGTTAGCAATAGCAAGCAAGAAGCTCTCTGAATATATCCATAAATCCACTTTCAGAGATTCATTCCATATTCAACTTCTTAAAAGCCTAAACAAAGTCTACATTAAACTTTATTATCCTTCACATTTGGAGAAGTTTTCTTTTGCTCTGAGCTTGGGAAGCTTCTGAGAACTATCGTTTTCTACACAGAAAACAGATCTATGCAGGAGCCTGTCAAACTGGAATAATTACGTATTACATCCCCATAGCAGTTATTTTCCTAATGTAATCTCTTAAATAATTCTGCTACACTGTGCATGCTTAAAAATCGTAAATATTTTAAGTGACTTTTTATCAACTGCTTACAGCTATCCATCTTTAAGATCATACCTGTTTAAATAAACTGATAAGAACATTCATATGAACAGTACTTAAAAGTCACAAACTACTACCTTAGATATAATGGGGAGGTTTGCTTTAAATACACATCTTGATGACATCAGGACTGGAACCAGCAGTATCCTCAAGAATGCTAAACAAGAAGGTTGTTTTCAATGCAGAAAAGTGTGCAATGAATTCCTCATTTGCTTTTAAGTATTGATATAAAGTTGTGGTAGTGCAGCACTCTTCAAAACTATGTTAGGGTCATGGCCAGAAATGGTCCAAAAATGTGTACAGCAGAGCTAGTAGGGTTTTTTGTTCATTTGCCTCTTTTAGAATGCCTTCACGTAGCAAAAAGTTACCCTGCTAGCCTGATTTAACGCTTCTATTTTTCTAATTATGCTGAAACATCAGTTAAGAGCCTACCTGATGTTTTGGAGAATTTGCTGTGCTGGGATTGATATTCCGCAATGCCTAAGAGTAAAAATAAGATGGATAAAAATTACTTTAGCTGCATGGTTTGCCTATGCAGGCTGTCTTTATAAACACCATCTTGTAGTATCAAGCCCCCAAACAGGCCAGATGAGACAGAATGAGGGAGTCAAGAAACTATGAAAATCACAACACATTGAAACAGAACTCAGAGATTTACTGACCAGGGAGAACAACATGAAGGGAACTGGCTGGCTCTCAATGACAACTGAGGCAAGAAGACAATTAGAAGGCCTACCTAGAAGCATGCTAGCACAGGGTAGAATGTCTGTTGGTGGATTAGTTGCAAAGCAGGAACAGCAGAAGCCCAGATGCTTAAGCAGAGAGAAAGTCCTGATGCCACCTTTGCAATGTATTCTTAACCTAGAGTACTATAAAAAGTTAATGGCTGTAAAGATGACCCATCTTACACCAAGAGATGCTGAAGATTCCTACAAAACAGAACTTGACTACAAAGTGGATAACGGGAGTCAGATTTCAGGACAGAATACTACAGGTGATGAAGAATGAGAAAAGCTGTCTTTGAGGACATTAAGATATCATCCTCTCCTGAAAGAAGGCCCATCACCCAAAGTGAAAAGGGAAGAGGGTAAGACTTAAGGTTTTCTTCAAAGAAAAATTAGTGCTTTCTCTACCAGCGTCAAAAACCCCAAAGAATATCCTAAGAATCTAGCACAGACGATATTAACCCTTGAAACATTAAGATGGGAAAATTGAAGCAGAAGGCTTAAAGTCATGCCCGAATCCAAAATCCAGAGATTCCAGGGTCCAGTCCTACACTTCAACATTTGCTGCAGCTATATTCATACAGTAGAAAAATACTGAAAGGAATAGCTCAAAGCCTCATTATCAAGTTTGAAATTCTTCAGCATAAGAAAACCACAGGTTCAAAATGCAGCTCGAGTAATTCACTTGCTTCATGCTCCGCTCCACTCCACTGTTTAACAGGTAAGATTTTATCAACAAGGTGTCTTCTCAATGCATCTTGCGTAAACTGTAAAAGCACTTTGAAATCATACAGACTGAGAAGTTCTAAAAGTGAAAGACTTTCCTCCACTTACGGAGAACTAAAGCAGCTGTGGGAACCAACTTCTTGCTTTTTGCATGTCTCAGAACTCAATGAACATGAAATACAATCTCACGAGGAATATCCAATCAGATCAACAGTCCATGATGTCATCCTAACAGTAAAGAAGCCTCTTCTTGGAGAGTTTTGTTAGAGCAATGAGGGAGGAAAGCAAAATCTTTCAGTCTGCTAAGTCAGATGCTTCCACTACCAAGCTGATACCAGTAACAGAATGAATTCAGACCTTTTTAGATCTCAAAGCTTTTTGTACAGTCATTGGTATTTAGGACTTACTGAAACAACAGCTTAAGAGAAAACAAAGCACAACATACAAAAGAAATAGTGGAAGTAGGTGTCTAACCTGCGGCCTCACCTGCCGAAGCAGTTCTTGATGCTTCAGTCTCAGCCTTTCCTTCTCCATCTGTAGCTGCTGAAGTCTCATCTGTTGTTGCTGGTTGGAGCTACTGCCACCCATCACACCACCCTGGGGACTCTGAGGGGCCAGAGGAGGTGGTTGTTTCACTGGAGCACTTTGGCTGATTCGCTGATTCATGGCTAAGGAACCAAACCAATAAACATTTAAAAATTAAATACAAAGACACGTAAAGAAAGTAGTATCCTTAGAAGGCACAGATTAAAAATTTTAAAAATTACAAGCCATGACAGTACAAAACATGCAGCTATGTTGATGTTCAGAATATGAAATGTTTGCTCATATGTTATTCCTGTAAAATCAATTTAAGAGTCTCATGCTTAAGAGTACACACTTGCTCCAAAAGCTTCTGAAAACACTCAAATGTGTAAGCTGGTGAAAAATTCAAAGTATCAGTAAAATATTTCAGGTTTAATGAGAAGGATCTATCTTCTTCCTAATAAACTATTCTCAATTTAGACACGAATAATACAAAATCACTTTTCTTATTCATGTGAAATCTTAGAATCATTACACTTGAGAACACACAGAATAACAAAACATCTCACTTATATCAAACTACACTTGATTAAAAGCTACCATTCTTCTCAATGTGGTGCGAGTCATAGAATCATAGAACAGGGTTGGAAAGGGCCTTAAGATCATCTAGTTCCAACGCCCTGCCACTGGCAAGGACAACTTCCACTAGACCATGTTGCCCAAACACTAGACCATGTCACCCCAAGGTCATGCAACAATCATTTACATCGCCGTCACATCAAATTTTGAGTGTTACGGGCTCCACTGAGGGCATCCTGTTATGCAAAATTAGAGCTGGTAGAGAAGCACCTTTATCATCAGAAACAGATGAATTACACAGCCAAAATACTGCCATCAATACAGGAAACGTTTTGCTGATGCTTCATTTTCTTTTACCCCACAGAAGTACATGATGCATCTTTTCTGGGGTGTGGAGAAGAAAAATTGTCATCTTGCATGCCTAATGCACAATGAGAACTCATCTTCCCTTCCCCCAGAAGGGCAAGACATAAGACAGTTTTATTTTATAAAATAATGCATTACTGGGATGCGTGTCTTGACAGCCCTTTTTTCCCCACTCAAGACCTGTATGTTTAAATTCATCAGAGGCACTGGAGTTCCCATAGTGAAACAGAGGGCTAGGAAAGCCTGAGGGATAGGAAACAGAGGCCTAGGAAAGGCTGTATTACCAGGGCACTGTTTTCAGGGGCTTTCAGTTTTGGAATTAGCTCTCTATCCTGTTGTCGAGAACAGCCTGAATCTGTTAACATTCACAGTATGTTGCAGAATGCATTTGTTGAAGCAGTGATGGCAGAGTGGTATGGATTTCTTTTTTTTTTTCTTTCCCTGGGAATGAGGATTATGGTTTATGGGAACTAGGAAAAACAGGGAATGAGCTTCTTTTAGGATGACAGGCTGATTCGGTGCAAAGAAAGCCATCTGTTGTGTCAGTCTCAATCAGTGTTTTCATCATATAGAGAAGATTCCTGGAACATTAACACTTCTACCTATCAGAATAAAGGAGAGTTCTCACAAAGGATCAGTATCATTTTTTCTCTGAAAAGCCCTTCAGTCTCCCCTGTCTTATGAGTGTTTAACTTAATTTACAATAGTGTTTTTCTTCTGTTCCACAAAAGCCTAAATACATTTATCTCAACAGTAAAACTGGCTGCTGCTTCACAGGCTTGCTCCTTTCTCCTCCTTCCACAGCTCATCCTTCCTTTGAGAGGTAGCACACGAAGAGGAAATGCCATATCCTCACTGGGGTGAGAACAGAAAAGTAAAAAACCAGTTACTCGTCTCTCTAGTCTACCTTTTCAACTATTCTATAGGCCCAGCACAGAATCAGTAGTCTAATGGAGAGATGAGTCACATTTTCATGAGTCAAGTCAAAATTAAATCAAGTGTCAGATAGCTTGAAGCAATCTGAAATAGTCTTGTGTAGTTACTTGCAAGAAAGCTTCATACATACGATCATGATAAAACTTCCTACAAGTAGAGTGCACAGGTAAAGTAGGAATAGAAACTGAATCTCAGTACCAAGTAGAAACAACAGAGTGAATACAAAGCATTAGATGTTCAAGCTGAACAGACACAGAAGGTTCACATGGCCCAAGACACCAGGAACTGTGTAAGTTTCAACAGTACCAGCACCAACAGCTGTCCTGCAAGGATCTGAGCAGTGAACTATTAATTACAAGCTCCACTTGCCCTCCACTGGGCCAATCCCTACTGGAAGACTGACAGCAACAGGAATAGCTACATTTACCAAATTAGGCTGAAGTTGAAGCTAGAAAGCCCACCTAGCAGCTTTTAGACAATCTGCACACCACTGGAGTAGGGAGTATCTGCTCCTTTGTCTCTTTTACCAAGAAACATATCAAGTCTTGACCAAGGACCACGCGTTTTGTTTTTCATATCGTTAACCTGTTTCACTTTAAACGCAGACAAGGAAAGGGCTAGTATGAGACAACAGAAAACAGCCTTCTCTTTCTGTTAGCTAATTCTGCAACTCAAGCAGAAGTCTGTGCTACATTTCAGAAGTTCCAGGATTCAAACCCTGCTATTAAACAAGATGGAAGGTCAATTACAGTGGAAAGTAAAGAGGGACAAAGGTCAGAAAATTACAATCACCTGAAAGAAGCACATCTAAGCTAAAAGCAAACTACCTAGCTTGTAAAATTTAAGTACCCAAAGCTGAAGAATGTCAATTTTCTTTTACTTAAAAAAGCCACCTTTATGGCCTCGTCTCCAACTTATATAATCATGGTTTCGGAGCCCCTGCCTCATGCAGTTCACAGCCAAGTCATGTTACGGATCACCTCATAAAAATTTAACAGTTTCTAACCTTAGTTAAACACTTAAATGCAGTATCCCTAACATCCCTTCAACATGTTACGAATTTGGTTTTCCTGCATGTACCATACAAGTGTTACTATGGAACTAACTTCCTTCTCATGCCAAATTCTTACTATTTTATGTATTCTTATCTTTCTGACAGCTGCTTGTATTATTCTGGCTCTCTCTGATCACGGTTTGCTTCATTCTTCTCATCTACTGACACTGCAACTAAAACTGTAAGAAACAAATCATGTTTGACTGATGTTTTTCACTGTATTCCCTCATCCTAGATCCCTGAAATGTCTACTAATGTGCATTTTCAAAGTAATGTTTCTAAACTAGAAGTGTATCTAAACCACAAATACCATTACAAGATACTGAGACTTCAATGTATATTTAATATTCATCAATAAATATTTTGGGAAAATTATTATATAGTTTTGTAACTCTTCAGAACCTGAACCTAAAATTATACTTTCTAGACCTCATTCAGGTACCCATTAGAAGGATTTTTCTGAGCAGTTTATTATTTCAAGAATGCAACTGCAAAAGACTTCAAATTGACAAGATTTTAAACTGTCCTCAGAACAGACCAGGGAGATGTTTTTCACATAATGGAATTATTTTGACTGTAAAATTAAACTTAAAAGGTTGGACAATTTAAAAAGATACTGCTAACTGAATTTTACTGACTTAACAACACACCCAAGTGAAGGGTCAGGTGAAAAAACCACCAACGCTAGTAACACTGAATGATTTTCAGCCATCTTGGCTGATTACACAAGTATCTTCAAGGCAAACAGGAAAACAGAATTTAATTCTCTATAGTTTCCAACACAATATTTAAAGAAAATAGGGAAAATACACTTCATTTCCAGTGACAGGAAAAAGCAGTGGGGTTAAAGTTTTTATTACTGTTGGGCTTAGGTTTTTGTTTGTTTTGGTTTTGGGTTGTTTTGTTGTTCATGTGTTTTTTTAATTCACAACTCTTCCTTAGTTACTAAGGACACAACTGTAGAAATCTGCACTCTAAAGAACACGTTTATCAACATCATCTCAGATAAGCACATTTTATTTTTCCACACCTTATGGGTTTGTGAGGATCCTGACACGCACAGCTCTTATTAAGAAATTTGAATTCAAAGGCAAAGGGCTTCATTTATCTATCAGTTAGGACTCACCAGTTTTCTAATGCATCCTGTTCCTTACCTTCTATGGCTATGGAAAACATTTAAATAAGGGGCTCTGCACCCACACAGCAGAGTCTGCAAAGACCTCACAAGCAGAGAAGGAACAAACAAGTCTTTGTTTCTGGAAGAGGGGGATTTGAGGGAGGAGGAGGAGGAGGGGCAGACAAGTTAAAAACCATGGGCAACTTAAGACAATAAAGATCTTGCTGTCCTAGAATATGGCTTAGCTTCATTATCTGCAGAATACAGCCAACTGTAATAGCTGCAATATGCTGTTCAGAATAGAGAATTAGTGGTCTTCAAATGTTACACGTTAAAAGTTCTATTGCCCAAACTCAACAGCAAAATGCCCATTCTGTACTGTAGCAGATAATATTTGACAGTTACTGAAACAAGTTTAGACTGCTGTCTACATCCTTAATGGGGGGGGGAGGGGGGAGAGGGGGACCAAAACCAACTCAAAAGCGGGAAACAATTACCAGTCATCAGAGTTGGAGAGAAAAGGCCAGCAGATTGTTAACAACTCAAAACATAAAAGGCTAATTCTCTCCCAAGATCCTATGCCAATTAAAATCACACATCCCATGGCACAGACAGTTTGCAGTAACACAGCACCTCAGCACCGTTCTCCTACGCAGAATTTCCAAAGACTGCTGTAGAGCACCCATAATGATTAACAGACACAGCTGAATGTTTGATGGGTTTTCTTTTGTATTTATCATTTCATCCTTCAAAACTAAACCTAATCTTAATCTGCAAATTTAAAGACATTAATTATTCAAACAACAACAAAGCTCAGGGTTTGAGCATACTATAACTTACTGTTCTTCCATTGAAGGAACTGAAAGAGAGCACTTGTCCCCTTCAGCTTCATTTGGAAACCAGACAGCTTTTTTGTTCATCATTTTTTGGCTATGGCCAGGTTTATGAATGGTGCTAGTTTGCAGCACTGCAACAAAGGCAAAAATCCTCTTTGATTAAATTGAAAAGAGCCGTGAAGAAAAAAAAAAAATTACCAGCAGGATTTGAAAGAATGAGTCTCGGAAGTAATAAAAACTTGTTCCCAGTGGCTTTTTTTAGAGAGACTTGGTACAACAATTTGTTGTTTAATCAGGATACAAGTCATGTTTCTGGACTGCACTCTCTATCATGCATTGCTATATTACTTTAAGGAAATTCCAGTTTCAGTTTCATAATGCTGCTGTTACAAAGCAACCCAAAAATTAGCACAATAAAATATTCTATTGTTTTCAGTCTACAGTTAATCTGAGAATCCTGGAGTTTACAGTAAGGGTGAAGCCTGAATGATCTTCTCCAGATCATTTTGCTGTCTTAAGTGTACAAACAAATCTAGTGTATTAGGTAAAAATACACATTCACACACTCCTGAGCTGGACCCCTAGTTAAAGCAAGATATATCTAATGAAAATACCACCTATTACAGAAGCATGTCCAAACTGCGGAAGTTATGAAATCCAGTAAGAAATACTCTAAAAAAAAAAATAAAATCAAGTTTGCTGTCAAAAAACCAAGCAAAACTGTTTTCTGTACATAAGAAACAAATCGTGTCTCAACATGACTGAATTCAAGGAGGAAAAAAGCTGACGCTTCTTTGAATTTTAGATTATATATGATTAGATAGAGAGTACATAATTATTGTATGTGTGTATGCATATATTTAGATTACAGATAATGAATGATGTGTTCAAAACGATCCACCTTCAATTTTTAATGTAGTAGGATGCTCATTAATAGAGACGTGCAAACTGCAGCATTAAAAAGATATGGTGGAAAAATGCCCCCTTATTAAGAGGGCAGCTTGCTTTCATGGTCACAGCTGTTCTAGCCCAGCACTGAAGGTATGCATTATCTTTACTGGTATAAAGACACTATTACCAACAAATCTCCTTTCTCAAACAGGATTAAATTATTGTGAAAACAAAACAAAACCCCAAACATGTATAAACTGCCCTGACAAATCCCTAAAAAGTGAGGGGTTCTTTTTTTCCTTTTTATTAGTATATAAATCTACACAAAGTAGGTAACTGCAACCTTACACAATACTTGTGGGCAGATTTAACAATTTCTTCTGTGAACTATGTTCAATGGAGATACCGAAATACATCTTGCTTTTGAAGAAACAAGATTTCACTTTCTGCTGAACAACTACTAAACTTTTATTGTCACTACCATAACAGGAGCATCCCCTATTACAAAGGGATGCTTACCAGTGAAATTTCATCCGCCTCTGCAGATTCACAAGCAGCTCACTTTGACACAAGTCGCTTGTTCACTGAGAACTGCTGCTGCTCCATCTGACCACATTCCCTGACACACACGCCAATATACAGAAACCTTTTCCCCACCCTAGCAGTCTCCTGAAATTGCTCTTCTGGAAGAGAGAGACAGGGAAGTGAAAAATCTAATACCACTATACCTTTCAGATGAGTCAAATCCACTAATTTTTTTAGAGAGCATGTAAACAAGAATATGCCACTGCATTTGCAGATCAAAACCAAATTTTACTCATGCTCTGCTTTTGTGCATTTCTGCAGATCTGGAACTTAAAAAACCTGGAATGCCACTGTGACCAGACACAGAAAATATGCATCCAGTCTAGGGCTCCAGTTCTGTCTTGCCCACGCATATGCCTCTGGCAAGGATCCTACAAACTAACTTTAAGATACGCATATTGAAATGCTAGTCAGGTAAAGAATAAGAAAGCAACAGTATGGAATACTTCCATTTAATTTCTGATACTTGAAAATTAGCAGATGCTCTGAATCTTAAGCACATTTCAGATTTGGTGTGTGGTTTATTTTTTGGGTTTTATTAATGGAAATGATAAAAACATGTTTCAATTAAATCTACAAGTGCACTTTACTTCAGTATTTCTGCACAAGCCCTTTTCATCGTTTCAAAGGCTCTTGCACTACAAAAAAAGGAAGGAGAAAATTCTGATGTGCATTCTCTATACTCCCAATTCTTATCACTTTTATTCCTTTTCTTGTGTATTGTCAAGCAGCTACTGTACACAGAGCCTCTATGGCCCTTTGCATAATGATATTAAACACTGTCTTTCCTTGCCTTCCCCCTCATTCAGAATTCATACAGAACTTAAAAAAAAACCCAAAACATTAACATAATCTCTAAGTGGAAGTGATAAAAATAAAGTTGTGGTAATGATTTCAATCTGAGGTCACATCTTTTGCTTTATTCCCCATATGGCAGCTCTGATACTTGAAAGAACAGAAGGAAAAGGACTGGACATGTGTAGCACTGCTATGATCACCAGTAACAAGCCTATAAAACTGGAGTCTGGAATAAAATAACAAGAAAACTGAAACAGTATCTTGTTTTACTCTAATTCCTGCAGACAGACTTGTCTGACTTCTCTAATGGAGTACTACTGTTTAAACACAAGACACCAACTCACTAGACATGCAGAAATAAACTGCCAGTTTCTGGTATTTTCCCAATTCATGACCCATCTTTGAATAAAAAGTTTCCTCAAAAGGCAAATCACTTTAGAGTTGCATTTCAAAAACAAGCCTATCATCTGCAAACTTAAGTAACAGTTTAAAATCACATTAATGGTATTTGATACAAAAGCCAATTCTTTGAAACTTGTAGCAATAAAACTGAGCGATTCCAAACTTCAACTGGTTCTAGGAAATTTAATTTTACAGAAAAACATATGCTCTACTTCACCAACTTCAGCCACTCAGAATGCACAGATGACCTGCCTCCTACCCTCACGTTCTTTTACTATCAAGGTAACTTATTAACTTATCTGGAAGGCTTAAAAAGAAAAATCAGTATGATCTGTGAAGTATGACCAATAAACAAGAGTAGAAGGTAGTGAAAGACAAACCAGTCCAAAACACAAACTCAACCTGACAGTCCAATTAACTTAAAGAAATAACCATATAAATAAATAAATGTATAAATAAAAGTAATTTGAAGCCTCTTACTATGCAGCCTGCAAAGGCACTGAGAAGGTAGGACAGCATGTTTGTACCAGATGCTCCACTAGACAAGAATCCTGCTGACATAGGCCTAAGGACCCCCCCTTCCATCCCCATTCCTTTGATCCCATATCATCTTTTATGATTGACTGTGCTTGGCACAAGAAGACCCTTCTCTCATACTTAGTTCTTTTCTAGATTTTAAAGTTTGTGAATTCTCCTAACCTAAAACTGTTCTAAAGTCAAATACATAGACTTGGATGATCAACATCTGAGCTACAAGACTTCACTGCTGCTTAAGTGGTATAGCTGAAGACCTCAAGCTCACTTCAAAGACTTTAGCTGAGTCTTGGAACAAAGTCCTTATCTTCAACTTGGAGCACTAAGGTTTTAGATCCAGACTACTCCACAGCGGGTATTCGGACTGGGACTCTTATCTGACACATCAGTCTTAAAAGCCTGCTCCAAGAAAGAATCCATATTAACTACATCCTTTTATTTCCTGTTTAAAAGCATGAATGCAATACCCAAATTCCCCTTACCAAGTCAGTAAGTAGGTGTGTATGCCTAAAACAATTTCTTCTAACTGATCCTCCTTCCTCTCTCTTTTCTAGCTACATGAATGGAAAATTACCAGCACTACTTCTTTGAAAAAAGAAAAAGGAGGGGAGAAAAAAGAGGTACATGCACACCTACTGGAGAAAATAAAGATGAATGTAAAGCTTCTATCCAATGAGGAACATACAAAGACATAAGGGCTGTCTCCCAGGAAGCTGGGAATTCAGAAGCGTAAGAGCAAAGACTCTTCAAACCTTCTGTTTCTGAGTACTGGAACAGAAGAGTATGTTTGCACATACCATTCAACAGCTTTATTGTTTTCAATGGTTCTTCAGATTCATGAAAGTTGCATTATCAAGGAAGAAATGAATTTCTCCTTCTGTTTCAATCAACATTAATATCACTATACTAATCAAAAGCTTCAAAATGACAGAGATGAATCCACTTAGGATTGCTTCTGAAAGTGTTAGTAGTCAAAAAAAATAGTGAAATCTAAGCTCTTATATTAAAACACAGTGATAGAAAAGGGAATGATAATCCCCAAGGGGAAAAAAAAACAGCAATTTTCAACCTATATGAAGCAGAGAAAGGTAAACTTCTGAGTCATTCACATGCTATTTAGGATCACAGCACATATTTGTTGAGGATCTCCACACGATAAATAAATGCAAGGCTCAGTAAGCTCGCTCTGCCAAACAGATTTTTTTCTTCTTTACTGGAGTGACTTAAGGAGGTCACAAGTAAGAAAGCAAGATGAATAAAATTTTGTATTTTCTTGGCTCAAATGATAAAAACATAAACCACAATACAATACATACAACTTGAGATTTCAAGGAAAACTCCTTCAAGCTCAACAGCAGCTAGCAGCTTGTCTCTATTTGCCGTCACTCTAGATCAGAAGAGCCCACATGCTTTTTTTTTCCCTTTCCTGCCCCTTTCAGTTAAACTTGAGCTCTTTGACTGAAAAGGTCTGGAACAGATTAAAAGTCCGACCACAAAATAAAGAGCTTTGGCATATACTCAAGCCTGTCTGGGATACACATACGCAGTGGGCCCAAAAAGGGAAGCTATGCAGCAAGAAACCCTCATGCAGTCTTTTGGCCATTACTATCTTCTTTCAATTTAACTGCACAGCCCTAACAGTTGATGGAGTTTCAGCATGCACAAGACAAGTGGCTTTTGCCCTTAACAGTTAAACCATGGTATTTAAGGGAGTACAAAATAGTTCTGAGAAACAAGATTCATTTAATTGACCTCTGTCAATTAAAGCCTTTTCCACATTCCTTTTTAATTTGAGCTCAGCACTGGAAACTATAAAGTAATATAAGGAAAAGAAAAATACATACCCTGCAAGATTACTTAAGTAAATATAATTGACCTGCCTCTTTTAACTGCAAAAGGCAACACTGATTTTCAAGATGACTGCTTCCTTTTCAGCCTTATTCACATATTAAGTAATTGTGAAGTTGCAAATTATCCACACACTCCCCTTACAACACGCAAACAGGTCTGCAACTCTGGCTGGTGCTCAAGCCAGCAGGGACATTTGCCAAAGCTGACAACCTTCAATACACGCCCCACCTTTGGGCTCAAGTTGCACAGTGGTTCAACCTGTCTACAAACTGGTGAGCAGTTCATAAACAAAGTGTGACAACCTGGTGCTCTCCAGAAGAGCAAACGGATGTTTAAACTAAGCACTCAAGCCTACAGAACAAAAATGCTGAAATTTCTAACAGCCATTTCAGGAAAACAAACCAGAACAGTGACTGTGAGTTTTGCAGCTCTGTGTTTATATATGGCATTCATGGAGTTAATGCCTCTCCCAAAAGGGGCCCACAGTTGTTGTTAGGTCAACCCCTGTAAAGCTTCAAAGGCTTTGTATCCCCTCAGCCTGACCTACTCAGTGATCTGCACACTGTTTTCATTTAGTTGCATCGAGTCCAAAACTAAAGCCTGGAAACCACAATGATCTCTTCTATTTTATTTTTTTTTATTTTTATTTTTTACCCCTACTGTTTTTTCCATGGCTCTGGAAAAATAACTAAAATCCAAAGGAGTTGAAAATAGTAAGTTATTGGGAAAAAAAATCAAGGCCAAATTAATACAACTAATAAAGCTTACATACACCAGTCATGGCTTTATACGAAAACTAAAGTTGTAATATCACCTTAAATACATCAGAACAATCACTTGGGCAATCTAAGGGACTAGTTTAGTCTCTTAATATTATATGTATTGCTGTTCATAATCATCAGTGCCAATGTTTTACTGAAACATCTGCAGCTCTGCAGTTCATATAGATCAAAAACATAAAAAAATGAGATATCAACTCTATTTCATTACATTTTTACATCTAGACCTTGTGATCCCTAATTTATTATTTCTATTTCCAGTATTATATAGTCTTTACCCCATAAGAAGATTATTAAAGTAGAAGCAACAAAACCTACCATTTATCTCCATATCGTTTAAAACAAAGTTTTGTTATGATCATCACTATGACAAGCTGGAATTATAAGCTGGTGTGTGTTTCAAGTGTATTTAAACAGCATAAATTATTATTTGACAATGCCTTCTTCTTGAAGACAGCACAAAGGAGCACAAATATTTGTTTGTAAAGTTAAAGATTCCTGCATGGTAAAATTTTGCAATTTTATAAGAAAGAGTGAGCTTGGCTGAAACTGTCTCTAGACAGGTAATTTCTGAATGCCACCGATTTTGGGAACTGTATGGATTGGCAAAATACCAACCCCTAGCATTAAAAACCTTTGTGACATATACTCCTAAAGGAATTATGCTTATCCATTTAGTATTTTTTAAATTAATGATTTAAATAAGGTCTCTATAATTCAAATTAAAATTGTACTATAAGAAGTTTTACAAAATATGCCTGAAATATTAAAGTTGAATGAACTGAAGCAAATCAGAAATTCTGAAGCGATATGAACTTTTACCAAAGCGTGGGTCAAGCCTTGGGTCTAGCCAAGATGTGGTCTTGTTCTTATGGTTTATGTAGTAAATTTCTCCATCCTGGGTCATAGCTTGTTCCCATCCATCGGGGAGTGGGCCTGCAATATAGAAGGAAGGAGTTGATGGCGAGCTCTTGTTTGCTCCAGCTGAAATTGATCTAAAAGAAATTCCAACATTTTACATATATAACAGTACATGAAACAGAAGAGTTTCAAGCTCATGTCTAACATCGCTGGGATAAGCGCAAAGAAGTGGTGGGTGGGAAATCAAAGAACAGAAAACACTTCTATCACTTTGATTTAGGATTTGGAGTTTAATTTTATAACTTGTTTGCATCCTTTCATATGCTTTTGACACTCCCTGTTGCTACAGCATTATAGTACAAAACCAGCAATAAGTCAAGCCTGCCAGAATGAAACCAGCATAAGCACCAGAAGAAAAAAAAGCACAGAGAGATTCTACCTCTCATGTGGAAGTTCATGTGGTGAGTAAGGCCCACCAACAGCAACAAGGTAATGCTGATGAAGTCCTGAAATAATTCTCTGTCTTTCATAAACAAAGTGTCAAAACTAATTTTCCCTTTTCCTCACACTCTTTCTGTGAAAGTGTTAGAGGCTTAAGCAAGCGAAACACAAACCTGAAGAACAGGAAGCAAACAAGCAAAGAGTACACCAGGAGCAGACAGACACAGTGCTACGCCTCTACAGGCAGGAAGGCACAGGCAGGGAAGCCAACATTTAGGAAATGGTAAAAGGGAGGTAGGTGATGGTGTTCTGGAGTCCACTGAAAATGTCTGAATACAGAGTCTTGAGGCATGTTTCCCTTAAATTCCAAAGAGCAGCTTTTAAGAAACCACCTTTTGTTGCTATACCATTCATAAGCCACTTATTCCCATCTCTATATGATCGTGTACATTTATGTACACTGCTTAGACTGAAAACTCAAAAGTTACATTCATCTCATTTCATCTGGTGCTATACAAATACATGTTTTTCAGTTCTTATTCTCACATAGATACAGACTTCTGAAAATATCTAAATTGGATACAGGAATATATTTAGATTTAAGTACAAACCTAAGATGATATAGCAAAAGATCCGCTACAAATGTTAAAAATGTAAAAGAAATTAGAACAAGACTTGCCCCAGGAAGCCATCATATTTCAGCCTCAGATTCAGATATACACACAAAACAATGTGTATCTGATAAATGCCTGAATACCTACTGTATCCATGTTCAAATTACAATCTGTCATTTTGTCCTAAAGTCAAAGCTCCTACTGAAGATCTCATTGTCTAAAGCTGGTAGGGGAAGGCGGAGGATAGATTTGTTAGCTTAATCTCAAAAGCTGTTCTTGGAGAAATGTCAAAAAGAATAAAATAATCATTCATTGCATTCCAATAATATCCCAGGACAAGAACTTTATTGTGGTCTTTGAGGAACCCCTGAAAACTACATTTCTAATTTAAACTCTTATTTTGTCTCAGAAAACTATGCCTTTCTCTAGAAGCCTCACTACTCCACCACTAGTTCTTTCATGTGAGGAAAACCAGTGATCTAACCATTGGACATTTCCTTCCCATACTTAACACTCACAAGCTTTCAATGCTGTATACAATTAACAAGAGTACTTCAGCTTTGATCAGTAGCTAGTGAAAAGAACAGGCAAGAAAGGGTGACAACACTGCAAAACATTCATAAATCCTTACATATTCACAGTATATCAGGACTCTGATGCAGAACTGAAAGCTCAAGTGCAAAGAACCCTGTGTTTTGTTACCATACCCAAAGAGTTGCCACCTAACCAGTAAGATGCTGTTGTACAAAACTGGGGCGCAGGAGCACAGCAACATGCCCCACAGCACCCAAGCGTAGAAGCCAATGAAGAACCAAAAATGTTCCTTGACTGCTAAGTCAATATGCTAGCCATGAGGGCAGACACCTTGCTACCAGTCTTCTCAGAGGCCTTATAAGCCACACATCCCTCGGAGACGAAACTCAGCAAGAAATTCTCTTTTGAACTGCAAAGCAAAAACCCCAGCTGGCTCTAGGAAAAACAAAACTAGCCTTGGGGTGTCAGTCCTGCTGAACACTGAATAAAGTGTATACTGATCCAGCATGTTCCTTTGTAGTAAGAATAAAATGCCTTTGAAGCAGGATGCCAGGAACCGATCAGTCCACCTACCTGGTAGAACAATACTGTTTATGAGATTCAGTGATCTGATGAGTACTAGCTTACTAGAGACAAACCTGGGCAAGGTTCTCTTTCTAAATAAAATGCACAGCTGTGGTCAGGACAGGAAAGGTCTGTCTGCTCACCTGGCTGTCCTAGTAGCAAGTCTTCCTTGCTAAGTGCCATCAACAGCTGCAGACAGAACTTTTCTCTCTAGAAACTTTTGGCATTAATTGCAATGTTGCTTTCTTCCTTGGCCAGTAAACTACCTCATACTTCTCTTGTCATCTTTACATGTTGAAATGGTAGTTCAAAAATTGGTTAGTCCTGTTTTCTAGAATTCCTATTTGGTTTTGTGAGCAGTTGTGAAACCAGAAGACTGTCAAGTCTGATTTTGTAACTGACTGACTGACAAATGCTGTATTAGAGACAAGTAATGGAGGAAAAATGGGAAACCATGGTGGAGAGTAGCAGACACATTTACTCAGAGCATCTAGGAAAATGCCTGTGCAATTACATGCCCTTTCCCCCTCCTCAAAGGCTCAATAGGAACAAAATTCCCAGCATTAACTTATGTTTTTAAGTGTCTTAAGTTATATACGCTCTATGTTGCTGCCCTTCAGACCTTCTCACCACTATTACCACATCTACAGTAGCTCATGTTCTACAAAAACATCCATCCTGGGTCTAACCAACAGTCTGTTTATCCCAGGCATCCAGTCTGGGATAAAGGTCAGGTCTTGTTGCTGAATGCAGCTTGTTTAGTGACTGTCACACTGTATAAACTTTTAAGTAGAGCACTGAATACACATACAGACCCAAAAAGTGTAGTGGCTACCAACAGTTACTTGGACTCCCAGTACCTCAGGTGATTTCTTGTGCCAGATTCTGTCTACTTGCTAGGTGCCAAAGAATCTCAATGTTTTCCAGTCTCCCCTTGAGCCTTTGTAAATATTTATAACCAACAATATCCTGGTAGCCTGAACTCCTACTAGTTCTGTTTGGTGCCTTGTAGGTCAGTTGCACACAATCACAACCATAAGCTTACAAATCTATGTAGTTATTTGCACAGGGAGAGACAACTCTTCAAAGGAACTCTCAATTTACTATGGTACTTTTAAAGACAAGATTATTAAAAAATTATATTCCAGTTTCCAAATATAAGCTATCCTTACAGAACTACTGATAAGGCATACCTCTGTAACAAAATATATAATGGTGTAACTTTTTCATATGCCATAAAACACAGAACCTTAAACACAAAGCAGTGCTCACTGCTGGCAAAGAGAAAGCAACGGGAAGAGGAACAAAAGTAAAAATGTACTAGAGATTCCAGCTATGCTAGGATACAAAGTAAATCTTGCAAGTCCCCACAGTCTGTGATGTTTATGTGTAAAATAAATGTAAATAAAGCTATATTTTATCAAGAAGCTAATGCATATAAGGGCACCCTTATCAAGATACTAAATATTTATGGACAACCCAGGAACTGGAACAGTTACATTCAACAGCAGGAATCACCTGCACCTAATGCAAACACCGATTTCTAAGAACCTTCCTAATCTTTCTCTGTGAAAGTTGAAATTTCCCCCTTCTATCACTATCACTGTGATTATAAAACTTTTTAAGATAATATCAAATTCTACAAAATTTACCTGAAGACCTTCATTCTGTCAAATCAGTTAAACTTACAAAAAGACACTATCAAAAAGGGGCATTTTTTGCAGATGAAGGAAGAAATGAGCATTACTGTCACGCAGATACTTAGAAACTCCAGTTTCACAACAGATCATATGCAGTGTTGACTGTACATGAAGCAGGATTTGTAGTATGACTGGTTACATAGAGGAGAAACCAGCAACCGAAACAAGCAAGAGTCTTAGAGAAGAGCTAGCAATATGAAGTTACTGGCATGTTCCTCCCTACCAAGAAAAACCCTCAGGAGTTTTGAATGAGTGTTCATTTTCCCACCAACCTTTAATATGGCACTACGGTCTTACCCTAAGAGGCAATGGAATTACACTAGGTCTACAAACCTTTACCAGGATGCCAAATCCAGAACTGCAGTATAAGTGTGAAGACAAAAGAGGACAAAGACAGGTCATCTGCTCCAAAGCTCATTACCTAATGTCTACACACAAGCAGAAGAGACTGAAGTAAGCTGTGCTGTCAAGCATAATTCAGGAAGTATCTGAAGAATGGAAGTCTGTAAATACAATTACTATCCCATCTCTGTTATATCAACTCTAACTGTACAAGAAACATTATTTACTTTCAAATTTATAACTTCACCTCAGTAAGAAATGTATAGGAGAGGCTCCTTAGAAGGACAACAAACTGTTATTATTTCACTGTTTACTTTTTTTCTTTTCCAAATCAAGACAGAACATAGTTTCTCCTGTAATACCTTTAAGGAAAAAAATTGTTAGAAACACATACACAAAAAATCATTAACAGTCAAGACTAAATGTTATACATAAGTTGCATACTTAGAAGTAACAGGCTTCTTTTCTTTCCATTACTGATGTGAAGACACTATCACGTTTCACAGAAGATTAATCGACAAATGCCATCTGAAAGAGCATTGTTTGTTTCTCTGCGTACATAGTGCTTAAACCATTTTTGTTGATTATATGAAGTTCAGCAAGACTGAGAGCAAAAAAGAAAATTAAAGAAACAAAAAGAGCGGAAACCCTCCCCACCTCGCCACTTTTCATATATCAATGCCCTCCTGTAAAGGTTTTACCCTACCACTCATAAAACAGTTCATTCACAGAATCTTGATAGGATCAGATGAAGCTGTTTCAGATGCCTATTCATTTCCTTAAAGAAACATGACTTGCAGAAAGCTACTTGGATTCTCATACAGTCTTAAGCTGCCTCCAGAGGTGGGATTTCTTAAGAAAAACAACCTAAAAACCCCAACCTTATGCAAAATGACACCTTCCCTGTTTTTATTTTAAAAACTCTTTTGACTTGCCTTCACCTATATCACACCTTCCAGTTTTGCATTCTTCCCATTTTCCCTCACCTCCACTTATCCTAATTAACCGGAAAAGACAACAGGTTTATATTCAAGATGCAGACAGCAGCTGTCCAGGTTCAGTTCTCTCTCGCTCTTCAGTTTGTTTTCCGGTTCTTAATTCTAGTGAATGCCTAGAATTGTAATGCTGGCTAAATGGCTAAAGCTTCTAATGGCTTTCAAGACAGCTCCTAAAAATCTCTCAATTTCACCAGAGCAACTTAACTCACAAGCTCGTATGGCAGTCTGTATAAATATAAATAATAGTATAAATATACTAATGCTTGGGACAGTAACTGCTGATTAAGGGCTACAACTAATGAGTTTTTCACAGTCTCTTTCATGAAAGGCTCTCAAAGCACCAGGGCATGTTTCATTACCAGCAATATTTCATAGCGGGAAACTTCTGTCTTAAAGGTATCAGTTTTATTTCCCAGTTCTTGATGAATATCCAAGTTGGAACACTAAGTAATCTTGTATTTTTAACACCAGAACTCAGATTTAAGTTGCAGAGTGCTGAATTGGTTAACAGTTACTTGATTTTTCTGTTTCTCTCAAAGATTCTTTACTACCAAGGCCACCAAGGAAGCGTAAGTTACCATGAACAGCAAAAAGTAACAGAGCCAGATATAACAGACTTTAATAAAACAAATATACAGTCATAATTTAAAGTTAGTACACAAAGATTTGCCAAATCAGGTACCAGAAACAGAATCATATCCAATAAATGCAGGTTAATTATTATTTAATTCAAACCAGACATTGCATTTTTGTTAAATGCAAGTAAGTTAAGGGTAAGCAGGTGCATCTAAGGAGCCAGTTCCAAGCCATACTACCTCTGATTTAAGCCTTAAAAAAAGCAATGCCATGTAAACACACAACTCAATATAACCAGAAGTTCTGATTTCTTCATGCACTTTACAAATTCAGAGCACCAAGGTGGAAAAAAAAAACAACTTTACAAGATTTTCAGTTCATATTCAATATGGTATCATTTGTGAAATTTAAAATAAATTCAATGAACTTGTATGCAGATAACTGCTTTCTCAAGTCACAAGACAACCTACTTGAACATCTTAACACTTTTTTATTGCATGAGCAACAATATCTATGCAGAATCACTTGCTCATATGCTTACATCAGTCAATTTTATGTAAGTTACCGATTTTCTTTTAAAAAATAATTCTCTTGTATCAATTGCTAGATTGTCTTTTAGATTTTTACCCCTCACAACTAACTACTTTATTTTTTTGCTAAGGACCCTTTCATTTCCTGTTAAATACATAAAAAGAATCCTACTTCACTATCAACATTTTTTCCTGTTAATTCTTAGTAAAACAGAAGGTTCAAGGAGTTATCTTAAAACACAGAATTTATGTCAATATTCAAACGGCAAACATCTAGTTTTAGCACAAAAAAGATAAGCCAAAGGCAATACAGACCGAGAGAATTGTTCCTCTCTCCTATTTTCTGTTCTTCTGAACTATCCCTGCAAAAACATGTCATCTCTATTGCTGCAGGTTTCCTGGGCTATTTCCAGAAAACATAATCACATGTATTACACTTTCACACCAGAGCCTGAGACCTTAATTGCTCTGAATCATGACTTCCTGCACTTGAACAGGAATCTCATTTGTTTCAGGATAAGCCAACCTCCTGGCCTAGGCAGCACAAAGTTTGATTAGCTTCCTCGCTAACACTCAGTCATGAACAGTACAGTTTGGTCACGCCTCTTAATCTTTTGGGATTGTCTGCAGCATGTGAATTCCAGCATGACACAAAGCTGTCTGAACAGACAACAAAAAGCAGCACCAGAGAATAACCTTTGTGAAGCACAGGAACAGCAGACATACACAAAATACAATCAGACTGTGAGAAAGTAAATAAAACATGAACCTCAGCAACAGACAAAAGGTGCCAAAGCATAGAGAAGACTGAAGCAGCCAAACCAGCACAGCACCAAGTTTATCTGCTTGCTCAGGATCAGAGAGCTCTGAAAACATACAGCAGATTCTGTAGCAAGAACAAGCACACTTCTTTACTGCTGTCTAGTGAGCACAGAATCACAGAATAGTTAGGGTTGGAAAGGACCTTAAGATCATCAAGTTCCAACCCCCCTGCCATGGGCAGAGACACCTCACACTAAACTGTATCACCCAAGGCCTTGTCCAGCCTGGTCTTGAACACTGCCAGGGATGGAGCATTCACAACCTCCCTGGGCAACCTATTCCAGTGCCTCACCACTCTAACAGGAAAGAATTTCCTCCTTATATCCAACCTAAACTTCCCCTGTTTAAGTTTTAACCCGTTACCCCTTGTCCTATCACTACAGTGATGGCCTGCCCCAGCTACCTGAAAACCAATTCTATATTCCAGGAAAAGATACCAGGCTTCCTCAGTTACAGTATTTTGGATATTATAGGAAAAGAAGAGGACAACAACAAAAAAAAAAAAAAAAAGAAAAGAAAAAAAAAAAAGAAAAATCAAGATTTTCCAGGTGTCTGCTTTATTCATTTAGGGAAGATAGGGGGTGGGGGGGAGAGACTGCCTAACAAATGTAGGAAATGTAAATGAATGGGAGTATACCAAGTCTTGTAAGTGAGCAAGGGGAGGTAGAAGACACTGCAGAAGCACAGTAGCTTTAATATAAATTGGCACTAATTTAATGAAAATTCTGGACTTCATCAATTTAACAGCATTTCCAGTCAGAAGCAAGTAGACAAGAATTCTGCTTCTTTAAAATACCTGAATTATCCATTTGAAAAAAATACAAACCAAAGAACTGGAGGATTCTTTCTGCTGACATCATATATAAAATTCTCTTACCTCAAGTATCAGCCTCTTGCTTGATGCATCAGGCATTAATAAAGTTTAAAACCAGGATAATTAGAAGGACAGTTGAGAGATCTAGACTCCCCCTCAATTAAAATAGCTAGCGGTATTTTCATTTATATGATCTTTTTCATAAACACAAATCTGGCTTACCTGATGCTGAGTTCATGATGTTCTGCTGCACAGAAGGACTGGTGGGAGCTGTAACATTCATCTGGGAAAGCATGGCCTTCCTAGGATCCTGCCATGTTGTTGTCTGATCAATGTGACTACGACAAAACAAAACTAGAGTTATGACAGTCATGCATTCACAGCAATGTCCTGCTAGCACAGAAAGTTTAAGAACAAAAGGTTAAGCATGCCAACAACAGCCACATTCAAAACCAAGTAAGAACTGTTTGGATTCTTTCCAAGCATCACCCTGTATCAGATTCCTCAATCCCTTACTCTGGCCACCACCACTTCCGCAACAAACAGGTGTAGCAATCAGAGCTAGAGTGATGGTGAGATAAGGCTCAACATGAATATCATAATTTAGGTTGTTGTACCATAACTAGCTGTTTTAACCTTGAACCAACCATTCTTTCCCTTTTCTTATTGATTAGGTACTTGTCGTTCCTAACTGTGACTACAGAGTCTTTCAAACAAAGCCAATCACATCTGGCATCTCAAGCACAGTCCAGTAACTTGGCATGATGAGTTCATACTGAAGTGTCTAGGGAGTTGTAATGAACTGGCTAGTGAGTAAACATTACCCTCCCCAAACCTTCTATGCATAGACCACATCCTCAGATTATCTGCTGGACTCCTCCCCTCACCGTTGCCAACTGAACAATCTCTGCAGTAATTTAAGTAACCAGTCACACTACAGCAGTAGTATGAAAGTGATGTGCAGCTGCCTCTCAACTGCATGTGAAAAGACGAGGACAGCTGGACTGCCAAGTAACACAGCGAGCCCTTTGCACAACCCAATTACACAACTTTCGGAGCTAAGATTTATGTGTTTTGAGAAAACTGGAAACTACATTCAGCACTGTCATTCACAGAAGTATTCAATACAATGAAAATACAAAAGCATAGTGAGTGATTATGTCACCTTTTGAGTGTGTGATTAGCATGTTTTGCTAATGAATAAGTAATGCAGCCTATTCATAACAAGCATCAACACTATCTTGATGCCATTAAGCAACACTGCTCCCAGAAGTATACTGGAACAAAAATTAAAACTATTAATACACAATGAGCACTGACAAAAAAGTTTGTTATTGATTCATTTAGAACTGGTATCAATTAAAACTATTCTAATAGTACTGTTACCAATTAGAATCCAACACATCATTAACTTGGTACCATTCTTTCTTTATATTAATAACCCTTACAGCTACTTTTTTTTCTGGATTGCATGGAATGCCCATTTTCATTCACTTCAGCAAAAACACAACATTTAAATCTGAAATAAATTTGATTGGTGATCTGAGTTCAAAACTAGGTACTCCAGCTCATATCTCTGCTTTGTACCCATGTCTTGTGATTTGTATGGATCTTGGTGGATCAATGTGTATTTGTACTGAACTATCAATCAGGCTGTAAATTTTCCATCATTTTGTTTGGATTAAATAACAATTGTGCAGCAACTGTTCCAATTCACAGTTTCTCACATTTTAAAGCATATTCAAGTTTAGGAGCTGCTACTGCATTATTTTAGACATTCTAAAGGCATAAATAATTTAGATTTGTCACCTCACCACTAGCATCTCTGTGGACGTGACATCTGACCATGTCACCTTGCTTTCCACCAAAGAGAAAGGAACCTACACAAGGTGAACGTACTGAAGGTAAATCAGGCTTGTTTACTCCTTCAAGAAGAGAACCTAAATTAACTAGGTCAAATACAGTAACAAAAGAAGAGATGAATCTCAAACTTTGTTTATGTATTTGCATGACCACAATATCCAAAAGCTGCGGTTATAAATTAAGACCTCATCACATCTGGATGAACAAAACAGTATTATTTTCTTCCTGCCCTAAGCAACTAATTGCTATGCCTAGAAACTTACTAACAAAAACCTTGACTCCAATTAATAAAAGCGCTCCACTGAATTATTACATATTTTAACATGATCTTTGATATTCTAAAAGTTGGTACTTTCCACCAAAATACTAAATTTTGCAACTAACTCATCATTCTAAGCAAGTGAAAATGAATAGACACAAGATCAGAAGATAATTAAATGGAGCAGCTGTCACCAAAATAACTACTTACGTGGAATTATCTATCACATTCTAATCATTGAAGGGACTGTTGTAAGGTAGAAGGTATCACAGAGTGGCTTTAAGAAAAGTTTAAGACATGCATATTTTACCCTTCCTAAATACGCACACACAAACAACTCCAGGTCAGAATGTTATAGACCCACTGTAGGCAGGGTCACAAAACAAGCAGAAATGATACTTGTACAAAAATATAATAGCAAACAAAGTTCTAATTTGTCTGCATGTGGCAACTACTGACAGTTTTCCCGTGTGTACTGAAAACCCCCCATTACTACAGCGTTAATTAAACTGGTGTCACTGCCATGCTGGTTTCCACAATACAAATCATTTACTACAGATACTATTAATGCAAACTGCATCTTTGGTTGCACAGGTTTTCCAACATTCAGGTCCACTAAGAAACATGCCACATGCAGCAATTATTTCTTTTTTAGCCTAATTATTTATTAAAAAAAACCTATTTATTTATAAATTTGCATTTATTTATTATATTGGACTGGACTACACATAAACCTTCATACTGGGGAATATTTTTTTCACTTTTCCACAAGTTAATTTTACAAAGCAATGAAAGCTGGTAAAGAAAATACAGATGTAAAAACACTGCCCAGTAATGCTTCACAGACTCTGTTTAAATTATAGTACCACCATGTGCTACTCCTCCCCTCTATTTATGTTATACTTATGCAACTCAGTTCTGGGAACACTGGAAAATGGGAGAACACCACTGCAACCCTGATAACACATTCATTTATTTCCATTTAAATCCGACAAAAAGCCACGTAATGCTATGAGCTTATAAAATGTCTAAGGTGCATATTTTATAGCCTTTGTTTTTATATGCTACTTGAGCGCAGAGTACGAAACAAAAGGAAAAAGTTGTCTCACTGCATTACAGAACCATTTTTGCAGTTAACTGTAGGAACACACTGAAACAATATTCACCAGTTTTTCCAAACACAGCTGGATATGGGATAGATGGACTGTGGAAGAAGCAATTTTGAGAGCCAGGACAGTATTAATGATTCCTCAAGACTGTATAAGCATACCACACAAAGTACATTTAATGTTCCTATGGAGCTGTTAACATGGAGAGCCATTATAGGCAGTAGCACCTTCCGACTTTTCCCTAGCTGAGTATCTCTTGGGAAAAGTTGGCAAGTCCTTACTTGACCAACTGAACTTCAACCAGTAGTCTCAGAGAAAAGACAGATGAAAGTCTCAAAGTAAGCAAACTGATTACATTAAAATCATACTAATGATCGTTCAATAAGGCAAACTCTTTGTTCTCTCCCATTCAGCTCTCCACTCTGTCTACACATTTATTCCCCCCCCTTCCCTCAAAATGTTTCTCTTCAACCTCCACCTAACCACAGTCCTTACGCTTACCTCCATATCCTGAGTTTTTAATGCTATATACTAAGAAACCACATAAAATACATTGCAATAGATGAGTCCTTTTCCACAACTTCCAAGTCATGCTCATCAAATTAGGGGATACAAAGCAGGCAAACCTCCACTTACATGGATGAAATGTTCAAATAAATCCTAGTACTACAGGAAGGAATACAGGTCTTCATTTTGTTCGTATCTGCAGCATGTGCAGCACAGCAAGTTGCTATGAGCAGTGTGTATTTCTCAAAGTTACATTAAGTATGGAAACAGGACATTCGCCATAGGAATGATCTTTCCCTCTGTTTTGAACAGCAGTGCAGAAAAAGTCTAAACGGACAGAACAAGAACACTGACACAACAAACATATCTTTCCCTACATTAACGTCCTGTTTCAGCTGGGATAGAGTTAATTTTCTTCCCAGTAGCTGGAACAGTGCTGTGTTTTTGGATTTAGCCCGAGAATAATGCTGATAACACACTTATGTTTTAGTTGTTGCTAAGTAGCGCTTACCCTGATCAAGGACTTTCCAATTTCTCATGCTCTGCCAGTGAGAAGCAGTAGAGACAGGACACCTGACCCAAACTAGCCAAAAGGGTATTTCATACCACAGCACATCATGCCCAGTATATAAACTGGGGAGAGTTACCCAAAAGGGCGTGATTACTCTTTGGGTCAGGCTGGATTACCAGTCAGCGGGTGGTAAACAATTGTATTGTGCATCACTTGTGGTTACTGGATTTTATTTCTCCCTCTCTTTTTATTTACCTTTTTTGTTAATAATATTATATTTTACTTTTTAATTACTAAAGTGTTCTCTTAATTACCAACCAGTTTTTTTAAACTGTTTTTATCTCAGCCCATGGCTTTTACCTTTTTCCAGTTCTTCTCTGAATCTGTAGGGAAGATGAGTGAGTGGCTGCCTGGTGCTTAGCTGCTGGCTGGGTTTAAAGTACAACGTCCAAACAGATTCCCCTCCCTATCTGCTCTCCCAGTAGCCGTGTTACGTGACAATTGCCCCAGCCCTTACATTCAGTATCTTCTATTTTACATGACCTGAGCTGTACTGTGATCAAGTGCTACTATCAACCTCAAAATTTTTAAGAAGTATTAGCAAATTATATCAAATCAATGGAACCTATAAATCAGCCATTACACTTCATACTGCATTATCAAATTAAATGCTACATACTCATGAACTAGAGTCACAGCTCTGTACTGTGTGCACAGGAACAAAAATGGGTAAATATTCTCAGAATTAAAATCAACATTTCTGGGGCAACCAAGGAATGCAAGACATGTTACTTCATAAACAAATGCACAAATCCAATATCTGACACTATATTATAGCTCATTTATGTTTAGGTGAAGTGAATCCTTGTTAAATGAGACAAATGTTGAATATACTAAGGAAATCAACTTTGAATGTACCATAAACATAGATCTAGGGTAACAGGCCTTAGAAAAACAAAGTGAAAACACCCAAAACATGCTAAACACTTGTCAGCAAAATCATGTCAATTTTGGTATCAAGAGTGACTGCCCCAAGGCACACCATCACACACACACCAAAAAGCACTTTCAGAAGTGCTACGCGTTGTGAAGAGAAATGAGTGGCCTCTCCCCACCCATCCCCAAGTTTTACAGTGCTATACGAAGTATTTACACATTGATAAGAACAACTTTAAAGAAAAATGTTCTCATTTTATGCACACAAGGAGCATTTCTGCAGTTACTAAGAATCAGAATTTCTAACTGAAAGAAATCTTTATTGGCATTAAACGCTATCACATACCTGAAGATTTGTCAGATTATTTCTAACCTAATTTTAAAGAGTTCTTCTGGTGTTGTTGTTTTGTTTTTTTTTTTTTGGGGGGGGGTTGTTTTGTTTGCTTGTTTGTTTTAGGTTTTCTTGAGGAGAGAGTTGGGTTGTTTGGGCTTTTTGGGGAAGGGATGTTCATTTTATGTGTGTGTGTTTCAGAAGGGTGGTGGGTGGTCTGGGTGGTTGGTTTTGGAGGTTAAGTCATGTCAGAATTGAGCTAACACACAAAGCACACTCAAAAAATTACTCAAATCCCTCAAGAAAGACTCAAGGACTAAAAGCCCTTCAGTTTTGATATTTCATACAACTTATTCCCTCTACAGCGTCCCTCTTGGTAGGCACACTTTCCAAGGTATGTTGAGGACTTAATTCATAACAGAATTCTCAGTCATCACAAGAACTTTCCTTACGCCCCTCCCTCTTTTCCATTTATTAGCATAAAGTCACCTTACATATGGTGCACGTCTGCTATGCTATTTTTAGTGAGAATTTAGGATCTTCTCAGAAAAGATATTATTAACATAAGCTGGTCAGAAATTGCCAGATTATTTTACTGACTTGTGCCATTAGGAAGAAAAGCAAAACACAGCCAACAGGTATTTTAATGTTAGGTACCAAATTAACATTCTATATGAAATTTCTGGAACACCAAAAAAAAAAAATGGTAAAAGAATAGAAACAAGGCAGAATAAATCACCCATTGCTTCTTTTTGCAATCTTAGTACATGATTCTTGATAAAAGGACATTCAAAAAAATAGCCACAAACATCCAGAAAGACAAGCTGTTCTTCAGTATAAAAGCATTACAATAAAAAAGCATCTCTCAGTAAAGTAATCCTTGTGTTTTATAAAGTAGACAAGTCTTATTTTATGCTTGTGAGAAAATGATTTCCGGTCTCTAGTGAAGCCGAGATGACTAACTTGTATTTTGGTTTTCTGATTTTTGGGACTGGTTAAGGAATTCACTGGAAAATCCTGTTTTATTAAAAGTAAAACGCAAACACTCACCACTGACCACATCATGACAGACCTACCAAAGCCAATGCTGACTTGGCATTGTGTACTTCTTATGTTGGGAATGGATAGAAAGGCCTCTGTGTAACACAAGCAAGTGCACAAATTAAGCTAAACCTAATTATTTTCCAAACTTCGTGTGAAATTTCAACTTTTCATTATATACCAAACATGAACTGTTCCATTGTCACCTATGATTCTGTTTTACCTTAAATAACCCAGCTAAAGATCCTATTATTTAATTTTTTTTCCTCTGTATTCCTAACCAGCTGGTTTCCTCAATTCACATAATGCATGACTTTCTGACAGGTTCTCCCTTTTTATTTCTTTCCATCTAAGAACTTTAAAGACTAGATGAATCATGACCGGATTAGTTTCTCCTCAAAAATGCCATTAAGGAATTATTTTAAAGCTACAACCATTACACTAGGATTTGATGTACAGACGAAAGTTACTTCTAACCCCTTTGTCAAATTGTACACGAATTTGTCCTGTGCATAGACAGTGCAGGCCACTTGCAGATATCTACTATACCAGGCAGAGAAAACAACCAGAATACCTACTTCTGCAGAGGCCTCAGCGTGAACTGCTCTGATTATCACTCTCAAAAAAGGGTAGCATGCAGAGATTACTGGGTTATGTTAGAATGTTACACACAATGGCATGGATTCAGCTTTGCCTAAGGGTCAGAGCCATGACATTGTGCACCCTTTTTTCTACTCTAGGGAATTTCAAGAATCGGGAAAGATTAAAACATGAAACTAAGTCTTCAGCTATGCAAGTAATTTTTAATTAGGCATTGCTAATGTAAGAGTGAAGTACATTTCTTTGCAAATGGTGTAACAAATCTAGTAGCATTAATACATTGTTTGAGATGATACAAATTCCAATTCCAAGCAGCAACAGTAAAGTAAAAATCCTGAGGGGAAAATGAGATAGCTCTGTTATCAATTATCTCTACCCCAATTCAGTCCTCTGTAAACACTCCCCTAAATCTCCACCAGCACTACATAAGGACACACTCTTTAAGTGGCTGAAGAGCCTTTAAGGACTTTCCAGCTGTCTTTGTAAATAACATCCAACAAATGCAAAAGCTATTGGTCACACAGCAATGAAAATCTCATATGCCAAAAGATATCCCACCCATTCCTTGTCCTCTCCATACTAACTTGCAATATTTCCTTATGCTTCAGGATTATTATCACCTAAGATATACATAAAAGCACACAGCAGTAAAATTCGTAATTTCTTAATCTGTGTGCAAACAAACCCTGAAATTTCTAACACTGTTTGTCTCTTGATGACAGAAATGTCTCCAGGCATGGCTTAACTGCCTCAAAGAAATAGAAACATAGATAAAAGTTCCTGAGTATTGCTGCAATACATAATATGGCTGTATTTTTGAATTTTCCATGGAATTTCTTCTGCTTGGCAGGTTTTTGTGTGTTAACTGAACAAAGCTGGTGTTGGACTACTCCATCTATGCAACCAATTATGTCCTCACCAAACCATACCAACAGGCTTATCATGACAGAGAGAATACTGATGATACGATGATAGACAGTTCTATCCTACTTTCAGGTTGCAAAAGCATACCTTAAAATCAACATACAATTGTTCAGTTTGCAATCATGTGTTGTGACATAGCTGTGATTCCATTGACTTTGAGAACCAAAACACATGAACATCCTGTCGATCAGGTGGGAAGAGAGCCTGACAGAGCTCCAGCCCCTTAATCAAAGTTTGAAACAGAACCATATATACTACCCTACATAACTGCAGTCTCAGGCAGCAGAAATTCATTCAACAAATTAGTGGTTTGAAACTCAACTAGAATAAAGCAGTAAGGGTAACTTAAATGCCTCAGAAGTGTCTGACAAAGTCTAATTGGTGCAGAAACAGATTTTTCATGTAGTCATTAAGAGTTAGGCAAGTTTTTCTACAAACCCCTCTGGAATTTATTCCTAAAGTGGTTGCTGCTTCCAAGATGCTAAAAACTACCAGAAATTCCCAAAAGCATGGCCCAGAAAGTCATGGATACTGATACACAAAATAGAGAGTTTTTAGAAATACACAAAATACAACAGCTAACATTAAGGTGTTCAAATGCAGTCTTCATTAGAGCACAATACACACACCAACTACTTAATACTAAACTTACTGATCTGCTTAGAAAAATCATGACAATCTGAAGTTGCACAACAGCATTGCCCTTCTTAGGAAAGCACTCACAGAAAGGTCCTCACTTCAAGAGTGTATTATTACAGACCAGTCAGTCTCACTTCTGTGCCTGGCAAAATCTTGGAGCAGATTCTCCTGGAAGGCATGCTAAGGCACATGAAAAACAACAAGCCAGCATGGCTTCACTAAGGGGAAATCCTGCCTGACCAATTGGGTGGCCTTCTATGATGGGGCTACAAAACTGATGGACAGGGGTAGAGCAGTTGATGTCATCTACCTGGACTTGTGCAAAGCCTTCGACACTGTCCCACACAACATCCTTGTCTCTAAATTGGAGAGACATCAATTTGATGGATGGACCACTCAGTGCATAAAGAACTGGCTGGATGGCCGCACACAAAGAGTTGTGGTCAATGGCTCAATGTCCGGCTGGAGACCAGTAACGAGTGGTGTCCCTCAGGGATTGGTGTTGGGACCGGTCTTGTTCAACATCTTTGTCGCTGACACAGTCAGTGGGATTGAGCACGCCTTCAGCAAGTTTGCTGATGACACCAAGCTGTGTGGTTTGGTTGATATGCTGGAGGGAAGGAATGCCATCCATAGGGACCTCGACATGCTTGTGAGGTGGGCTGATGCCAGCCTCATGAAGTTTAACCATGCCAAGTGCAAGGTCCTACACCTGGGTCGGAGCAATCCCAGGCACAGCTACAGGTTGGGCAGAGAAGAGATTCAGAGCAGCCCTGCGGAGAAGGACTTGGGGGTGTTGGTCAATGAGAAAATGAACATGAGCCGGCTGCAGTGTGTGCTTGCAGCCCAGAAAGCCAACCATATCCTGGACTGCATCAAAAGGAACGTGACCAGCAGGTCGAAGGAGGTGATCCTGCCCCTCTACTCTGCTCTTGTGAGACCTCACCTGGAGTACTGGGTGCAGTTCTGGTGTCCTCAACATAAAAAGGACATGGAACTGCTGGAACAAGTCCAGAGAAGGGCCACGAGGATGATCAGGGACTGGAGCACCTCCCATATGAAGACAGGCTGAGAAAGTTGGGGCTGTTCAGCCTGGAGAAGAGAAGGCTGCGTGGAGACCTCATAGCAGCCTTCCAGTATCTGAAGGGGGCCTATAGGGATGCTGGGGAGGGACTCTTCATTAGGGACTGTAGTGATAGGACAAGGGGTAACGGGTTAAAACTTAAACAGGGGAAGTTTATATTGGATATAAGGAGGAAGTTCTTTCCTGTTAGGGTGGTGAGGCACTGGAATAGATTGTCCAAGGAGGTTTTGAATGCTCCATCCCTGGCAGTGTTCAAGGCCAGGCTGGACGAAGCCTTGGGTGATATGATTTAGTGTGAGGTGTCCCTGCCCATGGCAGGGGGGTTGGAACTGGAGGATCTTAAGGTCCTTTCCAACCCTAACTATTCTATGATTCTATAATGCTAAAATGAATTCTGGGCAGCAGGAAGGCTAACCATCCACGTATGAGTAACAGAAGAGATGAAGATATGATATGATGTTCAAAGGTTTACCAAATAGGTCCACTTTTATTACAATGTACTCTTGAAACAACTGCCATTTGACAAAGAGAAAACAGAAGCAATAACACATTTATTTTTACATTTATTATTCCTTTTCCTCCTGTTCATCGTCCCACCCTGCACACAGAGACCTCATCTATAAAAACAGGGGTAGTATCACAATGCTAAGGCATATTTTAAATTGATTCTCAAAAATACAGGTGTGTCAGAGCATGTTTGTTTGCAGGGCTTTTCCCATTACTTTGAAAGCTGTAAGAAGCAGCAATATTACACAGGCTATAAGAAAAGTCCTTGCTCTTACAGTTCTTATTATAGTCCTTATACCAGTTCAATCCTTTCCCAGACTCTGTAAGGGATTAAATGCTGTGATCAAATTCTGCATCACCAGATTTATTTAATTTTAAAGTTGTCGTCTCATTTCCACAGTACAAAAATAAGCTGCATTTAAAGAAAACCTCCCCTTCTCTTCAGCCTGCCCCCCAAGTTAAGAAGTTTGTTTCCTGTGGCCAAGTCACTCAGCATACTCAGAATTCATCTCTCCTTCATTTTAAACAAAAGAGATAAAAGACATATCACCAAGGAGGGCAAATCTGAAGAACAACTGTCTTTGCTGCAATATCAAGTGAAATGACTGGATTCCCTCCTACAGCCCTGCTTAGCAAGCACAGAGGCCTCAGGATACAAAAATTTTGTCTTCTCTTACACTAAGACAAGATTAAACAAAAGCTGACTTTCACATTATTAAGGGAAGGGCAGATGATTTCAGTAGTGATGGGCCATAGAATCCTTTATCACTTTCTTGTCCTTTTATCTCTATGATTCTATCTCATTTCTCTCTCCCTAGTTAGCTCTTAAAAGGAAACAAAGCAAGCAAGAGGGAAATCAAATGCCTCTTTGAATGAACAGGAGCCAGGCAATTTTACACCCCTTTCTATATACCCTATTTCTGTTGCCTGAAGGTTTTCAAGTCAGAGAAACTTGCCTAAGCATGCTGCAATAAAAGCTGCTATAGCCAGCTGCCTTAGTATCTAAAGGGGGTTCCTAGCAATACTGTTGAACAACCCTAAGGCTAACCACCACCGAGGAAAACAAAATATTAAGATAAAAAGATTCTTTAGGTTGTTTCCTTATTGCTCTAAGTAGGAAGTCCCAGAGGGCAGTTCAAACTGGTTGCTTCAGTGTTCAGACAATGATCCCTCCTAGATGGCCTTGACAGGATGAGCTGACTCTAAGAAATAATTGGTTAGGACCTACTGGAAATGACTGCATAGCATTCTGCTACAATGAATAAGAGAATCTGGCTTTCTTGACATTAATTAATATTGACAACTATTTTTAATGTATGCTTCAGAACTGACACTTCACACCTTAAATTGATCAGCCGTTTAGATGTTCTCAGTTTCAGTCATACAAATAGCCTCATGGACCATTTTTCCCCTTATTTGAGACTACAGTTCAGCAAAAAACCCAAATCTCCTATTTTCCTTCTCTACTTACGTGGGGTTTATGTTTGTTGGGTTTTTTGTTTGTTTTTTTTTTCTTTGTTTCTTTTTCACTTCCACTTCCTTGGCAGTGTTTCTGGGGGTTTATTTCATGTCTCAGGGAGAGCTTTTTATTTTTCCAGTTCAGACAAACACTACCTGCTGCTGAGGCTGGGGGTAATTACTCTTGCCACTGAAGCCTTTGGGGATTGCCATGTAAAACAAAGAAGAAATCTTCCAACAGCAAGTTGCTGCCTGAGTCATGACTGGTGAGATACCTGCTCAGCCAACTCTAGGAAATCTTACATACTCTATTTTTTGCCAGCAAATTATCCTTTTTTCATCCCCCACACCTCAATTCCTGGAGACAGATTTCCCAAGCTGCAATACACCAGAAACAACAGATTTCTCAGTACCAGATATCACACACTGTCTAAAGGCTATGCTTTGCAAAGTTATTTTTATTTACCCATTTAACTTAAAGCAGCAAAGACAATACAGAGCAAAAGGATGAGAAGAAATTAAGCTATTTAGATTTTATCATTTAAAATGATAGCTGTAATAATATGTATAGTATACTTAAATATAATAGCAACTATATTTAGTTTTAAAAGTGAGCTAAAAATGTTCTCAACCTGAGGATTTTCAGTTCCAGGTTCTATATTTTCCTTCACCAGACACAAAGAGTTTAAAGAGCATCAGTTTAAAAAGTATTTCTGAAGTATATCCTTTAATAAGTAATGCAAAGTAAAACTGATTTTAACTCAAATTTCATTGCATGTTTCTAAAGTTATCAAATGGGAATTTCATTTCTGTTTTATTATTAAATATTTGGGAAAATAACAGAGAAAGTTTGAAATAATCATCAGCAAAACAAAATACCTTTTTTCTAGAAACAAAGACCCATGTATTCCTTAAAGGGGAATACATGGAATAATTTATTCCATTAAATAATGGAATAATTTGTTCCATTAAATCAACATAATAAATACCAATACCTCAGCTTTTATGTATTTCATTTGCAGTCATTTGATTTGCTTTCTGAGCTTCTTTTGGTAGAGAGGGAATTAAAAATAGTGGTTATAAAAAGTAATAAGCAAGGGACTGTATTTAAAAGCACATCACCTAAATTACTAACAGTACTTAAATACAGATTTCATTTAGAGATATGTAAGAGCTTAGGTTTTGCCAAAGTTTGCAACTATTACATTTTATCAATAAACAGTTCAACCCAACCCCCGCTTAGATGCAAAACAGATCACAAAACAAAAGTCACAGATCTCCAACTTTCACTAAACTTCAGCAGATTTGTATGAGCTGAAGTTCCCAATTAATTCCTAAATAATTTAAAATTAACACTTTAACTTAGTACAAGTTAATTATAAATTTAAAGTCCCTGGCATTCAACCACTGGGGGTTTGAGGGAGGATGTGCTGCTGAGTGGGAGAAGGGGAAAGAACTTATTTACTTATTTGCATACATTTTTAAAAGCCATGCTCATAACATTTATGTCGAGCATTTCAAATCAAGCTTACTAATAAGTGGTCTCTCTATTACAATAAAGATATGCTGACATCCTACCCACATAAAAGATCACAAAACAGGTCACACCAGAAGTTAGTTGTGTGTCGTTTTTAATGGCTAAGAGCATAATTATAATCAAGCTCTCCTCCCAGCACAGTCTCTCCCCACTTCCTAATCGTCCAGTTTAGAGACCTCCCCAACCCAAACTTTATGCTGGAATAGTACAGGGTTTATTTCCCTCTTAGGAAGTGAGGTCAGCTCTTAATACAAGAACTCCCTTATAGTGTTTGCTGACCATTAGTCAGCACTTCCCTATGACCTATCTCTTTTCCTCCACTCCCTTTCAGCTCCAAATGCTGCCATTATCAATTTCCAGCTTTTCCTTTTTTTGCCTGCAGAATTCACATACCATTTCAGAAATTCCTTTCATGGTGTAGAAGTTTTTTTTTCAATCAGTATTAAGTCACTTTGAACTCCTGGACAAACTGAGTTCTTTTAATCTCATCTTTCTATAGGTGTTTTATGGCTAAAAGTCTTCTTACCGCCTTTCTACAGGGCTACATTTGCCCACCAACCACGTAGCCCAAATTCCAACAGAATTGTACGTACGTGCAAGCCCTGAAGTTTGTTTAGGTTTTGTCTATTTCCTTGAGTTTGGCTCATTCAGTAGCTAGCACATAAAATTCTGAAGACAAAATGTATTTTTTTCATAACCTGTGTTTGGAAGATTCACTGCTACTGATCTCAGACATGCCGGTACGCACTATCACATATCAGTGATTTCAACAGCTGAATAACTGAGACACAACTTTTCTGAATTTTAAGAAGCATATTAAAGAATGCAGTCAAAGGAACACTATTCATCTCAATTATGCCTACTAATATAAACTCTGGGCCAAGCTACGTGAACTGAAATGAGCACACAGTTACAACACAGCTCACTGTTACTGAAAGCTTCAGAATACCCACTCTTGCCCTTTAAACTAAGTAAGCTAGATGGTAATCTTCAAATTAGAAGATAAAAACCAGTACCTGCAGGAAAAAAAAAAAAAGGATGTATATCTCTGGAGGTGAATGAAAACACCCAGTATCTTTTTAAATTAATATTCCTTCATGTCATCCATAATTAGCCTGTTAAAACCTAACACAGAGTTAATATAATCCTTTCGGTCCACCCTGCTGTAGTAATTTTCAACATTCTCATAAAATGTCCGATCTGTATTTAGTGATCTGAATCAACTGCTTCTAGTCACCACATACTAAAGCCTTTTTAAAACAGATGTTTTTTCACATCCATTTTGTATCCAGAATTACAAAAGGAAAAAAACAAACCACTCTGCTCTTCATCTCCCAGTTTCTTTGTTTTGAACTAAGAGTCTTGAATAAACCAACAAAGTAAATATTCACTTGGCTAATGCTTTCTGAGCTGTGGTTTAACACTTTATAGTTTCGGGTACTTAACCAGCAACTTCCTTCCAGAATTTATCACTCAAAGTCCAGTAGCAAACATGCACTGTTTAGTGTTATCTTTAGAATTTGTTTTATATCACGACACAGGTCATAATTTTAAACTTTATCTCAAAACCTTTGAAAAGTAAACTCTACATTAAAAAGAAATAAATCTATTTCTAGATACAGTAACTCTAGTTCTATTAACTGACATATTACACCTTCTACTCACTCTTCTCTGACATCTTGGTATCCTTTAAATAGATTTTCAGAAATCTGGTTCTTCAGGAAACTGTTACAAAATATTTCTGTTCAAATGAGACTTGAAAAGGACTGTTACGTATCAGACAGTATCATGTTCTTGCATTTTCATGTACATAAAGAAGGAAAAAATGCAACAGCATAAAAAGGGCGAAGATTATGCTGCAGAAGATGGACAAAATATTCAGAATGAAATCAAAAAAGCAGGCAAGGCCCTGGAGCTGAGTGGCTCCATTTCTTTGTGCTGTTTCTCCTGACCTCTGACTACTGATATTCTGAACTCCTCAGGATTACAACTGTACTTGACTAAACTGACTTTGATTGCAGTAGCCCTGTAATCTAGCAGCCTATCTGGTAACTCACCTACTCTACTACAGAGAGCAGCTGCTTGGAGAGCAAGCATCACGCATGCAGCCAAATATCACCTTCTGTGCTGGAGCGTGTACAGGGCTGGCTGGAAGCTATTCCTGACAACACTGCTTCCACATGAGAGGAGGAGGAGGGCCTGGAGGCACACTCCTCCTGCTCACTGAACAGGCCAGGAACTGCTCTTTGATGATTTTGTCAGTGCAGTCAAAAGGAAGGTAGTAGGCAGTTGTTGGATTGGTCCCTTAAATACAGTAACTGCAGTGAGACCATATCACACTACGAGTACACACAAGACAAAGGGATCCAAGTCACTCTGCTACAATTTACTTAGACATTCACTGGTGATGAGGGACTTCAAGCTAATCAATTTCCTGGATATCTTCATCAGATACTAAGTATCTTATCTGAAAATCACTGACTATGCTGAAGTAACAGATGTCCTGTAGGTGAAAGCTGCTGACAGTCTAAACAAAAATAAATCATGTCCATGGAAAAGGAGTTTGCATCCTATCCAGAACAGTGCAAGGATCTAATAAACTGTTTAATTACTGAACACCTGTAGCTATTTAGTGAGACAACAAAACTAACTGAAATTTCTGCGCTTGCATAAAATTGAAGGGCACCACACTCCAAAACAATGCAGATGTGAAAACATGGTTTACCTGGCTCCCTCAATGTGGAGCTGATTATGTGTTTTCAGTCATGTAAGAGAGAAGAAAATTGCTGTGAACCACTTCAGCACAGCACTAGTGATGATTAATTGGGGAGTGGCAGAGGAAAAGTTGAAACATCAAAAGAAAGTGAACAGTGGAAGTCTAAAAGAAGAAACATGACTTGCAGAGGAATCTGGCAATCTGGTAATATCAACATCTCCTAAGAAGCCAAGCTTCATGAAGAGAAGCTAAAGCAGCCAAGGAAGGACACTGAAGCCAGCAAGTTTACAAACCACAGGAGGAATTCTTGTTGAGAATGAACAAACTGTTGAGTTCACTGGACAGAAATATACTGGTCTAGGAGATTAACCTGGAGGCAGACTCTCACTGGAAGGAAGTACTGAAAAAAAACATAATGAATCCTCTTCTACCTTCAGGCAGAGGAAGAATTCCTCTTCTGTTTTTGAAACTTCAGCTCAGGTTGAAGAATTAACCCAATTTGTGAACAGAAAACTATCACAGAGGAGGAACACAAGTTATCAGAGAGACAAGGAGCTGTAACAGAGACCAGCAACTATAATAGAAGGATACAGACATGTTTAATTTCAGCAGCTGAAGAAGAGTAAAAAGAACATAACGAAGGAGAAGTTAAATGATGGTATAAAATTTTCTTATTGTAACAACATATGTTGTTTTTAGATCTGCACAAAACTTCACATACTTGCGAACTGAAGCATAAAGCATCTGAAATGCATTGTAGGCATCACTTAAGAAACAGAAAAACATCACCAAAAGCTGCAAAGCAGTAAGTTTTAGAGTGAAAAATATATGCCAGCTGCATAAAACGAATGTCCACTTCCCAATGCTAGAATTATTTTTTAAAGTGTTGTGCAATTCCTTGTATTTTGAAAAACTTTTCTCACCCCCCAAAAAAAGAAAGAACAAGTTCAGATCGCAAATTATTAGATGAAATACTTTCACTTCACCATAGCTGGCAACAACCAGGACTTTTCCCCTTAGTTTTGAATGGAAAAATTCTCTAAAACTATGCAACAAGTATCCCCAGACCTTATGGAAATGTGCATGTATTCTGTGTAAGGTGGTAAGGCTGTCTCAGTGCAGAGAAAGCCAGCACTGACTTAGCAGTTTTGTGCACAAAGCTGCCCATTTGCTCCTTGCTCTCCTTGGTTTTGCTTTGCTGATCAAAGGAGTTGCCAAGTTTTTTTCTTTACCATTACAAGGCAGGAAAAATGGCTCGCCTCGGAGAGGCCCCTTGCGAAGGTCACAAAGGTTAGCTCCACAAGCCATGGAGTCTGCTCTGATGCCGGAGTGATTGGCTGGCTTCCCTGCAGTTACCCTGCATTTCCCCTCCTTCACAATAGTGCACTGGTTATGGAAACTAAATATGAAAGAACATGGTGGGGGAGGAAAGAATTTCTATGGAGACACAGTCAAAAACACTGAAAAGTTCTACTTGCTTGATCAGCCTGAAAATCTAGCACTTTAAAACATTTCTGGAAAACTCTTAAGTATTTCAGCATACCCCCCCTTAACAAAAATTAATTGAATGAAAAAAATTGCTTTTCCTTATAAAACAAATGTATACTTTTCTGGAAAAAGTTACTGAAGATGTTTACTTGCCCAATCCCTGGACTTAACTGGAACCCACAGGTTACACCCTCTTAACAAAGACTGAAACAAAGCCAACTAATCAAGATTTAGATTTGTAGCACTTTCCAGCCACTTAGCAGCATCACACCAGAGCCATTTTTAAAATTTTACAGAAAATATGAAAGCTAATTTATAGGCATCATACTCCAATTACTTTTAGGTCCTAAAGTTAAGTAATGAAGAAAATGTGGAATATCCAGCAAAGCAATCATTACGTTTCAGATGGCTGATTAAGTAACACTCCCAATTTTCCTTAACTTCAAATCTACCACAGCCAGCCACAACTATTTAGGTTTTTCTTAAACATAAAAAATTTAACCTGCAGTGTATACACACTGAAAGCTTGCGCTGCTTCAAAGCATCTACTCCTAGGAACCAGATTCAGTGTTGGTCTAAGTAGGGGAAAGTAGCATAAATTCTGTGAAGAGAGAGCATTTTGAGACTTCGTATTTTGGGGGCACGATTTCATATCACTTTACATATAAAATCCTGATTCTCAGCATTGCTCAAAAAACCTTCTTAGCACCCTGAAAGTCAAGGCAGGCTCCTTCCCCTCTGCGTAAGTGTAGGTGTCAAGTTCTGCCTCCAGTGCCATCACCCATATGTTTGGACAGGCAAAGCGAATTAAAACTCAGCCATCAGTGCGTTTGACACTGAACCAACCTCTGCAGCTGTTTTGTGTTCATTATGTTACCAGGAGTCAAAAGTACTTCCAGAAGTAGTCAAGTTGTACAACACCACTAACCAGGTATTTCAATCTGTGTAAGTACTCCCGAGATTTAACAGTATCCAGTAACAGAGAGCTTCACAGTACAGCTTTTTCTTCTGAGAAGGAATCAACAGGCTTCCTCTTCTCACCCAGTCACCTCTGTTCACAAAACATCTACGAAAACAAAACTTCTGTACTGGAAGACAGTGATAAATAACTGACAATGCTAGAATCCTAAGGAAAATAAGCTGAAAACAATAAAATACATCATTAAAGAAGGAATATCATACTTCATATAAAAGATAGAAGCACAAGAGGGATTTTGACCCTGCTACTGTGATCTATTCACCCATAGAAATGCATTACAAAAAGTACAGAGACGTCAAAGAGTCTCCAGAACTGCTTCTACCTGCAAGTCCAAATTCAAATGCAGGAGCATTAGGAGAACAAGGAGAAATCAGCATGATACGTACACCATAACAGAAAGCAAAACTATCTGTAGGAAAGAGCTGCACCTGATCATCATGATTATTATTATTTATTGGAGAAACTTCTAAAAAAGCACAAAAACACCATACCAAATTCCTGTTCTCCAGGAGAGCTTCCCTGCCCTCTCAAGCCTCTTTTGAGGAGGCTTCAAAGACCAGCGCACCAACATCTACCAAACATATGCCTTCCACAGCTCCCATACAAATGCCAGGTGCACAAGCACTGGCCAGAAGAAGACACAGTCAACAGGTTACCTGAAACATTTAAAATGCCAATAGATGACATACTTTTCGAACACGCCAGGACAATAAAACCCAAGAGGAGAAAGAACTGAGTCAATAACATGTTATTTTGCTAGCAGGCACATCTTTGCCCACCTCAGTATGAGACAAAAAATTCTTATGCCTCTTGGCTGATATTGCCATGCAGGAAAAACATCTCCCATGGCATATCCTGTGCCAAGATGAAGGCACTTTTCCTGACCATGCCTTTGTTACAAGGCAAAAATCTTCCTTCTGCCATTACCTACCAAATCCAGGGGGCTCTGCTGTTGTAACATTTTCTGAGGTACTGACTTCATGATTACATTAATCCACTAGTACCTAAGGAATTAAATAGGTAACTGGAAAAGGTGGAACAATGTCACATTCCTGCAGCTCCTGTATCCTTACAGACACCACAGCTAAGAGGAAGGAAAAAACAAAACAAAATTAAAATATCTGACAGACAACACCAATAAATGAAACAAAGACACCTCCATAGCAGCAAGACCAAGCTCCCACCCAAACCTGTAAGATGGGAGAAGGCTAAAGTTTAGGGCTATGGTTTTGTAAGCTTTTATGTTAAAGGTTCAGATTGCTGTAATTCTTTAACGATGACACAACTGGGCCAAGGAACAGACACACTGCAACCAGCTTTTTCTTTCAGCTGTATGGAATGCCAGAGGAACTTCCAAGACAGTCATGGAAAGCAACCCCCTTCAAAAAGACATTTTAAGAAAATGCTGGGTAATTCCCTGACACAAGACTCAAGCAATACAAGAATCCATCGAATGGATATAGTACCAAGTGCCCTACATCAATCCTGCAACTGTACAGAAGAAAGAAGTGCAGAGCCTTTTTCTGAGCAAGTTAGAATTACAGGGAAATTACTAAAACCAGTAACACTCATTTTTCTCAAAATTTGAATGGAAGAGTTCCACGTATGGCAAAAAGCTTAAACATCCCAATAGGTACCTAAAACTCTTTAAGTTTTATGGCTTATGATGAAACCAACAGGTCACTAAGCTCATAATTTCTAAATTAAAAATTTCCATAAATTTATCACCGAACACTTGAAAGGAGAATAAGGACCAAAAAAAAAAAAAAAAGCAACAAAGGATGCAGATCAAAATCTGCTCATTCCACACTTTCTATTCCAGCAATACGGATGGCTCATGCTGAAGGAGATCCAGTCCTAAAAATTCTCCACCAAATACAACAGGATTGGAGAGGCGGTCAGAGCAGGAAAAGAAAGTTATCCTAGTACAAAGTCAAATCCAAGTCTAGAAGATAAAATCATAGCCAGCAATGAAGCCAGGCACGACCTAAAAGACACAAGTTACTACAAAGACAAAAAAGGTCTCCCCCATTCACTGCTTGCTGCAAAGAAGGAATCCTTCCACTTGCCACAATTTTAACATCAACTCACATCTAAGGGGTGACCAGCTAGTCACTGATCACCTTCTAAAAACCTCTACCTCAGAGGATCTGACTTTAGTTTGAAGAATACTCTATTAAGAAAACAGAGCTATAACAATTATACAGGTACTAATTTCTTCTAGATGTTACTACTTTTTGCCAGATAAAACAATTAGGTGCTAGGAATGTATTTGAGCTAATGAGAAATGGGACAGGTAGGAAATTCAGCACTACTCCTCAGGATTTCTGAGTGATTAGGCCACACTATTTCATTTCTGCATGTGGATAAACAGGAAAAAAACCTACCTAGGAAAACAAGAAAAGAATATTTTGAACAACTTCGCTTTATTTTGACCCAATACTCCCCAAGCATGTAGTAGCAGCAACACCAAGACAGTCATCAGCAAGACTCACATTCTTCATCAGTACAGTTGACTTAAAAAAAACCCCTGGTAAAGTGGCAGGGGAAATTATGCCCCACTCACTAAGTCTACACTTGTTATGTGAGAGCGCTATTTATAATGTCACATGCTGGAACTTGTTCCCAAACTAGCTAAACCTACATGCTTAGTTGACTCAACAGACAATGCCACATTGTCAAGACTAATCTTTTCCTACAGGCTACAGTTTCTCAGCCATGAAAGCTTTCATACATTTCCATTTTCTTAGCAGTTCCGAAATCAGAACACTTCCAAATACATATGCACATATATATGTACACACACAGTATGTATTTGTGTAGTTACTATATTGACTACCACTAAAATTCACATATCCACATGCAAACCTAAGTCACCAGAAAGTCCAGGAAAGAACATGGAACCCAGCAGGTTCTTTAAGTTACTATTTCAGACACCCAAGACAGAAGGGACTAAGGAAGAAAAAGGCCTGGAAATGGATTCATGTCACCAATATATATTGTGTGATGCATGGAGCAGCAGCTCTCACATCACACTACATTTTGACTAAGCCACTTTATGAAGTGTTCATTTCAAGTTACTTCCCAAGAGTGAGATTTTGGGAAGAAAGTAAGCTATTTCTAGTTAGTTTAAAGTCTAGGAGTTGTCAATTAAGAACTAATTTAAACAAAGATTACCTGGAATGCTGCAGACAGACTGGACTGCCAACGCCTGCAGACTATTTTTTAGTCATATTGATGCAAAATGCTTTCGGGGAAAAAAAAAAGCACAATAAGGATAAAAAAAAAAAAAAAAAGGCGATAGGAAGATATGAAGTTTTGCACCATAAACAAGTTTTATGAAGTAATTAAGCAGTGAAACGGAAATTAAGTTTTCAACATTTGTCCACCAACTATCAAAGCAATTGCTGAATTTTAGGAATTAAAGTGATTCAATCATTATTTATTTAAAATAGCAAACTTGAATTTCTTCCATAACCAGTTTCAGAAAGCTGACATTCAGTACCTCAGGATTCACCAAGGAAATTTCAGTGTTTTGTTTTTTGGTTGTTTGGTTTTTTTTGTGGTGTTGGGTTTTTTAGGTTTGGTTTTTGTTTTTTTTTTAATATTACTCCTGCTTTCCCTGAAATTGATGAAAAGAAACACCTTACACAACACACCAGTAAGTTTCAAATGCTTTTCAGCAGCTTTAGGAAAAAAATAAATAAAAAAAGAAAAAAAAATTAAACTATGCCTTCTCAAAATACCACCAGATACAAATGCCTACCAGAACTGAAATCTTTATATTATGGCCAAGCAACTCCGAAAAAGAGCACTTCAGTTCTTGAAGAAGCTGAAAGTCAATTGTGATCAAGTGGTCTAAAAACCTATAAACCACACAACTGAATACATCAGTTATCAAAAATACAGAGACTAGAAGTCAAGCTAACATTAAAGACATCCATGTACAGATGTACATGCATGTTTCTGTACAGACTGGCTGTTTAATAAGTACATTTCAAAATTTTATACTGAAAATAACAAAAGATGGTATTTGAACTAACTCTTTGCGTTGCTAGTATCTTGACAAGATAGTACTCAACAACAAAAACCAGTCTTCCCCTTTTAAATGGCGATGCTGTAAAGACAGCCTTCAAAAGGATGTATTCAAGTACATGCAACCCTTCTTGAATACAGCAGTCATGAATGACATTGCTGAACATGTTGCATCCAGCACACTGCTGATAAAACCCGTTTCAGTTAAGTATGCTGTATCTCATGCTTCATTAACTCAAGTTGAAAACAACCTTTTAAAATGAAGGAGGGTTAAATCAACAACCATCATGTCCTTCCTCTATAATGCATCTCATTCCGATTCTCCCATACCAAGCCGCTGTGAGATTTATACTGCAGGACAAAACAGCTTTAAAAAACAATGTATTCTTCCATCTAATAACACGCTGAAGGACAGCTGGTCCTATTTGTTTCACTTTTCTCTGATATTCACAAGACACAATTATTCAACCTGACTGCAAAAATTAAGAAGTTGTAGATAGAAAATTTCTGAACTACTTAAAGCATCAAAAAAGGACTCCAAAAAGCCAAGAAAAGATGTTCAATTGCCACAGGGTCTAATGATATTTTGACAAGACTGCAATTATGTTTCTGTTACAAGAACAGATCTTGTTCTCCACGTCTTGCCAGGATAATACTGCTTTTAATTAATGCTTTTGTTGTGAAGTGTACCCTCAGGCCGTAATAAGTTTTATAATAATTTCAGTATGAAGCATGTATTTCCCCACACCATTTATTCAAAATTTCTCATCATTCGGCCTCATAGATAATGCCCATGCCTCTACTTCCCAGAATTCTTCAAAACATGGCTAACCACTGTTGTGGTGACCAAGACACTGTTATAACATGTCTCCAGATTATTGTTTTCCTCTGCTTCCCTCAAGAAGAAAGAAACATTACATGCCTATCAGACTGGCACAACCACAAGAGAACCCAAATTTCTTTTCAAACATCAGTCCTAGCTTCACTTTCCGGAATCACCACACAGATCTTTCTTCTTTTCAAATGGCTGATACGTGCTTTCAGTGTATTATCTTGTAAACTGTTAAAACCATTGCCCAAGTGCCATAAGGTGCCTATCTTCAATTATGTTCACTGATCACTAAACATAGGTGAAAAAAACACATAAATGCAGCCTTTATTCTTACAACCCTCTGCATAACCCACCTCTCAGATTTGAAAAGTCACGCTAAAGGAAGTTACAAACCACACGCTAAAGGAAGTTACAAACCAGAGCTTCAGCAAACAAACAGGCCATTACTGAAGCCATGGAAATCGATAAATGTATTTCTCCAAAGCCTGAGACAAGTAAAGTACTGTGTGGGAAATGTTATGAAATCCCTGTCAAGAAAACTAGGCCTCAAATTTAATCCACTGCCTCTCTCTACCACAAACAGCCGTGAAGTAACTAACTTGTTCTCCATTTAAATGTTACTAATTCATAAAACATGACTAACTCCACAAGAAGGCAGGGAGTTTCAACCCAATTCTTATGCGCCGATTAAAACTGGCTTTACAACATGTCTGGAGAGACTGCATTAATTTTGAAAAGTCAGTATGCAAGCTGCTGCCTTTATCTGCCACATATTCTCTCGCCATATTCTAGAGAATAAATTAAAATTTTAGGTCCATTTGGAGTATTCACACTTTTTTTTTCAGAAGTGGTGTCTATATTTTGGTAGACTCAGTCCCCTAAAGTGTTCGAGCACTAAAGGCAATGGTAAGTTTATACCTTCAACAGAGAGAGAAGTTAACATTAAATATTATTTCCATTTATTTTTCTTATTTTGCTGGTAAAACAAACCAAATATTCTGCCTAACCTCTCAAAAGAGAAATTCATTTCAGAATCCTATTCCCATTTCACACAGAAACAACCTTCAGTTTGCCCTGCATGTTCTCTGCATGACTCCACTGAGAGTAAACATTTAAATAGAGCAGTATTTGGTAAGAACAAATGTACGTATTGTCAACTGCAGAATTCATGGATTACGTTTTGTGTACAAACGGGTCAAATAGGTGACAGCCATCTCTACTCTTTCCAGATTCTCTTGCAGTTGCTGGAAGGTGCATCTGTCTGAAAAGGCACCACTTGAATTCTTTAGCCAGGTTGGACTTGTTTGTGTAGCCCAAAATCAGATGAACTAGTAAAAACAACAGCAGGTTGAACTACTAAGCTGTGCGATTTTGATTTGCAAAAGCAACCAGCAGAAGAGTTTCAAGGCTTGCAACATGAAAGAAAAAGAAGTCATTTAGTATGAATTCTATTTAAATAGCTTAACAGACATAAGACCACTCACACACAAACAATGGAATTGTGTATATGTAATTAATTTTTAGAACCAAATTACCACAACTGTGACCTTTTGCAATCTTAACTGCAAGTTTCATCTACACTACTGATACATTTGCCCAGCAAATAACTCCGGATGGACTTCATAGGAGAGATCAAAGCCAAACAAAAAATAAAGATGCTAAGCACACAGGCTTCCCTTACAAGATGCGGCTGAATTGCCAATCAACAGAAATCCACTGGTTGCCTCTGAACATGCATGTATAAGCATTGATTAAAGAAATTATCCTTTTAACTCTTCCCCTTTTCTTTAATGCCTTACCACATTACTCAGTCCCCAATATGTTTCTTTGAATGCAGGAAAACAACTTTGGAATGAAAATGGATTTATCGAACAAGAAGACTGAATGCAGAGTTAAAATACCAGATTTCCGGTAATCAATCTTTAATAGTATTAACATCAAATAATTCACTAAAGAAGGCTGTTACTGGGTGTCACTACAGCCATAGAGTATTACACAACATAGAGTATTAAAAAAGTGCATAACTCATGACCAAGATTTCCTCCATTTATGAATTTTGCCACACTAGCTAAGCTGCATAAAATTACTCTGTAAAGACTATTAAAAACCACATGAAATAATTTCAAATAAAAAAATTTCCAGAATCAGAACTACAACCTCTGGATCTCAGGCACACCTGATAATTTCTGCTCTGAAAGAACAGCAATTTCATGCTATACAAAGTCCTTGACTGGATTTTCACACAATATCAAATCTAGCACTGTTATACCTTTTCATTCCAAGGATATGCTAATCACTGAAATTCTACACTGAGCACTGAGAATTTTAATGACACTTATTGCTTAAAATGTGTTTGTGTGATTCTGACTTCTGATTAGAATAAAGCTGTGTAAGCCTTTTGGTTTATGTAACTGATTGTATACATAGGGGTGAATAAAAGGTTTTCAGATGAATTGACTACATCTTTCTGTAATGACCACATACACTGAAACTATTTGCTCTATCATCATATAGTAAGAAAGTTAAATAAAGCATTCAAAGTTTACTTTAGTTTTACACAGCACAGCAGTTAAACCAAGCTGGTCAACTGGAAGAACAAGTCATAAATCAGAAAGGAGCTGTGTACAGCAAGGAACAGCTTCATTTTTTATTCTGGTGTTTGAGATGAACCATAACTGCAATAACTACTTACATTAGGCACAGAGGAGAAGAGATTTTTTAAAAGTATCAACCTCAGAAAACGTATTAAATACTACAGTTTATTCACACTTTTAAATGTCTAGTGGAATATCTGAAGACAGACAATGGTACAGGCTTGAATTCTTCCTTAGTATCAGTTCTTCCTAGAACAAACCATGACAAATTCCTTTACTAGCAGACCTGCACCTACATGTTTTTTGTTTTCTTGTTTCCCCACATCAACTCCTGTTGGTCAGATAGTCAGTATTCTTCATCTTCTTCCTTTGCCTATGGCAAACACAGCATCCACCTGTATTTCCTGAGCAAAAAAATCAGCATAAAACAAGCCTACCCCTCCTCTTATGCTTCTATATCAAGCCTAACTTGACTACAGGAAATAAAGGAGTAGCATGCTAGTTTTATTATTTAAAAGTGTAATAAACTGTATCGTATAGGCACACATTTATCCTTTCAAACTGTCATTACTCCTTTAATACTCGTTTTATTGCTCGTGTGAAACAACTTTGCCTCAACACAAGAGAGAAATAACAATGCCAATTCTACATTATTTTCTGCCTTTGTAAAAGCATTTTTTTTCCTCCATTGGTCAAACTACTACTGAGAATGGTTTTGTCCCAACAAGGCACGTATCATGGTGGGAGTCTGTTATAGAGTACCCAACCATGATGAAGAGGCAGACGACATCTTCTATAAGCAGCTGGGAGAAGTCTCACGATCACTAGCCCTTGTTCTCATAGGGGACTTGAACTTACCAGATGTCTCCTGGAAATGCAATACAGCAGAGAGAAAAGAGTCCAGGAGGTTCCTGGAGTGTGTGGAAGAGAACTTCCTGACACATGTGGTGAGGGAGCCCACTCAAGGCGCTGGACCTGTTACTTTTGAAGAGAGGACTTGTACATGATGCGATGGGTTGGAGGCTGTCTTGGGCACAGAAATCATGAATGTATATGAATATGAAATGATAGTCTTTGATTCCTGGAGAAGGAGGGTGGTCAGCAGATGGGCTACCTTGGACTTCTGGAGGACAGACTTCGTCCTGTTTAGCAGCTTGGTTGCCAGAGTCCCTTGGGAGGCAGTCCTGAAGGGCAAAGGAGTCCAGGAAGGGTGGACATTTTTCAAGAGAAGGGGGGCTGGCACAAGTACTCAACTCAGCCACTTTCCATAATTTATCAGTAGCCCCAGCTAAGCAGAGAGGTCCCAGTTGACTGGAAGTCAGCAAATATGATGCCCATCTACATGAACGGTCAGGAGGAAGACCTGTCAAGTCTGATCTCTGTGCCAGGGAAGGTTATAGAGCAGATCATCTTGAGTGCCATCACACAGCATGTATAGAACAACCAGGTGATCCAGTCAGCATGGGATATGAAAGGTACGCCCTGCTTGACCAACCTGATCTCCTTCTGTGACAAAGTAACCTGCTTAGTGGATAAGTGAAAGGCTGTGGATGTTATCTACCCAGACTTCAGTAAAGCCTTTGACACTGCTTCCCACAGCATTCTCTTGGAAAAACTGGCTGCTCATGGACTGGACGGGTAAAGAACTGTTCATGGAGTAAAAAAAAAAAATGGTTGTATGGCCAAGCCCGAAGAGTGGTGGTGAACAGAGTTTAATCCAGTTGGCGGTCAGTGACAACTGTTATTTCCCAGGGCTCAAAATTGAGGCTAGGTCTGTTTAATATCTGTATCAACAATCTGAACACGGGGATTTAGTGCACCTGGAGTAAATCTAAAGGTGGGAGTGTTGGTTCTCTTGAGGGCAGGAAGGCTCTACAAAGGGATCTGGACAGAATGGATCAATGGACCAAGGCAAATCATACGAAGTTCAACAAGTCTCGGTGCTGGGTCTTGCACTTGCACCACAACAACCCCATGCAATGCTACAGGCTTGGGAAAGAGTGGCCAGAAAAGTGCCCAGAGAAAAAGTACCCGTCAGAGGGGTGGTGACTGACGGCTGCACAAAATGAGCCAGCTTGGGCTCAGGCAGCCAAGAATGCCAATGGCATCCTGGCCTGTATCAGAAATAGCATGGCCAGCAGGATCAGAGCAGTGATCATCCCCCTGTACTCTGCACTGGTGAGGCCACACCTTGAATCCTGTGTTCAGTTCTGGGTCCCTCACTACAAGAGAGACATTGAGTTGGTGAAGCAGGACAAGAGAAGGGCAACGGAGCTGGTGAAGGGTCTGGAGCACAAATCCTATGAGGAACAGCTGAGGGAATTGGGGTTGTTTAGCCTGGAGAAAGGGAGGTTCAGGAGAGACCTTATCACTCTCTACAGCTGCCTGAAAGGAAGATGGAGAGATGTGGTGTCAGTTTCTTCTCCAAAGTAGCAAGTGACAGAAATGGCCTCTAGTTGCAGCAGGCAAGGTTTAGATTGGATTATCAGGTAATTTCTTCACCGAAAGGGTTGCCAAGCATTGGCAAAGGCTGCCCAGGCAAATGGTAAAGTCCCATCCCTGGAGGAATTTAAAAAATGTGTAGGTGCGGCACTAAGGGTCTTGATTAGTGGTAGACTTGGCAGCACCGAGTTGATGGTTGGACTCCATGACCTTCAATGTCCTTTCCAACCTGAACGATTGTATGATTAAGAGTCACTCATAGATCAGTCAGTAGCTGAGCTCAGTATTTTCTTCTTGCAGTAAGTTTTTAATACCAGGTGTAAAAAATTTACAGTTAATAGACTAAAATTAATATTCTGATCTCATTAAAAGTTATCTAAGTTGTTAGTTCTGTGTAGATTTTAACAACCTGTCGAACAGGCGGAAACTCTGCTGAATGCTTGTAGGCTTAAAAATTAAACACTTACACACAGTGACAAAAACCCAACTCTTTTCCCAAAATCCACAGCATTTCAGATCTTCCAGTCAAGAGCTTTTTGCACAGATAAATTACAGGAGGAAAAAAAAAACCAAACATTCTATACAAAGGCAACAAAATTTTGTTTCAAAACAGCATTATTAGCATATTATCCCCAATAGCATAAACACATACTGGCCAACAGCTAAACTCAATGCCCAAGACAGTTTTGGATTTTTTTTTTCAAAAAAAAAAAAACAAACAACAAACACCTAAAACAAAAAAATTCAACCACAAAACCACCACACACACACCTTGCTGACTTCAGCTGAATCTCATTCACACATCGAATTTCTAAGTGCAGCAAAGCCAACTTTACATATGTTGTGTGAGCTTTGTTTTGCTGCTTTTAATTACCAGTCCTAAGATGTGTATTGGTGGGACTGGAAGAACCATTGCGTCACCCTAGTTCAGTTTCTGTGCTACAGAAGGTGGTAACTCTACACAGATGTCTGCAATAAAACTTCTTCAGTTTCAGTTTACAAGTGAAACACCGACACTTTTAATTCCCCCTCCCCCTATAAGGCTAATTAAGAACTGCTTTTCCCCATGATTTTATTTGCCAGGTTTGAAGTTCATATTAAACTACATGTTAATGCATGGCTTTTTTTTTTACTAAGAAAAAAAAAAGCCCACAAACAAAAAACTCCAATAGCCACTACCTGCCCCCCACCCAAAAAAAAAAACCCACCATCCAGACCAAAGATGTTACACAAACTTGTTGATGCAATTGCAATTGACGTACCACATACTCCTTGGAAGAAGACTGACATCTTCTGTTAAAGACAGTGAAATAGGTCATCATGCACCACATGTCAGACTACTTCATTCAATGAAATTTGTGCTTCTATAAACAGCATGGGAATGCAAATTCCACAACAGAAGATGTTGATCACGTATCTACAGGAGCTCAATCATAAATTTGTGGGTTTTTTTTAACCAAATGTCTCAAAAAATAAAGAGTAGAACTTTGTAGACTTTTAAAGCTAATTTTCTTGAGTACTGCAGTTTATCAGCTCTTTGAATTTTAGATTGAGAATAGTTTTGTTGAGCATCATCATAGGTGCTAGTATGTGGGTAGAAATTAACTGAGAAACCTCTTTTCTGGAGGTTCATAATAGACTCTGTATTAAAGGAAGACAAGAATAGATGTTATGCCTTATTACGGGCTTACTCTTGGAATAAGAGTGTTTAATATTCACCATGAATTTGTTTGCAACTAGAAAAAAGAATAGTGCTTAGAAACTTGAGTCAAGAATTATAACATTCAATAATTTTTTTAAGTATATACATCATATCTCCTGTAAATGTAGTCTTATCATTCAACTATTACTTGAGTAAGTCCCATGACAGAAGAGTAAGAACAGGCTTCAGTTAAACCTACTTACTGCAGACAAGAGACATAGATCAAATGCTGTCTGATGCTGCCTGGGTTAGAGCAATATAGAATGCACCTATTCGTCCATAGGAAATGGTAAAGTATGATTTTGCTTTGCAGAGAATAGTATTGACAGTAATTGTAAAAAACAGGCAAATTAAAAAATAAAAGCCAAAAAAAGAAAAACAAACCCCCCCCCCAAAAAAAACAACAAAAAACACCCCACAACCAATAAGCTCATTCTCTAAACCTCAAAATCCATTTAATACCTCCCAAAGAGTAAATCAAAACTGGTTTACTGGCTCCAAAATTGTATTTGGTATTCTAGGAAAATATCACTATAAATGTGGGGGGAATACATAATTTTTTTTTAATGGCTCATATCATTTAGTACAGTTCTCTGATAAAAGTCACCAACACTGGACAAATTATTTCAACATTTAAGAATAAAGTATTTGAGGTTTGATTATACTGAATTTTAGATTAGCAATACTAAAATGCATCCACAGTACTTTATAGATTAGTGGCTTGTTTTGAGTAAAAAGTAAAACTGAATTCCTGTATCAGATGGAAGGACTCCACATGCGTCTCTCTTTAGTGGTTAAATCACTGATTTAAGGCTTAATTTACTCTCATGCAGTGTCCATCTCTACTTCCTCCTCTAAGCAGTCACACCATAAACTGGATCAAAGAGTGGATCCATCTGAAAGGATGAAAAAAAAGTCACTGAAGAAAAAAATTTGCATATGTCTCATGACACAGCTACTCAAGTAGTTATGCCAGCACAACAGCAGCTATCAAATTCAGGCTGCCACAAAGTCTACAAATGAAGCTGACTTTCCCTTCTCAAAGCCAACCTATCCATAAGTTAAAACATCTTTAACCTCATTATGCCCTGCTCTCTTCCCATGAGTTTCCTTATTCCCATCCCATGGCACTTGAAAGTTCTCCAACAGCTGACTTGCAGGGAAAAGTTAGAAGAGTAACTAGCAATAAGAAGCAGGGACCAGGACCTGCAATAGACAAAGTACCACTGCTGATGAAACAACTGCATCCATGTATAAACAGCTTCCTTAGATTATAGGTCCACTACTTGACTCAGCTGTGAAGTGATTTAAGACTTTTTTTCAAAATCAAACTACATTACAAACAAAAGAGTCACACTCCCAATGGAAATATGTTTATGTTCCATCTAGTTCTCTCTTTCCTCTGTGCTATCTTGTAGGGAAACCTGTAATTACAGAACACCAATGTACAAATATGGAGGATGATTTCAGAGACAAGCAGCAACTTCTTCTATTTTGAACAGGATTCCCTGATATTATGACTTAACACACAACATACAGATCATTTAAGCAGCCATGTCACGTCCTAGCTGAAATAAAATTACTGTTGTTACACATCCAGTAACGTGCCAGAGCTTCAAACAAGTTAAAAGGAATGGCATAAATATGATCACAACGGTAAACAATAACCTAGAGAACCAATATACATCAACTGGGCATTCCAGAAGGGAAGTCCTGTATTAACAACTGTGCACATACAGGACTGCAAAGCACCGCACAGTCATTTGGATAACATATTCAATGAAAGACAGAATGTGGGATGTCACCACACACAACTACCTTATGTATATGAAACAGACTGAGCAAGCATGGTGTGTTGACCCTAGCTGGGCACCATGTGCCCACCATATCTGCTCCATCACTGCCCTCTCCTCAGATGGAGAGGGAAAAAAAAAAACAATGAAAGGCTCATAGTTTGAGATGAGGACAGGGAGAGATCACTCGGCAATTACCATCACAAAAAACAAACTTGGCAAAACAGACTTGACTTGGGGAAATAAGTTTAATTTTTTACCAACAAAATCAGAATATGATAATGAGAAATAAAAAACAATTCTTAAAAAGAACATCCCCACCTCTCCCTTCTTCATGAACTAAACTTCACTCCCAAATTTCCCTACATCCACCCCCTCAAGCAGGGGGCAGGCCGGAAGACAGGGAATGGGGGCTGTGCTCAGTTCATCATGCATTGTCTTCTTCCACCTCAGGAGAACTCCTCACTCTTCCCCTGCTCTACCATGGGGTTTCTCCCCAGGAGACAGTTCTCCATGTAACATGAGTAGTTCCCATAGGCTGCAGTTTTTCATGAACTGCTCCGGCCTGGGTTCCTTCCATGGGGTGCAGCCCTTCAGGAACAGGCTGCGCCAGCATGGGTCCCTTCCACAGGGTGCAGTCCTTCAGGAACAGACTGTACAGGGCCACAAGTTCTGCCAGCAAACCTTGACCACTGGAAGAAGAAAGTGCCCATATGAACCACTGAAGCTTTTTTCTGACTCAAGACAACTGTCCCTCATTATCTGATTATTCACTGATGCCACACTTGAAACAACATATTCAATATCACAAAATCGACTACAGATGATCGACAACCTTAATCTCACAAATTTGGAGAGCCAAATACTTCTGGTTACTGAAACATTGTGAAATACAGACACACTGCATGGCATATTAAAGTAAGGCGTGAGCACCTGATACTGAGATGCTGGGAAGGACAGCATGGTACAGACAGAAGCTATTTTGTAGCTAAACTTAAAACTATGGTATGAAACAGCTCTGAAACAAGGTTGTGATCAAAGTTCTTTCAGCACTGCTAGAACCAAGTATATGAAGAAACATAACTCATCTCCCAAATACCCTGACATTGCTTACTTCTCTAATGACATACCCATACAATTCAAAACCTACATATGTGCATTGTATCAGTCACAAGAAATTTTATTCTAGAAATGCATCTCACTTGGATCTTTTCTTGAATGACATCCACCACATCATTTTATCACACCAGCAGACTCCTGCTTTCTTGGAGCAGCTCCCAGATATAAGCTGGAAGCAAGTGCAGATGACCTTTCCCTTTCAAGATGAATGTACCAATAGAAGTATTTGCACCCCAAAGTTCATACAGAAGACACAACTTCTGGAGACACAGTAAGCATAGCAGGCATTGTGTTCCAGAAACTGATGACTAGAAGAGCTGAACAAAAAAACCCAACACTTGCTGTTCCTAATTAAAAAGACACAACAATAAGCAGCTACAGGTTAAGGACAAGTCCTGATATGACATGAAAAAACAGTTACCAATAAGAAATAAAGAAACAAAAACAGAAGGGGGGGAGATCTGGCAACTTCAGCACCAGATCTAGGCCTCTGGCAACTTCCATAGGGGCCTATACACTGGGATCTATACAAGAAAGAGAAGCAGCATCACAGAGTTTCACCATGACACAAATTTACTCCTGGTCAACTGCTAACTGCAAAGAACTGAGTGGGGAAAAAGTGTAGAGAATAAAAGGATAAGCAGCAGAAGGAATAAAGTGATTTTTTATTTTTTTTTTTACTTTTTAAATGAAAGGATTAAAATGGTGGCTGTTGTAAAACATTAACCTTTCATCTGAAAAAAAAAATGGAAAAGGCTTACAGAAAGGGGGTCACTGAGGAAACCTATCCCAGGAAGACCCAGCATGTTAGGACTCATTCAACTTTCAAAGGAGGTAATTTCCAGAAGAGAAGATAGCAATCTTGAGCAGAACAAATATGCATCAACTGTTAATTGTCACTTCCAAAATAAGAACTGGGCACCACTGAATGAAGCTGATGGGAGCCAAGCTTAAAACAGAATGAAGGCGTTCCTTCATGTGCTGGATCGACAACTAGTGAGATTCTTTGCCAAAGCATGCAGCAGATGCTGAAGGTTTCTGTGGCCTCAAGGGAAGAAAGCACAAGTCTTGGAGGACTGCTGGAAGCTGCAATGGTTCTTAAGGTATCACATATGCTTGCACTATTCATAGCTGTTGAAAGAAATTTGCTCATGACCACTTCTGGCAACAAGATACTGATCTGGACAGACTTGGTTTGATACCTATATGAAACAATACAGCATTACCATCTGATACTGCAATTCAGCCTTGCTATGTCTGCCAAAAGCCAAATACTGGTTCTGTAGGAGCCACTGGAAGGGTAACAGCTAGGAAATTCTCAGCTGATACAAATGCTGGGCAGGCAAATGAGCTAAACAGCTTTGACAAATAAATCGGTTTTGAGGCAGAAACATTGCCTCAAACAGCACAGAAGTGTTACACTGACCTAAATGAAAAGCTACTAGTCCTAATGAAGTGTAAATTAAAAGATTACTTTATGAAGCACAATGCAACAGCACCAGTTGATACTGCACAACAGTCTGTATATATTCATGGAATGGCTCGGGTTCAAATTAGATAATCTTTAAGGCCCCTTCTAACCCCTGCCATGAGCAGGGACATCTTCCACTAGACTTTACATTCTTGATAGAATAATTGCTTACAAGAATTTGCATATTCTTTTGCTGCTTAAAAAATAGACAAGCTAGAAGTCAAAAACTGAACAGCATCTACACAATAAAAGAATGTGTGCATCTGTTATTAGAGAAGGTGTATCTTACAGTTTGACTAAATGAAAAGACACAAAGTATATATCTACCTACATATGGTTGGAATACTTTCACCAGCAGTGCATATGTAACTGAATGGTTTGTATTCTAAGCTCTCATAACGTCCTACCACAACTGCAGATAAGGGCAATAATAAATTCAACCATACTTACCTGCAGAAATTGTTAAGAAGCTAGTTATTTCACTAGTTATGAAGTAAAAGTATCATGCATTAGCAAAATGGTAAGTTCACTTATATCTTTAATTAAAGGATTTTACAAAGTTACAGGTGAACATTACCACCTACAATTGACATTTAATCCATTGAAACAACGAACTGTACGAGTTCCTCAACAAATACAACACAAAGCTCATCACATCAAGACCATCTAACAGCATAATGAAAAATGGGCACAAATTTGAATTGTGAACTATTTTTTAAATGAACGTAATTAAGACTTCCTTTAGATAGTTAATAGGGATGCTAAAATGCTAATTCTTAACTGTTTATGCTAAGGTCTTGTTTTTTCTTTCCTTATGCCTAGGCCAGTGACTAAATCACATGGATATTGTGAAATATCCAACAGATTTTTTCCACCTATTAGTCATTACAGCTTTAAAAAAAAAAAAAAGACAAAAAAAAAACCTCACAAGCATACAATTGTAACAGTTCACCTAATACCACAAATCTGGAAGCTCCTGCCCTCTGTTACCTAGTAATTATATGGTGCCAACATCTTAGGTCTGCTTTAGAATAATTTCAGAATAAGATTCACATAAGAAGTGAAAACCTGAAAGACCAGTTACAACGGGTAACCCTTACTTCAGTCCAAATGTCAACACTCACTGGCTAGAAGAGTTTAAGTGCCATACACAGATGGAAATTAAGGATTAAAAATCATCACCAAATTATGCGTGCATCGGATACTTAGGTTTATAAAGTTATACATATGACTGATTGATGGCTTGGCTTCGCGAGCAAAGATAGTTATAGTAACTATACCATCAGCACTGTTAGTAAACACATAAGAAATTTCTCTTTTATTCTATTTCTTACCATTCTAAAGAGACTAAACAAATGTTGGAATGAAAGTAATTGCAAAGGAGTTGCCAATCAAGCTCTTCAAATAGGAACAACAAATAAAAAAAAATAAAAAAAAAACACCCAACATTGAAAAGTGAGGTCCTTTGAGAAAATATACCTGTGAGTTGTTTCTTTCCTTTACCCAAAGGACTCCATTTGCCTCTACAACCAAGGATTGTTTACTTTCAGATAATGTCTTATTACGTCATAAGTGTCCGATTTTACAACATGCCTGGAAAAGGCAAGAAGTTTACTTAGCATTTCAGTTACAACAGGTAATCAGAAAGGGAAAGGCATCCTTTAAGCAGTAACACTCCTTAAATAAGCTTGTGTAGTGCAGACAGGCTTCCCACAAAGCTCTCCATAAATCAGAACCCACTGGAAATAAACTAGCAAGAGTAAATGACCTTTGACGTTCTTACAGAACAGTTCAGTGGAAAAAAAAACTGGCTTCACAATCACAATGTAATAATCAATAACAAACCTTAACCACTAATACTGATCTAAGTTACCAAACAGCACGTCAAAGGCTCAACAAAAGTGATCTGGCCTTTCACTATGACACAGCAAGGTCTCATTAGTGAAATTAAACCAAAGTCCAAGATTGTTTTCAAGACAGCTTTGTCTCCTTAGCAACTGGCATGACTGGCAGGCACTATACTGGTAAAAGTCTTACTTTACAAGGCAGCTTTATATTATTAGCTTGAATTAGCCAGCAATTTGGAAAACCTAGCTATACTTGCCCCAAACACAGCCTGAAGTAACTCGGTTAAAAGCCAAATAAAACACCAGCAGAGTCAATCCCAGAAAACAGACTCCAAGAAGCACGTCAGGAGGCAATGAGACGACACAGGCTAATCACACCTTTCAAAAATTCCTGTTCTCCAAATAAAACTTCAAGTTTTATTAAAAAAAAAAAAAGCTATCAAGTACAGTTTTCATAATAAAGATATATTGCTCTAGATTCCTTTTTAAATACTTCACAAAAAAAAAAATATAGTTTAGCTGGTACATTTCCCAATGTAGCCTTACATCAAAATGAGGTTTAAAAAGTTGTTTGTGAGAGAATGTCCTGCCATTACACGGCATCTATCCGTTAACATTCCAATATGCAGCCTCCTCCCAAGAACTGTATTTCACATTATGCTATATACCCCCAGGCTGTCACATTTCCCCTACAGACAATTCTGTCTTTCTCTTGGGTCAACTACATGGTATCCTGACCACATCCTGGGGGCACCTGTCAGAGGATTGCTACTCCTGTGAATTTCCTGCATTCAGCCAAGTAAAATTTTCTTTAAAAATTTAAAGATTTAAAATTGACAACTGAATTTCTCTAAAATTATTTAGATCATTTCAACATTAGGGTTTACAAAACTATTCGCAGCTGGTGAGGGGGGAAAGGTAGGAGGTAAAAAGGAATAAATAACCCACACACACATTAAAAGAGGGAATAATATTTATACAAATAGTGAAAGACAGTGAGTTCCACCATTAATGAGCTTTACTGTGTATGTACCTTGGATTGTACAAACAATAAATGCAAATATATTGGAATTTATCAAAATAAAAGAATGCAAAACAAATAGAAGCGAGTTACTATCAGTTTCAAAAGGTTAAACTAAATCTAATTACATCATCTGAATTTGTTCCCAGCTAGGAAGATAAACACATCCAGTGTGTCTGGCCACATATAAAAAGCAGAGAAACATCTCTAGTTTTGGCTGTCAGCTCTCTATAGCTGTTTACCTCATTTTGTAGGGGGAGGTGTCTAGTCTTAATCAAGAGCCTAAAAGAAACTGCTTGCAGTTAATGTCACACTAGTTTTAACAGTTACTCTTGTATTTCAACCCCAAGTAACACATCTTGCTCTCCTGGGTGTCATCCAGTAACTGATTATGTTTGATATGTGAAAATATTTCTTTGGGAGCAAACTTTAATTTTACACATGACCCAATTTAGGTCCTGCAATTCAGTATTTCAGCATCCCCAGTGCTAGGAAGTTGCTTTCTCTGACAGTCTACTGTAAAAATGCACAAGCTGGGTAAAAAAACCCACTTGGCTTGCTCTGTGACAGCTTTTAAAGCTTTGCAGCTGTTGCACCACAACTGCAAAGGAAACTGAGCACACTATAAATGGAGGGTTTCTATTTGGAATTCATTTCCAGAACAGGAAAGATAAGTGAGAAATGGATCTTGTAAAAGTAGGTATGATTTTACCCACATATGCCATTGATCAATTCAATTGAATTTACCCATTACAAGTATTTTTTTGCAAAAGCTGGTGGGGTAGTGCCAGTCTTACTTTCACAGGAACTTTCAAATTAACATCCTCTTATTATTTTACTGCTTTCTATCAAGTTGGAATTTCCATGATGTGACTGATGGGTTACAGATTACCCTATGCTACAAACCAGATGACTACTAAAAAAAAATGCAACTGTAATTCTTTGCCATCTTCAACATACAGAAGAAGAAAGGCTACAGGATAAGAGTCCAGAAGACACTCATCTTGATTTAGATCAAATTCTTGTTTGTCTTTAGAAAAGGTCAAAACCTGAGAAAACAGAAGTGGTTCCATAGTGGTGTAATTGCTCCCACAGAACTCAACACTACTACTTTTAACCAAATATAACCTGACAACGTCTTTTCATAAGCAGAATTGAGGAAGCATCTTTTTTAAACATAAAATTCTGATTAAACTTGTATCAGAAGCCTCATTACTGATCAGAGAGAGACTAAGATTTTTCTTACATAGAAGACTTATAAATAAGATCTCTATCACAATTATAGCTTTCAACAGAATACAAAGTTTACAGACTTAGGTAAGATAAAACTGTTCTCAAATTTGATTCAGGAGATAAGAAAGTATACAAATCAAAACTACATCAGTGTTCTCAACAGCTAAACGAGATGTAATTCCGATCAAACCCATAACGGAAGTCATCTTTAATGAACATTTGATTAATACAACCCAATTTTTCCAAGCATGCCAGTACCTTCTCTATCCACTGCATGTATATTCAGATTCTATTTAGATTTCTAAGACATATATTCTACAGCTGGCACATCCTCCCCTACAGTATCAGGAGCTTTCAGCAGATGTTTAATTCAGTGCTTTCAGAGTTTACTGGAAGATTACGACAGGCATCAAATCAGACACTATAAAGCACAAGGATTAATTTTATGAGAGAGATACTGAAAGGCCAAACCTGTAGGAGGAAGAAAGGTACAGATCACCAGCTGATTTAAAAAAAAATAAAATAAAATAAAATCCTCAGCGATAAGGAATGCCAATATGCTTACAAGTAAAATTCAGCATGTTTTCAGCCTACCTTAAACCACATCTATTAAACTGCTGCTGCAATAGTCTTATAAAATCACCTTGTATGGCAGAAGAGCACTGAAGGCATGGACATCATCCTCTGCAATTTTTCTTAAGCAAAACAAAACCAAACACAAGAAAAGCACCATGTGCCATTGTTTTCAGTGATGCCCACCCACTAAGCTGGCTATGAGTTTTCTGAACTCAGAGGGCTGACTATGTACTTTATCCTCCTCCCAGCTCAGGCTCAGTGCTAACACAAACAAGGCAAGTTTGCCCTTATTATTCTTCTGCCTGTTTAAAGATACTGTTCTTTTGCAGGACTCTTCAAAAGTAAGAGGTAGAAGATACGCACTTAGTAGTACTGTCTTCCAAGACAAAAAAAAAAAAAAACCACCCACAAAAAACCCTGAAGTTGCCAAAAAACTTCCTATAGCATGTTTTACTGTAAAAGTTTAACTAGTATTTTTCCTCCAGTTACATTCTGAAACTGACAGTGCCCATTTTCCCCTGCACAGATTTCGTGGCCTTTTTTTTCCTCCAGATCATGGATCTTACGAATGTTGTCATAAACACACAGAAATCATCAATATAAAAATGAAATTAAGTTGATACATTACAAATAAATTTTAACAAATGAAAAGTCTTCAACTGCGTTTCAGTATAAAAGGTGTAAAAGAGTGGACAAACTCATCTAAGAGCAGTGGTTGCAGTTTTGGTTTCCTACGATACAACTCTTAATGACAAACTAGCCTGAACTGTAGAACCATAAACACAAGATGTTCAGAACTGATGGTTCCAAACATGCATTTCCCCAGTATTCAATAAAATATGAAACTGTGACAGCAGTTTTTCCTCTACGTATCTTCAGCCCTGGAAGACTTAAGATTACTTTGGGGGGTTGGGGGGTAAGGTGAGAATGAACAGAGCAGATTGTATTGGTGTTGTTAGTGGGCGGTTCTAGTCCAGGGCAAAAAGGGGACCCAAGAGAAATCTAATGGGGTTGCTGGTTATTTTTCATGTGTGACATGAAGAAAAAAAAAAGCACAGCAACAAACTTCCCTCTTATCTTAAAATTATTTGGTTGCATAACATCCAAAGCCATGCCTCTGATGGAGCACATAAGAAACATGTAACAACAATCTATTCTTAAAGTTTCTGCCAGATGGGTAACCACCTCAAACACACCCACAGATACTAACGAAAACCACCTTGGCCTCCTTCAGGAAGTCATTCAACACTTCAGAGAAAAAAATAGGAAGTTGTTGATAAACTGCTTGCAAGAACTACTTCCTGTAGGAAAAATAATTACAAGACTTGTTTGCTAGACAAGCATTTAACTTCTCCTCACACTACAAAATGAGAATTATCACACAAGCTTTGTAATAATTAAAAGCATAACAAGAAGTTAAAACAATACAACAGTAATTCTAAAACAGAGCAAAACTTTTTTCTCTCTGCAAGTTGCTGTCTTCTACTCCCATGGCATATTATCTTTTGCCTAGAGAGCAATCCCCTATCTTTCTCCATAGTTCACTGAAATGTCAACCAGCAGCTGGCTAACAGGAAGCGGTTAAAAGCAATGTGGTTGACATCACCACACAAACCAAGCACATCTTTTTTACTGCATGTTTAAGAACAGTGCTAAAGCATTTCACACAGCAATGCCGAGATGACTCAGATGTAACCACTTACTAACCAGGCAAGGCTTAGCTTATGAGTTGTTTAAGTAGCAGTTTGAGTAAAAAACAGTATTGGTTTCACCAACTGTTTAGCAAGCGTGTCTTCACTCACTGGCCAAAATCATCTGTATTTCACTAATAGAAAACTATACTGCAGAATCCTACTTAAAACAAGGAGATGAACACCAATGACTGGAATTCTGGCAAATCATATGTTGGGCATTCCCACACAGAGGGGTCTATTTGTTAAGATGACGGATCGATTTGCAAGAGTAGCTCTTGTTCAGACCCTATACTACCGCTCTCAACCTTTTGTAATGCATATGTATACATGTGGTGTGTATACAAAATACCTGGCCAAATAACTCTGTGCATGCGTATAAATATACAGACAAGTATTTTCACTCCTATATGCATTATTTTCGTTTCTTTGTGCAAACTACCATGCTTGCAGTCCTTGACCTATTGATTAGTGAAAGTGACTATATTCCAGTCCATATTAAGTGCAGTACTCGATTTTATATTAGTCTGTTTGCACTATAGTATATTATGATAACTATAACCATAAGGCTTACTGACATCTGGAAAAAATCTAATACTGTTACCTATTCTGCAAAGATCTTTCTAGAGCCCAATTACTAGACTGTTCATGGAGTGGCTACAGAACAGTGTACATGGAAACAAAGAGCAATGCAGCCAATCCAATAAAAAAAGCTGAATACTTGGAAGACACACCAAAAATCTGCATATGGTAAAAGGAACCACATTAAATGTATTTAGCATCAGGAATCTCAGCATTCAAGCTCTGAACAAATGTTTAAGGTATAACTACACATGATATGAGCTTCAACAGGCTTGTAGAGATGAGACAGAATTTACCACTCAACACTGAAAAAAGCTCCTGAAATACAAACTTGCTACTTAAAAATAATTCTTACATTTCTTTGGATTTCCTAAATATGCAAGCAAACATTTTGCTAGTACTTGAAATGCTTTCAGCAAATCTTCATAACACCATAACACTAGTGAAGTTGGTGGATGTCACCTGTAGATACTAGTAAGCAAACTTTTAGGAACAAAAAAAATGTTCTTCAGGTGCTAATAGAGCCTTCAGAACTATCCTTGTTAGACTCTCCCTTCCCACAGTATCACCCAACGAAAGCAGAACGAAAACAGCCCGTTTCACTGTTTATAATCTCCCAAGGTCAGCATGTGACCCGGCAGAGAGAGGTTCAAAAAGCACAGCCTTTATTTTTCTTCCTAACAACCTGGTTTGTTTCCACTCCTTTCCCCATCAAGACACATCCTTCACAGCTAGCAGCTCTTTCAATCATTTACTTTGGATGTCTGCTTGAGAACAAACGATCTTGCTCATGCAGATGAGTTTGCCAGACTTGTGTGTACTTTCCAGTCTCAGTCTCTTTATTGTTCTTTCTGAAACCCGACCCTTTGAAATGGATACCAGGACACCAAGAAAGGACGAAAAAAAGAAAAAAACATGGCAGGCTAAAAAGAGTTTTGCGGTAATAGTGAAACTGCAGAAAAGCTTTCTGGAAAAAGAAAAAAGTATCTTTCACTAATTTTACCTGAATGAGCATAACTTAAAGAAAAATCTGCTGCAAGAGTGTGAAGTCATTCTGCATCTCAAACTTCTACTTCCTGTAAAATTAGCAGTGTTATCAAAAACAAATATTTGTGACAGTAAAACTTTAAATCAGCTATCTATTTTTCACACTTCATAAGCTGCTTTTTAAGAGCTCTCACTAGCGCAGTCAAAAACAAGGCTTGCTTCTCATTTCCAAACTCAGTCTGTGCTTTCCTCAAGGTCCGGTGAGCTACAGGTCTCAAATGGCATAAACCTACAGGTTCCAAAATACCTGTATTTGTGCACGCTGAAGAGCTCATGTTGCAGAATACGCCAATTTGTTCAACATCACCAAAAAAAAAAAAAAAAAGAAAGAAAATCATATATTTAAGATCTACAGCTAACACTCATTTTCACACTCGTAATACAGAATGATTGTTTTCAAGAAGTAACCTTCAGGCTCAAATAGTAACTCTTTTTAGTAAAAAAAGTGATGCTAATTTCTCTGTATGGAAACACCATTGATACAGGAACAAGAAACAGTTTTAAGAAGTTGTGCAAGTTCCATTTTCATTGCAACTTTGTTTTTGAAGCTACAAACAACCACTGCAATCAAAAGCACGTATTAATGACAATGTTTTAGCAAGAAAGGTAGGGATAAAGATGTTTCTCTTGGCTGAAAAGTTTTATATAAATAACACACTCTGGTAAACCTCCTCTCTCCCGGCCCTGAAAATGATATATAATGGTTTATTTAGAGACTTGCAGTTTAATTAACTGTTCAAAATATAGTCAAGATATTTGAGGGCCAATTCTATGTCTTGGTGGGCACACTTTCAGAAAGAAGGACAAGCTCCTGCTGTTTTAGAAAACTACTCAGCATAAAACAGAATGCTTCCTGATGGAATAGGTGTCAGATGGCTGGCATGTGTAACTTCTCTTCAGTTATAGAAAAGGTGATACTAATTTCACCATGTGAAAAAGCTACAGCTGTTAGAACAAGAAATGATGTTAAAAGTTCTGCAATTTCCCCTTCACTGCAGGGAATGTGGACCAGTTCAGAGTTACAGACCCAGCTATTGCAATCAAACATACGCATTCATTTCCTCACGAGTAGACAGCAGGCAAAAACGTTTCCGTTGCTTACTTACACTACTGTCCTTATTCAAAAAATAACGTAGTTGATATAGCCTCACTACAATTGTTTCTAAAGTTACTCTGTATTTTTACATCTGGATCACAAAAATGAGGTGAAATGTACTTTGACCTGTGTAACAACTCTGGCAAGATTCACCAAATCCAAAACTCACATTGTTTAAAAATCACTGTGTGCATTTCACTGATTTTTAGCACACAACACAATAGATAACATTCTTCAGCTAAGATTAAGATAGGGTAAATATTCACAGAGTACCATACAGTTTTCAGAAACAGCAGAGAGCCGATTTGGAGGAATACTGGAGTTGTAGGATCTCCTACTTAAAGTCAGGCGCGTGTTTTTCAAAACATGTGTTTTAAACCCAATGAAATCTACTAAAATTCAAATATTATAAAATAAAACAAACAACAAAAAATGTAACAAAAAAAAGTCACCACCAACAAAAAAGCATCAGAGATACAGCCAACTGAAGACAAGTTTTACTTACTTAAGGAAGTATCTCTGTCCAGATGGCGTCTTAGCCATCTCCCAACCTGGTGGCAAAGGCACATCATCAGGGATCTCAAATGAAGACTGGCGGAGATGTTGAGAGGCTGGAGCTCCAGGTCCAGTCACTACTCCAGAGGGTGTAAGTGTCCCTGGAGAAACAGCTCCCAGCTGCAGCGATGCTGGAGAGGAATGAGCTCGGACATGCTGTGGGGTCAGGGCTCCTGCTGTCCCTGCATCAGTGCTGGCCTGCCAGGAGTGAAATTATTCCCATTAAGACTCTCATATTTCATCAGAAATGCAGCTGTCAGACGACATTTCATTTTAAAGGAGCCTTTCAGAAGAAATTCACAAGTTCATCATTCTAAAGTTCTACTTATTTTCCGCTTACTGCTGGTGAAGAGAGCCTCTAAGTAGGCTGGTAAATTAGCATCACAAAAGCCCTTGTGTAAGTCAAGAAATATTAACTATAAGTACGTGCTAAGTGTCTTTCGTTTTATTTTGAAAACTGGAGTTCTTACTCCCTGTTGCAGGGTTAAGAGAAAAGCTTGCCCAAAGTCAGCAGACCTCATACAGCACGTTGCATGGTACGTTACCACCCATTTCCATTGCACTCACTGCCTGGTGGGGGAGTCAATCACAACTCTCCTTTTGAAACAGGGGTCAAGGGCACCCACACATACATCCTCTGCAAGTGTTTAAAAGGTTTCACAAGGAGAAAAGTAACAAAGAAATGCCAACTGACAGCAGTGAGATCCATCAGAGAAGACTCCTGAACTCAACCATATAAATCAGCTATACCACAAAACTGAAGACAGAATTTCCTAACCCGCACACCAACTGTGCTTTTAAGGGTATAGGGAGCTTATAAAGTCTGTCCATACGTCAGCCAAAGCAGAGGTTCAGCAAACTGTTTACACAATCACAAATGACTCACAAAACCATTCACCAGTTACCAGCCATAAGTACACAGAATTTCCCTGCGAGTAGTGTACCATGAAACAGCAGCTCTGAAAATGGATTAAATCAATATCGAGTTTACGTTATATATTTACTAATTAATTTTGTAGATACACCAGAACAATATGGACACCTACAATAAGATGCATGTATCACAGCCTTTGCCACACCTCTCTACTCAAGGTATTGCACCATGTAAGGCCCCACTTGCATTCCTACAGAGACTGACAATTCTGTAGGGAAGTTTCACGTATTAAACTGGAAAAGAATTAGCTTACATTCACATTTAGACAAAATACACAAGTTGTAAATCAGCTGAATCTGAGGCATATTAATTCTTGAAAAACAGGGCAAACTACAGAAACTTAAATACTTTTTCTGTTTAACAGAATACTTCTGTGGCACAACTAAACCAAAAAAAAAAAAATTAAAACAGTTGTATTTTAAAAGACAGTCCACAGTGGAGCAAATTATTCTCTGGCTTTAGCCAAATTTCCAGTTTATGTTATAGGAACCACCAACTGTTACAAGGCAGAGTGATCCAACTAAACATGCATTACAGATGAAGAAAAACATACACAAGCAAGAGAACGCTAAGCTTAAAAGTACAAGGTGTATTAATGTCACACACATTAAGTGCATTTCAAACACAATAGCTATTTCACTACAGTTACTGTATTTGACACAGCACCAAGCGTTAGCTGAACATATACCAGAGTTCACATTTGTACACAACGGAACTGTGGTAAGAGCTGCACAACTTAAGAAAAAAAACCCTACACAAAATAACCTTATTCCTTGCTGGATTTCAGTATGCTATTAAAGGCCTGCAACTCAGAAGCAAACAAAACTACAGGAGCAACTCAGCCCCACCCCGTTCTATTTTCTTTTCAGTCTTGCAATATGAAGGCCAGACTGATTTTTTCTAGTATTTGGAAAATGAATTAACTCCTAGGCCGAGAGTATGTGCCAAAGGTTCAGACTGAAGTGAACTTCAGAAGCCAAGTCATAAATCCTTCAAAACAGAAGTTTAATAATGGAAATGTTGACAGACCCTTAACAACAAGGGTACCAGTACACAGAGCAAGTTTCACTCCTACTGGCTACACAGACAAAGCGACAATAGCCAATAATAAAACGTATTTTATAGCTTAGCAACAAAGTTCATTACTTAATAAAACACTCGAGTAGGCACAGCCTCCTTCCAAAAAGTCGGTAACTGCAGCCTAAACATTAACTCTCAGTCGCACTCGCACCAACACTTCGGTCTGGGCGCAAAAGTCAGTCGAAGACCAAACGCTCCCGGAGGCCGAGCCCCGGCCCGGCCCCGCATCCCCCCCTCCCCCGCCTTCCCCTGGGCCCGGCCCCCCACCCCCCGTCCCGGCCCCGCCGCTCCCGGCCGCAGACTTCAGGGCCGCTGCTGCCCAGGATGCAGACCCCTACGCCGTCGGATTTGACGGGCCGCTCGGGAGTTAACTCCTTAAATTAACGTGTGTATTGGGGGGTTTAATCCCACTCAGCCCAGCACAGCGATGAAATGGTGGCACAACTCCATCCATATTGTTTGACGGCGCTGGGGGGGGGGGCGGGGGTAGAAGTTTGGCACAACCGCGTTACCCTCCTGAACAGACGGGCCGCCCCGCGCCGCGGGAGACTCGGACCTCACAACGAAACCCTCCCCCTCTTCCGAGCTAAGAGTTTTCACTTCAGTTTTAGGGGCTCCCCCACCGCCGCCTCCCCGGACCGGCCGGGAGAGCAGCCGGGTCTCGCCACAGAGCGGATGTGGAGTCCGAGGCCCCGCCGGAGACCGGGCTGGGGCCCGCGGCCGCCGGCTCCCCCTCAGCGTCCTGAGGCGCGGGCGGCGAGGGGCCACACGGAGGGTAGGGAGGAGGAGGAGGACGGGCTACCCTCAGGGCGAGGGAGGAAGCGCGGCAGCGAGCGCCCCGTCGGGCGCCCCCCGCCCCGCTCAGCCCCGCAGAGAGCGGATTCCCGCCCCGGCCCCCCTCCCCCACAAGCCTCCCCCGGGAGGAGCGCGGCGGCGGCGGCGAGGAGAGCGATCGCACGGACAGGCCACCCCCCCCCCCCTCACCTGGCGGGAGTGGGCCTTGGGCTCAGGCGGCTTGAAGAAGGAGTCGGGCAGCTTCCGAAGCCGCATGGGCAGCGTGTGCGGCACGTTGGCGCCCTTGGGGTTCATCACGGCGTTGAACAGCGCCTCTAAGTCGGTCTCCGAGTCGCCCCGCACATGTACGATCTGGTGTCCCGCCGGGGGGGGGCCGGCGCCTGGGGGCTGCGCCGCGCCGGACGGGGCCCCCGACACCGCGCCCGGTGGCTGCGGAGGTGCCTGCTGCGAGGCCGGGGGCTGCGATGCCTGCGGCGGCTGCTGCTGTTGAGGCTGCCCGGGATCCATGGCTCCGTCGGGACCCCCCGGCGCTTTCCTGGCGGGGCTCGACGGCTCAGAGCCCGGATTCCCGGCCCCGCATGCCCCGCTCCCTGGGCCGCGTCTCGTCCTTGCTGTGGTCGGTGCTTCTCGCCCCTCGGCAGGGAAACCGACCCAGCCGCAGCAACTAGCAAAACAACTCTCAGCGTGCGGCTCTTTCCCGAGTGCGGCCCAGCCCGGCCGGCGCCTCTGTCCCGGCGGCGGAAACTAACTCGCACAACACACCAAACAAAAGTTCGGAGTTACGCCCGCCCGAATCACTCTCCGCCGCCGGCTCCGCCCCTCCTGAGCCCGCCCGCACCGTATCCGACCGAGGCAGCCCGGCACGGGCTCAGCCCTCCTATGCGCGCCCGCCTGCACCGCCTCCCGCCAGGGGGCCGTCCGGCGCTGCCCGCCCCCTCAACCCCCGAACCGCGGGCACGCCAAAGCTGCCTTACGCACGCGCTCGTGCGTCTCCCCAGCACCCCTCTTTGAGGCCCGCCCGCCCTCCGCAGCCACGGAGTGGTGCCGCCAACCAGAACTTTTATTTTCCCTTCCCGAACTTCTATCCCAACTTCCAGGATCCCGCCCCGCGCCAGCCCGCGACCCGCCGCTGCGCACGGGCTGCTCCCGACCGCGCGTCCCGACCGCAGCGGGAGGGTGGGCTTCGAGCCGGGATCCCCGCTCTGGGGCTTCCTCCGCAGCGAGAGCGGCCGCTGGGGCCGGCCTTTAGCACACCCAAGGGAGGCCAGACCCTGCCTGGCAGCCCTCGGTCCCCGCCTCACCTGGCGGCGGCGGCGGGGTGCGTCACAGGGCTTCTGCCGCTGCTACTGCGCGGGATGGAGCGTGGGCTGGGGACTAGGGCCGGCAGGCAGGGAAAGAGGGATGGAGGGATGGATGGATAGATGATGGATGGATAGATGGCCGTCTGACAGACTTTCATCGGGGATTTCACTGGCTCTGGAGCCTCTCCATGCATTTGTGCGTCTTGATCTGAAAACCTGGGTCATGAAGGGACGAGACATCTACAGAAGAAGCTTTTATTTGATCAGAGCTGAACGGAGATGTGACAAAACTGCCGAGAAAACAGCTTCAAGAACTATGCTGCTGCTTAAATACAGAGAACCTTTTATCACTAACCATAGTCACATCTACGTGAACGTGTAACCCTTCAGAGCGTGTTACTGAGGAGCGGCCCTTCCTCGCAAGACAGCTGGGCAGTTCCTGCTTGCACCTGTGCAGAGAGAAGGCCACTCCACTGTAACACCAGAGGACAGTCGGGTTTGTAACTAGTCCCTAAACAAGCCTCCACCGAAGCTGTGATACAGAGTGTTCACGTGCCGCTTGCAGGAGTCCACAACCAGGTACGCAAAAGTCTGCTTGTGGCTTTTGCTTGAAGGGTAACACAGGCCATTAATGTCCTGAGAGGGAGTGGAAAAAAACCCACAGTATTAGTGACAACGTGGATACCCATGAGAAGCTCATAAAATCTGACTGAAATTGTCATTTTGTTCCAATTGTAACGTTTTATTTCATGGCAGAATAAAATAAATACACCATGGTTTATTTCAGCAGTATTAGGCCTCCATGAGGATCTTGGCACTACAAAGTGCACAGTTGCTATGTCTAAACAGTTCCAGTTACCTTGAGGTAAATGTAAAATTAATATAAAATGTAAAATTAAAATGTAAAATTAAACATGTAAGCATGTGTTTACGCAGAGCCTGAAATACAGATGATATAATGATCCAATCGTATTTCCTTTTAAAAATAAACAGATTTAGGAGCTCAATACATAAAGCTGCTCTATAAACTGAAGAAAAACCTGTAAAGCTGGCTTTAAACTGACAGAGGGTAGATTTAGATTAGGCATCAGGAAGAAATTCTTCACTGTGAGGGTGGTGAGACACTGGCACAGGTTTGCCCAGAGAAGCTGTGACTGCCCCATCCCTGGCAGTGTTCAAGGTCAGGTTGGACGGGGGTCAGAGCAACCTGGTCTAGTGCAACGTGTCCCTGCCCGTTGCAGAGGGTTGGAACTGCATGAGCTTTAAGGTCACTTCAACCCAAACCATTCTATGAGTCTATGAGTAATTCTTTTTCACTGAACATTCGCTACTGCATCTGTTCAGTTTCAAATGTTTGTGTTTAAGGAAAGCCCTCATTACAGCTCTTACTAACAACTCTGAACCATTACTAAAAACATTCTGTATGTCAGTCCTCGAAAGGGGTCTGGAGGGAGTCTAGGCACAGCACCTCGCTCACAAATCCTTATTCTGAAAGACCATGTTGAGCTGACAACCAAAGCAAGAACTGGGCTCTTTAGTTTCATACCCTACATCTGCACATGTCAATAAAAGCTTCAGCATTGATAGGGCAGCACAGCTTGACACATGCTCCTAATCCAGTCGGGATCCAATAACTATATGGGGGGAATTTTGGAGGGTTTACATTTAGTCTGGTAATTGAACATCTGAAAGATCAACAAATGCGTGGCTGACACCTCCTTTAATTTAGAACATGAGTATCTCCTCCTGCTCCCCAGCACCTTCACACAGCAGTTGAAAAAATACAAGTTCTGCTCCACTTTTCCACCTGAGGGAAACAGCTATATTGCATGTATTGTCCATTTTCTCCAGGAACAGTTGGAACTCCCAGATCAATGACTATTCCAGATTAGAGGCACATCTCACACGTTCTTTTGTTGAAGCCGTCTTCCTTTGCATAAAATAATCCCATCTTTTATTGGACCAAGGAAACATGCAAACTGTAACATCTCCCCATGGTTTAGGCTCAGCTTAGAAGGAAAAGGTCAGGGTTCCTCTTTATACCCCAAGAACTACTTTTTATGGTGAATTTTATCCCAGAGCTGTTTGTGACACCACATTTTATCTCCTGGTGTTTCAAAGAGGATGACCCCCCCTTCTGTATGTTCTGGTATCTCCCTTTGGGGGACTATTCAGGATCCTAAATATTAACTTAAGGTATGCACCACTATACAAGCATTGTTTAAGACTGTTAGAGATTTGACAATATTTATTCACAGCATTTTCTGATGGTAGTCAAATGCTGCAAGCTAGAAATACCATGCTGGTTTTAAGCAACACAGCATACTAGCTCTGTAGCTCCAATTTTAAGATGCCTGGCTCTCTTCAGGTGTTTTCTAGAGATATATGTAAACCAAACAGTGGATTCTCAAGTGCAGTAAGGAGAGCAAGCTGCAAGGTTTTACAGTAGTCAGCATCACAATGCCTTTGGGCCTTGATCCATAACTAACCTAAGCTCTTGCACAAGACTGGAAAAGGAGCAAGAGAAGACCAATGTCAAGATGTGGTTGCTAGTTAAACATTTTCCCATTGCTACTGAAGATCCAATTCCTGCAGTCCTTACAGAATTGACCGGGGTTCTGGTGATGAGGCATTTCAAGAAACTCTTTCATTATATGCAAGCCCCAAAGCTCTCAGGGGTATTTGGAGTTCCACAGAGTACTTGGACACAAGATTTAAAACTCTTTCTCTTGTGATGCTCAAGTCTATCCGGTTGTGATGCTAAATGGATCTGCAGACATGTATAATTACACCTTAACACCTGGAAATATTTACATCTCTATAGCAGCCTTTTTTAGATATTGTTTCCAAAACAAGGGCTTCTTAGCCACAGCTTAAGAACAAAATAAAAAGGAAGGGATGGTATCAGGATTGTGTTACATACAGTTCTTAATCTCCAGGTCCATTTGTACTTGTGCAAATACGCAAGTATATATATTTGTCCACTAATCAATCCAGCTTGCAAAAATGTGTGTTCTGGTTTCTCAGCAGCTCAAGTCACTTTGACCAGAAGAGCTTTTTATTATTTCTATCAGACTAAGAGGGCATGACCATTTATTTCAGATACAAACCAAGACAATAAGCCATTTTAAAAATAGTCATATTAACATTCACATTATAATAACACACTCTACAGTTATTTACCAGAAGCCAAAAGCTAAACCTACTTTTCATCAGAAGCATGACATCTGTGCTCCAGTAGGTGCCCTTCCTGTAATTTCCAAGTAGCGTTTAAGAAACTTTGGTCCACATAGCTATCACATAATCTAGACATACCCTTTTAAGCCCTTCTCTGTTCTGAGAGAAAATTCCAGGATGTTCCTTAATGGAAACCAGAATTTCACAACTCTCCTTTATCTCACAATTTTTCAGAATGTGCAGAAAAGCCCAGTTTTCCCCAAGGGCTACAAGGAGGAGAGCCTGCTCTGGATTTACACTGGATTTTCTGTTGTCCATCCATGGTTTTGTTTCAAAAAGTTGCCAAAGTCTGTCTTCTCTCTCCTCTCTCTTTTCTCTGTCCTATCCTCTCTCCTGTTCTCTCCTCTTGCTTTTCTCACTTCTCTTTTTCACCTTATTCTCTTTTTCTTTTTTTTTTTCTCCTTTTTTTTCTCTTTTTCTCCTCTTCTCCTTTCCCTTTTTTTTTTTTTTTATCTTTTATTTTCTCGTCATACTGATGATTTTTAATGTATGGCAAAGGCAGTTAGGGAAACTCTCGAAAAATACCATTCATCTACCTCAGCATAAAAATCTGTGAAGTTCACATCAATACATTTGATTCAGAGATGGGGAGGAAACCGTAGTAATAGAAGACCACCAAGTTACCAGTGTTTTGCTTTCTTATTTTGTTTTTATTACAGTCTGCAACCTAGAAGAAAGGCAAATTTTGCTACTTCCATAAAGTGCTTATTTTCAAAAACCTTTCAAAAGCCTTTTATGAATCACACATAAAACTTAACAGACCATGAGCCACAGGTGAACACTGGGCTGTTGACAGTTTACAGGGAAGTCTGTGCAGTCTGAAATGACATCAGCTAGTTCTTTTGAAAGCAGGTACATTATCTGACATTTAATTATTACATACTCTGGTTACTCAAGAAGAATTTGGAGGAGTTCATCCTACTGTAATGCTTAAATGACAGATACGCTGAATCTAGTAAACATGCCAGTTCTCAGACTTACCTTGATGGTAAATGTATGATTTTGCAAGAGAAACAGATAGGAATGAGACTTGGCAAGGGAGGGAACAAGAGGTGAGCAGTTGTCTCACAACCCCAGCCTTTCTCCATGCTAAACTCCCCTGAGGTCTTTACAGAAACAGATGCGACGCAAGCTATTTGGAAAGCTCTAGCAAAATTTCTAAAAACAGAACTATACAAAGTCAAGAGTGGATTCTTAATCCTTACTGCTATCTCGAGTAGATCTAAACTCAGAATTACTCAGATCTTTTGGGGTCTTTTTTTCACAAACTAGTTTATGGGTGACTATTACAACTTCTAGTGTAATCCGGTAAACCTATATTTAGTGAGCTACCAAATAAAACCTTAGTGGCTATTGATGAAAAGTTAGTAAAGAGGATGAGAAAACAGGATGGGATATGGGAAAGAGTTAATGAATAAAAAATAACAACTATGGAAAAATATCCCTTAAATATTATGATTTCTTTGTGTATTTTCATGTTATGCATGTTACTTCCAGTAAAGTCTTGTATCAAAAATTATTAATACTTACATATGCAGACACTCTGAAGACTGTAGAAATAATACTTATTTCTTTTGTTTCAGGATTCTTTTGAACACTGAAACACAAGGGAGTAATACATACTTAACACATACACTGGGAAATAATATACTTAATACACACACTAAGCACTGATTATTAAATTCTACATTTAATAAATACTTTTTTATTGCATGCATTGTGTTCTTCCTCAAATTTGAGCCAAATCAGTACTTAAAATTCATCTCATGTCACGTTGACCAGGAAAGCAGCATTGGCCACTGTTAGACAACATGGATATCATGACATCTCACTGAAAACTGTTGAATGTGTCTTGTCAGCTGAATTGGTTCTATTGTTTTCAGCTACTAAATCACAGCAGTATTAGCCAGGCCCAGATGACTCCAATATAAAGTTTGCATTTTGATAGCTATGAGAAGTTATTCAGCTAAACATTTTGTGAAACTCTTTTCACATATTCTTTAAGGAAAAAAAAACAACAGTGAACTGCATCTTAATACAGAGCACAAGAAGTAGCAGCAGTACTGGTGAAGAAATCCAGACTTTAGCTCATTATGAATTAATATAGCATTATAGTTTGGGTTCATTTTTTGTCCTTTGGAATGTTGTATATATAGATAGCTGTGCAACTAAGGATGGTATTAGTTCTGAGTATTTACATTTCTAGACTGTTTGTTGTGAAGACTGCCATTTCTTGCATCACCATCACTAAAAACATTAAGATATTATTGCAAACATCCAGGCATCTCAACATATCTTACACTTAAGTATTTTTAAATGTGTAATTTTACCTTGTGTCTGCTTTAAGTGATGTTTACATTTCTTCATAATTTACATCACATCTATTAATTTATCTCATTTCACAGATCCCGATTTACATTAATGCATTGTGGAGCAGTTGAGCCTTATAAATGCGAAACTTACACAGTTCCAAGAAATGCATAGCTCAAAACCTGCCTTGTCACAAACAGGTTCAGTTCCCAGGAAAGGTCCCAATACAGCCCAGTTGCTGGAGCATGTGTGTTAAGCACAGCCCAGTTTACACCACACCAGCTCAAAGCCATCTGCGACAACAGTCCCCTACTACCACTGCTTTCGCAAAGCTTCTTTTTATAGGAACAAGCCCCAAATTAACCAACATCACCTTTGCTGATTCAGTCTCTCCAACTAGTAAAAGAAATTGACTCTCTGATTAACTGATTTCATCGGTAGAGTAATGACACAGTCACGTATGAATTAAGCCGCTACTGTGGAGTTGATCTTTCCTGTGGTGAGTCAGTAAGGAGGCTTTCTCAGAACTTTCTCTTGCAGCTGGCATGTTGATATACTCAACAGTGGATTGAGACAGCATTGCTGAAGCTTATACTGACCCCCGTTGTCTGCTTTACTACCCCTCAGAAAGCACTGCCTTCCCAGCAGGAACAGCTCAACAGGCTCATGACTCAGCTGCAGTTTACAGACCAGCATATTAAGATAAACTAACAGAGATGTCAGTTTATGCTAACGTATCAGGCTGTAAACCACAGCAGTTCAGAAGGTCTTTAACCATCTCTGCTGAAAGAGTGACAACTTTCAGGACAAGGTATAGAGGGGGTATATAAGAGGGGTCAGCACTTCCTACCATATATCACCACCCCAAAAGACACAGTTGCATTTAAGTTACTCTGGCTTCACATTCCTGTTTTCAATTTCTGGCTTTTTAATTTTTATGTTCTATGTATCTAGGATACCAAAGTAAGGGGTGACAAAGAGTAAGCCTTCCTAGTTAGTCTACTGCCTTGAGAAATTTTCCCCTCATGGTTAGCTTCCTGTAAGTCATTTTTCAGACTGTTTATTTTTAGTACTTCTTAAGGCAAAAGAACGTATCTGCCAAAATCAGATGAGAGTCTTCCCTTGCTGACTTGAGAGAAACCAGGAGGTTGCCTCTGACAAACTTACTTGCTTTATTTCTTCGTTACTTTTTTTTCTAAAAGGTTTTAGAAAACACTACCTTGTCCTCTTGAAGAGGATAGTGTTGCCTTAAAAATAGCCTTCATACCCCACTTTGTTCTTTCAAATTGTTAACTTCTAAACTATTCACCAAATATGGTGGTTCCTTCATCATTTTAACATGCATCTATTCTCCTTTTATGAAGGGCAAACTTCCTCATGGTCTCTCAATTCATTTTGGGTTCTATTTGTATCTTAACCTTACAGGCAATATTTTATTAGGCTTTCAATCACTAAATAACAATTCTTTAAATAAATTCATTTATTATGGGGAAAAGGGCATGGAGATGGCACAGAAGGAAGGAGAAGAGGACAATGACTACAAGATACTGCAGCAGCTGTCACCATGGAGAGACACTGCCAGAAAAATAAGTTCAGAAAACAAGATTTAGCAACAAAGATTGGCAGATTATATTTTAATTAACAAGTTTTTGTCATGTAAATGTATTTTAACTAAACCAAAATACTATGACAAGGATGTTGAAATTAGTTAGGTTATACAAGTTATGACAACACATGGTGTCCTCAACATAAGGAGGGCTGTTGGAGCAAGTACAGAGGAGGGCCATAAGAATGATAAGGGGCTGGAGCACCTCCCATATGAAGACACGCTGAGAAAGTTTGGGGCTGTTCACCCTGGAAGAGAGAAGGCTGCGTGGAGACCTTATAGCAGCCTTCCAATATCTGAAGGGGGCCTACAAGGACGCTGAAGAGGGACTCTTCATCAGGGACTGTAGTGATAGGACAAGGGGTAATGGATTTAAACGTAAACAGGGGAAGTTCAGGTTAGATATAAAGAAGTTCTTTACTGTGAGGATGGTGAGGCACTGCAACAGGTTGCCTAAAGAAGTAGTAAATGCTCCGTCCCTGGCAGTGTTCAAGGTCAGGCTGGACAGTGCCTTGGGCGACATGGTTTAGTGTGTGGTGTCTGTGCCCATGGCAGGGGGGTTGGAACTAGATGATCTTAAGGTCCTTTCCAACCCTAACTATTCTATGATTCTATGACACTTCAAGTTAAATTTTGTATGAATTCAACTGGTCACAGACTAATCACTGCTGTATTTGTAAGAGGAGACAACAAGCTGTATATTAATTCATTAGGAAGGAATTGTTACTCTTTTTACAAAGGAGAAAATGTCTGCCATTTAATAGTTGTATTTGGAAGTCCCCAGATGGGCTTGTAAAATATCAGGAAGGGTTAATTTCAAAAGATTGTTGCATTCTTTCATAATAAAGCACTGCACATGGACATGCTTTAATAAAATGAAATCTCAAATCTTTTGTCACTATTTTGAACACTTGCACCTTGGCGTTAGAACTTAGGAAAGGCCGGAGAAAAGGCTGTAAGAAAGAGAAGTGGGGGGAAACCCGTACCAGGTCTGCCACTCCCAAGCACTAAAGACACTTTTGTGGATGTGCTTATGCCAAGGCTCTTTTCCATAGGAAGACTGTTAAAGGAGCAAGCAGAGGTGTTTTATACCTCTACAACCTTATCACCATTAAATGTATTTCATCTGTGGGGGCTAATTTTTCAATGCAGCTAGCAGCTAGTAATTATTGCACTATCCATTTGGTTTTCACCAAGCCTTTGGAGCCCTCAAGACATAAAAATTAAAGTTTAAGAAGAGCACATTTTACAGAATTTTTAATACCATAAGAAATATTTAATACCACTTTACAATAAGTAGAAAGTGTCCAATGGAGTTGCAATCCAAGATGAAAAGAAAACAGATGGAGGACAGCAGTCTAAAAAAGAATTATTTAAAGAATAGTTGGTATTCAACAGAAATTTGAAGGTGATCTGTTTGGTAACCAGAATTTAAGAGATCACTAACCTCCTTAGCAATTGTTCACAGAAGATAAGAGGTCATAATAAAATAATTTTCATTGCTTTGTTTTCTGGTGTAATTTGTGCAAAAAAGGAACTAACACAGTGCACAGCATGGACTAGAAATTAGTAATTAAGACTGTGGCATGCGTGTTCCTCATCAGGGCTGCATTGCTTATGCTTTCACTGGCCTTTTCTCTCAAGATGGTGGTAATAAAACAGCAACATCATTTTGGATAAATTGGGGGTAGGTAGAAATGAGACAAAGCAGGAGACAACAGTGATTGTGAAGGGGAGGGAAAGTCTAAAATGTCAAGATCAAAAGCTTTTCTCATGGGTCCAACAATAACAAAGGAGCAAGAGAAAGATTTTGTTAAATTGTGAGTTTCTTTTTCAACTGGTAGTCAGTGTTAATGCCACCTCCACTGACAGTGAGAAATCAGCAGGCATTATAGGCACAACAATGGAGAGACACATGGCAGGTAGATACTGAAGATCAGTTATGTCACATGAACTGAGCAGATGTACTTCAGAACTCAGGAGAATAAGCAAGCTGCCAATTGGGAAAACAACCAACCAAACACCAAAACAACACAGGAATGGTTCTGGAAAGAAGCAGCAGCATATGAGAAAAATCACAGAAATATATAAAAGGCCAATAGGGAACAAGTTGAGGGTATAGAAAAAGCAAACCTTGAAAGCAGCATGAAATCGTGGGGAAGGGTTTGGCAGATATCTTTTTTTTTTTTTTTTAAGTGATGAAAACTACTAGACATCACCGAATTTTACATCAGGAAAAGGAAAAAGAAGGGGAATAGGGGGGTAAAGAAAAGGAGTGGCTTAGAACAAAACTTGAACAAGTTGAGGAGAAAACAACTCAAAAGCAAAGTGGAGCAATAAAGTGGAGGAACTGATTGTATTTGTGCTTTGTCCTGGGTTAATTCAACAACACAAGAGCAGAAACAGCTGTAGTCAAAGCAGTCAACTAAATCTGTAGATTTAGAGTAACAAACAGCCTGTTCCTAGTGCAGTGCACTGTTTAAAAGGAAAGGGAGGGTAGAGCTGGAGCACTGATGGATCCTTTTATGTCATATTCTGTATTTCTGAGGAAGCCATTTGATTTCCATCTATGTGTGATATGGAAATATCAAAACTAATCAGACTGATAAAAAAGCTCTGGTGACTAATCACAGTATTCAAACTCATACATGCAGCAATCTAAGTTCATTATTTCTAAACCATCTTCTTGGAATATCACTAATGCTCCATTTCGGTTTCAGTGGTTTCTCTAAAAGTATAAACTGTCCTACTGCTACTTTGATCACTTATTTTTGATGACCCTGGGGTACAGCATGTGACTAAATCAACTTGCACCCTGAAAAGTACTGACCATTAAAAAAAATCTGAAAGCTACTTAGAAGTTATTAAAGATCTGTAAGCTGCTTTGGTTAAGTATTACAAAAAAATCCCCAAACCAGCCAAATATTTCATTTTAAATATTTTGTTTGGATACAGCAATCTATACACAACTGCTACAAAAGTAAAGAAATATTCAGGTGATGAAGAATCACTGGATCTAATCCTTTCACTGTAGCTTCGTTCAGACATAAGGTTTACTCTTAAGTTTATCCAGACATTTTAAGAACAGACTTAATGATGAATACATCTTACATAATTTTTTCCCTAATATGCATGTGTATAATCTTAAAACAGAAGATGAAATAGCAATTGGCCATCACACCATTCCAAATACAGCTGAGAAGGGAGAAAACCAGCAATTCCTACTTGAAGTAATTTGAAGCCTTTGTAGTGTACATTGCTGTGCATCACCTAGTATTAGCAGAGTTCTCATGCTGTCTCTCATTTCAGAGGTTTGCAACTGTTTTCAATTGTTCAGGTTAATATTGTTCTTTTTACTATCCCACAAATACTTATTATGAGTGGCAAATAACAATATAATATCAAATTTGGTAGTATCATTCATGATCTTCATATTCCCATTGGCTCAGCTGGGAATTTGTCTTTGCATAACTGGTAACTACATTCCATTTCCCTCTAATCAGGAAAGAAGAAATTTTGTCAATTGGAGAAGTCAGGATATGAATATATCAAAACAGAGGAGAAAAAGCCTTTTTTTCCCCAAATTTGAACCTGTGATCAATCATCTCTAATCTCAATTAAAAAAAAATTCATAAAATTCCAAATAATTCTATATACCAGACCTGCCAAAAAGATGTGTGTAACTCAAGTCCACTGTGTCATGTTAACAGCTAGGGAGAGTAATGAGACACTGGACAGGTTGCCCAGAGAAGCTCTGGCTGCCTCATCCTTGGCAGTGTTCAAGGCCAGGTTGGATGGGGCTTTGAGCATCCTGGTCTAGTGGAACATGTCCCTGCCCATAGCAGTGCAGGGAACTAGATGATCTTTAAGGTGCCTTCCAACCCAAACCATTCTATGATTCTATCACCCTTAGCTTTATGCTGCAAGAAGTGTATTTGTGGAATAAAGAATACCAAAAGCCAAATGCATTAAAAAAAAAAATAATAATCAGTTGGAATAAAATATATAGAAAACTTAAAATTTTGACTGAAGTATCTCAATTTTTAAATCCTAAGACAAAAGCAGCTTGAATGTAGCCCAAGACTATACATCCAAGACTTAATTGTTGATATTTATCAGTGACAGTAGGAACACAGTCTGGTTCCAGTGCCATGCTGTGTTTTCAACAGATAATTACAGAAACAAAAATCCTTGAAATGGGATTGAATTATAAAACATCAATGTCAATATATATAATATAAGAAAAGGTTTTATGTGGGACAGATGCCATTAAAATGGCATAGATTTTGGCACTGAACTACAACCACTGTTACACATTGTTTTGATAGTTGAAGATGAATAAGGTTGCAGATTGATTAAATAACAGCCCCATTCCTGAAGCAGTAATGCAAATGAATTTACACAAATTGACACAAAGTATCTATGTGTATGCATATGTATGCAGCGCATACATATGCAATGGTATAACACAGAGACACTTACCTAACTAAGTCTTTATAAAATGCTTTTGTAGTTTCTAAGTATGGGCCAACTACATCTTCAAACTGGCAAAGAGTTCCTCCAATGCAAAGGTGCTTAAAAAGACAGAACAGAAATTCCTGGCGATCCAATGGACTGAATATGTCATAATGGTCTGAATCTTCCAGAAGCAAGACCTTGTGGAACAAGAAAATAACAAGGAGGTCAAGTAGATGAAAATTTCTTATTTGAGATTAAGTATATGAACAATGCAATTACTTTGCTGTGTGTCACAGAGTTTATGTCCATATAAAATAAATGCAATAAAGGTGGCAATAAATAAGTACTCCTGTCTAAATTCTTCTTCCAATGATGCAGTTATGTCCAAAATTTACAGATAATATAAAGCAGAATCACTGCCAGATGTGTGCCCACAAGACCTAAGGGGAGATTTTTTTCAAGTGCTGTTTTTCACTGCTTTGTTGCTCATCATGCTAACAAAAGTCAGCAATCTGAAAATGAACAACCTGTATTTCATAGCATGGTGTGGGTTAGAAAGGACCTTAAGATCATATAGTTCCAACCCCAATGACATAGGCAGGGACACCTCACACTAAACCAGGTCATCCAAGGCTCTGTCCAATCTGGCCTTGAACACTGTCAGGGATGGGAGCATTTACCACTTCTTTGGGCAAAGAAGATTTGGCATGTCAGTTACTGCCATTTAGTTTGTCTTTGATAACTTTGCCTACTTTTGCTTTTTTACTCTAAGTTTACACAGTTATCTCACATTTGTAAAGGAATCACAAGGATCTCTCAGGGGGGATCACTCAGACTCGCACCATTCTTTAGTACAGACTCTAGTGAGCCTTTGTCTGCAGCCTGGATTAACCCGACATACAATCCAGCTGCCTCTATGTGTCTCGCCTGCCTTTTGCTGCAATATTATGTGAACATAGAAGATGTGCTAGATTAGCCCCAACTGCACACCCTGGTAAGGGTGGACAGGAATTGTAACTTAGTGTGGCTAAAAGGCCTTCTAGTACATCAGCTAAACTGCAGATGCCAGCCCAGGCAATCAGGTGAAAGCCAGACATGAGCTCACTGCTCTCTGGCTGTCTTTATAACATCAATGCACAACCTGAGTTAAAAGGGGTCAGGGCAGAAACTGCTGCTGATGGCAACTTCATAGGTATCCCAACCCTGCTTCTTGGTTTGAAGCAAGAGAAGACAGGGCAGGTAGGAAAGATATGTGGAGTTCTGCAGCAGAGGGCCACCCTGACATCAGCAGACAGTTTCTGCCCCCTACAGTCTGCCCTCCCACGGCGCTGGCTAAGTCAATGTCAGGTTTTGACTGAAGTTTCATTACTGGAAGATTTTGACTCTTAATTCTTTCTGCCATCTAGGTCTTACAAGTAGGAGTCACATTTATTTCAAATAAATGTGAATCCTTCAACTTGCAAATGCAGAAACACACATTGGTTCCAAGGGAAGGAAAGTGGAAAGAGACTGAAACTCCAATTATTTCTTATTTTAAATGTTGCCTCTAACTTTTCTACATCCAATGCACTTAATTTTCAAGAGACATTTCACATGCACCCAACTTACAAATAAATACTTAGTATTTTGAACTGCTAGGATACAAACCATATCTGAAATTCAAACATGAGCTTGAGTTCTCTCCTTTTCCCAGAACTTTACAAGACAGACCAGTATTTCAGGTCACATCCTGTAACCAGTGTCACTGGTTCAAATACATTGCCTTCAAAGGATTTGCCGAGTGCAAATGAGTGCAACTCTATAATTATAAGGTGCTTATGTTGATTATATATACAAGGAAGAGCAAAATCCAGTTCTCCCACACTATGCTTTGCTAATGCTAAACAAACATTAAAAAAAAATGTTTTACTTATGAAGTAAAAAGAAACACAGGGAAGACACACATTGATTAAGAAGGTGCCACTGAGAGAGAGAGATTCTTTTTCAGAATAATCTGCTCTCTGACACCTCCACTGGAGTATAACAAACAGGATTTACCTTGCAGGCCTGTTCAGGGGTTATATTTAGTCCTTTTCAAGTGTGCACTGAAAAACAGTTTCCCTTCTCATGATTTTCTCTCCTTTGTTTCAGGGACAAGACATGAAGATGACTTTCCTTAAATGCCTTCACACACAATATGATCAGCGTTCCTGACCAGGAATGCTTCTGGATGTAGCTATCAGTCAAGTACATTCAATTTCATCTACTACCTGGAAGGCTGGATGACCCCACAATTCTGGGCATCAAAGAACCTTTCCATTGGCACCACTTGTTTTCCCCTCCTAGGCAAATGAATAGCTGCATTTTCCCCACACGCCCCACTAAGCACTGACTACTTGAGACAAGGGCAGGCAGAAGAGGGTTTTACCTTTTTCTCCCACCTAAAAAGGAAAAAGGGTCCACCTGGAAACCAGCATTGCTTTCACACATTCAGGCACTGCAATGCCTTACTCATTTTAATGCGCATTTTTACCATGGAAAATACGTATCGCCAGAAAAAGAAAACAAACCACTAAAAAAATGTGTCCTTCTAGTACCTAATAGAATATGAAAAATGGTAAGAAATTATTCATTGCTATACTGACCTTTCTTAATTCATCAGAGATGAGAATATCATCGTAATAGTCATCAAAACATTTTACAATATCTCCAGTTTCTCTAACAATTCCTTCAGAGTAGAGCCGATCAAAAAATGACATGGAAATCTCTGTACAGGGCACCAGTGTAGCTTCAATTTTTGTTACTTTGGAACCTGCAATATATAGGAAGGCTTCACTCCAAGTCTCTTGCAATAATTAAAATGGGAGAATTTCCATGTGTTTTCCAGTAATTTGATACAGTGTGGAAATAACCAACTTGTGCATGGGATACTCTGTAAACAAAGTACAGATCACAGAAGCATGACTCAATCACAGAGTCCCTGAGAAAACAAAGCAAGCTAAGAAAGAAACAAGCGTAAAGAAAACATTAAATTCATCTGAATGATACTTTCCATTAAGGCTCATGTGTCTGCTCCCCCTGTTGGTAATACTATCAGCTGGAACAAAAGAGAGATGAAACACCGTGTGAACTCAACAGCATGTTAGATCACACCCTTAGAAAATCACATTCCACAGCTTAAGCCTTAAAGAATTTGAGGACAAATACCAAATTCAGCCTGATGCAGTATAAAAGTCAATAGCTGCTAACAGCACCCCACAAAGTAAAACCCAAAGTGAACACAGCCTTGATGAATTTTTGGTTTGTTAAGTGTTATATCTGAACTTCTTAAAAGTTATGCTGTAGCTACTGTAAGCTTCACTAACCAGCTGTTTCAGAAGATGAAAAAGGTATTATCAGCACCTTTTGTATGAATCTGGAGGATTATCTCTGTACTCATTAAGTGCTGAGTACCTTTTTCTATCATTTTTCTGTATTCTGTGCTTGCAAGTGATCTGAGGCTTGATCTGTTGTTCATAAACATCTAGTGGGATTTGAGATACCCTACAGTATTTTTCTTAGTGAGGTATTAGCCCATAAGGGCACATATCTTCTTTATATACAGTGTTACATCTACAAATCTGTATGTGTGGCGTTGGATAACTTATGGCATCTCAAATAGCGTTTGATTCCATGTTTAGGAAACTTTGGACTCAGTCCAGTTCCATCTGACCTCAACGGGTCCAAGTGTTCAGACCAAATGTGTTCAGATGCATTCTCTGCTCATCTCCAAGTCCCCCTGAACACCCTTCGAAGTGCTTTTGGACAGCAGAGGGGAGCACAGGAGAGCATGAACACAGGTGAGCATGCAACACAAGGGCAATGTGCCTCAGCAGAGATAATATTCACAGCATTACATCTTTCCATGACTTTTCTCCACTGCAGGTTCCCTTAATGGGAGTCCAGTCACCAACATCACAATATCAAAAGGCTTTTGACCATACAGTTAAGGATAAAATTAGGTGTCCTGACAAACTGATCTATAGGATCACTAAAGGAACACTAAAGATTAGTGTTCAGGACGTGTTCAATTTCACCCTTGATGGCACTATTTCAGGAACAGAAACATGCCAAAAAAGAGATGATGCTTCCCAGAATGTCATTTCATTCTCATTCTAGTCTTTGTAAGTGTAGCATAACAAATTTCTCTTCCCCCCAAAAAAACCTCTCTGGGATTTCTCCCATACATTATCACATGGAGACTGCTTATTCATAGGTTAAGTAGGGCTAGCATTTTGGTATCTAAGACCAGGTAACCTGTACCATTTGCCTCAGCAACACTAAGAAAATAATTACAAAGAAGTTACAAACTGATGGCTTCAATATGTGTCTGCTTAAGCTAAAAATACTGTCAAGTAACTTCATAATTATTTTACTGGGCCAATGTGATGTGAAGAAAATTCATACAGAGATTTGCTACAGATTCACTTGGCATCTAATGGCCTGTCTTCACATCTGCAGGTATGACTATGAAAAAGGGTACCATTTATTAAACAAAAAAGGTTTAGAACATTGTCCTACCTGTCCATATAGTGACTATCAAAAAATAATCAAATTATGTAACCAAAATCACAAGTCAGAAAAAAAAACATGGCATGCAGCCTCACAGCCTAAGAAAAAACACAAACTGCTATTGATTGATTGATTGATTTGTGCTTCCTCCCACCCCCCCCCACTTTCAGACTCTTCTAACTTCCATTTCTCCAGCTTTCTTTCACAGGGATAGGATTTTTATTTTATAAGAGATTTAATAAAAGCCAAATCAGCCTCTAACATAGAAATTATTTGGTAAAGACCTATAGATCAAAAACTTCATGAGTCAAGACTAATAAAAATCAGATGTTAAATAACCTAAGAAAAACAGAGACATCTTACATTTTCCCAGTTATTGAGCTCAAAGTATAAGAAACTGAGCTATTCAGATGCCTTCAAATTGTTAGGATTTTACTGGGTGAGGGGGAGGAAAGGAGACACATTTGTGCTTTGAAACAAGATTTTATAAAAACTTTCATCAGGAAAAAAAAAAAAAATCGAGAACCTTGTAATCTATTCAGTAGTTCAGAAAAACAAACTATAAATGGAAAGGTTTAAATACACTGGAATACACAATGGAGAATAGTCTCCATCTGAGAGGTGAGATTTGAAACTGCAGATTCAGAATTTCCTGGAGGAGAGTAACCTGTTTTAATACTACTGTAAAAGCAAGCAATAAAATAGGAAGAAGAAATGCCTTGAGAACTCTGCAAGTGGAAAACAAAGCTGAAAAGTACTGAAGCAGTTTAAGCTTCTTGTAACAGCTAGCTCTGGACTACCTATGCCTCCAGTATACTTTTAAATGAACACGTTGCATATCTAGTGTGTGGCAGATAAAACCCCAATTAGGTATATTTAGAATTCCTCTAAAGTTTAAGAAAGATTTTTACCTCAGGGAAACATCTTGTAATTTATTATTTACGAAACAGTTTATATAAAACATACATAATGTACATTCAGTGCTCTCCACTAAAGAAATGGTATTTCAATATTAAAAGGTGCAGGTTGCTGATTTATAAGTTCAAATGACATCTAAAATCTTTGCAAATTATAACCTATAACAGTAGTCTAAAAACCTGCTGATTTAAGATTATCTTCCAGATTTTAAAACCCCATTCCAAAGACAGCAATCGTTAGAACTTCAAGTACATATGGCAGCTCAAGAATCCTTCTTAGGCAAACACTAAGTTTTATTTGAACAGAAAGACAGTAACCCTATCCCTTTGAAGATATCTTTTCAAGTGTTAATTGAGCTTAAGCAGATACAGTCCTGCCTCCCCAAGACTGCTGACAGGTGCAAGGCCAGTAATGTGTCCAAGGAAAAACCACAAGTTTTCATTGCAGCTATTTAAAAATACAAATCTCAAGAGATAAGTTGGTATTCATCAAATTTGTTCCTTTTGCTGCTTCTGTTTTTTACATAGGAGAGTAATAGGTGAAGGGAGTGTGGTGGGGGCTTTTAAAGCCCATGGCAGAACTATCAGGTACTTTACCAAGCAGTCAGAAGGAGAGGAAAAAATATCACTACTACAAGAGGCAAAAAAGTGTGGTATGAGAATAGGTCATTAAGAATCTGTTGATCAGATGAAGCACACTAGAGAATATCTTTGTGTATTGTTTACCTAAAATGTTGTATTTCAAGTAGCGTTAAAGCTGGAGTCCTTGAGACAATGTACTATTGTGGGATTTCACCAGGAATCCCAACACATGGGGCAGCTGAGAACGGAGATATATGTTGCATTCCTTAAAGGAGGACACCACATTCTATGCAACCTTTTAACCTAACAGAGATTGAGGATATTATGGTCTGCTAATACAAAGGTGACGATAAAAAGCAGCCAAAAGAAATAAAAAATGAGATTAGACATAGGGTAAAAAAGTAATAAAGAACTTTTAGGAACAGGTTTTAGGAAAAGGAGATAGACAAGTAACAGAGAAGAGGTAGAAATAAAAATGAAAGTGAAACCATGCCACTGAATTAAAAAGAAAAATAAAAACAAATTCTTAGTGAGAAGGTAAAAGGGGGCCACAGACTGGAAAAGACAAAAAGATTATGAAAACACACACTCTCATAAAATAATATTATTTTGATGTTTTATATAATGTTGACATCTTTCTGTGGGTCCATAAATACTTTCTGCCCAAACTCATAGTGAGAACAGAGTTTTCTAAGAACCTATCTAAATCCTACTTAAATTATGCATCCAAAATATCTTCCCCCTGCAAAAAAAAAACCAAAAACCTAGCATTTTTGTTTGCAAATATTTGTATCAATCTAGATTATGTAATTTTCTTCATATTTTCTGAAAAGTAAAATAATCCCATTTCTAGTATTTTCGTTCAAGAACAGGATAAAAAAGTTACTGTACAGTTGTAAATAATAGTGTATTTGGATTAATATACAAGCATGTCTGAAGAAGAAAATACTAGAAGATGATCTTTTACCTCTTCCCACTCAAAGCTAATTCTTACTATATTTTCAAAAAATGCACATGAAGACTAAGTATAGAAAAATGCGCCAACATTCCTCACCAAAAATAGGCAAAGAATGGGAAGATGAAATTTTAAGAGCAAATGGGGTATACCAGCTGTTCAGGATTTAGGAAGGGAACCCTTCCAGTCTTCAGAACAAAATGTATTACTTCTGTGCTGCGGAAGATTGAGCAGAACCAGGAGCTGAGCTGAGATACTTGGCAAGTGACCCTCTGCTCTTCACGCAAGGTATGTAACCTACTGACCTGCACTTACAGGGACTGGCAAGTCCTAGGCTAGACAGATAGCCTAAATAAATTCCTGCCTAAAGCAGGAAAAGGTTTAGCCATAGTTTGAAATACATTTATTTTATTTCTGCTTGCCAGAATGCAAAAGAGATACCTGACATGGGACTTGAGATGTATTTTGCATCTTACATATTTCAATTGTTTTAACGACCATATACCATATTTGGAAAATGGATTTTTGCTGTATATAGAGGAGAAAACCTATGCCAATTCCAGAGAACTGAAATGGAAAAGGTAGAAAACTCCCAAAGTTCATTAAATATTTACACACAGTAAAGTATTTGCAAACAAATGAAAAGAAATGAGGACTTCCCACTATGCTCGTTCAATATATGCCTATTAAAGAAAATCACCAGAATTCACATTATGCATAAATTCCATTACAATATAACAAGCAATTTCCATGAAACTGTGTTTCACTTACATAATCAAAAATACAATTTCAAAGTAGTGCCACAAAATCATGTGCTGTTTGCTTTTAGTCATTTTCCTTTAGTGTCTCATCTCCATCTACAGACATATTCAAGCAGTTAATGATATGGCAACAAACTAGAAGTCAACTTTACACCGTGATTGCAACTAAAGTAACCTATGACAGGGCTCTTCCCGCCTGGAACACTCTTGTGCAGATAGCATAGTTACACAAGCTCAGCAGTGCGCTCTATCTAATCTTCTCTTTCCACTTCAGTTTGAAACAGAGCAATAATTTCAGATCTCTCTTCTACAGAAGAACGTCTTTGTCCAAATATTATCTGAATAAGATAGCAATATAATTCCACAATTACCGCAGTTGATTATCTCTGGATATATGTTTGGGTCAGCTGGATGACACAGACTAATTAAAATAAATTCTAGTAGCTTGGTTTATGGATTGATGCAGAGGTCAAGAAAAAAAGTGGAACATCTGATAATTTAGTAACAAACTAGGTAAGAATATTTTCTTATTTTTTAGTGGAAGTAATTCTTTAAAATATTTCAACAAGGTAAAGATACACATATAAGAACTGTCATTATTACAAATGGCAAGTTAGAGAAGAATAGTTACAACACAGACTTTTTTATTTAAGATTAATTTATTCTAAATTTACCCAGTGTAGTCCATTGTCCTGAAGCTGAGAGCAACTTCAAGCTAGAGTTCACATTTTGATCATTAAAAAATGCCTGTAATTTTCAAATAAGAGAGTCCAAGTTAATGAAATGAAACATAAATTCATCATTTATAATGACTTGGATACTTTCAAAGCAAATTATAAGGATCCAATTAGTAAGTAGATTCTGTATGATCTTTCAGTTTGGATACTAAATATCACACTACCAAATACATGGGCTTGTAACTTTGTGTAGCCAGTGTCTTTTACATATCCAAGATATCTTCATGTATTTTTATATGCAGTATTTACAGTAAAGCACTTTCAGTCCAACAACACACAAAGAGTTTGCATGAAATCCTTAGAGGTACAGAAAATTGAAGAAAATATGACAAATTTCTATCTCTGTATTCAATGTTGTTGAAGTAAAAAAAAACAACAAAACAACCTAAATATGATTGTTAAATTTACATTTTGTTAATAAATTTGAAGCTTGGAGGACTGTAGAGACACACAAAAATTATTAAACAGATGCAGAAAAATCCGTAAGTTATTGAATGGAGAATATGTTCCACAGTAAGATTTGAAGTATTCAATGTTAATGATTTATCAATTAAAAAAAATGAGACATACATAGTAATATTGGTGGCTGACAAGTTTAAATGATAGATAAGCCGATTAAGAAAACCCATACATATATATATATGCATACAAGCAGAGTAAATAATTATTGAAGAAGCTGCTAAGAAAATGCTGAATTTTTCAGTCTCTGCAACACCAAATCTCTTTACCACCTCTGTGTAATACAGAGGTCAGACTATATAATGTAATGGTCCCTCTGTTCTCAATTAATTCACAGTTACTCAGAGTTCATCACTTCATAGTGATATTTTTACTTTTTTTTTAATTCAAAAAGAGACAAGCATTGAGAAGGTAAGTTTTGTAAACTTCAATCATTTGACATGTTTAGCAGTGGGAGATGAAATATTGGTGTACTTCTGTGTGAATTTCTTTAAAATAGAAAAAGGCTGGATTCTTTATCCAGGATAATATAAAGTAGATGTACAACAAATCAAAGAGTTGTTTTTAAAACAACATATGTTAAAAACATGTTTTTTTTAAAAAACACAGACTGTTATTTTTTTCTGTCTGCAAACATATGAACGCATTTGACTTTGCAGAAAACAAAAGTGGAGGATACAAAATCAGGAAAAGACTTGAGTCCCAGAAAGCTGAAAGCCCAAAATTCCAGTGTAAAGCAATGGTATCCAATAAACTTTAAACTTTTGCATTTTCATAAATGTGCTGCATATGCACATCTATTTGCACAGTGTATTTACTGTGACAAAGCAGTAATAGCTGTGAGCAAGGTGCCAACTGCATGTACACTGTTTAAAGTCTCTCCATGGGTGGACTTCCCAACATTAAATGCAGTGGCCAAGACCAGCATTCAGTTCAGAACCCCATTCTTGGGAATCTTGAATTACTAAATTCTTTCCTCTTAAAACAGAGTAATATTAGTACAGACTAAAATATTTGTACTGGACAATACATTTAACCGACAAAGTAAGTCTTGAGCACCACACCTAAATCACCTACTTTTAAGGAGACAGTGAGAAAGTGAATAGCGTGCTAACACTGCTATAATATTTGCTGTTACTCAGCTTTCCAATGGCTATAATTTCATGAGGAAAAAAAAAGTCAACCTATAATATAAAAAAACTTAGAACTACCGTAACAAATTCATCCTTTTGATAGGGTTTAAACTGCTGGTCAAAACCGAACGCTTGTGCTGTGATCCTGCCTTGCATAGACCTGAAACGGTAAAATGAGATTAAAAATTCTGCAGACATAATAGGTACTAACCCACTCTGTAAATTTCCGTAAGTACACTACATAAAATACTATTCTGACCAATGATTATACTTTTTTACTTTTCATTTTTGTCCTTCTCACTTACAACCGGCTCCCGCCCCTCCTTGGAGAGGCGGGGAAAGCCCAGCTGCTGCGCTGCGAAGCTGAGGTACATCTTGGCTAGCTCTGGAAGACAAGGGCCAGGCAGTTTACGTGCCTGAAAATTACTGAGGAAAATTCCAATTTAAGGCGGCGAAGAGGGAAACAGGAGAGACCCTGGCCCGCCGCCACCAGAGCGGGCGCCCTGAGGGCGCGGTGACGGCCCCAGCCCTCAGCACCGCCCGCCTCCCGCGGCTCCCCAGAAAGGCGCCTCTCGCAGAAGGCTTTCCCCCTCCCACCATTTGTGGAGCCGGTCCCGGATGTCCTTGTCCTCCAGGCAGGGGAAAGCTTTCTGGGGCAGGGGGCGGAACGCGAAGCCCGCTGCGCAGCGCCGATCCCCGGCAGACATCTTCCAGTGCCGGCGGCGGCCCGGCGGTTGCCATGGATACGGAGCCGCTCAGGCGGTGCGCTCCGGCCCGCTCCCGCCGCGCGCTCGGGCCCCTCACAAGCGTTCCGCCGCCCGCCGAGTGCGCGCTCGGCCGCTCCTCGTTCGGAGAGGTTTAATTCAATCACTGCTATAAACCCCCTAATTAAACAGCAGTCCCCTTCCCTCTGCTCCTGCCTATGCACCGGGAAAACTCAGGTTTGCCAAAGGAGAGCCTAGCAGAGCAGCATGCAAAAGGAGGGACTGCCAATGCCAGCTTAATCAACACCACCCCTGACAGCACAATGCCAAACCGAATTATAAAAAGCACAGTTATGAATTATGAAGCTCCAATGAGTCAGGGCTGCTGCTTGCTTCCCAGGGTGTTGGGCTCTTTGGGAATAGCAAGGCCATGCTTTCAAACTCTTCTCAGTGGAAAATTAAGGAAAGTACGTCGTTACTTAAGGAAGTTATTTTTAAAAGTCCAGTAAAGCAAGAGACACCTTGCAAAATTTGGGGAATTTCCTACCCTTTGCAGGGAAAGCAGTGAGAGTTGAAAACTGCTGCACATCTCACGTTATACCCTTTAGCAATCCACCACCCTCCAAAAACAGCTGTTTGCTGCACATCTCCAAAAATGTCATTTTCCCGCTAGTCCGCTGCCCCGTTTCTAAGAAGTTTAGCAGTAGCTTTGTATGTTTCCAATTAAAAAAAAATAAAATTAAGCTGAATCACGTCCTATTTCATTAGAAAGCAGAGGGAAAGGTGCAGTGTGCCGTAACAGCAGGGAGCAAAGCCGAAACTGCGAATGTGCACTTCCTTGCCTCATCAGCCTCTAAAAGATGTCCTACAGATTTAACTTGTAAGACATGTTAGTCAAACAGGCTTGTATCAAAAGACTCCAGAAGAAATAGTTATCATAAGCCTGTTGAGAAACCCCGTTTTAGCATAATTTCAGTAAAACTCATTGCTCACTACATAGTCACTAAATTTTCTAAGAGTGCTTACACCAGTGGGCTGCAGTTCAGCAGACGAAGTAATTCTGGAGCAGCTCGGTGACTAAGAAGATACAGGATAGTCCTGTATATTCTCCATTCTGTTTTCTCCAAGTGTTTCCCGTGTGTTTCCGTAATTTTTTTTCACTAAAATTTTATTTCCAACTAATAAATTATAGAAAATAAAGACATGCTGTACTTCAAGATGTTTAAATGGTAGAGAAAGTTCAAAAGTGGGATAAAGAAAAAGTGTGTGTTTTCTTTTAGCACTTAAATACGATCTGAAACACATTATTATAACCTTATTCTTAGCATGTCTCCACCTACTCCAGCACTACCCCATCTGTTAAATTCCTCTTGCCACAAATATTACTAGCCAGAGATTAAATAGCCAAAGTGAAAGAACTGGTTTGGGCAGGTAGCGATGCTTAGTGACAACTTCCAAACATATAAATTCTCCATTTCAAGTTATGCAGACTCAAATACAAGATTAAAAAAAAAAAAAAGAGCTAAACTTTAGGTCTTTTAGGGCAAAACTTCCTACTGAATTTAGTGAGGATTTTCTCTGATTAAAGTGCTGAATCAACAAGCATATGCTTAAATCTCTTTGAAATCTAGAGCATTTAAGTGCTTTGATGAATCAGGAGTAACGAAATGAGTAAGGACATCAGGACTGTGTCAGGAGACTCAAGACAGGAAGCTCTAAACTATGGGATTAATTTCTTTAATGTTGTGCCATTTACCTAACGCAGTTTTATAATTCAACATTTCCAGTTTTAAGCAGTTTACAATAATAAAATTTAATCTGGGACTTTCAGCTTACACACTGACCACATTATCCTCTGATACCGTTCACAGCAGCCTGAAGCGGAAAGTCAGGCACAGTACTCTTTTAGACACAGACATTTAACTTTTTTTTACAAAATAAGGTTTTTATAGTCTCATAGAAGATATTTGGAGGGTAGAAAATACATTTTTCTGCTGTCCCTCAAACAAAAGTAGTCCCTCACTTTTGACCGGAGTAATTTTCAGCATTGTTTGTTTTCCACATATTTACTTATATGTGATTTTGAAGAGTTTTACAGTCCTGAATAAACCATGGGCCTTAAGTGCAAAGCAAACAAACCAGCCTTTCCATGGAAAACAAAAATCAAATTACAGAGGACTAGACCTGTTGCACCTTTGCAAAGTGCACCAGTCTTTAAGGCAAAGGTCAGCTGGTGACGGAGCAGCAGCCTGTTCCAGTCGGGGAGGTAGCGAAGAACCTGAACAGCAGCTCCTCCCTGCCTCCTGCAGAAGTTTTCAGCATTGCTGAAGGATAGTCAAGCCATATGAATTAGCTGAGTGGAGAAGGAAAAGGATAATTACCAGTATACATCTGTGGAAGAAATTAGTCTTTCCAGTGTTATAATATTTAGGAAAAACCTGATGGGGAGTAAATTAAAATCTAGATCCTTGTCCCTAGTAAGGACTATAGTAAGGAACCCCCCAGAACAGAAAGCACTGTACACTATGGTGAAGCTCAGATCCCAAAAAGATGTATAGGGTATCAATGTCCGATTCTAGGCACTCCAGATTCAACTCTGTGGGAGAGACAAAAACTAATTAAAAATAAATTAGCAAATAGGAAAGACTGTGGTATATTTTAATTCCCCCTTTTGTCCACCTCCACCACGAGTGTTACCGTTCAGTAATCAAAGAATGCAAGGCAGGAGTGATTGTCTGGTCCAGAGCCAGGCTCTGGATCCTCAGGGTGAAGACAGGTACCAACACCTCTGCTTGGAGAGAACTACCAGAAGTTTTCTTTTAAAACACAACCAGAGGGCTCAGGGTGGCCATGTGAGCCCTTTGGTTCATACTATGCAACAAAAGCAACAAAAGGAGATCTGGGGTTTACCCTCTTTTGACATCAGGAAGTCCAAGCTCACATCTAAAGTGCCTCATCTGCAAGGGCTGCTGTCATGTCCCCTGAGTTAACTTTACGCTTGCACTAGCAAGCTTATTTCTGTGTCACAGTGTCAGGACGCTGCAGAGATACTGCAGCCACTTTTTCCCAGTAGTGTGGCTGGCTGCACTTAAGGCTGGTTCTGCTGTGATCTTGGATGAGACAGCTGAGTGGGACAGAGCTGCAAGGCACCTCAGTGGCAGCCTTGTCCTCTGGGCTTGGGAGCTGTGTTTGAGTCCCAGCTGCTGCCCCTACTTCTTGCTGCAGCTGTGTGGACAGCATGCCCGCGCCTGGCCATGAACCCACCTATCCTGAGCATGACCTCAGGCTCAACCTGTCTCATCACTATGGACTGGTCTGGTGATCTGGACTCACGGCTGAATGGGATCACCGTCACCAGACCTGTTTTGCTGTTCTGGTTAAGGTGCTGTGACACAGGGCTGTGTCAGGGAGGGCACTGCCTTACTATCCTCACTGTCCCCACCAGCTCCCAGCTCAGCCCAGTTTACAGAGCAGCCCCTTCTTGCTGCTGCCTGACACTGTATGTGGTAAAATGATGGTTACGTTTATGCTAGATTTGTCCATGTTGCCTGTTTTCATTTAATCAGCTCACCATATCTGAATGACTGTTCCATCAATAACCTCTGCTTTCAAAGGCCATGTTACATGTGGTGCAGCCTATTATAAAGCTTAATTCAAAAAGCAATGCCTAAACAGATAATTTACAATTTGTGCGACAAAAAGTATTTAGAGATAAGTAGTAAAGAAAATGTGTGAGGCTAAATACCAAAACTGAGCTTAGGCATCAAAACAACAAGCAATGCAATGCCGATATTTTTTTTTGTCCTCAAAAAAGAAACATGAGATGCTGGAGCTGCATGTTTAAAATTAGAGTGAGGCCCAGGAAACTCAGCACACTATCCAGGCCAGTCTAGAGGGAAACAAAGAGGATTTGTATTAATACAACTATTATTGTTTTTTTATTGTATTTTTACAATTCCCGTACTCCGCTGGAGATTCACTGCCTCACAGCTCTCCTTTGAAGGCTGGTGTCTGAACACCCTTTCTGTAAATCAGGTACTGGTTGTTATTTCTTTTAAACCCAGGAGAAAAGGGTTACTGAGCTGCTATTCCTCTTTTCAAGAAATACATGAGTAATTCATATACACAAGTAGCAATTGAGATGCCCAGTTTCAGGCTCACCTTGTTCTTTGAGAGCTCAGCGCTATACCTTCTTTCTTCCAGGACTGCAAGCCAAAACCGCACAGCTTACATATGTAGTTTCCCTACACAATTTACATACAAAAACTTAGAAGGCGTCTGGGTAATTGTATCTCAGAAACTGGTTCACCATATAGAAACTAATATTTCACTATTGTAGCTGGACAATATTAACGTGAATTTGTCTCTACAAGTTCTTGGTTAGGGCTTTAGGAGGGAGGGATCAACTCTGGGGCCTGTCCAAATGCCAAAGACTGTTTGTTACTTTTATCCAGTAACTGCTCGGCTAATATGAAATGTTGAAATAATGTTAGATTTAGGCATGCAGTTTATTCAGCAATCGTGTTTTAAATGCTTTTTACAGATTCTAATTGTGTGGTTTTTCATTGTTCTTTGTAGACAACTGTGTAGCCACACTTCAAGGTGTTCTGTTAGCTACCCAGCATAGTTTTTACATGTATATTAAGAACTAAATTTTGCCTATATACATGATTTTGTCTTCATTGATTTTTGATGCTCACATCTCCTGTGTCAAAACCAAATTCTTTTAAGCTGTAACAGTTCCTCTTCCTTCTACATGCATGAGTACAGCAGTACCAGGCTACCAGATGCAGTGTTTTTCTCTGGACAGCGATCAGGGTATTTGCAGAAGTAAGTGAAGTTCTAGATGGTGGAGGCTTGATTCAGTTGCTTGAACTTGGTGTCTGCTGCCACTTAAGATCCCTCAAGGGACTGGAACATCTTCATGGGGCTGTCAGATATAATGGAAAACCTAGAAGAGACCTGGTGGCTGGAGGTCAGGTAGACATTTCAAATGGCACTAGACCTAGAGGTGAGAGCTGAGACCTGTGGGTTTCAGCTTCAGGGATTTCATGCTAAATGTCTACTTGTAGATGATTACAGGTCAACTAAGCTTTCATTATCATCAGGGGAGATAAAGATCTCAATTTAATTGCAATAGCATCATGGAATAGTTAGGGTTGGAAAGGACCTTAAGATCATCTACTTCCAACCCCCCTGCCATGAGCAGGGACACCTCACACTAAACCATCTCACCCAAGGCTCTGTCCAACCTGGTCTTGAACACTGCCAGGGATGGAGCATTCACAACTTCCCTGGGCAACCCATTCCAGTGCCTCACCACCCTTACAATAATGAACTTCTTCCTTATATCCAATCTAAACTTCCCCTGTTTAAATTTTAACCTGTTACCCCTTGTCCTATCACTAAAGTCCCTAATGAAGAGTCCCTCCCCAGCACCCTTATAAGCCCCCTTCAGATACTGGAAGGCTGCTATGAGGTCTCCATGCAGCCTTCTCTTCTCCAGGCTGAACAGCCTCAACTTTCTCAGCCTGTCTTTATACGGGAGGTGCTCTATCCCCTGATCATCCATGATATTCCAACAATTCCATGTCCTTTTTATGTTGAGGACACCAGAGGTACCTTTCAGATTGCCCCAGATACCTCTTTTCCGATTTTCTGGAGTGGCAGTTAGAGCTGAGTCTACTCTAAGTAATGATATATCTGCGAGCTCCATAAAAGTGATACTCTGCTTTGTCTGAGATGGAACTAAAGTTACAATACAAGGATGAACTCCAGCCGTGGCGATGCTGGGTGAATGACTGAAAAAGCACACTTGTCCCTTTTATTGTAAATTTACTCACTATCCCGCTTAGTTCTGTATACCTTTTTCTCTATCTGTACTCTTGATAAAGCATCTGAGACTGTTACCTTCCCCACCAGTATGTTGTACATCTCAGTTATGCCCCCCCCCCCCCCGCTTATGAGCACACTACAGCTATCTCCATGATCCCAGTTCCTGTGCACCTTCCCTCACCCCCTCCCTGCTGTGGCATGTTGTACCCAGCCTTGGATTACTTTGTCCCTTCTCCTCTCACAGAGATTTTTGCATACTATGCTTCTCTCTGTGCCATAGTGTTTGTATCTCACTCACAGCTCCCTCACTGTACATACCAAAGCCAGACGGCTGTTGACTTTCATTAAAAATAGATGGCAGAAATAACATCACTGTCTTTTTCACCATCTTTTCTTCTCTTTTAGAAGGGCTATATATGATAATGTTATTATATTTAAAAGTATTGTTTCTGCATATTTTATATTGGACTTGTGAATTAGAGATGAGCTATAAGCTTATTACTAATGTATGTTCCCTGGGTGCTTATTCTGTTACTTATTCACCTTGATGTTACTTGGCTCTCCTTACTGGTTGGGATTTTATGGGCTTTCCATTTTGGGGTTATCAAATACAAACTTCAGTCTGAGGGCTTTACATGGAGTGATACTGCATTTGAGAAGTTTCTAAAAGGTTTTGGTGAGGAAACAGGAAAGTCTCATTTCAGAAGGGAACCAAGTGTGGTTATCCAGCAGGATATATTTACCAAAAATATTTTTAGGGTGACTTTGGAGAAATGTGTATGTGTTGAAATTACCAAGCAACAACAAAGGGTTGCCTGCAGTATTGTTTTTACACTGAGAGGGATGCATCAGTGATAAATCTCAATGTAGTTTGGCATGAATACTTTGAAATTAGGATATTTAGGACCCATAGAGACCTTGATTTCTTTCCTGCAGTGGATATGAGCTGAGTATTTAAAAACATGTTCCACATGTGCAAGCTAACCATCAATATACTTTGCTTTGAAAAATTTGCCTAGTGAAAAAGAGTGGTCTCAGCTGCTGTAAAGTCAAAGGCTTTGAAGGGTTAAACCCAATTGATAAAGAGGGTGGGGTTAAGGCAAGGAGGGAGGCTATAAACATGTAAGATTTGGAATGTAGCACTGTTGCCTAACAAGACCTCTGTCTTTGACATTAAATTCAGCCTTTTTTTTCAGGGCTGGCAGGCAAAGCAAGTTCTATTGCTCTCTTAAAAGCTGGGAAAGAAGTCATGTGACTTTTGCTTTCATAAGAATAGTTTTTATTGCAAAATCCAGTTTCCTTTGTCTGCTGTTTATACTGTTTAAACAGTTTATGAAGCATTATAAAATATGGTACTCAAATGTTGTCTTCCGTTCAGTCTGACAAGCATCCTTCACTGCATAATCACGAACCTTAACCTAGGCCATCTGAGAGGCTGGCAATCTAAACCCTGAACCAGTTTGTGAGGGTGGAGAAGCTGCTCTGGTTTCAGATTTGTTTACTAAAATTCTGAGATCTTCACTGAACTGCAGTATTTGTTCCTTGACCTTTATAAAATGCCGTATGTTTGGGGGAGGGGGGGTGTTATTTTAAGCTATTTAGTCTAAATTCCTATGCAGATTTTTTCTTGCTATTGTTTTCAGTCATGTAAGAAAATGTAGCCCATTCTATTATGCCTAGAAAGGGGAGGAAAAGATGGGCTGCACTGTGAATTGCTTCTTTTGGGCTTTGGAGGACTGAAGTCAGTTCCCAATATGAATAACCACAAAGCTTCTGTTGCAATTAAGCAAGTAATTTAGCATGAGACCCACAAAGGACATAGAAGGTTAGTGTTGCTGGGCTGAGATGCCCATCAACATCCAGATTCTTGGTTATATGTCTGGGCTACCACTTCAAAATGTGAATAGTTTCCCCCTCCAAAAAAGCCAACTCTAAGCAAAAAGGTGCCTAAACCAGCCAAGGGAAACAGTATCTGACAAAAGAACTATGAATTATGAGAACTGAAGTGTGCCTTTGCCTTTCCACTGAAGTCTCCCTGCTTTCAGTTGAATACTCAGGCCACTAGTTGTGCAGTCATTTTTATGCTCTTCAGCCAACAAGTGTTACGTTTCTACACAAAGATAGATAGTTTCAACAGAGACCGATGGACATCTGTCCTACACTGCTTTGTGATCTGGAAGTTCTAAAAGGTGATACATGAATACACATTTCCCCTGTGGGTAAAATCCAGCTTTATCCAGACAGATGAAAGGATAAGAGTAACACAGTCACTGTCTCTCTTGGTTTATGCAGGATTCTGTCTAGCAGGGCAGTTCAGGGAATGCTTACTCAAGTGGGCTTGGAAAGCCACATAAAAGAGGAAAGTCAACAGTTTGAATCCTGATGCTATTTAGGTGTAAGACAGATGTTTCACAAAGTCAAGATTAATGTCATTGTAAGCTTGTCCATGAAAATAAATACCAAGAAAAGTGTCTTTTTGAGGAAAAATATTTTTTTCCTTTCTTTGAAATTTTCCAGCTGACTGGTTTGCTGCTTTCCTCCACAATTATGACTTCCACAGCAGCCAGTAGACTATTGGCCAAGACATTTATTTCTTGAGGTTATGCCAGTACCTCCTGTCATGGAAAAGGCAGAATATGAGAGATGTTTCATACAATTTGATCTGCTCAAAGTGAGGTTCAGATTCTGACAGAGAGCTGGTGATGATGGGTTCCTTACTAAACATCAGGTATAATGACTGTCCTTGTTCACCCCTGCAAACTGAACACTAGGACAGACAAACATGTCTAGGGACCTACAGATAATAAGTACCTGGAAACGGATTGGCACCCATGTAAATGGCTAAAGCAAAAGGTTCTTGTTATTCTACTCAGCCTAAGAGACAGACTATAGCAGTCAGGACTAATTGAAGAGTGAGGGCAGCTTTCCAAGGTTATCTATTTTGGGTGCATTAAGGCAGAACAGCTAGAAGCCAACAAATACAGGGTCAATTTAGGAAACACTGGTGTTGTCAAAACAAAACTGTCAGCCAGTTTGACGAAAAACCTGACATTTCTACGTGTCCTACAGAAGAGACAGGAAGTAGGTTTGGAAATAGGTAACCATTTTGGTTTGAGTTCCAGCAAGTCTGTAGTTAATTCTCACCTGTTGGTGAGTATGGGGCTTTTTGTCAGTATTTTAAAAAATTATAGGGTTTCTAGTAGTCAGGAAAACACCGTGGAGTCTCCCAGGACAGAGCTGAAAGTCTAAAACTTGAATTCCACAGTTTATGATGGAAGTCACCAAGTATCCACACTTCTTCCTCACCGCCCGGGTGAAGCCCTCATTAGAGTTAGAAATTTTAGGCTCTGGCAACAACAAACAATATAGAGTCTAGAAATTGAGACCTATCTGCACAATAGACCTGTCTTGGATTCACAGACCAGGGAAGACCATCCTTGATTATCCTACCAAGCAGTGGAGTTTTGGTGGCAGGAAACCAGGAGGGGTTTTATTTAGAATTCTGCACAAGTTTTGGTGGAGGTTGTTTTGGTTCATACAGATGGAGATAAACTAATGAAAACCTGCTTATCCAAAACCTCTAGTTACACAACAGTATAAAATATCAGGGAATGTGATTGCTGTGTTACCTTTGCAAACTCCTCCTCATGGACCATTTGGTGGTTTTCTTTTCTATTTGCTATTCTAAGCTGCTGTGTGATTTGCTGTGCGTGTTAAATACTGATCTCCTGACAGCAGAATGCCTCAGAATCCATGTTGAAGAAAGCAATTTCCGTCTCCAGATGCAGGTCCAAGACTGTGAGGAGTGTGAAGCTCTTGTTTACGGGTATGAAATATGTGGCCTAAATCTTGTGCATGTCTCCTGGTAAGTAACCAAATCAGACCTCACCATTTTGCCTACAGATGCCCCTAGATAAGAAGATAAGTACACTAGTTTGCTTCTGTAATTTATCTGGTGAGAATAAATTTCCACCTGCAAAACAATTGAACAAAAAGGCTGCTGCAGATCCACACTAAGTATAGCAGAATAGTATACTTTGCAAGTGCAAAAATTCTTGTAGGATCTGCCCTTATGTTGTCTTCCCACCAGGTGTTTCCATCTCCTTTCAGTCCTCGGGTCTTACAAATCATGCTGTGTAGTTAGAATGTCAGAGTCAGTCCTGCCTTCCCTTCATCTCCATTCTGAAAGAATCAGTATGAAAGAGATGAGCTTCCTCTTAGCCTTCCAAATGAGTGCATATGGCTCAGTTACTAAAGCAACACTGTCCTGATGAGGAAATGACAAGCTTATTCTAAGATAAGAGGTAAGAGTCTCACTTGTTTGTTATTCTGAACAGTATCATTTGAATAAAATGATATGCAAATGCTTTCTTGAAGTGTTTCCAAGAATATATGCCTTTCACTTGGAATAAAAAGGAGCCAAATTGAGCCACAACCTAGGCAAAATGATGAAAACCAATCAGTTTCATCCCCCACAAAAGCGACTTCACTGTCCTTCCTGTTCAGCTGGGACATGACTGGATTATCTGTTTTTATTCCTTAGCAACGAGTCTGAAAGAGGAGTGGCAACATTTTATTTTCATTTTAATGTTTTCTGTATTTCAATGTCTAAATTTTTTTTTTTTTTTTTTTTTGCCAGAGTTTGAACTAAGAAGTGATTGCTAAAGGTTTCAACTTACAAACTTCAAAATCAGAAGTCCTGACAGAAGGTCTGTTTCTTCTGAAGAACACTATTTATGGTGCCTAATATGTCTCACAGAGGGAGCAGTAGTATCATTGCTATTTTCTCTGAAGCAGCGGTTGTCTTCCTAATCATTTTGCAGTTCAGCGCAGGAATATTTAGACTAGAGTGGTAAATGTTTGGATATTAAGGCTCTCTTAGGTAAATAAAAATGTATCGGGGAAGCAACATTTAGATAAAATATTTATATAACAATGGACCAAGATATCCTTGCCAAAATATAGACTAGTTGTGCCAAACATGTGCATACAATAAAAGATTTTGCAATCTGAAGGAGTGGTGTTCAGGGGTTTCAAGCCTGTACTCAAGACACAAGTAAGGGAACCAGAAGGGCTGAGGTATTCATCAATTTTTTTGCCTCAGTCTCCACTGGCAATCTCTCTTCCCCCACCTCTGAAGTGGATGGACCACAAGACCTGGGACTTGAAGACCAAAGTCCTTCCCACTGTAAGAGAAGATCAGGTTCATGACCACCTGAGGAACCTGAATATACGTAAGTCTACAGCACCTAACAAGACGCATCCCAGAGTCCTGAGGGAACTGGCTAAAATAGTTGCCAAACCACTCTCCATTGTATTTGAGAAGTCATGGCAGTCAGGTGAAGTCCCTGGTGAGTGGAAATGGGGAACACTGGACCCATTTTTAAGAAGGGTAGAAAGTAGGACGCTGGGAACTATGGACCTGTCAGCCTCACCTCTGTGCTTAGGCAGGAAGATCATGGAACAGATCCTCCTAGAAGCTATGCTAAGGCACATGAGGGACAGGGAGATAATTCAAGACCGCTAGCATGGCTTCACCAAGGGCAAGTCCTGCCTGACCAGCCACTCTCTGATGGAGTGGCTACATAAATTGACAAGGGAAATATTGCAGATACCATCTAACAAAACCTTGCACAGCTGCTCTTTGGAAGATAAGAAGTACTCAAAATGTAACAGACTTGTGAGTGGGAGTGCAAGGAAGACGTTCTTTAGTGTGAGGGTGGTGAGGCACTGGAATGGGCTGCCCAATGAAGTTGTGAATGCTCCATCCATGGCAATGTTCAAGGCCAGGTTGGACAGAGCTTTGGGCAACATGGTTTAGTGTGAGGTGTTCCTGCCCATGGCAGGGGGGTTGGAGCTAGATCTTAAGGTCCTTTCCAACCCAAACCGTTCTATGATTCTATCTGGACTTCTGTGAGGCCTTTGACAACGTCACTCACATCTTTGCATCTAAATTGAAGAGATACGAATGTGATGGGTGGATAAAGAGACGGTTGAATGGTTGCATCCAGAGGGTAATGGTCAACAACTCAATGTCCAGATGGAGATCAGTGACAAGTGGTGTCCCTCAGGGGTCTGTATTGGGACCAGGATTGTTTAATATCTTCACCAGTGACATACACAGTGGGATTGAGTGCACCCTCAGCAAGTTTACAGATGACACAAAACTGAGTGATGCAGTTGACACTCCCGATGGATGGGAAGCTATTCAGAGACTTAAATGGGCTTGAGAAGTGGGCCTATGTGAACTTCATGAGGTTCAACAAGGTCAAGTGCAGGGTCCTGCACCTATGTCAGGGCAACCCCCTGTATCAGTACAAGGCTGGGGATGAAGGGATTGAGAGTAACCCTGAGCAGAAGGAGTTGGAGATAATGGTGGATGAAAAAAGCTGGACATGACCCAGCAATGTGCGCTGGGTCAGAATTGGCCAGAAGGCCAATCCTGGGCTATACCCAAACAATTGACCAGAAAGCCAATCCTGGGCTATATCCAAAGAATTCATAGAATCATAAAATAGTTAGGGTTGGAAAGGACCTTAAGATAGAATCATAGAATCATAGAATAGTTAGGGCTGGAAAGGACCTTAAGATCATCTACTTCCAACCCCCCTGCCATGGGCAGGGACACCTCACACTAAACCATTTCACTCAAGGCTCTGTCCAACCTGGCCTTGAACACTGCCAGGGATGGAGCATTCACAACCTCCCTGGGCAACGCATTCCAGTGCCTCACCACCCTTACAGTAAAGAACTTCCTCCTTATATCCAATCTAAACTTCCCCTGTTTAAGTTTTAACCTGTTGCCCCTTATCCTATCACTACAGTCCCTAATGAAGAGTCCTTCCCCATCATCCTTAGAATGATAGAATCATAGAATAGTTAGGGTTGGAAAGGACCTTAAGATCATCTAGTTCCAACCCCCCTGCCATGGGCAGGGACACCTCACACTAAACCATCTCACCTAAGGCCTCATCCAACCTGGTCTTGAACACTGCCAGGGATGGAGCATTCACAACCTCCCTGGGCAACCCATTCCAGTGCCTCACCACCCTAACAGGAAACAATTTCCTCCTTATATCCAATCTAAACTCCCCCCTGTTTAAATTTTAACCCGTTACCCCTTGTCCTATCACTACAGTCCCTAATGAAGAGTCCCTCCCCAGCATCCCTGCAGGGCTCCTTCAGATACTGGAAGGCTGCTATGAGGTCTCCACACAGCCTTCTCTTCTCCAGGCTGAACAGTCCCAACTTTCTCAGCCTATCTTCATACAGGAGGTGCTCCAGTCCCTGATCATCCTCGTGGCCCTTCTCTGGACTTGTTCCAGCAGTTCCATGTCCTTTTTATGTTGAGGACAACAGAACTGCACCCAATACTCCAGGTGAGGTCTCACAAGAGCAGAATGGCGGGGCATGATCACCTCCTTTGACCTGCTGGTCATGCTCCTTTTGATGCAGCCCAGGATACGGTTGGCTTTCTGGGCTGCAAGCGCACACTGCCGGCTCATGTTCATTTTCTCATCGACCAACACCCCCAAGTCCTTCTCTGCAGGGCTGCTCTGAATCTCTTCTCTGCCCAACCTGTAGCTGTGCCTGGGATTGCTCCGACCCAGGTGTAGGACCTTGCACTTGTCATGGTTAAACTTCATAAGGTTGGCACCAGCCCACTTCACAAGTGTGTCGAGGTCCCTCTGGATGGCATTCCTTCCCTCCAGCGTATCAACCAAACCACACAGCTTGGTGTCATTGGCAAACTTGCTGAGGGCGCACTCAATCCCACTGTCCATGTCAGTGATGAAGTTGTTGAACAAGACCTATCCCAACACCAATCCCTGAGGGACACCATTCGTTACTGGTCTCCAGCCAGACACTGAGCCATTGACCACAACTCTTTGCGTGAGGCCATCCAGACAGTTCTTTATGCACTGAGTGGTCCATCCATCAAATTGATGTCTCTCCAATTTAGAGACAAGGAGTTGGCCAGAAGGCCAATCCTGGGCTATATCCAAAGGAGCATGGGAGGGGATTCTCTCCCTCTACTTTTCTCTGATGAGACTTCACCTGGAGTACTGCATCCAGCTCTGGAGTCCTCAGCACAAGAAAGACGTGGTCATGTTGAGTAGGGTCCAGAGGGGCCATAAAAATTATCAGAGAACTGAGCACCTCTCCTATGAAGACAGGCTGAGAGAGTTGGGGTTGCTCACTCACCACTTCCCATCAGCAGGCAGGTGTTCAGCCATCTCCAGGAAAGCAGGGCTACATCATGTGTAATGGTTACTTAGGAAGATAAAATGCCATAAATCAGAACTTTCCACTCGTCCTCCTTCTTTCCACAGCTTTATATGCTGAGTATGATGCCATATAGTATGGGACTGTATCTCTTTGTTCAGCTGGCGTCAGATGTCCTGGCTGTGTTCCCTTCCAACAACTTGTGCACCCCCAGCCTACTCACTGGTGGGGTGAGGAGCAGAAAAGGCCTTGACTCTGTGTTAAGCACTGCTCAGCAATAGCTAAAACATCCCTGTGTTATGAACACTGTTTTAGCCCCAAACCAGGTACTATGGAGAAAATTAACTTTATCCCAGTGAAAACCAGCACAATGGCCTTTAAAGGTCCTTCCAACCCAAACTGTTCTAGGATGCTAGGATTTTATAAGATAAATTTCATTATGTTGGAAGCACTGAAGGTCATGTTAGATGTGTAAAGTGGCCCCTGCATGGAAGTATTCAGATGTTAACAGAAAAACTTCAAGCTCATTGGCATCTAGTTCCCTAAGGAAATTGAAGAAATAGAGTTAACTTATCCCCATTCATTATGCAGTTAGCAAGCAACTTAAAAGGCTGGCAAGTTCTACCTCTTCCCCTCTGGGGAAAAATAAACATAAAATTAAAGCGAATGCCCTTCTTAGGTTCCTGTTTATTTTGAATGTCTTCCTTATTGCAGACTTTTACCAAAATGTTGATTGCATCCTAGTGAAGCATTGATAGTAAACCTGAACACTCCTTGCAGAACAGACAGATTTCTCAAGCTCTCATCCTATCACTGGACAAAAGCCCTCAGCTAGACAATACTTGATTTGTGGGAAAGGCGATGTTAAAAGCCCTAAATTGGCGTTAAATGGAATCAGAATTGTTGGCTCCTTTTCATATCATTGAACATACAGACTGCTTGGCTGTGTTTATACTGCTGAGTTGATTCAAGCCTCGAGGCTGAATAGCACTGACTGGCTTGTGTCCACACTTCACAGGGTCAACTCCCTCTACAACTGACTTCTCTTAGTGACAACTGGTCTAAAGCAGAGTCAAGGAGAGATGGAATTAAGCAGTGTGACATTAAGTGTAAATGCCTGAGTTCATTACCTGGTCCTCTTTTGCTGAGCAGTATAGATATACCCTGAAATAAAAAAATATCAAATTGCTGTGAAAACTCAAAAAACAAGCAACCAGAGCAACAGTGAGGATGAATCCATTAGATGTGTGAGTCGACAGAGGTACATGTCACAGCCTAGGGAGCGGGATCCTCCCTAGGATTTTCAGTAATATTCATGTCTGAAGAAGCAAAGCAGACTTATTTCTCAAGATCATGGTCACAACAATCATGTGTCACAAAGAACTCTGCTGCAGCCATGCATACAAGGATCACATATACATTGGCATAGTCTATGGGCCATGCCTGCCTGTACCCAAGGGCTGGCTACCCCTCCTGCAGGTGTATACATACACATATACATACGTGAGACAAAATTCATACACATGCAACATAGATATACATATAGATATATGAAATAGAACCATCACTGCTCTCCAGTTTGTATAAAAGCAGCTTGTGCTGTGGCACCCAGTGTAATTTTAAATTGTTGCTAAGAAATCTTCCCAACAGTGGAGCCATTGATTTAAATATGGTCCTTTTAAGATGTTGCCCTGGTCTGCTGTTGGGAAGCTGCTTCACAGGCTGCCAGATACATCTTTTTGTTGTATAACACCAAGGGTGGCTTAGGAGATGAGGCTGTCTGAAATCCTGGTTAGTCTGGGAGAAGCCAAATCCAACATGAATCACATACTGTATCTTCATGCAGTGTGGGGTGGGACACTGGCACACACCATCTCTCAGCCTCTGCCTAGTTCTTCCCAGGCCAGAAACAACTGAGATTGCTCCAGAATGGAGCTGGAGAGTGAACTAACACTTATGCAACAGGGACATTCAGGAGATAAGACTTGGGCACAAAACTCTAGCAGACACCAACAGGACAGTATAGATGTACTTTTTGTTTACTAAATTTGAGGTAGCATTTTTCCTATGTGTTATATCTTCTATCTAGAGTAACCCAAACCTTTATAGCAGTGTTGGTCAGGTTGGATTGGGGAAATTATTTAGATAACATTGAAAATTTTGCCTTGAAAAACTGAGTCAAGAGACTAAGAAGGTGTAATATCAGAACTCCAGTCCAGTTTAATATTGAACACGCAATATATTGTTTTCACTCGATATGCTCATAGTGTGACATAATACTGAAATACAGCCAATTGTCTAATATTGATGGCCAGATTGTCTTTGTTAATGTTAAACCATGTCCTAGCACAGAGATGATCTGCCTGCCTTATGGAAACTGTAACCCACATTCACATGACAGTATGTCTAAGCGAATATATTTCATTAGACTTTTAAACCACCTCTACGGCTAACTGGAAACATGCAGTAATGCAGGGAATGGGCTAAGGCACTGAGCTGCAAAGGTCTATAGAGTTTAACTGGAGGCACAGTCCCTGGTGTGGTATGGGATGTGCCACCTAGCCCTTTCCCAGGCAATGTCGAAGCCCAGCTGAGGTCCTGGCACAGTCCTGGGACTCTTCCTAAATGCAAGGTATACAAAGCCACCTGCTCTATGTGGAAAGAGAGTTTAGCTGTAGAATGCCACTTGCTTTTGGAGCTAGATAATTGGCTCTGGTCTATTTTATTTACTGATAAAGATGTAACCGAACTGATCTATGCAGAGTCAGCTTAGCTTCTGTACACTCAGTGGACATGTTAAGAATTAAAATGCAGAGATTTCAAACTTCCTTGGTTTAGGTTTGGAAACAGATTTTTTACATTTACTTATGGAATCCCAATGCTTCAGTTACTAGGATAAAGGAGAATTGACTGCAAGTGAACAAAGTTGTATCTACAGGGACACAGCCAGTTTGGCCAGGATATGCCACAGGTGCATATGCTTTGATGAACATCAAGTTCTCATGTTATACATGCTTTTATAGATAACTTGGGTAATCTTATCTTAAGATCTAGCTTAAAACCCCTCAAACAACACAACAGTGTGCTGAGAGAAAAAGTGAAGAAGATCAGTAGATCTCTTCTGAGTCTGCCCACAGGTCATCTACCTTTTACACAGTGCCTGTGTTTGAGCTAATCTCTAAATTCTCTTTCAAGTCATTAGAGACACATAGGTACTTTTAGAGACTGATTCATCTGACCTATTTTAGATAAATAGGGGCAGATGAATCATACCTTAAAATTGTCTACTTCTCTCCAGTTGTTATAAAGGAAGCACATGGCAGTTATCTTACACATAATTTCTACACATCTGCAGGAGACATAAAAAACTTCTAATTCTTCAGTCTACAGTGGTACCAAACAATGATGTTTAACATTTTCTTCTGAATCTTTCTGAATCAATCCACCCACAGCAGCAGTAGACCACCAAGGTGGAGCTTTCGTGGTGGCCAGGCAGTGAAGGTGAAGACCTCAGTGGGTTGTGGGTGACACATAGTGGCCTGGGGGCAGCTGGGGGCCCTCCTTAGCACCCAGAAAACACAGTGGCCAGGACCTGGGGGGACTTGGGCTCTGCTACAGCTGCAGATTTACGGCATGTTAAACCTCCAGCTACCCAGCTGCCAAAGGAAACATGAGCAGCCACAGTAGTTACATTCTTTATAGGAAGTGAATAAGCACAGAAGGGCCATCTGATACCCCACATGCTAATGTGTGAGTACTGTCTTATTAAGGACAAAAGAGATCTGAGGAACAGGCAGAGATGTCACATCTAGTACTTCTGCTTTTTAAAATATGCTAATAACTTCATCTTCCTTAACACTTCAGGTTTTCTCTTCCCTAGAGAAAAAGAAAACAAACAACAAACAAAAGCCAACAAACCCAAGAGTAACTTCTAGACTCATTTGGTTTAATATATTTTTCATGTAATAATACCAGAAGGATCTTAAAATGCTGTCTTAATTATAGGCCAGATGTTGTATACAGTGCCAAGCTAAATTGATAGGACTGTTCAGGGTTGTAAGTGCTGTGCCACAAAGTTATGTGTTTGTAGTCAGCTCTCAGGGGGAGGGTAACATGGCTCCTTACCACTGAGAGAGAATTTTAACCAAGGCAGACAGGGAAAATCTGTATGATTTTAAGAATTACGTTATTTTTAAAAATCTCTTTTGCATGACTTCTGGAAGGATTTACGCTTTGCTATTCAGGAACCGAAATAGGCGTTTCCATTGGATTCACCTTGATCTGCTGCAATGTGCTCTGTACAGTTACTGCTCTTTTTGGGTGCTGTTCAAGTAGAGGGTTTGTACTTGGTTTATAAACCATACCTGAGATGTTATGTCGACCTGGAATGTGGACACCCAATTTCCATTAAAGTGACTGGGACTTTGAACCCTGTCCCTTCAGGGGAGGCCTAAACTGAAAATAAAACAAGCTGCAATCAGAAATTTTTGAGTTATTCACCTATAGCCACCTCTACGTATCTGTGCAGTCACTGTCCTGACACGCAGTTTCCGTGTTGGAAATGGTCTCAGTGTGGTGTTTATTGTACTGCCATCTCCTCTCCTTTCCTGTCATGTCCTCATAGCCAGGAAGAGCATAAACCATCTACCAGGTCTGTGGGAAGCGTGGGGTTGGGTGGGTATTGTGAGCGTACCAGGGCTCTCTCTTTTCGCAAGTATGTATTTTCTATCCAATTACTTCTTTGAATATGCCCTGTCTAACAGCACATGAGGATAGCCTGGCAAACAGCACTGCTGTGGTTTTACTTCCAGTGTTACCCAGGACAAGGCTTGTGAGTCAGAACCCTAAGGTGCACCAGGTCCCAGCCCAGCGTGTTAACTAACACTGTCTGGGCTGTGAAGTAGAGCTGAGCCATGGGGATGTAAATCTCCAGAGATAGAGAGGTTGGATAGATGAGGCCTGTGACTTCCTAAGTGGTCTAGGGTATTTAGAGCCCAAATCTACACGTCCCTGCATATATGTGCTCTGAAAAATGAGGTACCTTTAAAGTACACCCAACAGATGAAGTAACACGGAGCACACATCAGAGCAAAGGGGCACAGATGAAGTGGGTCTGGTTGACTTTTGTGTAGGGGTCTAATGATCAGAGCAGTCCCTCAGACAGTTTGCCGTAACAATTTGCTTTTACTAACAGGATCCTTTCTGCAAGTTTATATGTTTCAGAATCAAAGCGTGTGGATCTGATAATATGGTTCTTATCATTTTGGTTGAGTGTGTGAATACAAAATATGATTTATGAAAACACGTTGTGGAGCTTAATTACAAGCTAAAGTCAGAAGGTTCTGCATAGCATCCTCCTGCATAAACTCAGCCTTGCTCTTCCCACTCTGGGAATAGGTCCTCAGAAACATGGAAAGTGCACTTTTCAGCAGGGTGGCTTGGTGGTCAGCTGGTAAGTGCTGCAGTAGGAAGGTGTGAGTGGAGAGCTTTCCAAGAAGGGAAACACGGAGGACAAAACTATTTTTATTCTGAAGATTTAACATAGGATGCATTGCTTTAAGCATTGCTTCCTCAGATCATTGCACCTTGACAGAGCCTGAGTAGCTGGAATAGACAAACTCTTGATTGTGTCTTCCAGCTCTTTGTACCAGAGGAAGTGTAAAATGGTAGAAATCAATAGCGCTTTGGATAGGAAACTTGTAAAGGAGAACTTACTTGATGGAAAAAAAAGATTTATGGAAAGTGTGGCTATTGTGGGGGATAAAAAATAGTTAATAAATTGGGGGGGGGGGGGGGGGGGAAAGGTTCACATTTTTCTGCCACTTAACACTGAACGTTCAGCCAAAGGGAAAAAGGTATGGATTAAGAAGAAGACTGCCAAAGTTAGTTAAAGCTTATCATTCACATATTGCCTTAGAAAATGTCATCCATTTCTGTCCTAATTATGCCATATTTGGTCTGTCTGGCATTCAGCAGCAAGTCATTAGCAAGATAGAAAAGCTGCTAGTGCAGCGCAGTCTGAACCCTGACAGGAAAAGCTTACAAAACAATGAATAGCACAGAAAAAGTGAGCAAGATGTTCCTAGCTCCCCAGACCCACCAGAGAGCAGAGGTACATGACATGCAGCTGAATCCATTTCAAAATCTGTTTAAAAAATGAAGGTAAAAAAAAAAAAAGCTCTATAACAGAGAGGCCAGGAGCTGATTGGAAGGATGTTGCATTATTTCTTTTAATCTCTACAAGGGGTTCAGGCAGAGGAGACCAGTCTAGCTACAGTCCCACATCAGGACAGAGGGATGATCTCTGTTGCTAATTCAACATGAAAAGACTCAGCTGTTGTACCTTTACTGGGGAGAAACCGTCTTATTTTCACAGAATAAATCAAACATACCAAAGACATCGCTGTCAATCTTCACAACACCCACTTTCCCCCATGCTACTGCTCTGCACGGTGTTACTCTCTTTGTTTCTATGTATGATGTGGCTGATCAGATTCCCTGCAACAGTAGATGCTCTTTAGCAGCATTTGCCATGATGGCTGCCATGGGAAGATTTGCCTCAAGTGTTTCTGCTGCCCTGTCTCCTCACCTACTCTCAGCTGTTTAATATATGCAAACTGGCCATCAAATCTGGGGTTGAGCAGCCTCTCCTCCGACATGTTCACCAGCTGCCTGGGAAAACAGAACTTATGGGAGTATTACTACAGCACTCAATATTTGACAGGACCGTGAATAACAGGCTGATTGCACTGTGTGCTTATTTATACCAGCAACAGCACAAAAGTCATTGCAGGTGGAATTGGGAAGTCAAACGCCTTGATAATGATAAAGTGTCCATGTTTCACAGGAGAATGAAAAAGCGGTGATGACAGCTGGGTGGCATTTAGTGACTTTGAAGCCAGAAGACTCCTGTATTCCAGATATGCTGTTCTTTAATCTCCTAAGAGCTGTGCTGGATTTTGCTGCGCTCTGTGTGACTTCATCTTTTGTTGTGACACTCCGAGACAGCCTCCTGCTGAGGCAGCAGAATTGGACTGCAGGCTTCAGAGCCTGTTTTCTACTGGTCAGACTGGAAAAGAACCTCTATTTCCTTCTTACTGGTGGTCAGACAAAATTGTCCAGCAGCATTATTGAAATATTAATTAATGTTCTGCATGCATGATGACTACTCGACTGTCAGTGAAGAGGAGGTTCCAGGCCATGTCTTTACATCCCTTTATTTAGCAGAGAGGCTCTGGGGTAGCAGGAGGAAAAGCAGCTCTCAGGATTTTATTGTTATTCCACCCACTAATGGTTCTTCTGCTCTCGAAGACCATTCTTTCAGTGATTATGTATTATTTGCAAATAATAAGCTATCTTAGAGTGACTCAACTGTCAGGAAACATAAATATGTGAAAAGGCATTTTAAGCCGTGCCTCCATAAATCTTTACATGTAATAAGCTTGAGTGTGAGGTTTGATCCTGTAATCATTTTGAGACTTATTAAGGCCAGAAACATAAGACACTGTAAATGCAGATTGAGACCACTCTATGTTTGACTAGCTATTTTCCTGAGAACTTTCTGACCTAAGTGTGTGACAGAAGCTTTCTTTTTTAAATAACTTTATGAATGTTTGCTGGCATGGCAAACCAAAAGAGCAAGATACAATAGCCTCTTGGTATAAATCTCTGTTAATGAGATCAGGACTAGAAACCTCATTGTTCAACTCACATTCTGTCTGAACGCAATCTGCTTCTCAAATTATAAATCAGGGGCAAGACACTGTACCATTGTGTAACCCTACACCCCAGCTCTGGAATGTTTCCTAGTCACAAGAGGATTGTCATCATTTCATTTACCAGAGAACTATCAAACAGGCTTGGGCCATATTTGGCCTACAACCCCCTCTCAAATGAAGACAAATCCCCCCTTCGTAGCAGGGTATTTTTGCAGCAGCAGCATCAGCACAGAAGCTTGCATTATAGTGTGCCACGTCCTGAAATCGCAAAACAAAAACTATTGTGTCTATCACTCTCAGAAGCAGCGCTAATTGCTAAGGATTAAGAATTTGTTTATATATGCCCTATATATGTCCATCCATTTAGAAGACAAGCACACATATGTGTAACAAGATCATTGAATTGGAAGGTTTAGCTGTGTCTGCAGAGGCATACTGTGCGTGCAATCCTCTGCTGTCCCACAAGCACATTCTGCTTCGGAAAGCAGATCCCTTCTGATGGTCACAGGCAGTCAGAAAGAGGGACTTAGTCCCAGGGTGCAGATGGTGCAGTAATTTCAAGAGGTCTGAAGGACATAATTGCTTTCACATTTTCATCCAGTTTTCTAGCAATCCAAGAAAAAGGGGGAAGACTTACTCTATTAAGTCTGGTTTAGGAGCTGTCGGAGAATTCCCAAGCTTGCTCTTCAGCTCCACCAGATGTAGGCCATGATACACTTAACCCAAACGCCCAAGCTCTCTGTTCAGCCAAGCCACCTTTCATTTCAGGTAGGACTCAGTCTGCAGGAAGCAAATGAGGGTCACCCTTAGCAACCTGTGGTCTGCCTCCCTAGTTCTGACTGCTGTTAAGAGTAGTATCGTAAAAGGTACATGTAAATACTTGTGCTTCCCCCCATACTCCCAGCTGGAACCTCCCTGAGCTGTTAGCTACTGAGACCATCTATGTTGGTACTGCCACAGCAGCTGTGCAAAGCAGCACCACACAGCTCTGTTCTCCAAAGGGAGTCTGTGGGCATGGGCTGGCTACAAAACAGAGGTCAGTGTTGCGACACAGATAGCTAAGAGAAAATAACTCCAGCAAACCAACCATATGATCTCTAAGGGTCATGTTTTCCAGTGCCAAACCCTTTGCCTACAGCTAGAACAGTGTTCAGACCACTTAAATAGATCATGCAAATGCTTTTTGCTTTTTATTATATGGCCAAACTGAGAAATCAGAAGGGGAAATAATTTCTACTGGCAAGAAATTACCAAAATATTTAAATAGACCTGAAGAAAAACATTTCACATAGCTAATCTGATCAAGCTGATTTTAGACTCAAAACCTGATACTGAAGAAAAATGTCAGACTTTTAAATACAAACAGAAATATTTCAACTTCAGTGATTTTTTTTTTCATTAACCAAAACACTTTGCTGAGTAGTAAGTTTATTCAGAGCATTTTCTTCTTTAGAAATAAATGTTTTCATTTATTTCAGCTTAATGTCACAGTTCTTCAATGACCATCAAATAACAGACAATGGTCCATTCTAGTGGCATTTTTACCTGACTGCATCATGGCAGGGACACCTCACACTAAACCATCTCACCCAAGGCTCTGTCCAACCTGGCCTTGAACACCGCCAGGGATGGAGCATTCACAACCTCCCTGGGCAACCCATGCCAGTGCCTCACCACCCTCACAGTAAAGAACTTCGTCCTTACATCTAACCTGAACTTCCCCTGTTCAAGTTTAAATCTGTTTCCCCTTGTGCCCAGTCCCTGATGAAGAGTCTCTCTCCAGCATCCTTGTAGGCCCCCTTCAGATACTGAAAGGCTGCTATGAGGTCTCCACACAGCCTTCTCCTCTCCAGGCTGAACAGCCCCAACTTTCATTTGCTCCAGTCCCCTGATCATCCTCACGGCCCTCCTCTGGACCTCTTTTTTTTTTTTTTTTTTTTCTCTTTTTCTCTTTTTCTTTCTCTCTGTTTCTTCTTTTCCTGTCACTCTGAAAGAACATGAACTATTGGATACAGATTAAAGAAAAATGTTGAGCAATTCCTTCCTTCTCAAAATAAACACAAAGTTAATATATACAATAATAGAGACTTTATATGTAGATTTCTGTCACCCACAGCCACTTCTGTCACCTGGATCATTGCCACCATTGTTGCTGGCTTGGGATTTATATTCAGTATTGAAGGAATCCTGTGGTTATGATTTGAAATACAATTCCAAAAACACTGTGGAGTCATTGCTAGTTATATGGGGTCAAATTCACTCTGGGTGAATTATCTCTTACAAAAGCAGCGGTGTTGGAGCAAGAGTCGTTATGAGCCAGGCCATTATGGATATTCTGATGAGAATGACTGAAGGATACAGAACCTCCCGTATACTTGATTGAGCAGATTGAAGTGTTTCAGTGTGTTTGATGACAAGAGAGGCTGATTATTTCCACCCAGCCATAGCCATGTTTTAGGTGGCAGTCCTCCTACTCACTCTGCCCGTATTTTGCTGATTACTAACGTGCATTGTCATTCCCCTTTGGTCTGCAGAATCTGACAGCAGCACTCATGTTCTCCCTCCCCAGCAGGAGGTTTACTACAGCTTCTGCCACACAGCTCAAGACTTGTGTACTGAATACTGGCCTTGTGCAGGTAAATGCATATTTCAAGGGAGCCCTTTAGTCTCAAATGCTTTGAGGTACCCTCAGTCCTAACAGCCTGTGTCTGTACAGAACAGCAGTGTTCACTGCTGCAATTTCACACCAAAGTTTGCTGTCATAAAGGCTCACTTGTGCCCCTTTTGACTGCAAAACAGTGTTTAAGATGCTTGAAACATGGAGCACAGCTGTCAGTCATGGCTCTGCAAAGGCCTTCATCCCTTCACATGGCTGATGTTCTGTTAACCAGTGAATCCGGTAGCTACAGAACATACTTCTTCCCAATGAAAGCAACTTGGCCAGGAGCAGTGGCTGAAGGAGGAAGGTCTCTGGCCTCTCCCAGTCTCCCTCTTCTCTCCCATTACCACTGCAGTTCTTGCCACCACCAGGACCTGATCAACCAGCACAGGTAAGGCCCCTGCTGCCTGATGCCCCTGGCTGGCAGAAAGCTCCAGAAGAGGATGGAGATTCAGAGTCTTGTTCAGAAACCCCAGGCTGCCATAGCAGCTCCAGCTCTAGTCCAACCAGTCCATGTCTCCCTGCCTGTCCCTGCCAGCACTGAGCACATACATAGTCCCTGTTTGGCTGAAGCTTCACCAACCCCACATCCACAGCACCCTTGTGGAATCACCACTGCCTCAAGAGCCAACAGCAGGCAGAGCCCCTTCTTGTCCTGAAGAGAAGGCCCCAGGTCCATTGCCTCCTGCCACCTCAGAACCACGCTGCAGGCACTGGGGTGGGTGGTGGCTGCCAGCCTGTGATGTAGAGGCAGATAATATTTCTCCTGGCATCTTCTGCTGCACAGGTGATGCAGGAGAAGGTGGACCTTGGCAAGGGTGCTATCACACACTGCAAACACATGATGGGGTGTAAAGATGGTGTTAATTCAACCCCTTTCTTCTAACCCTGGCCTTGCCCTGGCAGTGTCTGCCCTCATCTGGCTCTGCTCCACTGCCATTTGCAGCCCATTTGGGACATTCTTCCTGACTGCTGCCTTGTATCATAGAATCGCAGAATAGTCAGGGTTGGAAAGGACCTTAAGATCATCAAGTTCCAACCCCCCTGCCATGGGCAGGGACACCTCACAGTAAGCCATGTCACTCAAGGCTCTGTCCACCCTGGCCTTGAACACTCAGCTATTGTAACTTGTCCTGAGTAAAACTGGAATGGGTTTGTCATTACACAGCCCATCCTGCCACGGAAGAGCTATGGAGCTGCCATCTCCTGCTGAAATCTTGCCTTCATTTGATCCTGGAGCCTTACTGCTTTCTTGCAAGCCTGGCTTTGTGCGGTGCTCATCACAATCAAGCTTTCTGGGGCATTGCAGTCATATAAATAAAAGATTATGCCACAGGTAAATTTCCCCAGTAAACCCATGATTTATGCATGGGGCAGTTTACTCAGTGTTGCAGCTCAAGAAGCAAATGAGACTAAGGAGGGTGTCTGAATGTAAAGCAGTAAAATCTTTGAGAGAAGAAGAATGATTTTTGTGAAATATGAAAGTTTAATTTTATCCTTGAAATATCAGGTTTGTGCTCTGAATTCCCTGTGCAACTTCATGTGACCTGTTGGCCTTTAGCCTTTTGCTTAAAGTACAGTTGGTCACATGGGAGAGATGTGCTGAGGATACATGGATATTTCTGGGGATCATTGGCATGTAAAAGCATGGAGGTGTGCTTTCACCTGAAACCATCCCTACAGGCATTCAATCATGTTGAAAATCTGGCACAATGGTGCACATTTAGAGCAGCTTTGTGGGTGTTTTGTATTTAAGCTTTAACCTGGTTAAAGTTTTGTGTTAACTTTAACCTGGTTTTCATGCTTTCTTTTCATACTAAAATGTCATTGTAGAAAGAATATGAACTAATTTCTTTAAAAGGCAGGAAAAATGGTAGGCAGAGGAAAGAGGTTTTGAAAGAAATCAAAAGTACACAAATTCTAGCATGTTCACATCTAAACTAGATAGATTTTAAGAGTTACTTCTCCTCATACTTGGAAAATAAAATTAAGCCTTTTATTTTATTTCCAAATAACCCTCAGCTAATGGGAACAAAAGCCTTTGTCAGCTCTTTGCAAGTGCTCAGAATCCAGGAGCTACCTGTGGGTCGCACACTCTTGCAGTGCATGTTTGTGGTGCCTGAGAGTGATACTGGCTGGACACCTAACCAACAACTAGCCTTCAGCATTGTCAAGAGAGCCAAAGTGATCTAAGAAACAAGGTGATTGTCTCCGAGTTGAAGCCTATGACCCTAAAAGAAATAACTAATTTGAAAATATTTTCCTAGAAAAGTAAATGCAGGCACCTGTATTTGACTGCAGTCCCACTGTGTAATTGCGGAAGCTGACTCATGGGTTTTGCTTTTGCCACCTAAACCCAGTAACTGGAGAACAAACCTGGTCAAGCTGGTGTTCTGGCTTGCTGACTAGCAGGGCTGGTTTTGATCCATGGCCTCTGGTATTTGGATTGTTTGCTTTCCCCTCTCTTAATCTCTGTGGGGAGGCTTTTCCTCACTATTTAAATATTAAATACTCGCCGTACTGGAATGTTGCAGTGTACTGCATACAAAGAGAGATGTAAGGGCTCAGTATTTTCAGTGCAAACCAGTTTTGAGTTCTATCTCAGAAGGCCTTTGTTCATTTGCTCTGAGGATACACAAATCTCTTTTGCTAGGGATTTTACATGTATTTGAGCACCAAGGTCCCAATAAGCACTGACATCCATCAGAATCCTTTAGGCACATGAACTGCAGCTGAAGCTTCCCTTTTCTGTCAGCAGTGTCAGGACAGACAGCAGCAGCGAGTGTAAGACAACAACTTTCTGCGATATTGATGTCTAAATACAGTTCATATTAACAGGCTCCAGACTGAAGTCTGCCGCTTTCAGTCTATCAGATTTTTCCTCCCAAGGCATTGCAATGCCTAACTAGAACCACAGCATCATTCCATTCTTCAAACCATTGTATTGAAAAAAATCAATCTTATCCTAATCTTCCTTTGTAAAATTTCAGGTGCTGACTATTCACTACACATGTAGCTCACCTTATTCTTGGCTGATACTACACACCAGCTCTAATCCCCTGATAAATTGTCTTGTTATAATTTTCCTTTTCTCTCCCTTTTGCAGGCTGGTTACTTCCTAAGCAATGGAGGCACTTAACAAAGATAATGGTACGATGATCTTGGTATGATGGGGAATAACAAAGTTTATAGTCATTTAGTTGCTTCTTTTGGGAAGGTATATTCTCTTCAGAGAAACACCATTCCCCTGGTAAAGCACTGAGCCCGCTTCTGAAATACAACTCCCCTATGCTCCTGTACACTGTAACCAAGATTAGCAACAACACTGAGTGGGGTACAGGCATATCCCTGGCAGAAGTATCTTACATCCCCAGACAAACCTCACAATTCTTACTATATAGATACAAACAGAAAATCAAGCATCTAATAAGGAGTTAAAAATCCAGAGAGTTAGTAATTTGCTTTTATTGCTTCTCTGATTCTGTGCACTGCATACACCTTCTACAGTTTTTTTCAATGTTTATCTACTTTGCACTGAAACAGCAGAGGAAGGGCAAAGGGAGGAAGTTAAAAGTTACCACTCCGTAGTAACTAACTTTACAGATTTAGGTATCATGTTAGTTAACTGAAAAAAGGCCTCTAATCTAGAACCAATGTGACAATGCAGACAGGAGTTTTAAATAAATTTTACAGTAAAGTGCATAATAAAATACAGTTAACTATCCTAACAGTGCTTACCAGTCAATTGTTTTACTGCTTGTTTTACTATTTTTTTACTATTTTACTGCTTTCATCTTTATTTTGTTGCTAATTTTGTAGTGTCAGATGGTACATGCATTACGTAGAAAGTATGTACACGTGCAATATCCTGGAGCAGACACTGTCAGAATCTTCTATACAGCTGCAGTTGACGGCTACCTGAGGCACTGTGCTACTGCTGGGAGGCTGTCGCCGCGTGTGCCAAAGGGGAGGAGATACACTGCTGAACGCTCTATAATAACACAGAGAATAATGAGGGGTTGGTATTACAGCATACAATGTCATTCACACACATTACTGGGTGAATATCTACACTTCATGTTGATGTTCTGAAGCTAGGAGAGCTGAAGCAGGTTGCTCTCTTGGTGAAGTAAAAATTTCAAATCTCCTTGCTTCTCCTAGCAGAAGATTTGATGAAAATCTCAGTCAGCTATACTTTTTCTGCATCTGGGAACTTGTATGACAATAGTTTACTCTTATCAGCAAGAAGAATTGCAGGCCAGTGCCTGGGATCTGAAAGTGTATGTACAGCTGTACACGAGTACATACGTTTACTGCACATTGAGTTTAAACGCCCAAATATATACTTGTAGGGAACAAAGGGGATTAAAATGTCCATTAGAAAACTTACACTTCCAAAGACTGGACAGCCTGAGTAATGTCTACTGTTTGTATCTTATTCATGAATCAAAGATCTTGTAGATGAAGAATTAGAAGGAGAAAGCTTTTGTCACAGACCAGCCAGCCAGGAAGTCTGACTACTGAAAGCCAGGAAAATGCACTGGTGAGGGAACAGCTCTTTTTTAAGTAGGACAGGGTATGAAGAAAGCTGGGAAATGTTTCAGTAAAACACAGATCCGATAAAGGTAGCTGTGTTACACTAATTGATGAAAAATAGAAAATTCACAAGTTGCTTAGCCATAACAATTACATTTAAAAGACAGGAGGCAGGGGAGATGAAGCTGAGGTTCTAAATCACACCTAATACTAGGATTCACAAGACAAGAGGTAATTATATGCTGTGTTCTTTTTACAGTCCCACTTCAAACAAGGCAATCATTTTGAATGTAGGAGCCTGGATTCTTTCCATTTTTTTTTTAGTCTCAAACTCAGTAAGTGGCAAAAGCCTTCTGTATAAAGAGAACTTTCTCTAGCAGTTTTGGTAACAGTTTATCCAGTAAATGAAATATGTGAAAGTATATAAAGTATGAAGTTTAGAGTCATCTATTTTTTTTCCTTGGTACAAATATATAGTAAAAGAGGAGACTGATAATACAGAATTATAAATACTAACTCCTGCATTATAAACTGAACTTTGAAGTGTAAATTTTACACTTCAGACACTAATCTGCTGATTCAGCTCTTTATGTTCTAAATATCATGACTATTTTGTTTCACATTGACATGTATGAAATAAAATACAAACGGTAATTGAAGAAAGGTAATACCTGTCACTTACGGAACATGGCATATCTGCAGGTCAAAGTCAAAATTCACTGTATTACCAATTATCTTATACACCACCATGCACCACTCCCCATTTCCTCTCTACATTATTAAGAAATACAAATTAATTATGAGCTATATATAGTTTAAATGGACCATGCTAAGTTATTATTGCTTAGAAGTTCTTGGAACTTCTGGGACTTTGCAAGTGTCTTCAAATTCCAAAAGGAAAATGAAGCCAGAGCATGAGGCAGTTTGATAGAAACCTAATGTCTGCTTACAGTATTACAAAGCTCATACGTGTTTGGTTTCTTTTGTAGAGTAAATATAAATATCAAATTGTCAGTCCAATCAGCAGATTGAAGTCAATATTTTCAATTATATTTTTATTATGAAATAAGCCAAGAAGTCAGTTTGTAGGAATGAAAGCTGAACATACTTAAATTAGATACTTACTAAAGGGGTGATTATCTGCAAAATATTTGAAGCAGATAGGTTTCTAGTAATGGCTTCTTGAACATCTAAAAATAGCATAAAAGTAAATAATAAATATTACGTAAACCAAATATACAATAGAAATACGATTCACAGTCAAATATTCAACACAAAATTTCCCAAACATTGTCAAAATGGAGCTTAACAGCACTATTCCTTTTTCCCCTACCAACAGTTGCTGAAGTATAAGCTGTGTCTGCATTTTTAAGATTTGCAGCTAGATATTATTATCTGAACATAAAATTTAGTGTCAGTAAAAAGAAATCTAAAGCTAGAGAAAAGAATGGCAGCCACCCTAAGCTGGCAGCAAAAATTCCAGACTTAGACTGGTAGATGAGTAACTGTTATTCATTAAAAGGACCGTTATTAAGGTACACAATTTTCGCCACTTAATTCATAATGTGAAAACAAGCCAAAAATTGGGGTTCAAAAAGGTTGTGGTTTAAAAAAGTAATGTGCTTACATGACATGAAAGTACTTACACCACTTTACTTACTAACAGGTATGTACTTACATGTACTTACATGTCCTGTAAGTCTACCTATAAAATTTCCCAGCTTCTTACTACCAATTTTAATCCCTGAATAATTAAGAAAGCTAATTAAACTTATGAGTTACACTTTTTTATATATATGTATTACATTCATTTTCACAGTTCATTTGCAATCAGTTAACTCCAATGATTCTTTCACTGTTTCATGTTCTTTACAGTTTTCATAGTTTTCACACTTTGCAAACTCCGGCTTTCTTCCAGTTCTTTTGCTACATTTACCTTTGCTTCTATTTATTTCTCATTTCTCTGTTATTTATACAACAATTTGTTTTCTGTTTTCTTGTATTTCTCTTTTCATATCTACTTTCTTAACCCAAGCACATCATACAACTCCTCAATGACAAAAGACAGAATTCTTCACTTCTATTTGCCTGGAAGCAATAACTATGAGCTATGATGTAATGAAATTCTGAGCCACTTTGATGGGAGCAGGAATTGTAAGCTACAGCTGCAGAAAGTTTTTAAGCAGCTGCAAAAACCTTTTACTCTGCTGTTGCAGTTTACAGGAAACTGAAACCCTTTTCCTCAAAGTCAAGCAATCCACCATTTGATGTAGAAATGTATGGATAGTGTGCAGAATCTTAATAAGCCCTGGTTTAGTTTGACTCTAGTCAATAAGGGGGTAAACTTGGGTAACCTGGTCATGAAATGGTGCAGCTTAGAAGGAAAAGTAATAGAATAATAAAATCAATGGACTTCAAGAAAGCAGACTCTTATAAATTCCAATAATTGGCATGTAAAATTTCATATGAAAATAGTTCAAGGAAAATGTAAAACTCAGAAGAGTTGGCAGTTCCATAAACTGCAGAAATGGCAAGCAGAAGTTATTCCAAGGATATGGGAAGCCAAGCAGTCCAGTGGAGAGACCACATGGACTAAGTCACAAGGTCCCCCTGATTTCAAATACAGGATGGAACACAGAAATACAGAAACTATGTCAAACCAATTACAGTGTTTGTCAAAGACCCATATGATCATGTAGATCAAAGCAAATATTAACCATTAGATAGAGAAGCAAAAGATGATAGAAGTTTGTTCTATGGGTATGGTAGTTACAATTGGAATACAAATGAAATGTTAGCTAACTAAGCAATGGAGAGAAGTAACTATCAAGAACAAGTACAGGCTTTCCCCCATACCCTTCAGCGAAATGAAAGCTGTGATAGGGACACCTCATGTAAAAAGCACCAGAATAGAGCAGGTAAGAAAATCAGCCTGGCAAAGGGAAAGAACAGGCTGGAGAACACTTTGGTTAAGTTTGACTTTTTAAAATAGTTAAGCAAGTGATATTCATTTAAACATGCAGATTTGGCTTCAGCAATCTCAGAACTCAGTATCTGTTATCTTTAAGAATTCACAGAGAAGATGAACATTCTAAAAACTGGAAGAAAGAAAATGAAAATCCATTCATTATAAAGGGTACATTTGCAAAAAGACAAGATACAGAATATAAAGGACAATTATTTGCAAAAATAATTGGAAAAAAAAGAAAGACAGATGAGTATTGGAACAGATTCCCAAGTGAAGCTGATACATCTGAAAAATATTTAAAGAACAATTTTGACAAACATCTGTTAGTAACAACAGCTACAGTTGGGCTAAGCCATTTTCTGAAGGTGTCCTCCAGTCACATTTTGAATAGGTTTTTTGACCATGACAAAGTCACCATTATTTTAAAATAATTTAATTTACTTTAAGAAAGGTTTAATGACTTTGATCTACTGTTTGCTGCATTTAATAACAATAATAATAACAATAAGAAAATAGAGGAAAAAATTCTATCACAGGATTCATGTTTTCAATTCAAATTAATCTATGACAACAAAATATAAAATTACTTAATTGCTTGATGCAAGATCCTCTTTATTATCAAACTTACTTTGTAGCCTTTGATTGAGACAATCAAGAGACTGCAAAATCCTCATTTCTTCTACTGAAAGTGCACTCATGCCTGGACACGGAGCCCTGTTAGGCAATAAGGACCAGCTGGCTGGTTGCACACTTCCCAAGGCTGCCAGGATTTCATCCTCTGCAAGAGGTCCACTTGCTAGTTTTTCTGCCATGAGAAACTGAATGGTGCTCTCTGAAACTGAAGAGATTACAGGGGTAACTTCAAACAAGAAGAGCTCATGATTTTTAAATATACTGCTTGCTTTCATTACTATAGGTTTGTGAAACACACAACATTCACATTAAAAGATCAAAAAGGTGGCAAAGCCAAGAAGCATGATATGTTAGAAAATTACATAATTAAGATCAGTCATGCACCTTACAATTGGCACTGGAACAAGTTCTACTGACTTCAGAAATACGTAATGATAGCAAGCAATAACTGTCCATCTTGTACAGTTACATGTGATACATACAGCTGTGATACAGGTAAATACAAACAGGAATGGAATGAAATTTGAGCATATGTTGAAATACATTTATAAAACCATCCATGTAATGACACATGATGCCATATATTACATTTCCACTAAAAAAAAAAAAAAAAAGTCTAGACAACAAACTACCCTTTCTTAGCATCACTGAGAGGCTCAAGAGGAGGGCCAGTGCAAACCTCATGAAGTTCAACAAGGCCAACTGCAAAGTCCCTGCACCTGGGTCAGGGCAATCCCAAGCACCAATACAGACTGGGTAAAGGATGGATTGAGAACAGCCCAAGGATTTGGGGGTGCTGGTTGATAAGAAGCTCAGTATGAGCCAGGTGTGTGCTCTCACAGACCAGAAACCAAGTGTATCTTGGGCTGCATCAAAAGGAGCATGACCAGCAGAGAGGTGATTCTCTCCATCTGCTCCTCTCTGGTGAGGCCCCACCTGCAGCCCTGCATCCAGCTCTGGGATCCCTAATACCAGAAGGACATGGATTTCCTGGAGTGAGTCCAGAGGAGGCCACAAAGATGATCAGAGGGCTGGAGCACCTCTTCTATGAAATCAGACTGAGAGAGTTGGGCTTGTTCAGACTGGAAAAGAGAAGGCTCCAGAGAGATCTTATAACAGTCTTCCAGTACCTTATGGAGACCTACAAAAAAGCTGGAGAGAGACTTCTTACAGGGGCATGTAGTGACAGGATAAGGAGGAATGGCTTTAAGCTGACAGATTTAGACTAGACATCAGGAAGAAATTCTTTACTGTAAGGGTGGTGAGGCTCTGTCACAGGTTGCACAGAGAATCTATGGCTGCCCTATCCCTGGCAGTGCTCAAGGCCAGGCTGGACAAGGCTTGGAGAAACCTTGTTTAGTGGAAGGTATCCCTACCCGTAGCAGGGGATTGGAACTGGATGAGCTTTAAGGTCCCTTCCAACCCAAACCATTCTTTGATTCTGTGATATACCAAAAGAGACAAGTGATGTTACACAGTGGATATATTATATCACTACTTTATGTATACAAAGAATTGAAGTGAGATGTGTTACTATACCTTCATCAGACTTGTAGGTGTTATTCCTGGTTTGTACTGGATCAAATGTAGATTGATCAGGACTCACCTGGACAGTACAGAGCAAATTCTATTAAAAATATAATAATATTTCAAGTATAATTTAATGTAACTATACTGCTTTCTGAACATTTTTGTTTATTATTTCATATTATTAATTGTTTTCAAGTGCAAAAATATTAGTATATACTAATATAGTGATGTATTCTAGTTGGTTTTACTCTTTCCATTAGCAGTGACAGCAAGTTGACCAAACACATTGATTCAAAATTGTGTGACACTGAACAAATCTTTGATATTCCTGAAATTCTTTCCTTTTCCAAGATAAATAAGCTTTTTATTTTTTATCATATTTAATATTTACCTGTACATGATGAGTAGGTTTCCATCTTTTAGAGGCTGTACTTTGGCTTCTGTATTCTGGAAAACCTCTATGTTTATTTTCATGGTTGTCAAAAACCTGCTTTTTTCTTGTAACAGGAGTGACACCTTAAATGACATGCATACAAAAGAAACCCAAAAATATGTAAAAACATGATAAAGATAGGAGTAGCAAAACTAATAATGATGAGTAAACATCTCTGTCCAAATTTAGATGTTTAGCTTGAGTATGTTTACCTTTGATCTCACTAAATGTATTTTCTTACAGTGAAGAGACAAACAGGCACTTCTAAGGTATATTTAATTTCAGTTAGCATAGGACTACATGATACAGATGTGAATTATATGTGAACATTTATAAGCAGGTTAAGTGAAGGCCAGTGTTGAATCCCAGATAACAAAGATGGTCTGTGCAAAAATACAAGGTGGTCTTGCCAAGTAAAAGGAAGAAAGAACAGTGAACTGTGATATAACAAATATCGAATAATGTCCCAAACCCTGATGTTTTAGAAAATAAGTTGCATTTAGAGTATAGTCATGAAGTCTAAAGTCCAACATTGCCAAGTTGCTATATTGTATACCATAATAGATTCAACGTTTGTTAAGATTACACTGTGCAGAAAACATGTACTAGTTCACACAGTTTATTTGATTCACGGAATCACTGAATGGTTGAGGTTTGAAGGGACTTCTGGAGGTCATCTGGTCCAACCCCCCTGCTCAAACAAGGCCACCTAGAGCTAGTTGCCTAGGACCAGCTTTTGAGCATCTCCAAGGATGGAGACTCCACAACCAATCTGGTCAACCCTCTCCCAGTGCTTGGTCATGATTATAGTAAAAAACGTGCTTCCTGATGTTCAGAGGGAACCTCCTGTGTTTCAGTTTGTGCCATTTGCCTCTGGTCTATTCAGTGGGCACCACTGAAAAGAGGCTGGCTCTGTTCTCTTTGTACCTTCTTTTCGTGGTACCTTCTTTTCGATATTTATGGACTTTGATAAGATCCCCCTGAGCCTTCTCTTCTCTGGCTGAACAGGCCCAGATCTCAGCCTTTCCTCCTAGAAAAGATGCTCCAGTCCCTTCTTGATCTCTGTGGTCCTTCACCTGACACTTTCTGGTCTGTCCATATCTCTCTCATACTGAGGAGCCCAGAACTGGACTCAGTCCTCAAGGTGTGGCCTCACAGGTGTGATATGAATGCAAAGTCGCAGTTTAAAACCTTAGTTTCTACATTTTGGGATTCTACAGTTAATCTCGCTAATTTATGCATCTCTGTACTAATTTTCAAGACAGCGCTGCTGTGTTGCATTTTCCCTTGGGTATAGAGGCCTATCCTAGACACTATACCTCGCTTTTGTCTGGTATAATAATACATTTTTCAAAATTAAAGCCTCAAGTTTCAAAATCAAAAGTAATTTCTTAATTAAACTTTCATGGATATAAATTGAGATGCAAATCGGCATTTTCGTATGCAAGTCGGGAATCCACATATCCAAGATGTTATATTCTCATTTGTAAACTCAGTTCAGTTACTTGATTTGTAAATGCAGTTACAAGATTTATACTTGGGAAGATAAATTATCTATTTGTTTACATAATATATATTTAGATGAGCAGTTTAATGTACAGTTCATAATTAGATCAAGAGGTCTATTAGTGATTTTAACAGAATTTTATTTCTCTAGTTGTTATTTTGGTGCTATTTAATAAAGCAGAATTCTTACTATTTGCAGAAAAAAGAAAACAATTGCTTGATCCTGGAATCAGATTTGAAACTAGTCATATGGCTGCTGCCATCAGTGAGAACATGGGACACACTAGCTTTAAAAGGTTGACATTAGTTATATGTGAACTATTGTAATGTGACACATGGTTCTGAATAGCACCTGGAAAGAAATGTGATCACGTTATATTGAATATAGGGGAAATTTTAAAAGAAGCAAAAAAGAAACTTCTGCCTTTCACTACAAGAGAGATATTGAGATGCTGGAGTGGGTCCAAAGAAGGGCAACAGATCTGGTGAAGGGTCTGGAAAACAAGTCTGATGAGGAGCAGCTGAGGGAACTGGGGTTGTTCAGCCTGGAGAAAAGGAAGCTCAGGAGAGACCTTGTCACTCGCTACAACTACCTGAAAAAAGGTGTTCAAAAATGTGTAGATGAGGCCCTTAGTGGCATGGTTTATGGTGGCCTTGGCCCCATGGGATAAAAGTTGGACTTGATCTTAGGTCTTCTCCAATCTCGCTGATTCTATGATTCTTATATTAATAATCACATGTTTTTCTGAAAAATAAAAGTTGCTCTATTGATATGCATCAACACCTAATTTAAGTCGATTGCAAGACATGATAGACCTTTGCCAAGGAAAAGACTCCTTTGAGAAATGTAAGACAGAAATATAATAAGCAATAATATCTTGAAGTGCATGAAATACTGAGCATTCTATACTTGTTTAACTAGAAATACGTGAATTGGTCTGATATTTGTTACAATGTAAATGTTGAATACACTTTTTAAAGCATTTTACTGACTGAACACCAAAGGATATTAAAAATAATAAAAAAGGATAAAAAAAATAGCATCCAGATACAGTATGTGTCAGCAAGAAGATACACAACTTAAAGCCCAATTAAAGAAGATTCTCGTGGATGACAATTTTATTTATTCATCCTGTTCTGACCTTTTCTTTCTGTACATGTGTCCAAGCATTGCAACAGATCACATTTTCTACAGGGTCCTCACAGACCTCACCGAACTCTGTAACAGTGCCACAGCAGGTATTTTACTCAAGAACAGTGCAGCATTCAAGCTTTTATGGCAAGCACTTTAGGGCAACTACTATGGTGATCTATGTGCATTTGCAGGCAATGGGACAAATAATAGCAAGTCATTAAGAGTTATTAGCATATTTAAAATAAAGAAGACTTTCAAAATGAAATCTAAGCAGATACTGAGTGAGGGCTCCCCATCCAAATCTTAAAAAGAGGTTACTCTTCCTCTAAAAGAGCTGGAGCTGTGTGACACTGGGGATGTAGCATTTTAAGTTGCAGTGAAGACAGTATTTGTAGGGCCCACAACTTTGACCCAGTACCTTTCCTGATTCATTTATCTGATGTGCAAATAAGGACATCAAGAGGCAAGCACCTCTGCTGGAGGCAAGGTGTGGTAATTCAAGACTCCATTCATTTCCAATGTAAAATCAAATACTTTAACTGGAGCCCCACATATCTTAAGCTCATCTGTTTGACTTTGAACTGGAATGGACAAGCAGATAACATTTCTCGTTTCCCACCCCTGCTTTAGGCCAAGAATATTTACCTGCGTATGCTCTTAACAACGGAGCTGTTTTGAATTGCTCCATACTTAAAACTATGTATTACTGTAGATAAAATTTAGGTTTTGTTTTGATTTTTTTTTTTTTTTTAAGTTATGGGAATTATTCACTTTTGCTAGAAAGTATCTTTGAGCTGCATGGCCAGACCTTGGGGTGATCCCAGTAGATGAAGTGGTTTAGAAAGCTGCTTTACCCTGAAGCAGGGTCTACTGCCCTGAGGAGCTCTGCCTCCAGCTGCAGCCCTCAGAAGGAAGCAAACCACCACACAATATTCAAATTACAAGCACAAGGATGCCATCAGTGCCCAAGGCACAGAATACAGCCAGGCTGCAGAGAAGAAACAAGGCAAATCAAAAAGCATGAAACCTATTTAGAATTGTAAACCCCAGGAGATTAAAGTTTATTCTTCCCAAATTTCTTCTGCTTCTTTCCTCTATCTCACCAATCAATCTCTGCATCATATTGTTCCCAAGATTAGCTTTTAATAAAAGGCAAGACTGGTCCTCAGTTTTCTTGCAGTTCTTTATGAATCAGACATACTTTGTAGCAGAGCAAAATTAATCTGTTAGAAGCTCCTTATTTTTAATTTACTTTTTTTTTTTTTAGCATTAGTTGTGTTATTAGGACCAAAACATAGTCATTTTAGGCATTTACACTGTCAGCATTTGAAAAACATGGCAGATATGCGCTTCTCTCACTCTCGTATCAGTGACCATTGGACAAGAAGCTACAACTCTCAGCTACCTTGTAAAACTTGCTCATAAACTTAGTCACTTCCTTCTATATAATTACTTAGAGCACCTGTCACATCTGCTCATTAGTCAGGAATATAATCTCAGGGAAAATACTTCCTTTTCATTTAATATTGTAGAAAGCTATTAAAAAAAGATACTGATGTTTGAGAGGCCTCTGGGCACCTCTAGAACAGAAATAACAATGACAAATGGTGAAAACTTGTTAAAAGTGCCTATATTGTGTGAATGGATGAAAGGCTGGATGCTTTAACTGAAAACAAACTCGTGATGTAACTGAAATAGACTTTTGTCTGAACATACCCCCTCCCCAGACCCAGAAACATGACTCTTACCAGTAGCAGAGCCTTTTGGATCTTGGGCACTATGTACTCCTTGCCGGGAGGTACTTGTTTTTCCAGCTGCTGGGATATGATGGCGATGTAATCCACTTTCTGTGTTAACAGGTCTTCTTCCAGTGCAGGTTATTGAATGATCCTGACAGGCGCTCATCTGAACACTCTTTGCAGAACAAGTATTTTTTTCCCAAGGTCCGTGCTTGGCCACGCTGCAGCCCGGTGTAAAAATCACAGTGGACAAGTCAGAATGACAAGTAATACTCTGACTGTATTCTGTACCGTTTCTATTTAAAACCTGATCTGCTAACACAACATACCTTTCATTTAAATCATTCCTGCTTGTAGCGGTTGCTGGAAGACTTGAAGGCAGGAGTGGCTGACACCCAGGGCTGGCTGCATTTTCACCACTTCTGCTTCTTGGCAGAGGTATGGATGGTGGGTGAGGTGCTAGGAATTTCCCTGGAGATTTTCGAGTTTTGTTGGTTTCTGCAGCCAACTGTGCTTGGATTATAGTGCCTGTTTTCTTCTCAGTCATAAATCTTGGCTGGGGTCTTGCAGAGATTGTTTTTCTAGCTATTTCTGCCCTATTTTTCAGCTGACTACCTTCATTAATTTTAGAATTATTACCATGTACTGCTGGTTTACTTTCTTCATCATTTGATACCATCCAGGCTTTTTTTGCAGAAACAGATCCAGTAGACATAAACATATTCAGAGATGTGCATTCTCTATTTGATTCTTCAGTATTAACGTTTGGTTTTGATATATGAGAGTTTTCCTGGTGATTTTTTATGAACATCGGGTTTGAAGGTTGAGCAACAATACTTAAATTAATCTTAGGAGCATTATTTATAGCTTGAACATATTGCAGCTGTGCAGAAGATATTTCACTGGTGTTTTCTTCATAGCATTTTTCATTATTTTCTATTCTTATCTGGTTAATTTGATCACACCATTTGATTTTTCTATTGTATTTGTTGTTTTCTGCACTTTTCTTTTTAATTTTTGCCAGTTCTATACTGTCTCTGATAGAAGACATGGGCTGTGTTCCAAAACTGATCCCGTGGTTCATAACCACAGCTTTGAAATGACTGGGTTCATATTTACAATCCTTCTTTAAGATACTACCAAGAAACTTTTCTCTTTCTCTTTCAAGAATATTGTTTTTCAGGTTTTTGTGCTGTGCAGGAGTGCCAGATCTGAACTCTGTATCAGACAGCAGTGACATAGTTTCAATCATATTTCCATTTTCTTCCTCTTTGTTATTCTGTTGTTTAACATCACACAGAACTGAGGCATTTGGTATGTCCTGAAATAAAGATGATCCTGGATTAATGTAATCAATACCTTTAATATTTTCTTCCTTTGTTACAGTAATTTTTCCTGAGGTATATTTTAGAAACTCCATACTGATGTTTTTGTCCTTTGGTAATGTATCAGCTGTGCTGGGAATGCCAGTGGAACATCCCTGATTAGGAAATGAGATTTTAGATGTTGCAATAGGTTGACTAGAGGTTTGCACAGATGCATTTCTTTTTTGTGGGGTCATTTTAAAACTCTGATCTTGCATCAGATCCTGAACTCCTTCTCCTGGAATAGACTCAGGGCTGGCCCAGGTTTTGCTGGGATTCAAAACAGCATGACAAGTGGCTAATGTGTAAGTGGTTCCAGAAGATGGCTTGCTTCTTTCTTCTTTTATATTTTGCAGAAAACTAAACACATTGCTTACAGAGATTTCTTGCTTACCAGAGGTAGAGAACTCTGCAGTATTTTTTCCAGATCTGTCAGAAGCAGTTGATTCCTCCTCTGAAGTGTTTACATGTTCAGCAGGAGTTAGAACATTATGTTTAGCTAAAAGATCATGAGTAGGTAAGTTGTGGTAGTATTGCGAAGCTACATTTCTCACACAATTATTTAGATGCATATTTTTAGAAGAAGTACTTTGAGCTGTATAAAGCAAACCATTATTCCTGGTCAGTGATTTGTCTGGATTGTAGAGGGTACAGTCACACGGTGCAGTCAAAGATGATTCACTTGGTGTTGTGTAATTTCCACTTTGTTCTCCAGCCTCAAGACTGTCGAGGCTTAACACGCTTCCTGAATCATCTGTTTTCTTGACTTCTTGATGAAAATTCTGAAATACAGGCATAAAACCAGACTGTTACATTTAACAGGAACAATTTTTTGCTGATACTATTTTTTTTTTCATTAATGACAGCTTAGGCTAAAATACAATCAATATTGAGCCTGATGTTTTTACAAATTCGGGTCATAGCACCATGAATGCTTCCATCAAGTCAAAATTTACCCATGTTCAATTGCAAAAGGAAATGACGCAGTTTGGGGATGACATTCAGAGGAAAGAGCTGCATAAGTTTAACAATTATAATTGTAAGTTTTATATAAATTCTACAATATCAAAAAAGAAACAAGATTTGTCTGAACAACACTACTGTTTCTGGATTGCCCTATGACACAGGATGCACTCTGTGTCATCTTGTACTCTATAAGGTTATGTAAGCGAGTTCACAAAATAGAAGAGAATACATGAAAATCAGGGCAGATTTGGTAGTGGGTCTACCCCAAACTGGAACTTTTCCATAATACTAGACTGAATATGATTATTTTCATACGAAATGTCACAAGTGATGAAGATAAGCCTTGTCTTGGCAAACACAGAAAATACCTCTCAGCTATTATAATCATAGCGATTAACACCTCTCCGCAGTGAAACCCCTGCTTCTCATCTTTTGGAAAGAAAGAAATACCATCTGATCTAAGAAGACAGATTAGTTGTAAGGGCATGTGGGAGTCCCACCCACTCCCCCAACTTTGTTGAACTTTAATGCAGTGATGAATAAGAGTAACTGGTGCCATCTGAACCACCACTGGGACAACATTATGTAGGTACCATACAGGCATTTTCTTCATTATTACTTCTCCACCCAAACACTGAGATGCCTGACCCTGTTGAAAATACATGGCTTTGAAAGTACAAGATTTCAAAATAGAAATAAACATAAAGGAAAACAAGCATATCAACTATTTTCACAATCTCATACACTCTTGCGAAAGTTCACTTCCACAGAACTCATTTTAAAGCATATTTGAAAAAAAAAAGTCATGAGGAGCTAAGAGAAGCTGACTTAGGTATGCAATATTATACAATAAAGATTTCTTATTTTCATTAATGACTTGAAATGGAAAATGTTTCAAGTAGCAAAATCTGTTAACCTGTTAGGTAATCACTTATCTGTTAGGTAAGTGATTATATATCTGCTAGTAATTATGATAGAATTAACACTTAGAAAACTTACCAAAGACTGCGTACAGTTCGCTAGTGAATAAGAACATATTTTCATAGTAAACATATTTTTTAAAATTCTAATAAAATTGTTAGACCATAATATTGCATAGTTCATAGCTGTACAAATATTTTAAATTGTAAAACAAAAAGCTTAGTGAGTCCTGAAAGACTTTTTATGGTTGAATTATCTCTTATCTTGCACTAAATGTTCAGAAGGTGGTGAAGTCTTCTATTAGAGTTACAATCTGATATAAAGAAACTAAACAGAAGAACAAAGAACCAAGTGTAGGGAAAATTACCTTTAGGGAACATTTTCAAACTAAAGGTACAAACTTGTGTCTTCCTAACAGAAAAGAATAAATAATGTTTTGTTAGTTATTTAATAACCTTTATGTTTAGCTAAATTATATTGTTAAACTCTGCTTGAACTTCATCAAACAAGGAAAAAGCATATGTCCAGTTTTCTGTATCAAGCAAATTTAAGAACTAACTGAAATTTTCAGATGGGAAAAGAACAGTAAAAAGAAATTCTTGGTGTCAGGCTCACTTGTTGTCTAATTTGGAAGCTGCCCCTGCATAGCTAAATGTGTTTCTAAAATTTGCAAGTTAAACAGGGGAAAAATCTTCTAAGGATTGATTTTAAGAATCCTGTTCCACTAGCAGGTTAGCTTAAACTGGTAAATATGGAGGGTACAAGAAATGTTAAAACTTCTAAAAATTAAGATTAAAAAATTCTACCCATTTATATTTCAGAGGCTGAAAATAGACTTGATCCTGCATGATATAAAATTTTACTCTCCTTTTAAAACAAAACCCAATGGCAAGACAAAATCTCAGTTGAGGCAACCTCCAGAAGTGTTAGGAACTAAAGAATAAAGGATTCCTCATTTAAAGACAGTCACTTTTACTTAGTTCATGCAAATTTAGTTCATTTACATTTATTTTGTTGTCTCATACAATTTCACCTTTTCATGCATTAAAGATGTTTATCATTCTCATTAAAATATTTACATATATTATTTGCCTTTCTATCCTCCTCTGTAATGAAAATGAATGTCACATTTTCTTGAGGAAATTCATAACTAGAACTACTTCTGCAGACCTAAAAAAGCATTCAAGAATTATTCATTTTCTAGTGATCAATAGCTATAGGGAAATAAACCTGGAAATCCCAATGATTAAATTAGATTCAATCTGTGAGAATATTCTAGGAAACAAAAACTTTCATAGAGTGTATTATCTTTCCATTTTCTGGATTTGCTTATTTTTTGTGTGATACAAGTACAATTATTTCCATTGCCTGTTGCCTGCATTATTTTATGTCCTACTGCATGAAATCTAAACCCAGCCTGCTCACATACCTGGTATTCTAGGAAAGGGAACACTTACAAGTAGTTGAAGAGGTCACTTGTATATCTCAAGACTTAGAACAGCTGTGTCAAGCCATTTCATTTCAGGAAAGCACTGAGAAAGGACGAGCCTAAGAAATCTTTCATGACACCAATGAAAGAACAACACTGCAACAAGTAAAATTTTAAGAAAACTTGACAAGTGAATTTTCTGCCAAAGGACTCTGTCAGGATGCTATTACGCTAAAGAGCTGCTATATGTATATTTGACATTTTCTGCAAAAGAAGTGCTGAGTGTTCACAATTCCAGGAGGTGAATGGGAACACTCTTCTGAAGATAAATGAAGAAAAACAATACCTATACTGAAAACCCAGGCCCCTCACCTTTCACACTGCTTGCTATTTTTGATCATTTTGACTGGTTTATTTGGAGGAATTTTTGTGTGTTATATGTGTGTGTATAGGATGTTATATTTCAGATTCCTTGCGAAGTAAAAGATACCAATGGCATTTTTAAGATAATTAATTATATTAATTAATATATAATAAAAATTACATGAATAAGTTATACTAAATGTAAATAAGTAAGCAAATAAATAAATACTTTTTTTTCTATGCAAGTTTCGAAAACGTGATGTACATGGCACTACACAGTATTGATTTTACAGAAGATTTGGCCAAGAAAGCAAATGCCACTCAGAAAGGATTTTAGTGATTATATTGCACAAAAGATCCATTATACTGTGCCAAACACACCAAAACAGTTATAGAGGTGTAGGATGACTAGAGAAAAGCTTCCTATCAACACCCCTAGTCTTTACTGCCAGGTACTTCATTCCCCGCCCAAGCTATCTAAGGTACAGAAACTAGCTATCTATGAACCTGAGTATTTCAAAGGACCCAATTCACATCTAGGGTGCTAGAAATACAGGTTCAAACTTCTTGGGATGAAAAGAACTCAAGTTTCCAATCCCATAGGCACTCAGGCACTTCAGTGAGCCATACTGTACTGAATGATTTTAAAAGTGATCTGAACACTCTATCTCAGTGTTTCAAGTTCTGACTTCCAGTTTTAATGAAGTCCTCAGGTAAATGTACAGAACTCTGTAGGAAGCATGTTTTCAGCTAACCGGTTCTCTCCATTGCTTTTTATTTATTAATTTAGCATCTCAGTGCTCAGGTGCTGCTTCTCAGGATCTCTGTTTCAGGTGCCTGAGTCTCACAGACTAACCTAATCATTCACGACTGGAGTTCATAACGCTAGTTTTCAAATACTATTAGAATTATTAAATGATTAAATGTTGAAGCAGAGCACCACAATGTATTTGTCCCTTTTTTGTTTCTAGCCCATTAATAAATTTCTTTTGAGCAGGCTCCATCCACCCCGCAAATTTGATTGATGTGGTTATGTAAAAATAGTATGGGACTGTAAAATTGGAAACTGTCATAAGACAAAAAATGGAGAAAAATTGGGCATGCATATGCAGTATTAATTCTAGAAGTTCTTAACTGCTTAACTAATAATCATTTTAATGTTATATATAAAATCCAAAGACATAATTTGATGAGAACTTTCATAGTTATTTACAATCTATGTTATGTTCAATGTCATTTTGGCTATCTGAAAAAATAAGAATGGAGATCAGGTAAAACTTACCCATTTTCACCTCTTTGAAATTTGCAGGTTATAGGAAAAATGATGTTTTAAAAAATATTTCATAGATGAGGCTGTGTCTAGATGTTACTTGAAAGACAGAAATGAAATGGAAACATTTCTCAGAGACTTTTTTTTTTCCATTTTAAAACAAATAACTAATCCTCTCACTGAAGTTAAGGTCTTAATGAGGAGACTCAAAGCCCTGAAATTATCCTTTTCAGAAAAGTTTTCCAACAAAGTCTGATTTATGGGGGAAGAGGTTAAGAATAACTGATGAAGGAAACTATTTCTTCATCTTCTAGAATCAGAATCTGTCTTCCCAGTTGATTCTTATTCACAAATACACAAATAACAGATTGTTGGCAGATTTGAATGAACTGGAGCTGTTGCATCAGAGAAAAAACCCAACAAACTATTTGACCAGTACATCCATCCTGAAAGACCCAGAACCATGCAGTGTGTGAATGTAATTTAAAAAACAATCCCTAGTTCAGCCGAGGGACTGCCCTAGCAGATCTCGCAGACTTGCTGAAAAATTAGTAAACATTTCTTGCAGTCTATAAAAATGCTGACTTTTAGCAATGTAAATACATTGTGAAGGTAGAACAGTTTTAACATCTTTCCGCTCTTATCTTATGCACTGCACAGCAGCAACCAAAGCAGAATGTGGATTTATACTAGGAAATTCTAAAGGTCAGATACAGAAATACATTCAGAATCACAAAATAGCTTGAGTTGGAAGGGACCCACAAGAATTATAGAGTTCAAAGCCTGCCTCCACACAAGGCAACATTAAACTATACATCTAAAAGCATTTTCTAGTATCATATATTTTTACCTCTCTAGAAATAAGTTTATCTAATGAGACAGTTTCATGTAATTGCCAACATTTACTGCATGCTTCATTGACAGAATCACTTCTCTTGAAAAAGATATTTAGTGACTGTTCTGTTACCTGTTTTATAAATCCCATTTTTTTCAATCAAATGTTTTTCAACACACACGTTCCTCTTATGAGCTTTGAATATGATTTGTAAGAACATGTACAAGATTTCAGCATCTGTCTTTCCCTAAACATCCTACTGAATTTAAAAGCTGACTTTTTTTCTTGCCACTGTTTGAAATAGCATAATTCTTTAAGTTTGTTGAAGATCTTTCAGTTTCCTGGGTCCCAGTTATTCTCTGCTAAAAGTCCTGTTCTCTGAATTCTGGGTGTTTCTTTCCCAGTTTGTGAGCCATACTTCCATATGTAAATACACCGGAATTGGGCATAAACTACACAGCAAAGCTCAAGCTTTCAAATACCACAGAGGGGCTGCTGTGTGTTTATAATAATTAATATTACAAAAAAAAAGAAAAAGTTTAAAAGAATTGATTAAGTTTCTGTGTACCCAGGCTACCATGAGCCTACCAGGACAGAAGCAGAATACTGGATTTAAGTGATTAATTTCTGTTTTCCTTACCACATTGCTAAAGGTTTATCTCTTAAAAAAAACAAAGAAAACACAGGTCTGCCATGTTCAAAGGGGTAGAATTACTCTGGACATTGACACTTTAATCTTGATGAGAAAGCAATAGATTTCCTAACATCCACTTAAGTCATTAGTATACCCTATCTCTGATAACACCAGATTCACATAATGTAGTATAGCATCCTGGCAGAGTATGCACAAACTTTTTTATTTTCCTCTCTCTTGCTAAAAGCCAGCATTTTATTATTAGCATAACTGCAGTAAACTAAAGATCAGATACTGCTATTTTTAACTCTGTTCCTCTCCTTTAGCTACATTTATGAACATTTTACTCTGTTGCAATATGACAAATCACTTAAAAAATAGCTATTAAGTATGGCAGAAATAATTTAATGCATAGCTATATATAAATATTTCATAGATATGTATATAGCCACGAAGATGATCAGGGGGCTGGAGCACCTCTCGTATGAAGACAGGCTGAGAGAGTTGGGCTTGTTCAGCCTGGAGAAGAGAAGGCTGTGGGTAGATCTTGTAATTGTCTTCCAGTACCTAACTGGGGCCTACAAGAAATCTGGAGAGGGACAGTTTCCAAGAGCATGTAGTGACAGGATCTTTAAGGCCCTTTCCAACCCAAACCATTCTATGATTTTATATAAGGACATATGTATTTGAATGTAAACCCAAAAAATACACTAATAAGTATGGCAATCCTTATGAGAAAAAGTATACGCTTATACGCTTTTATCCTTTATGGAGGAGCAGCTATATATTAGATGTCAGTTCTCAGTTTCCCTGTTTCTGCAGTTTGTGAGCTGTGCTGTATGTATAACAATCCTAAGTTATCCGTAAGCAAAGTCTTATTCATGTATTAATCTACCTGTGGAATAACTGTTTTGTACTGAAAATGCTGTTTCAACTTCAATTCTACATTTCACCTGTTCAACCAGGGCTTTGAATTGAGGCAAAACAATCTTCAAATGACTGAACACCCAGATTGTCATATATGAAAATTGTAATGTCATTTTATACAGCATAGGTTTGGAATAAATCACTATTTCAGGTAAAAAAAACCCAACATACTCTTGAGGAATACACAGTCAAAACAAGTTTGAATATTTGGGTAAGACAATTTAGTCTGGAGATATATTTCAATTTTCTTTTACAGCAAATGCGAATTTTGAATTAGTGAAATAACATGGAAGAGTGGTATGTTGCAATATAGGTTGAAAGCCAATAAAAACTGAACCCTCCTGATCTTGCTAAAAGGAAAATGAGTAAGGCAATCACTTGAGTTTGTCACATAATGTAAGTGATTAACATAAAATGTGTTAATGTTCACAGTTACAAGAAAAAAATCGCCAGAGATTGAAGGTGACCATCAAAACCTATTTCAGGATTTTGAAGGTCTCTTCAAAATCAAGTCTGATTTCCGTTCCAATGCCATTTTATGCTAACCCTGCCCTTAAGAGTCTGTTTTCCCACTAACTAGCCCTGAGCATCCTATGAGTTCTTGACAGACTCTGTACATAGGCACTCCATTTTTCCATGCTGGTCTTCTCTATGCCTCTGAATAGTCATACATCTTGCAGAAGGAACCCGTGTTTAACTCATTCCAGCCATACTACAAACACACTTGAAAATGAGTTTAGTTTTTCCATCAGTTACCTGAAACATCTCAATTTCATAGATGCAGCCCAACCTCAAAAGCATAGTAACCCAAACAACTAGCTGTCATAAAGGTCAACTCACTCATATAAGTAAGGCAATGGCCATAACTATGTGTTTGCATCATCAGCTGCTTTCATTCTGTGTTCTTTCTCAGAGACTTACTGAATTCTACATGTAGTGTATATAAACACACATGATATAGCAGATATAAAATTTTACAGTATTAGAAATAATGTAAGAATAACCCTCTGACATCATGGTTTGGGTTTCAGCTTCTGAGAAATTATACTTGTATTCCAGTTCATATATTGGAGTTTTTTATGGCAAGAAGAAATTAATCCCCTTGCAGAAAAACTGTTACTGACTACTTCAATGGCTGTACAATATGCTTGGAGAAAAAGGAGAGCCAAGGTAAAATTCATGCTTCAAATCAAGGGATTTAAATTTGGATTTCACAGATACCACTCTAATAACCTAATTAGGATTATTTAAAGGAGGGAGGAGAAAAATACAATCTCTGTGTTGCAATCTATACCTATTTTGTCTGTGAATTAGCCCTTACTTCCAAGTATTTTGTTTAAAAAGTGAAACAAAAGAGGTAAAAAGTTAGGTCAATTAAACAGTTTAATTCAAGCATAATATATTTTACTGGAAGAGTTTAAAAATATTCTACTGATCAAGTTTGTATGGCCACCAAATTAAAGAGGTGATGAAAAGACGATACAGAATCATAGAACCATAGAACGGTTTGGGTTGGAAAGGACCTTAAGATCTTTTAGTTTCAACCCCCCTGCCATGGGCAGGGATGCCTCACACTAGATCATGTCACCCAAGGCTCTGTACAGCCTATACTTGAACATTGACAGGGATGGAGCATTTACCACTTCTCTGGGCAGCCCATTCCAGTGCCTTGCCACCCTCAAGGTAAAGAAATTCTTCCTTACATCTAATCTAAACTTCCCCTGTTTAAGTTTTAACCCATTAACCCTTGTCCTATTACTACAGTCCCTGATGAAAAGTCCATCTCCAGCATCCTTATAGGCCCCCTTCAGATATTGGAAGGCTGCTATGAGGTCTCCACGCAGCCTTTTCTTCTCCAGGCAGAACAGCCCCAACTTTCTCACCCTGTCTTCATACAGGAGGTGCTCCAGTCCCCTGATCATCCTCATGGCCTCCTCTGGACTTGCTCCAACAGCTCCATGCCCTTCTTATGTTGAGGAAACCAGAACTGCACACAGTACACCGAGTCTCACGAGAGGAGCGTAGAGGGGCAGGATCACCTCCTTTGTCCTGCTGGTCACGCTTCTTTCAATGTGGCCCAGGATACAGTTATCTGAATAATACTATTTCTTGCCACAGTTGAGCCATTTTAATGGAAAATTTCTAAATTATTAAGTTTAAGGCAGGTGCCAGAAGTGGAAAATTTCAACATAAACAGTTAACATTTAGAAAAATTACAAGCACGTGGGAGTAATGTCTTTTGGTGAAAAGCTGGATGCAGCTTTAGCTGAAGACCATGCTATCAGCTCCACCTTAAAGATCTTATTTACAATTGCAACAAAACCAGGAAAGGACAGTGCAATAAAACCTTTGATTGTGAATAAAGTTAACAATATTAATTTCTTTAAAATGGAACACATAGACATAAAACAAGTAATAATTTGGTGTACTGGCTCAGACATAACTTGTGCAAAATAAAATCTACTACTCTCGAATTTTTAAGCAAAATAATTCTGGAGAATGGTGGAAGGGTCACTAAAACCTTTGTCTTATCAATGAAACTACAAAGTTTTATGGATGGAAAGCAGGGAAGACATCAAATCTACTAGTAAGGGTCCACATAGAACATTATTGCCCTATAGGAAGGAAAAGAATTTTAGGAATCTTTATAATCCTGCTGGGCCTGTAAAAATAGAAGCAAAGAGAGGTCAAAGGATCTCAGCGGACGGTTAGACTGCAAAGCATGTGCACAGTGAAATACTTTGACATTAGTTTCAGAAAGGCAAGCACTGTTGAAATGACTTTGGACAACAGACAGTAACTAGAATACTGAAGCCTATTCTTGTAAGAGTATTATAAATAATTATAAATTATAACTTTTATTAGCTAGAGTTTTATAAATACTATTTTGCATCATAGGAAGTCACAATGCACATCAGCACAATCCAAGTATTAAACTTCCAAGTCTCAGGCCTTAGAACAATGACAATACATTTCTTGACTATTTTTCTAATCAGAGTCCACAGCATGTAACTTCAAGAAAGTCCAAATGTTTGAATTACAAATATTTACAATTTGAAAGTGTTTATCAGAGGGAAGAAGCTGAGCAACCCCTAGTGGTAGCAGAAAAATACATACTGGGAAAAAAAAAGCAAAATTTTTCACAGGATCAAAGCATTTTCAAAAATACATTATTTTGTAAACACAAATTCTAAAGCTGATTATAGCATTCAGAAAAACTATAAAAATTCAGGTATGATGCATGGCAGTTTTTCCCTAGAAAAAAGAGCACAATTCTTAGGAGCAGCTGAGGGAACTGGGGTTATTTAGGCTCGGGGGGGCCTTAACGCTCTCTACAACTACCTGAAAGGAGTATGGAGAGAGGATGTGGCTGGTCTATTCTCCCAGGCAACAAGTGATAGGACAAGAGGCAGCAGCCTCAAGCTGCACCAGGGGAGGTTTAGATTGGATATTAGAAAAAAAATTTTCACAGAGAGGGTGATCAGGCATTGGAACAGGCTGCCCAGGGAAGTGGTGGAACCACCGTCCCTGGAAGCATTCAAAAACCTCGAGATGAGGCCCTCAGTGATACGGTTTGGTAGTGGTCTTGGCAGTCCTGCAGGAATGGTCGGATTTGATAACCTTAAAGGTCTTTTCCAATCTAGTTGATTCTATGATTCTAGAATTCTATTTGAATGTGATAATTGTGTTTGATAAAATACACTACAATATAGTTGTCTTACAATGTATTACGAAGAATCTTTTCTTTGCATTTTTCTCAAAGAGAATTTTTTCTCCAATTCTAAGATGCCCTAATGCAGCTACTGCCAAATTCAGCATGATCATTTAAGGAGGAATTTGCAAACACTATACAAATGAAACACACAAAAAAATAAAAGCTTAGACCTTTTTATATTTTCTTTGAAAGTGGTTATCTAGAATCCAGGTTTATCAGTTCCATTCTATAAATTCATTGCAAAGTGTACTTTCTGTCTTCTGAACCTTCTGGAAATTTACTTCAGCTGAATGAGATTTTCTGTGTTAGCCATCTGCTGCTCAAGATTCTTATGAATACCCATCAGAACAAAGCAGGTATAAAGACAGAGATGAATATGCCTGAAAACATCAATATCAAAGAACTCAAAATACATCTGAAACATATACAGTCTTTCAAGAGTTTTCCATGTACAAGTATTAAAAGGAAAAGCCATTGCTCTGTTGCCACCAATGATCCCATGCCTCTAGCCATCACCAGCATAAAGGGATGGTAATTCATAGAGTCAAGCTCATTTCAGACCCCACAAGTCCACATATCAGTAGATAATATTACAGAAATAAAAGAATGGGTCAAAAAGTATGTCCTCTTCTTTCAAAAAAAATGTAATATTGAAGACAGTATGTCCAAAATCAAAGAAAAAATGGACAGACCTAAAGTCACACTTAAAAGTGCAGTCATAAGAAATCACTTTGGAAACGAGCTCTTCTTGATTTTCACTGTGTTTCTAAAGTAACTTTTGAAACTGGTTTGGGGTCAAAAAATCAGTTCAGGCAGAAAGTTAATGTGCTTGTTGCTAGAACACCTGCATTTATTTCAAAGATGACAAAAAAGGCTTTCAAGAGAATTGAAGTCAATCCCTAAAAATTCACAGAACACTGGGAAAAAAGAAACAACCCCTCCTAATATTTATATAATAATTATACTACCATAGCACTTTGGGCTGAACTGTAGCAATCAGCAAAGCAATGTGAATTGCAAGCTGCCAGTTTAACTCTGGAGCTAGCACAAGATTCCTGTGATAGTCTAATGGCTAGATAATTCAGAGCCAAGAATTCTGACATACAAATTTTAAATTCACAGAAAGACAGACATGACAGATATCTGAAGATTTTGTGATAACAGTCTTGCAAATATTTTTAAAGACTTCTGATTTCTTACTGAAAAATATGCATACTTTTACTATAAATAATCTGTTGGCACAGTATAGTGTGCTCTCAGGTGGTGTCTGCTTGGTAAACAGTGCTTAATAGATGTTCCATTTTTATCACCTTCAAGACACTTTTGACTACATTTAAGAAGCAGCATGTAATGAATCACATGGAAATATCATACCTCCACATTGCTGAGATGCTGTTTTTCAAGGAGCTGTTGCATTTCTTTCAGATTTTTCTGGAAGAGAAGTTGGTTACTATCCATGTTTGTTCTACTGCTCTCTTGTATTGTTTTATCCCAGCCAACCATTGCTGAAATCTGCTTCTGATGGCAAAAACTGTTTCTAGATGCTGATGAGGATGAAGTGTCATCTGCGGTTCTTGATGCAAGCAAATAACTTATTACTTTGGCTTATTTCTATGCGTCAACTGTACACTGTTAAACATGTCCCTGTCCAAAAGTACACATCATCAATAAATGCCTGGAAAGTGAAGGACAGCTATACTATACCTAACTACAGGTGGTGCTAAAACTGTCCAACACTTTCAATTTTAAACCTTCTCTTCTGCTATTTATAAATAGTCAGACTTTTCTGATTGGGTTGTTGGGTCACTGCCTCAGGCTGAATTAATCTGGAAAATGTCAGCCAACAGTTTGGTCATTTACAGAAATGGAACATGGAGTGTTTGATTTTGTTGTGGGGTTTTTGGCTTCTTTTTTTTTTTTTTTTTCTGTTTTGTTTCTTTGGTGGCTTTTTTTTTTGTGTGTGTGTGTGTATGTACGTGTGTAGTGTTTGTTTTTTTTTTTAAACAAGCAAAATGGCCTTAATTTTTCCATAAGGTTGGTTTACATAGAGCATAGCTGTATACTGATGTTGTCAGATATACCCTTCAAATAGCAAGAAGGCTTTGTAGTATCTAGAGAGCCCTAATATACTGATGACAGGTAATGTCAGTAAAGGGGGACACTAAGGAATTTATATTACTACCTGAAAAAAAAAAATCTTTGGAGTAGCTGGTGTAGCTGGGTACTGTTGTCAGGGTGAGCCTGGCCTGGTAAGTTAGATAGAGGAAACCGTAGGATGAGAACTGGCAAGAACTATAGGTCTGGTTGACACCCAGAAATCGAAGAAACCAAGAAGCATGTGAAGCCAAATGACAAGAAAAATGTGGCTAGGAAGACAGGAAGCATGTAACAAGATAAATTAAAGAATAAAAAGCAGACAGAACTGGAATGAGGCTAGGTAAAGTCACTAGGAACAGGAATAGGAACAAGCTTTGGAAAAGCAGCAGCAAGACCTAGGTAGATATCAAGGATGACAAAGTAGCTTTAACCAGTAAGAAAGGTAGGCCTTAAAAAAAAAGCAAAAATAACCCGCAAACCAAAACACAACAGCCCATAGGTAGATTAAGTGTTAGACTTCTGGAAGTATAATGATTAACAGGTTGCCAGCTATGCTTGACTTACGAGGTGGAACAGTTTAGCAAAAGATCCTGGCTTTTGGCTCCAACCTGGTTCTAAATGCCAGACCAAGGGCCCTAAATGCCCTTGGTCTGGCATATCCAAAGTGGCACTTACAGAAATCTCTCACTAGATCCATGCTTTGAATTCTGATATCTGTTCAGTAGAACTATTAACCCTTACAATTGAGTAGAAAGCCAAGCCTATGTCTCGCTGGTTTAGGATCAAGTATTTGTTGTACTTCACAATTACTACAAATGGTGGTAGAAGGAGAAAAGATCTTGGAAATAGATTATTGGTATAAACCTCCAGTGAAGTTACTTGCAAAATGGCTATTCCTTTACCAACAAGGAGAGATCCAGTTTTTATTTTACCAGGTTGATCAGGTCCAATATTTAAAAAGATACTTTGCCTCAACAATCACTGGATTTTGAGTAACAAACTAAACCTTATTGTCCATTCAATATGAAGATGCTTTTCAACATTCCCAGGATGCCTTTCTGATATACAATTCTTACATATAGCCTTGGCAGCCCTGGGGTAATGGTTGGACTTGATGATCTTAAAGGTTTATTCCAACTTAGTTGATTCTATGATTCTCTTGCTCATTAGGTGTTTCTGGATTTCTTTTACCGTCTCGAAGAGGAGGCAATACATCTCCATTGCCTAATTTAATTGTTTACAACTTTTTAAACATAGACATTTAGAACTCTAGAACTTTATAAAATTCACCTATCTCCAGTTGGGTCTGCAGCCATATTTATCTTGAATACTTCATACAATATTAATTGCTTCATTTAAAAGGGGACTGCCCATGAATGCTATATATTCTATTTCTGATGGAGGGTAAATTCTAAAGATCATGCAAGATATTTGGGTTGAGTCTTTATAGAAATTTAAGAAGAGATGGAAACACAGAAAGGGATCTACTACCTTGTCTGAGTTAGTTATTAGTTGACACAAAATTTCCAACTAAAGGGATTCTAAGGCATTTTTAAAGCTTTACAGCCCAGAACTGTTGAGTTTTGAAGAACCTCCACCTTTGAGAACCTTCTCAAAATGTTCTTCTGTATCAAAGCTTACTTTGCTGTACTGTATTGCAAGAAATTTATTTGCCCTCTAAGATAATTTTGCACAATTTTTAAAACCACATCTGAAAACACAGAAATGCCACTTCTATGATGCACATAAACTATGGCTCCCAGGCCAACACTAAAAAGAACAACACTGCAATAACATCTTCTGTAACAGATCAGAAGAATCTAGCCTACATGACATGTGTTCAGTTTGAATCTCAGTGCTTAGTAAAGGATTGTGTGAGATGCAGACAAAAATGCAGAGTATTTTCGGTGGCAAGGAAGGAAGACAAATTGTTAGTATTAGTATAAGCAAAGGTTTATTTCATGTTATTTATATACCTTGCCCCTATACATAAGCCTGTACTGCAATAACTTAATTCTATTTGCCTTATTACCATACCCCCAATATTCCTTACATCCTCCTGCACCCACCCCATACGGCTCCTACTAAAGCCTCCTAGCTAACCAGCTGTGAAAAAGGCAGCACTGAGCAGGTTGCAAGATATTCATGTGCTGACTTACCCACACTGACTGCCTTGTGACCTGCCAATAGCTCCATGCAGACTCAACTTTTAACACTTTCTCATGATTTCTTCCTTGCTCAATTGCCAATTTAAAACTTGTAGAAATATAATTATCATTGAGATTCTTAGCTGTCTTTCAAATTTGTTTACAGGGGAACACAAAGTGTAAAAGAATATGAACACATACATTTAATTTCCTTAGGAAATCGAGTTATAAAAATGAAAATCAGGGAAAGAACACTATCGTTATTACAGGATAGTGAATTTTAAAACTAATATCAATATGAATTGACAGCAATGTTATACTGTGGAAAATGGTATGTCGTTTGAAGAGATCCTGAGGGAAAAATGTGAGAGACCCTGAGGCACAAGCAGCAGTTTGAAGAGATGAAAACTAAAGAAAAAAAAGATAAAGGCAAGGGGAAGAGGCACTGAGCTGCCTTCCTTAATCAAGCTATTAGTGAAGCAGGACAAATGATCAGGAACCCTGAGACAGGGGTCAGAAAGATCTGAATTTTTTTTTTTTTCCATAATTTCAATTTATACTTAGAAGGTACAGTTTTTTGGTTTTTTTTTTTGTTTATGGCTGCAATCCTTCTATGTATGTGACTGGCCGATAGCATGAGCATTTAGCTCTAAGACCTATGGAATATTGTCACAATTGCCCAGTTTATCACCTGCATATGTATTAATCAGCAGCAGGTATGTAACCAAACTGAATATTAACATCACAATGAAGGTCACACTGAAGTAGGGAGACTCCTTTTAGACAGAGTTTATCTCTATTCTGAACACCTGCTCAATTTACAGCATGCAGAAAATAATTCAAATAACAGTAATAACAGAAGCAGCAACAACAAAAATAAAATCCTGAACTGAAATGCTAAAAAAATTAGAGATTATGAAGGGAATAATCAGGAACAAATACCAAATACACCAGATAGATAAACTATGCATGAAAAGGAAAAGTGCTTGGGTAGACTGAAAAGACTGCAATGCAAATTGTATGTGATATAAAATGAAATTGCAGGCCGAGTTGTCTTCAAGATGCTCAAGATATATAGAGAGGATGAGAAATTTAAAGGAATGACAGCTGGAAAAAAGATAAGATCATGGCATGAATATACAAATTAACTATCCTTGATTGTCAAAGAAAAAATTTGGATGAGAATAAGAAATAATCTAGACAAAATACTTCATAATTCATAGAACAGCAGATGGTTTGATAACCATGGCAATCTGAGTCAGACTATAACTGAATGGAGACTAGGTCAGCCTGACTATACCCAGAATTCCATTGAAGGGAAAAGGTTTGTGTCATCTCCTCTGTTGTTTTACAAAACGGACATAAACAACGCAAGGATGTTTCATAATGCTTCACTGGAACAGTTCACAGAAATGCTTTCTTTGCCGCAAAAGAAATGGCCTACAACTCCTTAAAGAGTAATTGTCTGCTGTTTATTGAATGCACTAAGCAATTTACTTCCTTTGATCATTAGAGTAAACAGAAATGCTTACCTGAAGTTGGGTTTGTTTCTGCTGGGCAAGCAGTCCTGGTGTTAAAACTGATCCTTTAATTTGTTCAAGAGCTTCTTCTAACTGAGAGGCTGCTTTTGTCTGGACTAGGGTGATTAGAGTGAAAAACACAATGGAAAAAATATTTAAAAAATGGGAATATTTTACCATAAATGGTTTGGTTAAGTTTCTGCAGTTTGGAAGCCTAAATTCAGACTATTACAATAAACTGAGTGGCTTAGCCTCATTTAGATATGCTAGAGCAACTCTTGTTCCTCTTAAGCAAAACCCCAGTCTACTTCAGTGTTTACAGTAACACATGTATTCAACAGGTTAGCTATTCATTTTCAGACTGCACTGCTGAAAAAGTAGGAGGTTAGAAACCCCAACACTGACTTTGTTTTACATGAAGATTATTCTGCTTATGGACTAAGCCAAAGTTATGGCTTGCAGATATTTTATAGAGGCCAAATTGTAGCTTAATAATCAAACCAGTGGAGAAAGAGTCCAGACAGGCACAAGGTGTTGCCTTGTCCAAGTAAGTAGAAGTAGGGTAGAAAGTGGCAGAGTTGCTATAAAGGAAACCTATGAAAAGAAATTGTGATTCATTATATTGCTACACAGTCTGGGCTGTCAGTAGAGCTATGAAGAAGCCCTAAACCAGTACTGTTTTGTAATTTTAATCTGACATTTGATCTTGAAGTCAGAGACATTACCTCACAGTTGGCGCAACTGCCGTTGGGAGAGTAAATCTGTTAAAGAATACCTAAGTAATATACCATATCTTAAGAATTTCAACGCTGGAAAGCTGACTGGAAATCAGACTTGGCTGATGCTGTTAAAAACTCCTGCCAATCAGTGCTGATTCCAAGAAAGCAGGAATGGAGTTGAAGTGATCATTACTTCCCAGCAGCAAGAGAACAGCTTAAGAAGCTGACTAATTCAGCAGAAGTTATGTAACACAGTAAATATATGTTAGGACTGCTTTTATTTAATGATAAACAAAATGCACATTCTAAATTATTTCACATTGGGAGGTTCAAATAGCAGATCATTATATTACCATAGTAACTTTCAGGGACCTTGTAACACTTCACACCCAGCTGTGAAAGCACAGTATTGTAAGCAGTGAGCACACCGCAGTGAAAGAAGTGGGGAAAAAACACAATATCGCAAGGAGGTGATGTACTTACTGTGACAGGAATATAATGAAATACCTCACAATACAATTTTCAGGAAAAAAAAAATAGCTTTGTTTTAATTCCTTCTACCCAATTTTGTCCTATGCATCAGATCTGAGCTTCAGACAGTTAAATTGCTCTTATATGAATTCAATTAGAGTGAAGTTAATAGTTCTGTTTACCTCAATTATATCCTATTAATACAAAACCCAACTGTATTATGAATAATAGTTAAATTTTAATTTACAAACCTATTTGTTTGTGCTGAGAAAAAGGCAGATGAGCACGCTGGAACTTATCAGTTGCTTCCTGAAGTTTCATTTTCCTCTGCAGCAGAACTTGTTGTCTAAATCTTTGTTCTTTCTCTTCAGCTTGCTTTTGTCTTTCTTCAAAGGCTCTGTATTTAAGAAGCGAAAGTAGATGATCCCTACGTTTTCTAATTACAGTTACCAAAATAGTAGTAACTTTCTTACTTATCAATTCACAATTCTAGTGCAAAAGCTTGCTTGTCCATAAATTAAATGCTATAAACTTCAGAACTGGATTTTTATGTTTGGACATAATCAGGCCAGTGGGTGGTGAAGATGAGACACACCATAGTATTATTATGTTTTCAGCCTTAACTAGAAATTCAATTCTTTCTTATGCGTGAATTAACATGCAGACTCAGCTAGTTCTTGTCACCAATGTGACTTTCTACATTACCATGTAAATGTATAACAGCGGTCAGATCAATAGGTGAACAGCAAATGCTCTGTGCCTATACTGTTGGGGAAATAGTAACAATTTAAAAGCTGTTATTCAGAAATAACACAAAGGAACTACAGCTTTTTATCTATAGATATGTAAGAGTTAGTATCAGCTAACAAGAGTTAGTTGTTGAGAAGTTTCCTGAAATACATCAGGTTAGTAGCACAAAATAGAATAAAACAGCAATGTGAAACTATGATTGACAGACTCAGTTATTAGCATCAACTATGTTAAAAGTGTCCTTCTACTGGCTGGAAAGCAAAGCAGGCTCTAATCAAAACCAACAATCATTACCTATGTGATGATCATTGCTATGTGGAAGTTTCATTCCTATTGAGAAACTTGAACAAGCTCCTTGAGCAAAATATACCCAGTAAATTTGTTGGCACAGTGACTATGTAGGCAAGTCACATTTAAATGATGGTTTTAAACTGAAAGAGGGTAGATTTAGTCTAGCTATAAGGAATAAATTTTTTACAATGAGGGTGGTGAAGCATTGGAACATTCTTCCCATAGAGGTGGTAGATGCCTCATCCTTGGAAACATCCTATTCTAAATACGGTAATACTGTAAAACTTACACTCTCAGAGTTCAACTTGTAAAGCCTGCCATGCAAGGATCACTACAACTGGGAGCTTTCCATTTTTAAAGGTCTCTGTGTGTGAGAAATGTGATTTGGCAGATCACTACTACACTACACAGGGTACCACTCCTAGCCAGCATTAGTGGAAAGAAAGGTAGCAATGTTTAGCCATATGCTATTTCTCTCATCACAATAAGATACTCCCCATAACTTTAATCACTCGCAGATCTTTCTGGAGCAAAGCTGCTACTTAACAGAGCTTCTCTTTAACTCAAGCTATTTTAATTATTCTTCCCTTCACTTTTCACAGAAAGAGTTCAAACTGAAATATTCAACTTGAACCAACCTAGTATCCCTTCAAAGTGCTGACCTTTGAAAACAAACAGAAAACTGATCTGAAATAGGTACTTTTTATTTTAGAAAGTCAAAAGGCCATAATTGCACAACAGTAAAAAATAGGAAAACTGCCAACTAATCCCCAGTACACACTTTTACAGGAATATCCACTTTAATCCACTTGGAAGCCAAAGCATAGCAGAGAGAGACATGAGGAACTTTCACTGTTTTGAAAATTCATATGTGCACGGTTATCAAAAACATACTGAAACTAATGACTTGAGATTTCTCAATTTTATGGACAAATTATTACATTTCATTAGTAGAAACTGAAGACAAATAGATATACTTTTTTTTTTCCAAGTGGAAATGCACTTTAAACAGATTCCATGCAGCTATTCAAACCTTAAGTCACAAAGATGACGTTCTTGCTTTCCTGCCATCATTATGAGTGCACCTTAAAACTCCTCCCCATACCATAAGGAAAAACTGGAAGCTGTGTAACATCTGGTCTTGCTTCTTCAGTACTACACCCCCAGTGCTACCAGTGTGAAGCTCAAGAAAGAAAATGGTGGAGCATATGAAAAGCTAAAAGTAAAAAGAGACAAAATGTGCAAAAGGATCCACTGCTTTGCTGATGTATGTAGCACTCTGGATTAATGTTCTCCAAGGTCAGAAATCAAAATGGCAGTAGACTCCCCTCAGAAAGCTCCAGATCTCCCAGCAGCAGGATTCCTCACAATTGTCTTGGACCACAAGAACTGCTGAGAGTAAATCCTGTGCTGTATGTAGGCAGCAGTTTACGTTTTAACAAATAAATGGCAAATGGCACTTAATAGTAACACATTCAAAAATCTAGATGAATTTCTACAATTCTAGGTAGCTCTTCTTCTACAGATGGAGTTCTAAAACCCTACAGCTATAATGAAGGTTAAGACAGAAAACTGACTTTTACAAAGAGAAACAAATTAAAACATGATCCCAACACTTAAAGTTTCATTTGCAAACTTCAGTTTGTTGGCAAGCAGAAATGGCCTTCCTTGAAGCATGAGGTGAAGCCAGACAAGCAGTTATTCAAAACCAGGAAAAATCTGCGGAGAACTATTCACATAAAATGCCTTACTGTAATTTGGTTAAAATTTCACAGGAACTTTAATTGTCCATACAATCCAGAAGTTAGAACTAAAAAAGTAGCATAAGAGTTCATTGTCAGCTTTCAGTATTCCTGTGTTTCAGACATGTTAAAATCTGACACAGAAATCTTTATCCTTACTAAAGAAACAGGGAAATCACAACAGAGGAAACAGACTTGCTTATTAAGGGGATCAAGAAGAACACATTCTTCATGATCCCCTTAATATTTCTAGAAGCTGCTCCACAAGGCCTTTAGTTGAACTGTGGTCGTTAAATCCAGACATGTGGGAAATTCTACAGCTTTGCACCTGGAGTAATTCCAGTGTATAACTCCAAAAAGGAAAGAGTAAATTCTGATAGTCTTTATTTATTTATTTTTTAAATTCTTTTGGAGTATGACTTCGCTGCACTCTTCCACATTCTTAGTAACTGGCATAAGAAAACCCCCTCTTGTTCCATACAGATGGATATGGGGAAGTCCAAATGCTGATGCAAGAGATCTTTTTCACCACAGCTCATCATGATCTCTATTTGGTTTGGACTAAGACATGAAGGAGAAAAAAGATCTTATTTTAAATGTAAGGAAATGCACTAAGGATATTCAGTGAAGCCTGCATCATTAACTTCTTGACCTCACAGAATGTAAATTGTGACACCCAGGTGCATTATGCAAAATAAATAATTTTACAAATGCGCATTGACATCTTACAGAAAAACAGTTAAAGCAAATGTTTGTTCATCCGCTCTCCTTAAGTCACCAGCTTAGGTTCATATCACAGATGTAACATTGGCAAAAGAGTATGGCTTTAAGATGGAGAGTTAGCAGAAGAATTTCCTGACCAGTGTTTTTTTAACCCAGTTTTTCTGTCTACTATAAACAACCCAGCGGTGCAGCAATTTTTGAAATTGCTGCCAAAATGCTTATAGTGAATTTGGAATAAGAAACTTAAAATATTTAGCAGTTTCACATATACAGACATTATGTGGAAGGTATTTTTATGTTAAAACCAGTATGACTAGATGGTGGAACTATGTCCTGGTTAATTTTATTAAATTATCTTCACAGTGAAGTGATGGATGCTGCATTCCCAGGTGGACTAAATGCTTAATACTGCCTTGGATAATGATTAAAAAAAGGAATATATACAGTGCAGCTGGAATGCTACAAAATGAAACTTTTGGTACCGAGTTGATATTATTTATCCATTGCCATATCACATTTGCAAACCAGTGCACAGTAATTTTAAAACTGAGGTGGGATAGTATTTGTATACTTAATGACTACAGCAACATCAAGAAAAGGCTAGAATGCAGTGTCACACTCAAAACCCCCTTCATGTGCAGACAGGAAACACACCTTGCATCTTTAAAAAGATCAGCAGATGCTGCCCATAGGTTTTTTCTTTTAAATTAAATACTTCCCAGAACTACAGGAACATGTTTTGAATTCTATCCCCTCATCTTCGGTTATTATACGCTGAATACAAAAGGAGAGGCCCAAATTGCTGTAAGGGCTTCGGAAGGACTGACACAATGTTGTCGTGGTTTAAACCCAGTCAGCCACACAATTTCTACCCCCCCCCCCTTTCTTTCCTCCCCCTCCTCCCGCCGCCCCCCCCCCGCCCCCCACTCCCGGAGGGTTGGGATAAGAACAGTCCAGTAACTAAGGTATAACACAAATCACTGCTGCTGCCACCAATAATAATAATGATAAGGGAAATAACAACGGAAGAGAATACGATACCACCCTCCGAAATGAGCCCAACAAAGAAGAGAGTGCCCTTCTGGGTAACTCTCAGTTACCTCCTGGGCATGACGTGCTGCGGTATGGAATACCTCTTTAGCTAGTTTGGGTCAGGTGTCTGCTTCCTCCTGGCTTCCCTTCCTCCCTGGCAGAGCATGAGACTCACAAAGTCCTATGGCTAGTCTAAACATCTGAGCAGTAACTAAAAACATCGGTGTTATCAGCTCTGTTCCCAGGCCGAAAGTCAAAAACACAGCACTGCACCAGCTACTAAGGAGGAGGAAAAAAAAAAAAAAAGACTGCTACTGCTAAAGCCAGGACAAATGTTGTGAGGGTTCACTGAGGGCTGTCCTCCAAAATGCCCAAAGGTTTACAGGAAGGTTGCCTGCTCTATCCACCAGTTGCACTTCAGATCTCGTTTATAGGCAAAAAGTAAGCACACCTTATATAAAGCCAAGAACTTTTTTGTTAGTATAATTCAGTCCTTGAGTGTTTAATCATTATTAATCCAGATGCAATTGTTAATGAAAAATAATACAGTTAGAATACTTCTATACAAAGAAAGCCTCAATAACAGTGATAAACCAGTTTGAACTGTTACTCACACATTGAGTTTCTACCCCTTTCCCTAATGCTTATGCTTCCATTGCTCTTCTGTGTCCCAAGGCTGGTAGTTTCATTCTGGTGGTACTGAGGTGCTGTGGTGAGCCGTTAGCATTTGAAGTCCCTTCACCAGGAACAGTAGGATGTTCATGTTAATGCTTTCTTCTTCCTCATCCCAGGATCTGCTCGGAGTCATTTTTATATTTGCTAACATGCTTTTATACCTTTGCTCTTTCTTCATTAGTCTGCAGCTTCACAATACCTCCAAATATTCTATGCATGGTGCCTTTTACATTTATGGCATAGTACTCTTTTGTTCTGTTACCCTAAAGCCAGCTTTGTCATGTCTAGGTCTGCATTCCTTTAGTCAACTATCCATGCACTGGGGTCTCCAGTGCCAAGCCTGTGCACCATCTCTCATCATCCCCTGCCTGCACTCCTCTAAGCCTCCAGTTCTCAAGGCCCCTGCTGCTGTACCAGGCCTGTATTTCCCTACACTACATCAGCATGTTAAAGTCATAAATATCTCATTCTCTACATAGAATAACTGTTTGTTACTGCTATCCATAGAAAACTACAGTCATACCATAAAAAGATAAACAAATTAGCCACAGACACCTGGTCAATTAGAGAAACTGCTGTTACAGCTACATCAAGCAAAACAAAGCTGAGGGCAGGTCAAGAAAAGTTCAGAGAGAGGAAGCTTAGCAAGCATCTGTCCTGAGGCCTTGCAAATTCAGCACAATCCTGTGGCCTCTTACCAGAATGGCACTGCTGCGTTACAGGTCTACGAAGTTACAGTGACCGCTACTTTTCGCAGTTCCATTCTGATGTAGAAAGCAATACAACATTCTTATCACTTTGTCCCCTCCATTTACCAAGTGGTAACATTTTTTCCTGTTTCTGACACTAGACTGCTTTTCATTCTCTATCAAAACCACTGATGAATAATATAAGGAGTTTTTATTAAATAATCAATGAATAATTTAAGGCGTTTTTATTAAATAATCAAAGATAATCAGCCAGTAGGTGGAGCACAAAGCTTGTGGATACGTTGAAAATAAAGTATTTTTGAAAAAAACCCAAGCCAACAGTAATAGGAATAGATTGGAAACTGATATAAATTGAGAAAACATTTCCTTCCCCAAGTACAACACATGGATTAGCTATTTAGATTTCAAGGCAATTCAAAATGCTGAACCAAGATACTAAACTGTAAGGTTTAGTTAAAAGTGCACATAGACAATTGCATTTCCAGAATGCACCAACTACTTGCAGCCAGTAACATCACAGTGAAATGGGATGCTCAAGTTGCACTGAGCAGTAACATCATGAAGGCTACCGTCCCCAGCAAACTGGCAGCTGGTATTTAGAAAGTGTTAGGGTATATAAACACAAAACATGATACCCTGTTCATTTACATCAAGTATGTGCTTAGTCAGGAGCTCTTCTTTCCAGAATAGTAATTTAAACAAAATATCTGTCAGCTACTACCCCAGAGCATATTTAATTCTTAAGCTGATCTTGAAATTGCAACTTCACAAAGACAATAAAGGAATTACATTCTTGGTACTCAGGCAACTTGTGTAAAGATAACCAGTAAGCAGTTTTTTTGTAGTGTTGAAGTACTGCTGGTAACACAAACCTAAGGAGTTTGGTCAGTACAAGAGATGCAAAGAAACTGATGGCATCAGGTAGGAATAGAGGTTCCCCTGAGCATTCACTTCGAAAAAGGCCTGTGACTGGTTATTGAGACTTTGCTTTCCAAAGCTAGACTTGCTCTTTCCTGTACAAGTGATGTTTTTTTTTCATTTATTAATAAACCAATTAACTGAGCACATCTTGACAGAAGGGGAGTATTTTTAATGCTGAAGCTGCTGCATTTTATAAGTATTGACAAGAGATCAATACAACACTGCCAGGGACAATTTCATTCCAAGTACATTTAGAAAAGGTCTAATAGCCCCTCATGCCTAGCCAGGACTTTTTAAACTAATGAGAATTAAGAACTGGGCTGCTCAGTATGACAGAGACATGGACGGACCAGAAAGAGTCCAATGAAGGGTCACGAAGATGATGAAATGAATGGAGCATCTCTTCTATAAGGAAAGGCTGAGAGAGCTGGGACCATTCAGCCTCACTAAGAGAAGGCTTAGGGGATCTTACTGATGTCTATAAATACCTGAAGGGGTGGGTGCAAAAAAGACAGAGACAAGCTCTTTCTAGCTATGCCCAGTGACAGGACCAGAGACAGTAGGTACAAACTGAAACACAGGAGGTTCCCTCTGAGCATCAGGAAGCACTTTTTTTACTATAATCATGACTAAGCATTGGAACAGGCTGACCAGAGAGCTTGTGGTGTCTCCAACCTTGGAGATGCTCAATAACTGATCCTGGGCAATCAGCTCTAGGGGGCCCTGCTTGAGCAGGGGGGTTGGACCAGATGACCTCCAGAGGCCCCTTCCCCCCTCTACCACTCTCTGTGAAGGTTAGAAGTAGAAAACGGACTGTCGTGCTTCACAGTACACTCCTGCCTACTCTCCATATGTTGAAAAAAAAATTAAAGAAACAATTTCAGTTTTGCAATTATAAACCAGCAGTGCCAAGAAAAACATCTGATACATGCCCATAAGCCCTGACAGGGAGAATTTAGGGTGCTGCCAGGTGAAAATGTGGAGCTTAAGGAAGTCATGTTCCCCTTGAGTATCTATCATCATAACTAACACCTTTACATGTGTTACAAAGTGAATGGGTCTTGGCTTATACACAGATTTGAGGTATGACCTGATGATCAATCACTTCCTACCTGCATAACTGTCAAGAAAAAAATATTCAGTTTCAAGGAACTTTGTATTTCCAAACTACTTTCCTTCATATATGCAAGGACCCTTAATTTTTAATTATATTTTACAGCTTAGTAATACTGTATGCAATTAGTACCTTTCTAACATCCGACAACTAACTCCTTTTCAGTTATCAGGGGAAGACTTGTCACCACAGACTTGTTTGAACTGCTTATTACGCTTATAGTTATGACATCCTAAATTATCACAAATGGAAAAAAGTTCATTTTATGAATACCATACTTAAATTTCTAACTGGCTCACCTGAGTAACTTGGGTTTATAGGATGTTTCTTAAGGCTGCAATGAAATACGCATGGAAATGTATTTATGTACCTACAAGTACTAGTTTAACTACACCACTCTGTCAAAAATATGCAGGCTGTCTGGTATTTGCTTTTACAGTAGAGTGTTATATTTCAAGACCAGTAATACAATAAACAGTGTTCATCTGAGATGCATAGTGCTAAAAGTGGCACTGTTCCAGAAAACTAAATATGATATTTAATCTTTTAGCTGAGACTCAGTTTATTATCTGCAAAGGCTGGGGGTTGCACACTGCCTTTAATCACTCCCAGGTGACTCTACTTCCTGTTCCATTTTTCTTTATATTTCAAAACATATGTTGACAGCACGTACTGTGAAGCTAAATGGCAGTATAAACAACATCTACTGCCTCTCTTATGAGTTATCAATGTATTTCAGCAAGTAAAACATTGTACAATGGAAATCATCTGATATGGGAACTGTGGGGATGAGTGTTGATGAGTTTGCATTAAGCAGAAGAACCTGAGGGCTTACAAAGAGGAACCCATACGTCTCTACAGCATACACAGCCGAGACTCCTGTATATGCATGTGTGAACTCACTGCCAGGGAAGAGCCCCCTATGCCTATTAAACTACTTACAGCACTTTGCTGAAACAACTCAGTGTATAATTTACTTAATCCACTTGTCACAGAATATTCCATAACTTTGCATTCCCATGGATATAGGAAGACAGAATATTCAAAGCTCTTTTAAAAATGTCAATATGGGATAAATTTATTATAAATATAATCCTGCACAAGAGACACTTTGCCTTGTGTTTATTGGGAAGTGGAAGCACAAAGCCCCACCATGCAGGGGAGGCTGCATGGCTGTTATGCTATGCAAAGAGAGAAACATCCACCTCAGAAGGCAATGACAGTTGCCTGCCTTCTGACCTGTACTGTCTACCTGAACACATTTTTCAGACAGGCATCGAAGCTAATAAAAACCAGAACAATACCAGAAATACAGATCAGAGACACAAGCTGAAAGTGCTACATACCTTTACTTTATACAGTAAAGGGTGACTACAGGAGTTTCCAAAAAGTAGTGAGTAAATCAGAATATTCTTTTTATGGTTTATTTGTCCTATAGTATGAAACTTTTCAGCCTTTCTTCTAGTTTTCTCTAGAAGAAAGCAGTGAGGCTATTTAACAAAGTGAACAAGAAAATAACAGAAATATATTGAACTGTCTAAAGGTTTTGACTCATTTTTCTCTTTTACAGTCTCCCACCAAAGGAACCCTAGTTACTTACCTTCTTCTTCTGTTTGTCTCTATTGAATATTTCTGTGCCCTACTCCGACATATTTTTTGATCTTCTTTCAATGCCTGGCGTTCTTCTGCTAAATCTTGCTCAAAATGAAATGGTAAAGCTCTATCCCTAGTATTGTGTTAAGGACAATGGAAACTGCATCAAACAGCTCATCAAAGGATATAGTAGCCTGATTGACTGACTTTGCATACTGTTTGGGAAAGGACAAGCTTTATGTATGAGATACAAAATACACAACAGTTGATCCCATAATTGTATATTATAGTCATAACTAACTTTGTGTTCATCCACAAAAATAAAAGTCATTACATTTTACTGTTTACAGTGATTTTAAAAGGCTTTGCAATCATCTTTCATGGTATCAGAAGATGAAAAATCTCACCTTTATTACGCTTATTTGAACAAGCATCTTTCTTTTATCTAAATCTATAACATATGGATACATGTGCCACAGTGAAAATGTTTCAATAGTAAAAACAGTTCCTCCCTACCTAAAGGATTAGTTTACTCTGACATTCATTAATATCACTGGATAAATGCTCTCCACAGAGCATGATCTGTCCTGTCTTACTTCGGTTATAACTGAAGTAGCATGGTACAGGTGGAGCTTAGAACTTTGTCAGTATTTCTTATTACTTAAAATTAAAGGAAATAAGGATCCATAAGTTGGAGTGGAAAACACAATTCCCAAAGGCAGAATCTCCTCATGGAGTCATTGAATGGTTTGGTTTAGAAGTGACCGTAAAGTTCATTCAGTTCCAGCCCTCTTGCCACGGGCAGGGACACCTTCCACTACATCAGTTTGCCCAAAGCCCCATCCAACCTGGTCTTGAACACTGACAGGGATGGGGCGGCCACAGCTTCTCTGGGCAAGCTGTGCCAGTGTCTCATCACCCTCACAGTAAAGAATTTATTCCTAAATGTCTAAATCTCCCCTCTGTCAGTTTAAATGCATGTCCCCTTGTCCTGTAAACTGTCCCTCTCCAGCTTTCTTGTCGGCCCCTTTAGGTACTGGAAGCTGCTCTAAGTCTCCCCAGAGCCTTCTCTTTCCAGGCTGAATAAGCCCAGCTCCCTCAACCTGTTCCACTTCCAAGAGGGAACATAAGAAAAGTCGCCTGAGAAGTCAACTTCCCTACAGCACTTGAAGAAACCAACGTGCCAGTTTTATTTCGATCCACCCCTAAAGCAAGCCCCCACCACCGCCCCAAACCCGCCGCCCCCCCCGGACTCCAGGCTGCCCGCGGCCTAATTCCTGCCCGTGCCGGAATCTCTCCGCGGGCCGCCCCCAGCCATCCCCGACCGCCCGCCCAGCCCCTTGCCTCGGCGGCGACCCCGGAAGGATACACGGCAGCAGCGCACCACGTCCCACCCGCGCTGTCCTGGAGTCCTCCGAGGGGTATTTGCCTCTGCACCGCCCCGCCGCCAGTCCCGCAGGGCTCCATTCAGCGCCTCGGGCTTGCTGCCTCACACCGCAGCGGGCCGCGTCCACAGCCGGACGCCCTCCCGGTGCCATAGCAACCGGAGACGCCGCTTCCTTCGCAACGGGGCGGGGCCGCGGCCGAGGGGAGGCGGGAAACGGGTGAGGGAGCGTAGGGAAGGGCTGAGGGGAGGCCGGGAGTGGCCGCGGCTCGCCTGGAGCTCCCGTTACAAGCCTTCTAATCGGGCGCGAGGTCCAGGGCCGTTGGGGCTCCCCCGGAAGGGAGCGCTCCCGGCGGGGCCGGGCCTCGCGGTGCCCGGGGGTGCCCGGCCCTGGGTGGAAACCGCGCGCACGCATCTCTCTCCGCCGCCGGCACCCTCTGTGTCTGTCGCCTCTTCAGGCACGCCACTGAGGGACCCCTCGCCAGGCTTCCCATCCTGTCTGCACTTGTATAAACAACGGAGTGCCTTTTAAAACTAACAAACAAACCAGCCGGTATCAAAACAAATGACGTTTCCCGTTAGTTTTGCAGGGTTTTGGTGTTTTTTCTTTTTTTTTTTTTTTTAAACACAGGGTGTAGAAATAGCAATGAAAAAAAAATAGAAAAATATAAAAAGTATATAAAAAAGTAAATAAAATTACACAAAGTAAAAAAAAAAAAAGTTTTTAAGACTGCAAAACGTGTGGTTTTTTTTTCCAGGCAAAGCAGGGTGTGTTGTCTTGGGATGTTCATGCCTTGGATGAGCTGTCAGCAGAAGTCTAAATGCCTCGGTGATTTCATGGTGAGACATTTCTTGGCTGTTGTATTTGAGCTTAAACCAATTCTTCTCTTTTTCAGTGTGCAGCTGTTCTATGTCTTTGACTAGGAGGTTAAAAATAGTACTCAGCATTTGTAAAATACTTTTCCCCACAGACTCCCACCTCCGTATTTGTAGCACAGCCTGTGAAGTGTTACTATTGCCATTTTACACACAAACCCACTGCTGCTCACATTGACAAATGTGCTTAATTTATATTAATACATAATTTATGTTATTTATATTTTTATATATTATATATATTTATTTATATATTTATATTATAAATAATACCCCAGTTACCACAGTTGAGAAGATGACCCTAAAATGACAGTTTTCCACCTGTATTCAGAATAATAATTCAGAATAATTTTGTAAGGAGGAAATTCTTTCCTGTTAGGGTGGTGAGGCACTGGAATAGGTTGCCCAGGGAGGTTGTGAATGCTCCATCCCTGGCAGTGGTCAAGACCAGGTTGGACGAAGCCTTGGGTGAGATGGTTTAGTGTGAGGTGTCCCTGCCCATGGCAGAGGGGTTGGAACTAGATGATCTTAAGGTCCTTTCCAACCCTAACTATTCTATGATTCTAATACCAGGCCCAAATTCACCACTTCTTTGCCCGATCTGAACTCTTCTGTGTTGCAGGTGTAAGGCTGTTCGTCACTTCACTACCTTTCAATCCACATACACTTTAAAAATCCCAGTTTGCCTGAAAAAAATGCAGTGCTTCATTTAGGAAGCAGCAGAAGTTTTTACCAGTGTGGAGTCACGCCAACAGGACTGAAGCAGAGCTTAGAAACAGTTCCAGAACTTGAGCCTATGTCACATCTGGGAAGATTCAGGTTCATAGAATCATAGAATCAAAGGTTGGAAAAGACCTTTAAGATCATCAAGTCCAACCATTACCCCGGGACTGCCAAGTCCACCTCTAAACCATGTCACTGAGAGCATCTACAGGGTTTCTGAACACTTCCAGGGACGGTGATTCCACCACTTCCCTGGGAAGCCTGTTCCAATACTTGTGGCAGCTCACATCAGCAGAATTTGAGCTTCTCTAGACTTACTGCAAATTTTGATCTTATCCAGTGCAACTCACAGCTTCACCTTAGATACCTTCTGAAATTCAGAATTAAGGATAGTGTGTATATATATATATATATACACACACACCTTTCTGTCTTTCTTGGTTTTACCTTTTTCTTACTTGTTCATAGCCCTCCTTTATGGTTATTAGATAATTCCTCCTGGTGAGTAACCTCACATCTTTCAGACTGGGGGATGAAAAGGTGACAAGCTGAGGACCATGTATTTCAGAACTGTATGATTATTCTGGGACAGCACACATCCTGGTATCAAATGGTTACAAAATGGAAGGTCCCACTCTGGCAGCTGGTTTGAAAACAGTTTCATAATTTTTACTGTGGGCTAGAGACTGATATTCCAGTCAAGGATAAAGATCAGCTCTCAAATCCTTGTGGGATAGATTCTGAATTTATTACAGAACTTAACTGAAGGCTGGAGCATAGTTATGCTGCTGCAGAAACACATTTTTCTGTCTTCTTTTTCCACCGGGGGATTAATCTGCTAATGCCCTTTAGCTTTCTTCCAAGCTTCAGTTTAACTGTGTAGATGACTGCATGGGAGAGGGAGGTCAGTCCATGTTCTGACCACTTTAACCATTCGTTCCTGAAATTTGTCACCTCTTCTGATTTCTGTGCAGATAAAGAGGAATGAAAACTGTTCTTTCCCCTTTAATGTCATATATGAGTAGCCAATAAAATCTTTTCAGCTTCTTCCTGAGACTGAACTGTAGATCACAACCTGCATCTTCTTGAGAGAGCGTCAACTGATGCACTAGTTAATTCTAGTAATCCTTATATCAGAAGAGCTATGATGTGCCATGAGGTATGTCAGAACAAGTTAAAAAATATTTTGAGATATTTTGAAGAACCTAAGTTCTTAAAAATTTCACAGACAGTCGAACATGCTCCTCTCAGGGAGAGGCCAGGTACTGGTGCTTAGTCGGCTTCAGCTGTTAAGTGAAAGAAAACATTGTATTAAAAACTGGATTTAAAACTGTATTAATCCCTGCCCCCCATTTGCTTTCAAATCTGTTTGTATCACAAGCTATTTCCAGTGTATTCCAGCTTCAGACAGGGCTGGAGATGAACCTCAGTATCAAGACCAATTTGGAACATTGGCTGGCTGAACCAGTGCAAGGTGATGTTGAGCATTATATTCTGATGGAGTATCTCCAGCGGTACATTAGAAGATGAAGTTTCATTTATTCAGCCAGATTACAAGCAATTTAAATTCTCTGATGTGCACGAGGAGTTGAAAATCTGTTGGACCTTTATGAACTTTCCAAATTAACTTTCCAAGTAACTTGCTTTTTGGTTAAAATATCAAACCCAGTTTTAAAGATACAAAAAGAGTGTATTTAAGTGTATGAAAACCGTAATTGCCTCATAGCTTTAATTAAGTTTCTGTGGACTACATTTCATTTTCTTCTTTTTCAGCACATTCTCTCATACTTCGACATTCTTCAGGTATTTGAAAGATTGTCTCACTTACAGTCCCTGTGTTACTACAGGTGGGCTACTAGTGAGACCAAGAGACTGCTTTTGTTCTCCTGGTAAACAGGTTTCTATGTAGTACAAAGTATTGCTTGAAAGTAATATTTTTCAATTTTCTATTTGAATCTGCTTTTAGAACTTATTCTAAAATTGCCTCCACAGCCTGTTCTAGTGCACTACCATCACACCAATATAAACACCTTCATTTTAATGCTAAAAACCTTTGCGAAAGGTGAAAACATTGATCCATACTAGTTTTTCTTTCAATTAGGCCAGACTACTCAGTGCCAAATATATACCAATGCTCAAAAATAGTGCATAAGAAAATCTGTCAGTTTTATCACAATGAAAATACATATGTTTGATGTGTCATGTAGAGGTTATAAGCAGTAATTGCTCTCAGGATACAAGCAGTAGTGTATAAAATCTACTGTGCAATTGAAACATGCTTTGTTAAATCCAGGAATTAAAGGAGTGTTGGCTGCGCTTTGTGCTGCAGACATTCCCAAATAGTTAGCTCAGGACTTCATAGTGTACAATCCTTTCCACGGAAATTTGAAACCCTTCAAAACGTTTGCATTTCTTCAAGTAAAAGATGAACTGCTTTGGGGTAACTTCACTGATTTGTCTCCATATTTGTTTGTTCAGTTTAGGAGAGACTGTCATAAGTAATGGCAAGCCTTGTTCATCTAAGGTAAGATTTTCAATTCCTTTGCTTAGATAAGATAACGAATGTAACTGGATGATTTCTCAGAAAAGCGACAGATGTTTTGAAACTCTATATTGCTTTATTCAGAGTAGACAGGAAAACACAGAACAATCAGATATTTCCAGACAGAGGAAAAAAACTACATTCAAACTGTAGGAAATCAGTTAGAATTAGAGCAGTTATGTGTTAATTACTTTCATCACAGCCCTGTTGTTAGGCCATATTTTTAATCTCATCTGCATGAACAAATGCAGAATAACTATTGTTTTTGGCAGAGTCACAGTTTTTGCTTGAATTGCTGAGGTCAGCTTTAATAGCCTGTTTCATGTTGGCTTTATTAAAAGTAAATATTGATTGAAAATATTTGCTTGACAGCATTTAATTGAACATGTAGTGAGGAGCTGTGATAAAGCCCTGGAACAAAGCAGAGTTCTGAGTGATCTGTTTATAAGCTTCAAGTCAATTTTTCTTCCTTTATTCTGTGCTTATTTCAAAATTAAAGAAACATGTTCTTTTAGTTCTCTATTGTTTATCTCCAGTCCCAAACTGTAATTATATTAATAATTCAGAAACTTTTTTTAATATAAAATCTCCTTGTTAACAGTTTTATCTAATTTCTACTTACAGTTTGTAAAAGCAAGTCAGAAAAAAAACCTGTTCAGTGCTTTGCCAGTGTACTGCAAAAACCAGAAAGAGAAACCTGAAGCACTAAAGGAGAACAAGTGTTTTGAAGATGTATTCAAGTCTAAATGAGTTTTCTTTTTCATTAAAATCTTCATGTTTCTAAGGATCCTATTTACACTTGAAAATACAGTATATTAACATACTACAATGCTTTGCTGAGATTATGGAATCAACAAAGGCTCAAATGAATTTCTTAGTCTTTTGACAATGACACATATATCAGGAATTACTTTTAGCATTTCTGTAAGTGATGAGTCAGAGGCATTCCCATATTTTCTCTCACACAGCACCAGGAAAGAAAAAATATATTAAGTATGAAAATATTATTTTAAAAGAACATTAATATATGTAACTTCTTTTACCAATGTTTTTATTGTTTATAATTGTGTGCCTGCAAATAGTGTCCCTTTATTCTTTCCTCCATAAGAGCATTTAAAATATTTTTTTAATGTTAAGTCCCAGATCTGCTTGGGACTGTTTGTGTGCATAGATTAATACCTTATGCAAGTATTTCCATGATCAGAATCCAAGTAATTAATTTAGGGACTTTCAAGAGTAAAAATGTTTTGCTAATACGTGGTAAATCCAAGAGACTGCTCCTTTCCAGTGAAAATAACTTTGTTAGTATTTGAGATGTCAGTTTGATGTGGTGATTCCTAAAACGTGAGTTCTTAAATGCAAGATTTACAAGTTATTGCCTCATTTCACAGAGCTCTGGTAGAATACCAAACCCCTTGTTGGTATTTTTCAAATTTATAGAGGTTATTCTTTACTCTGACACTCTTTCTTTAGTGTGGGATGGCTGAGCAGAAGACACCTAACAGGCCTTGGTCTCAGCTCTGTCAGTTATAACTTGATAAAGCTTGCAAAACCCCAGGTTTTGAAGGAAGACCCATGGAGTAATCATCTACTTCATTTTGGCAGCCTGAGACATTTTATATATGCTTTATGATCAATTTATTTCCCCCTCCATTGTTTGGTACAACAGGGCACAAGGAATGTTGGAGCTGTGGAGGAACCACTCAAGGCAGAAGAGAAAAATAAATCTGCAGATATTTCAAAACAAAAAGACCAATGCCTTGTACCATGTGATGTTCAAGCTAAAATTTTACGAGGGGAAAAACATTACATGTGCAGTATGTATTCATAAAGAATACTCTCAGCAACAAGCTATGCAATGCCATGCTGTGCAACCCTCTGCTCTGCTCTGCTATGCTGTGCCGACTTATTTTTTAACCTTCTTGAGCACATGTGACAGTCCTTGATGCTGCTGCCTAGGCTGAGGATTCAGAAAATTTGGGGTGCTGTGTTTCTGGGATGCAGCTGGTGCAAGAAAGCTGAAGTATAATCATGCTAGTCTCTATAATCACTGATCAAGACAGGCAAATCCAGGCAGCAGCTCCCCCTGCCTAGATCTGTGTTACTCTCTGAATGTTAGTAGCTCTCTCCATTAAAGAAGAGTAGGGTGTCTGTCCATCATTTAAGCATCATAGTTAGCTGTGGGGGAGTTAAGTGAGAGTTATTTAGTTTAGTTAGTTAGTCAGTTAAACTGGGAGGAAATCTATACTTCAGCTTGCCTTTTGCAGGACATCCTGCCTGATGCAGGACATCCTCTACTCACTGCCTTGACAAACTACACAGCAAAGGATGTAATCAGCCTCAGAAAAAAAAGAAAAAATCAAAATCATTGTATTTCCTATATGATTTTTAATATATTTTGTTAATTACCTGTCAGGTTTGCTTGGTTTTTGTTTTGATTTTTAGCATCATGACAAAAACCAGGAGTGAATGAGTAAATGTAGGATGACAGAATGTCTTATATATTTGTCTTTTATCATTTGCATTTGTATTTCTCTGCTATCCATTAACTGGTCATCCAAGTTGCCCAAGGATAAGATTAAATTCTTCAAATCTAAAGAAGAGCATCACTTCTTAAAATGTCTTCCCTGCAACCAGTGAAGCTGAGGTTTTTAGCATCTTTGGCTTTAATCTGTGGTCTCTGTACTGTGGTTTCACTTTTAAGTATGCTGAGGTTAAACACCTTCAATATTCGCTTAGATACCATAAATGTGTCATTGTTCAGTCAAGAATATTTCTAGATTTATGGTAACAAAGTGGATGAACATATTTCTTTTAAAGGAAATTTGCAGAACTCACTTGTTGAATATGCAAGAAGCACAAAAAAAATGGTAAGGAACATGATGGATGATCAACAGTCTTCTTTGGACTACCTTTCTAATCAGGTACTTTTCTCTTTATCATAAAGATTTTTATTTATTACTTATCACTGCAGGTATTATCTAACTGAGGAAATTTAAGCATTTATATTGTCATTAAAACAGTAGAATTAGAGTCTCTACCAACATTCCTTACATCTTGGGTAGGGTGTGGGTTCCATTTCTACGGGGAGTGATAAGCACCACTTGATCCACATTGGTGGCTAACTCCAGTTCTGTCATATTTGTTCAGATGATGTATTATGTTACTGTTAACTCTCATAGTAGTTTACAAACACTGTGTATCCCTTACTACAGATAAAAAGCCTTATTCAAACTGAAGGACTTCTTTGCAATTATCTGGCATTGCAAATCATCCTAAAAATGATTTTTGATTTAAAAAAAAAAAATTTTTTTTTGTCAAAAAAAGACCGTTGTACCTAATGAAGGGCAAATCACGAGCACATCACAAAAATGAATTTTGGATTATATTTACTAGGAGTAAAAAAGAATATCTTTAAGAATGTAAAAATCCTCATTGCAACCAAAGTAAAGATTTTCTATTTGTATTTGCAGGTAAATGAAGTCATGAACAGACTTCTTCTTTTGAATGCAGAAGTTTTGAGAAAGCATTTGGATCCACTTCCTTACAAAGCAGTTCAGTCTCATGGTAGGTATATTTTGCATTTAGTCTTGGTCTCTTGCTTTTTTATCTTTATATCTTGACAGAGCGCTAATTAAAGCAAAGGGAAGCAATTATAACATTTACAGTATTCTGTGTTCATAACATATAAACCCTGGAAAATTTGTCATCTGTTTAAGAATGTCACCATAAAGACTGCTTTAAATCATTTACAACTGATAATTCTGGGCATACTGTTTAGCATACCAGCTATGACCATCAGTTCATAAATGATCAGATGTTGCTAAATAGCACTTTCTTTTGCAATGAAGTGTGCTCTGCATTTGTAATTTCCTTTAAATATGATCAAAGTTACTTGAACACGGGACAGTTACTTTTCATCATCGTGTCTGTGAAAAACTAGGGACTATGGTATTGTTTATTAAGATTTATGCTAAGCCTGATGTAAAGATTAGACAACAAAAGAAAAGATAACCGTGGTCGCTTGTGCAGATTAAACCAGACACCGCTTGCGCAAGTTTTGAGGAAACATCTGCAAGTTTTGAGGAAATATCTGCAAGATGTTCTAAAAAAAAAAAACTGGCAGACATATGGGTGGGGGCAACTATTGCTTTGCTTAAGTGCTTTACTTGCATAAGTTGACACCAAAATTATTTACAAACCGAGACGCTTACTAAGGGCTTTTGCAAAACAATTCTAAAAATTATTGCACAGCAAGTTGAAGACCATATATGGAAAAGGATATCTAAAGGTAACCGAGGAGGACTTCAAGCCTTCAGCCTCAAGCAACTGGGGCATGCGCAGAGTACTCCGTTGAAGATACGAATGCGGAACTGGAGGACTGATAAAAAGGGACTGTTAGAACTGTTCAGCACGGCAGTTGTCGGAGCGCAGACTCCCCTGTCGTCCAGCGCTGTCTTTGCTCATATTCTACTTGCTATAATTAATAAAATTCAATTGGATTATGATCCGTTGTGGTCCCAATTTATAACAATTTCTTGGTGCCGTGACTCGGATAAGGAACGGTGGGCTTTGGTCCTCCGGGGAGGCGCCCCGCGACATTTCGCGGCCCCGCGACCAACAGCTCACCCCAACCTTACCGACGAACCTAAATTCTAGAATAATGAGCAAAGGAGAAACCGGTAAAATCCCATAAAATTCTGTGCACAGGAGTCCGGACGAAGACGCAGGACGCGTAAGTATATTGCGAAATTTTTCGTGGGTTTGCCGTTCGGGCGGGATTGGGTTTCCTGGAATATAACAAATGAGAGGTTCGATATACTGAACCAAGCGAGTGTGGACCCTTAAGTACTGCGTTTTCCATCTCCCGCGAGGGACTGGGCCAGGAACAAGGGGAGTGACTGAGTGTGTGTTTGTGGATATTCCAGAAGATGGGGGCGAAGGGCAGCAAGCCTTCGGCTCCCATGGGAAGGGTACCTACTGTACCTAAGAATACCCCTCTGGCATATATCTTAGATAATTGGAGATATTTCCCTGGAACCCAAGGGAAAGATAAGCAGAAGATGATAGAATATTGTACTAAGATATGGGGAGGGAAGAAGATTTTTAAAAATGTCTTTTGGCCAGTCTATGGGTCAGAAGAAGATTGGGTAAGACAGCAATTAAACCTCTGGGTTAATAGTAAAAAAAACCCTTAACCTGGAGGAGAGTCAATATGCAGAAGTCTGGCTGGAAAAACCAGGAACTAGACTTTATCCATTGAATGAACTGAAAACTAAATTAAAGAAAAAGGAAGGAAGAATTGGATGAAACCCTTCTGACCCCCCCTCCTTATATTCCTCCTCCTGCTCCCACAGCCCCTCCAGAGGCCCCCAGAGCATCCACTCCCCCACCAGAGTCGGAACAAGAGTCTCCCCCTCCTCCTAGACGCGTAACTAGAAGTCAAAAAGGGGCAGCTCAGATGTATCCTCTAAGGGAAATACCCATGGGGGGACCTCAACCTGTGATCGGATATATTTCTGTACCTTTAAATTCGGCTGACCTACGAGATTTTAAAAGAACCGAGATGGGAAACTTAATTGAGGACCCACTCGGAGTGGCAGAAAGATTAGATCAATTTTTGGGACCAAACCTTTATACTTGGGATGAGATGCAATCTATCCTTGGTCAATTATTTACTACTGAGGAAAGAGATATGATCAGACGAGCAGGAATGAGACTGTGGGATGCTCAACATGTCCAGGGACCCCAAGCAGATATTAAATGGCCACTCCAAAGACCTAATTGGGATAATCAAGATCCGGTACACAGAACTCATATGCAGGATCTGAGAACTATAGTAATTCAGGGAATTAGAGAAGCAGTACCCCGTGGCCAGAATATCAATAAAGCATTTAATGAAATGCAAAAGAAAGATGAAAGCCCTACTGAGTGGCTAGAACGACTGAGGAAAGCCCTTCAGCTGTACTCTGGGGTAAATCCAGACGACCCTTTAGGGCAAGCGCTCCTCAAAACTCAGTTTGTGGCAAAATCATGGGAAGATATCAGAAAGAAGATTGAAAAGTTAGAAGACTGGCAGAATAGAGGGCTGGATGAATTACTGAGAGAAGCTCAGAAAGTTTATGTAAGGCGGGAAGAAGAGAGCAGCAAGCGACAAGTAAAAATGATGGTAGCAGTGGTCAGAGAGGATCGCAAAGGGCGAACTGGTGAACACAGATCTGCTGGAACGAAACAAGGGAACGTAGTAGTAGAGAAGGAACAGAGATATTGTTTTTACTGTGGAAAGAAGGGACATATAAAGAAGAATTGCAGACAAAGGATCAGGGATGAGGAAATGTTGAAAACAGAATAGGGGAGTCAGGGGCTCTATATCTTAGGGGACTGGAGTCATCATGAGCCCTTGATAAAATTAAGAATAGGTCCCCATAAACAAGAGTTCACCTTTTTAGTAGACACTGGGGCTGAAAAATCAACTATTAAGCAAATACCTGAGGGATGTAAAGTTTCCCCTGAAAAAGTACAAGTAATTGGGGCAAAAGGAGAACCCTTTAAAGTAAGCAAAATCAAAAATGTAGTATTCGAAACTGAAAATAAATTTGGAATAGGTGAACTCTTGCTCGTCCCTGAAGCAGAATTTAATCTGTTAGGACGAGATTTAATTGTTGAATTGCAATTAGAAATTAAAGTAAAAAATAATGAACTAACAGTGTCTACTTATCCTTTGACCGTGGATGATCAAAAACAAATTAACCCCGATGTCTGGTACTCTCCGGATACAATAAGTAGACTGGAAATCCCACCAATTAAGATCCAGATTTCCGAACCCCACATACCTGTGAGGGTGAAACAATATCCCATCTCCCTAGAAGGACGGAGAGGATTAAAACCAGAAATCGATCGATTGTTGGCAAAAGGAGTCTTAGAGCCTTGTATGTCACCCTTTAATACTCCCATTCTGCCTGTAAAGAAACCAAATGGGAAGTATCGGCTCGTACATGATTTAAGAGAAATAAACAAAAGAACTATTACCCGGTTCCCTGTAGTAGCAAACCCATACACATTGTTAAGTAAACTAGGACCCCATAATTCCTGGTATAGTGTAATTGATTTAAAGGATGCTTTTTGGGCCTGTCCACTGGCAGAGGAATGTCGTGATTATTTTGCTTTTGAATGGGAGGACATAGAGACAGGCCGTAGACAACAATTGAGATGGACCGTGCTTCCCCAAGGGTTTACGGAGTCCCCTAATTTGTTTGGACAAGCCCTGGAAGAGCTCTTAAAGGAATACCAGGTCCAAACAGGAAATGTGTTGTTACAATATGTAGATGATCTACTCATAGCAGGGAATAATAAGGAGGATGTAAGAAAAGAAAGCATTCGACTCCTAAACTTTCTTGCACAAAAAGGACTACAGGTATCACAGGAAAAGTTACAATTTGTGGAGGAAAAGGTGAAGTATTTGGGACATTATTTGTTTAATGGCAAGAAGATATTGGATCCAGAACGCATTAAAGGAATTCTGGAATTACCTATGCCTGTCACTAAGAGGCAAATTAGGCAGGCATTAGGGCTATTTGGGTATTGTAGGCAGTGGATAGAGAACTACAGCTTTAAAGTTAAATTCTTATATGAACAACTGTCTAAAGACAAACTACCCAAATGGACCCCACAAGATCAAGAGCAGTTTGCCAATCTCAAAAGGGAACTAAGCCAAGCACCGGTTTTAAGCTTACCAGATTTAAAGCGGCCATTCCATTTATTTGTTAACATACATGAAGGTACGGCATTCGGAGTATTAACTCAGGAATGGGCCGGACAAAAGAAACCGGTGGCATATCTATCAAAGCTGTTGGATCCTGTGAGCAGGGGTTGGCCGAGTTGTTTACAAATCATTGTGGCTGCTGCCTTAGTACTTGAGGAAACGAATCGCATTACCTTTAATGGAGAAGTAGTTTTATATGCACCTCATAACATCAGGGGAGTGTTACAACAAAAAGCAGAAAAATGGCTTACAGATAGTTGATTATTAAAGTATGAGGGAATACTTGTAGAATCCCCTAAATTATCTTTAAAAACTATTGGGGCAGTTAACCCCGCTGAATTTTTGTACCCAGGAGAAGGTAATGAACTATTGCACAATTGCTTTCAAACAATTGAACAGCAGACGTATTAGACCAGACTTAGAGGAAGAAGAATTACGATGTGGAGAGATACTATTTATAGACGGGTCATCACGAATCGTGGAAGAAACAGCTGTCCGGACTGCTGAGCGCGGATGGACTCATGCCAGTCGCATTAAAGGCCCAGTGACGAAACCCCACTGGAAAGTAATCAGTGCACCAGGTGATACCAAGATAATATTAAGAAGATAAAGTTATGATAGAGACTTGGTTTGATTATTTTAAAGCTTTACCCTTTGGAGTTAAGTGTGTGATTTGTTTTGCAATTGCTGTTATAATGTCTTTAATAGTGTATTACCTGTGGAAACATACCAAGTGCGGTCGTAAGAATTGTTAAATACCCATGCAACCTGATATAGACTATAGAGACCCCACGGGAATAAGGAACAATTATATACAAAACCTACGATTAAGGTGTAGCAACCCACAGTGTGATTGTTATCCATTTGTATGTTTTAAATGCAAGGTATGCCAGGACAAATGGTGGGTGCACTGTTATGAGGGGTACCCTCCGAACGGAGTCTGTGAACAATGCTATAAATTTGAAAGATGGTTAACCGATTGGAAATTAAAACAATTTGAACAAAGACGAGAAATTGTAAAAGGATTCCCCCAATGGTGGGATATTTTTGCTAAGGGAATACACCCCCAATATTATTGTTACCACTCAAATCAACCAGTCCCTTTTGTGACTGAAATCGTGGCTGTCCAGTGCCGGAGGGAAGTACTAACCGTGTCTTGCTTGGCCCCATTAATTAAGGCTGTAAAGTGGGAAGCCTATGTAAGCAGGCAAAAAGCCCGAAACAGCTATTCTCCTGAAGAATTCCCTTGCTGCCGAGAAGATGGTACACCCCGTGGCTCGAAGCAACCGAGTCGACGGGCGAGGCAGAAGAGAAACAAACCGTGGAGAAAAGAGCCAGAAAAATGGGATGCAGAAGCAGCCATGGCCGAACTTCCCCAGGACTGGTAAGAATATATTTAAATTGGCAAAATTGACAAACACCCTTTTTCCTGGTATACCATTAGTCTTGATATTGATAATAACCCAGGCAAAAGGGGAAAACCCACATGAACCATTTAAGTGGGAACTAGTATCTTGGGAAGGAACTAGAACAATAGCCACTTTTAGCGACCCAGGGCCACCTGAATTCATAGTGGAACTTTATGTGAGACAATAGCCTCAGGCTGGTCAGTAAATGCGTACAGGTGATTATTGTTCCTCGTCTGATCTATCACACCTCTGAGGAGGTGTTACACCATTTTGAAGGAGACCTGAATAGACAAAAACGAGAGCCAATTACAGTGGTAACCTGAGCTACACTGCTGATAGCGGGCGGAGTTGGAGCAGGCACAGGCATAGCCTCCCTAGTAAAAGGTCAGGAATTACAAAGTTTGCAGATGGCTGTAGATGAGGATTTAGCAAAAATAGAACAATCGTGAGGCGGGCAGGTCATGGTATGAGAACTGGTTTAATGTTTCACCCTGGCTAACCACTTTGTTATCTACTTTAGCAGGACCGCTTATTATGCTAATCTTAGGACTTGTATTTGGACCTTGTATACTGCGTTATATTTTACATTTTATTAAGGAAAGGCTTGACATAGCCAAATTGCTTATTCTAACTACAAAATTCGAAACAAAGTATAAGAAGGTATCTATCAATGAAGAGGAAGAATACTGTGAATGTACTATACCACGAAAATGCTATGAATGTAACTGCGAGGTATTACCTTGTGAATGTTATGATAAGTGTTGGGAGTGTGGGAACAAATTAGCTTACAGTACTGAGAATGAAAATGAAAGTAACATCTAATAAACAATAATAGGATAAAAAGAAAAAGGGGGGATTGTGAAAAACTAGGGACTATGGTATTGTTTATTAAGATTTATGCTAAGCCTGATGTAAAGATTAGACAACAAAAGAAAAGATAACCGTGGTCGCTTGTGCAGATTAAACCAGACACCGCTTGCGCAAGTTTTGAGGAAACATCTGCAAGTTTTGAGGAAATATCTGCAAGATGTTCTAAAAAAAAAAAACTGGCAGACATATGGGTGGGGGCAACTATTGCTTTGCTTAAGTGCTTTACTTGCATAAGTTGACACCAAAATTATTTACAAACCGAGACGCTTACTAAGGGCTTTTGCAAAACAATTCTAAAAATTATTGCACAGCAAGTTGAAGACCATATATGGAAAAGGATATCTAAAGGTAACCGAGGAGGACTTCAAGCCTTCAGCCTCAAGCAACTGGGGCATGCGCAGAGTACTCCGTTGAAGATACGAATGCGGAACTGGAGGACTGATAAAAAGGGACTGTTAGAACTGTTCAGCACGGCAGTTGTCGGAGCGCAGACTCCCCTGTCGTCCAGCGCTGTCTTTGCTCATATTCTACTTGCTATAATTAATAAAATTCAATTGGATTATGATCCGTTGTGGTCCCAATTTATAACATGTCCATCCCAGCTAAAGGAAACATTACCTCTAAGCAGTCCCACTGGCCATAGGAACTGCTTGTTTGAGTATGTTTAACACAGACCTGGCTTAACACTTAAAAGCAAGGGGTTTATAATGTATACATTATGACGTAGAGGCTTTTACAAATATAAATACATATATCTGCAGGAAAAGACATCCTTTCCCAGATAATATGCCCTTTTCTCAGTAACATGTGTTACCCAAATAAGATCTGTAAAATGACCCAGATGCAAAATCTTTAATTTATGTATAATTTCCATTAATGTTAGAATGAACTCCCTTATTTTCAATATAATTTATATTTCTTTCTGGGCTTAATGGAGTTCAGAGAAATTTCATTTACAACATAAATTTGTGAGAAAATATGATTTTAAAGTTTGCATGGCAAGAAAATGCTATTTGAAATGATTCATGTATTACCAAGAAAGTACTTTTTCTGTATTTAACTTGAATTTGTTTGTGGGTTTTTTTGTTTGTTTTTGTTTGTGTTTTTGTTTAACATATTATGCTAATGAACTTCGTCAAATACTTTGTTCTCTAGGCTTGGATTGCACTGATATCAAAGATACTGTTGGTTCAGTTTCAAAAACTCCAACTGGTCTGTACATTATCCATCCAGAAGGATCAAATTTTCCTTTTGAGGTAATAAATTAATCTCTCAGGATAGTCACAGTTTGCTTAAGAATAGGCACTTAAAATATATTTAATAGATTTAAAGTCTTTTCCTTGACAATTTCTCAGCAGATATGTATGAAATCATCTAAATGTGTCTGCTATTACTATAATTTTGATCAGTTTCTTATTTTTTACAAAGAAATTTAATTTCATTCATAAGATCCCATCATCAGATTTTATATACAGTGAAAAATGTACCAAAAAGGAAAAAACAAGGTATTTCCTGGGAATTTTCCAGCACCCCTTGGACATTGAGGAGCGTTGTTCTTTTCTGGTTTAGAGATGGAAAATTAAGGAGCCAAGTGACTGCTCCATCTGGCTCCTAAAATGGGACCGTTGGCTTTCTGAATTATTCTGTTGACTGTATAGCATTGCCTTCTCTTGAGAAGTGACTCTGCTGATGCCTATAGCTTGGACCATGATATTGTATATGCACCTAAATATAGGGGCAGATGTACATTAGTTTGAGGAGCAGGTGCTTATCACTTGTCTGAGCATCATTATAACTCAAGACTTGAGGCAGAGAAATATCTTTCAGTTTTCAAATCCAGTTTTCAGGATATACATTCTTAAGACAAAGATAAAAGGATGAAATTCAGCATGAACTGCAGCAGTCATGCTTCCTATCACCACCTGCATTTTCCGTAATTGCTTGGAGTTATAGTGCTTATTTAGGATAAAAGAGTGTTTGGTTAACTTCCCCAGACTCAGGCCACTCAGATCCATGCAAACACAAAGAATCCTTTGTTTTGTCTGTTTCTTTCCATTTTGGGCTGTTCTACTTAGAGAAGCCCTTTATGCACAGTGGAAAGGCAGAGTGCACTTTCAAACCTTTAGTTTCACAACACATGCTGGGGTCATTAGTTTTTGGAGAAAAAATGTGGAGTTTAAGCCAGCTAATAAATAGTAAAATTTAATATCTAACTTTATAGCCTTTACATATAACAAAGGAAGGATGAGTCCCTTTATCTCTATCCAATTGGAACTCTACTGAATGCTACAAAAAAACCTCCTTTCACCTCAAAAGTATTTTGGACACTTTTCTACACTTAAAGTTACTGCCAGAATGTGAGAATCAGTTATATGAGTGGAAAGGTTCTTTAAGCAGAAGAAGAAACAAAAAGAAAAATAATAATAATTTGATTAAAAGCACAAGGTAACAATAAATAATGAGAAGAAACATCTGCACTCATGAAATGAGTGTCTAATTTCTTGTCTGGTAAATGCTACACAGGACTGAAAAGATAGTGCCAAAAAGTTCTCAGAGAAAATAATCTAAAATATGTGTGTTCCATAAAGAATGATATTTCAAGGAAAACTCTTTAAAGCAAATTCTTCCATGTGTTGAACTGTAAAAAAGGTACAAGAGAAATTACAGATGAATATAAATTTCAAGACATTAAAACACAAACAAGGAATTGCAATGCATTTTAAGGGGCGAATACCCAAGTCTTCTGGAATTTCTGCAGACAAGTAAATATGAAAAATACGAAGAGACAGAAAACCATAGTAAGAATCTAAAAAGCTGAAAACAAAGTGAGCAGGAAAAAAATACTTCAGTGAAGACCTTGTCAGCAATAAGATGCCTTTAAATGTAAATGAAACAAACCCAAATGTCTTTAGAATAATTTGTATGAAGATACCAGATTAATGAAGAAATCTATGTAGACAACTTGATACTGTTCTCATATTTTCATGTTTGAAGCCTCATGTTTTCGAAAGCAAGTATACATTCTGATGGTTAACTCAGGCTAATTGAAACTTGAATTCCAGGAGCATTAAAAATATCCATTTTCAGTGGTAGTGGTAGGTTCTTGTCATCTCAGAAAAGTAAATTTAGATCAATGATATTTCTAAGGTGGGTCAGACAAACTAAACAGCTGTTTGGAATATAACTCTTGGACACACTGAAGGTGGAAAGGGAGGAAATATTCAGTAGCAGCATCCTCCTGCTCATTTAAATGTTCCTAGCACAATCATGCCCCTCATACCTTACACAATATGAGACCTAGAACAAGCTCTAAAGTGCATTAACTATTATAAAGCTTGCAGAAAGAAAATTACATCATTTCCAGTATATAAGAGATGAAGAAACTACACAGCAATCACTGCTTTTTTGCATATCTAGCTCATATTTTTACTTAGCTGGTGTATGTTCCAGTGCCATATCTAATTGTCTGATAACCTCTCATGAAAACCCAAATCTGCTCCTTCTGTCAGTTATCAACACTCCCACTGATTTATATTGGACTGAAGATGGATGTTGTGACCAAGTGGGTTCCTCTTTGTATTTCTGACTCATAGTGAGAGGAGCAGCCAAGCATGCAATCATCTTCTCTAGACAGCAGATGAGGCAATGGGATTATTTTTAATGAGTTTTAGGTATTTACATTTAAATATTCACTTTGGAATCTTCTGTGTTTCCTTTTATTCCAGTTCAACCCTCCTTGGGTGACTGAAATAAGCATGAGATTCTCCAGGGAATAAAGCCCATCATTTCCTTTCATGCACATGACTTACTATGATTCATTCAGAATTTGTGTTGCAGGATTGCTTAAAGCATCCAATAGCATTGACTTACTTGAAGATCCAAGATTCCTCAGGTTGTATTAGATCACAATTGCAGCTCTGTCCTGTTGCTTTCTCATAATTCATAAGAAGATGCTGTTAAGTCACAGCAGTTGTGAATATGAATTTGATGTGTTCCTGCCAAGGAACAAGTTTTGGTTTCATGAAAAATATCTGGCTGGTATAGGCCATGAGGGTGCAACAGATAAAGCCCAGACTGCCACTGAATTACACCCAGACTCTACTTTTAGCAACCAGCTAAGATTGCAAATCTGTCTTCTCTGAAACATGTTTCATTTTGCACATTCCCTGTAACACGAATAAAATATTCCTACTTTACTCCATCTCTTCTGCATCTGCTTACTGTTAAAATTTACTGATAGCGAACATTCTATTCTGAATTTACCATTGTTATCACAAGTAGCTTAATGGCTCCAGAGCTATAAGCATTTTTCAGGTTAATTGTCCTGCTATTAGTCACATCGGGAGACACTTACAAATGAGCCTCTGATTTTAAACACTAATTAAGCATAGCATCCCCTAGAACTAATTGGAACAGCTTAGGTGTTGCAGTAGCTAAAGTAAAATATGCACCTTTCTACATTAGGGTGCCCAGAATTCTTAATCCCTGTTGGACTGGTTAAGCTCTGGCACTGGGGACATACTTGAAAAATATGCAAAGTGACCTGGATACATTCCACGTAACTTTAGGCATTTAGCTGAAATCCCTAAAGAGCAGTGAAAGGGTCTAGGGGCCTTTTTTTGTGAACAGTGGAGGTGACCAACACCTGCAGAGGGTGATTCAGATCTTGGTTTCTCAGAGCCATGCTGTGAATGAACATTTCTCTATTCATTCACAAGGGATTACAGGGAAGATAAGGGCAGATAAAATTCCTAATTTAGGGAATTCAATTATGTGTCTAAAGTTAAATGGGTTGAGGGGAAAATGTAACACATGATACTCCACAGCAGAGCAGAGGGCAGCTGGACCACTGCCTTTTGACATGCTGTTGGGCACAAATTTTAGCAAAGACTGATAAATTTGAGAGTTGATCTTATGTATTCAGGGGGACTGCTCAGTTGCAGGTTGTTGACTTCCCTGAATTGGGGCCCCTTCTTATGTAGAGTTTTTTTGCTGCTCCATCATAAATTATTATCTACTGGGTTACTGCTATCACTTTTTACATTTCCTCATCTCTATAAAGGGCTCTACATTTCCCAGGCATCACAAACACAGTATTTCTGGGGAAGATGGTATGACGGTGAGGAAGTTGTGTCTATTTTGTTTTGATGAAATATATTCAGTGTTAGTGCCTGTGTCTGGGATATTTTGCACAATTAATACTTGACAATGCATGTTGCTTCTATTTCATGATATTATTAATATACAGTAACATTTATCAAAGCTTATTTATCATATCTGATATGAGCAGGCACTTGTATTAAGTTGAGGAAATTTCCAAATCAAGCAGTCCAACAAGAACATATAAGAAAATACTGCTGCTGAATTTTTTATTTTCTTTGAGCTTTTTGCTAAGATATTTGGAAGGTGTGTTGCTTAGCAAAACTCTGAATTGTTCACCTTTATTTAATTATACTGTTTTCATAACAGCTGCTTCAAGAATGCTTAATCATATCTATGTCTGTTTTAGGTTTTGTGTGACATGGATTTTCAAGGAGGTGGATGGACCGTGATTCAGAAAAGAACTGATGGAATCATTCCATTCCAGAGAACATGGTCTGAATATCTGGATGGATTTGGTGGCCTTTCTGGTACTAATTTTAAATACTCTTAAGTGTTTTGGACCTGATGTTTCTGCTGTCTTTATGTCAGCTACATTTCAGTAAACTGTGTGGGATTTTTAGCAGGATAGAGAGCAAAGCTGTTTCTTAAAAGTCTTATTTATGCTTAAGAGATTTCTTTAATCAAACCTATTGTGTCATCTTCTCAATAATGACTATCACCCTACTAGAGCCTTTAGCCATTGCCCATTTTCAGTCTCACAAGAGGTGTTTGAAATGTTATTATATTTTCTTCCTGAATTAATGTAAATATTATATTTCCCTTTTTTTTAGCTTAAAAAACCTCAAGCTTTAGTTGGTTTTAATCATATTTGTGACATATTTCCTTAAAGCAGGAAGAAATCAGTAATATTTCAACATAGGGCATATGAAGTTGGAAACAGAATGGAAACATTTCAGTAGGTAACATCAACACAACTGTGATACTAATTTTTTACAGACACCTTCCATCCACCAAGTGTAAACTGAGTTGCTTTTCAGGAGTTTATCTGGGATTGCAGTGGAAGCACACAACTTTCCAGCTATACAAAAAAAGCACAGCTCATATTGGGGAAATCTTTCATGGAAAACAGTGTGAGTTACAGAGGCAGCAAACCTCAGGAAAAGGGTTTGAGTTTTGTTGCATTTCACAGAATGCTAACATTCATCAGTTCTCAGTTTTATCCTTAGGAATGCTACTGAATTCTGTTTAATGAAGTGGATCTTTAGCACACCCAGGTTTTGTGGTCTTATAAGGATTATTGAAGATGAACACTTGAAAGTTATCACGTGGGCAATTTTCTAAATACGTCACAGAGAGAAAAAGATGATGCACACATAGGAATTCTTTCCATGGATTTCCCATTGAAGTATGAAGATTACTCTGTACATTATTTAGTCTTTCAAAGAAATATAAGCCTATCATTCAACTTTTATTCCACTTGGTTTGGAAGGAAAGCAGAAGAACTAAAAGAATCCATTTTTTCTCTTACATTTTCCATCTCTAGAAGTTTATTGACTATATTATATTTCTGGTTTAGGGGAATTTTGGCTTGGATTGAGGAAGATTTTTCACATAGTAAATCAAAAGGCCACTAGTTTCCGTCTTTATGTGGATTTGGAATCAGAAAATGATAAGTATGCCTATGCATCATATGATGGATTTTGGATAGAGGATGAAGCGTGTTCTTTTAAGATCCATTTGGGACGTTATTCAGGAAATGCTGGTAAGAACCTCCTTCTTTAAAGTATTTAAAGATAGCTGCTCCCTTTCTAAATGTGAAAAAATGCATTTGAAAGAGTAATACTTAAGATAACTTTAAAAATGTGTATTTCGGATATATTTTTCTCTATGTTGCATAATGAATATTATGCAGATAAATGGTTAATGATGTAGCAACTGGTTATGCCAACATCAATCTTTACATATTAAAAAATAATTTTATTCTATTCCTTCAAGGTCTTTAATGGAATAATTGAATAAACACTCCTTTAATAAATAAAATAAAGAAAATAAAGGAACTCTAATGGATTCAAAGTCCACAGATTATACATGTAGCAGATAAGGGATATTATGTGTGTGTGTGCATGTATCTAACCAATGGTCCAGTTCTTTAGCTGTCCACTTTCCCATCCCAAATATGCTGATGTTAGTGGAAGTCTTCCTGATGTTATTGCTTTGGTTAGTTCAGCAGTGTCCAGACAGTGGCATACAAAGCATAAAAAAACTGACTGGAACAAATTAGGTCTGCAGTGTGTAACAGTTACTGGCTGATATAGAGGCACAAATTAATTCACAGTTCCAGACACCACCCCCCCCCATAATATAAATAATATAAATTATACTAAATGTGCAAAGATTTAAGTATTGCACCATGTCTTACTGCTTTTTTCTTTTTTTTTTTTTTTTTTGCATGTTTACTAGTATGCAGTAATGTTCCTTATGACCAATGCAACAGTTATGCTATAAATGTGTTGGTGCTTTACTCTGCCTGTATTTGTTTCTTTAGTAAGACAAGGGAACCAGTCATCACTGACCTTTATGTTTTAACAATTCCATTTTACCTCATGACTCATGCTGGAGCTTTGGGCACATCACTGGAAAATCTGAAGTTAATAAGCCTTTAGCCCTCTTCATTTCCTTTATCTTTTCTTCCACTGTCTTTAAGGACAGAAGCCTTTACCTCCATGGCTGGCATGTGTCACTAAAAGCAACAACAATATAAAGATGTTTCATTGAATTTCAACTTCTTCCATGCTTCTCAGCATCTTATGCATTTCCTTTCCCATATTTTAACACACTGTCAGTTCATTATTTGATGTTGTTGAACTGCTTTTGAAGAAATCTTTTTTTTCTCATAAATGCAGAAGAAAAGTTTGTGAGTATGCCATAAGTAAGAAATGCTTCTCCATAAATAACTCTTCCATTCATCCTTGTTTTATCTGTGGTACTTAGGTGATGCATTTAGAGGATACAGAAAAGAAGATAACCAGAATTCAATGCCTTTCAGCACATTTGATGTTGATAACGATGGATGCAGGCCAATGTGCACTATTAAAGAGCAGCCTGTAAAGAGCTGCAGTAACTTCAGTGATAACACTGGGTGGTGGTTCAACCAGTGCGGCCTTGCAAATCTCAATGGTGTTCATCGCTACACAGGTAGACTTCTTTCAACTGGGATTCACTGGGATACATGGACAATGAACAACAAGCCAATCAAAATTAAATCAGTTTCAATGAAAATTCGGAGAAGCTACAATCCTTATTTCCGTTAGGCTATGAAAATAGAAATACATCTCTTCTTGCAGTTATGTGGGATAATGTATCACTGCATTATAAATGCCTTTCATTTTCACTTCAACAGCTCAATCTTAAACTTTATTAGATATTTCCATAATACTCATTTTTATTATGAAGTGACAATATTTGTTGTGCTCCTGCTTAAGTAAGAAGGTCCTAAGAAGAATAGGGTTTTCAGAAAATTATGAACTTTGGAGTTTGTCAGCTTTTATTCATAGAATCACAGAATCATAGAATAGTTAGGGTTGGAAAGGACTTTAAGATCATCAAGTTCCAAACCCCCTGCCATGGGCAGGGACACCTCACACTAAACCATATCACCCAAGGCCTCATCCAACTTCCTCTTATGCAGTCTCAGTGTCAGTGTCAGCAGAAAAATTAGGAAATGGAGTGTCATGCTGACTTTTGAAGGTGTTTTTTCTATGTTCTCTGCATATCAGAACTGACAGAAACTTTCAGTAGATTTTCATTAAAAAAGCCATATACCTGTCTTTCCCATCATTATATTTTGGAAGAATACCTTTTCTTCACTGTAGCTGAATTTCCCAGAATTGACTCGTCTTTCTATATTGCTTTTCAGGCAAGATAACACTGTCTTATTTCAACACATATGTAAGGTTCTATATATATTCTCAGGGCCTGATTTTCATACAGGTAATGTAGATACTGAAATAAAAGAACTATTGTCTGGTTTGCATAGAATTTTCACAATCAACATGTTTCATAATCAGATTTTTGCTCTACTATTGTCTATTTCACAATTCCCTAAAAATGAAAACTTTTTTTTTTCCTGAAGAAAATGAATAACATTTCATATACCCTTTGGAGTTTTAATTTTTGGATATATAGGCCTGATCTTACGTTTTTCATTCTTACTGGTATTCACTTTGTGAACAATAATATGGTAATGAACAAAAAAACAATTTGATTTGTGTAAGTACATTTTAATTGTGTGACTTGTTTGAATTTCTGACAATAAAAATGGAATAATATAAAAAGTATGACTATTGTCAGTACACCAGTATTTCTGCAACCTGGCATCTGTTCTGTAACAACTAGGCATGGTATTTCTCATCTCTGCTTCAGTTTCAGTAGGTCAGCTCTGTAGTAACATGTGGAATGAAACCAGTTAGAAACTCTATGGGTTTCCTCTTAAACTATCATCAGTTCAGAACCACCATGTTTTAGAACTTCTTTCCAAAGATATGGGTAGTTACAGGAGGAAATGAAGGTTTTGATAGTGTCCATTGCAAGGTTAAGGGAGAGAAATAATTTATCTTTTCTTCTATACTTGAGTAACCAACAGCTGGTGGCAAAAAGTTGCTACATTTCTCTCTGCTAGAGTGAAACTAAGGATTATCCTTATAGTGGGGGCTGGTGGTAGAAGCGTGGTAGGAATCAAAGAATCATAGAATAGTTAGGGTTGGAAAGGACCTTAAGATCATCTAGTTCCAACCCCCCTGCCATGAGCAGAGACACCTCACACCAAACCATGTCACAGGCCCTGTAGAGGGATTGTGAGAGAGGAGGTAGCTAATGCTCGTGGGAGACTGAATTCTCTGAGCACAGGGAGATTTTGTTATCAAACCCTGTAGTCTTTGTAATTAGAAGCAGAGAGATAGTATGTACACCCTCTTTAGCCCTCCCTCTCACTGCAGGCTTATTAGGAATGAAATTCCTTCCAACAGCAAAATGGACCCAGCAGACCTATAAAGGTAGATGGTAAAATGAAAGAGCTTCTGCACTGAGGTTAACAAGCATTAGAGCAGTATGTAACTGTTTAAAGGGTATTAATTCTGGCTGCGAGCCTGAATGTTGTCACTGTATTAAGGCTATTATGTCAGAAAGAGTCCCCGGGCTGCAGTACAACAATCCTAATGGAGAATGCCAGCAACTAGATTTCACAGAAAATTAACAGCTTTGGTGAAAGCCTCAAACTTTGATGTTGGGACCTCTGCTCTGACACCAGATCAAAGCTTGTGAGGAGAAAGGAAGAGTCCAAGTAAGGAATCTGGATGCTGAGTGTACAGCTAGATTATACTGACACCCAGAGGATACTTTTGGCTTTATTAGAATTCCTGCTTAAAAGTGAATGTGTAAAATGAAGATTGTAGATCTGTGCTGGCTGCTATTACTACATTGAATTACCAGGTTCAATCTCTCCTTTGTCAACAGTGGTTTAATTAGCTGGCAGTAACAAGTCACAGAGGAGATGGGCCTGAAGAGATAACTAAAGCTTTAAGGATCATTCTTGCAAATTGACATTGGACCTTAAAGTCAAATCAAACGACAAACCTATACAAAAAAAAAAAAGGACTGAATTCTTCGTAGCAGTACTGGGAGGGTAAGATTTGAATATTTATTTTTCTTTGGAAGATAAAAACATTTCCAAGGCTATTTGAAGAGACCTCTTTGAATCACAGAATAATGGAATAGTTAGGGTTGGAAAGGACCTTAAGATCATCAGGTTTCAACCCCCGTGCCATGGGCACGGACATCTCCCACTAGATCATGTCACCCAAGGCTCTCTCCAACCTGGCCTTGAATACCGCCAGGCATGGAGCATTCACAACTTCCTTGGGCAACCCATTCCAGTGCCTCACCACCCTCAGAGTTAAGGAACTTCCTCATATCTAATCTAAACTTCCCCTGTTTAAGTTTTAACCCGTTACCCCTTGTCCTATCGCTACAGTCCCTAATGAAAAGTCCATCCCCAGCATCCCTATAGGCCCCCTTCAGATACTGGAAGGCTGCTATGAGGTCTCCACGCAGCCTTCTCCTCTCCAGGCTGAACAGCCCCAACTTTCTCAGCCTGTCTTCATACAGGAGGTGCTGTTTTTCATGTGCCTTAGCATGCCTTCCAGGAGAATCTGCCCCAAGATTTTGCCAGGCACAGAGGTGAGACTGACTGGTCTGCAGCTCCCTGGGTCATCCCTGCCCTCTAGGGCTATATCCCATGGAATCTTATAATAAGCAGGTTCCTGAAGAGGCCAAAGTCTGCCTTCTTGAAGTCCAGGGCAGTGAGCTTGCTACACACTCTTCTCACTGTCCTGAGGATCTCGAACTCAACCATCTCATATCACTGCAACCAAGGCTGCCCTGGAGCATCACTTCTCCAACAAGCCCTTCCCTGTTGGTGAGCACGAGGTCAAGCATGGCACCTCTCCTTGTCGGCTCCTCTATTACTTGCAGAAGGAAGTTGTCTTCCACACAATCAAGGAACCTCCTGGCTTGCTTGTGCTGGGCTGTACTATCGCTCCAACAGATATCAGGGCGTTTGAAGTCCCCCATGAGAACAACGGCCTGTGAGTGTGAGGCTTTTCCTATCTGTCTGTAGAGTGCTTCATCCACAGGTGGTCTGTAACAGATTCCCACAGTAATGTCTCCCATCGCTGTTCTCCCTTTGACCCTGACCCACAAACTCTCTGTTGACTGCTCACCTGTCCCCAAAGTTCCATATTCTCCACCCTATCCCTAACATAAATAGCAACTGTCTCCCCCAGTCTGCTGGGCCTCTCTTTTCTAAAGAGCCTGTAACTTTCCATTCCAACACTCCAGTCATAGGAGCCATCTCACCCTGTTTCTGTGTTACCAATGATATCATATCACCATGGACATGCACACACCTCTAATTCCTCTTGTTTGTTCCCCATACTATGGGTGTTTGTATAGAGACATCTGAGCCGAGCTCCAAATGAAGCTGGCTCATTGGCTGGAGTGGCTGAAATAGCTCTGCATCACTCCAAGCATGTATTATAGGTGTTGGCAACTGACTGGGTGTGTTGAGATAGAATGATGCCCCTCTCCCCCAACACATGTATTTTAAAGCATCCTTGACTAGCCTGGCAAGCCTCCTACCTAAACTGCTCTTCCGCTTGCTTAGACCAGCTCCACCCGCCCCCAGTAGACCTGGCCTACTAAATTGAGTCCCATGTTCTAGATACCCAAACCCCTGACTATGGCACCACCTTTCTAACCATTTATTAACCTGGCCAATCCACCTAGCCTTTTTAAGGTCCTGCCCTTTATCTTGGAGAATTGACGAAAAGACTGCTTGACCTCCAGAGCCCCTAACCACCTCTCCCAGGGCCCTGTAGTCCTTCTTTATGTTCTCCAGGATACTGCTATCTTCATCACTAGTACCCACATGGGTCACTAGAATTGGGTTAATAGTCAGTGGGAATTACTAGACCAGGCACCCTTTCTGCAACATCCCTGATCCATGCCCCTGGTAGGCAACACACCTCTCTCAAGACTGGGTCAGGCCGACAGATGGGTGCCACTGCCTTTCAAATCAGTCCCCTACCACCATGACCTGCCGCTTTTTCCTGGCAGCACCAGTAGAGATCTTCTTTACCAGTGCATCAGCCGGCTGTTCATGGTGTGTGTTTCCTCCTTAGCCCCCTGCAGAACTGCGAAGCAGCTCTGGGTGGGGACAACAAATTCAGGAAGAAGCCCCTTGCTTTTAATTATCCTCTTCCTCCTTTTTTTTTTGTTGTGTTTTTTTTTTGTTTGTTTTTTGTTTTTGGTGTTTTGTTTTTTTTTTTTAGTTACTGGGTCCCAGCTTCCCGGGTTAACGGCCTCCTTTCCCTGTATGAGCTACGATGTACGCTTGTGGCCCCTGCACAGTTCGGGCCTGGAGCAAGCAGTGCTGCTTCCTCTCAGCTTCCCTGACATCTCGCAGCCTATGGACAGCGTCCCGCAGCTCAGCCCCTGCTGCAGGAGGGCCTCCACCAGGGAGCACCGAGTGCAGCCCTGCCCATGGCGCACCCTCCCCTCACCAGACCAGTGCAGGCACTCTCTACACCCCGAGCTCTGCGCTGCAGCCTCCCCTCTCATCGGCTCTGTCTGGGTGCCTACGCTGCCACCGCCGGGGCAGCCAGAGCAGAGCTCCCGAACAGGGCCCTGATCACGAGGTGAGCGCACGCCGATCCAAACTGACCCGCCATACCTCTGGTCGCTCGCGTTCCCCGGGGCAGGTTTTTAACCACTCAGGGCTGGTGCCGCTCCTCCTGGCTCCGCCCCCTGTAAGTCAGCTGCTAGCGTCAGCTGAGCGGCCGGCGCCTGGGCAAGTCCTGTCGAGGACTCAATACTTACGCTTCAATACCATTAAGTACTGCTCTAGTAGCAAGGTTACAGGTAGACACTGTGTTCTGTGGCTTAGAGTTCATTCCTTTTGAAGAGAAAATGAGTTAATTTTGCCCTAGGTTGGACTTGTCTCTTTGCTATGGTGTGGGAGCTGGATCTGCAGTCTAAATTGCAAACAGGATGAAGTCCAAATTGCAACGACTAGTCAGGTTTTAACTCCTTTAAATCATTCAGGTATTAATTTTCAATACAGTGTCTTTGAGCAAAAAATGGACAATGCTTTCTTCCTTTTTCAGATTAGAAACAGTGTATGAAAAGGATCTGCGTAAGGTTTCTATGTAAAGCTTTCGAGCATGGGAATCTCATGGTTTTATCATGCTTTGAATGTTCTGAAATGTGAATATTGGTATAGTCTGCTTTTGTTTTAAAATTTAGGATATGCTTAGGAAAGCCAAGTGCTAAAGACTAGTTGGCAGCTTGCCTGGTGCAAATCTGAAATGCAGCAATAGCAATAGAGCATTTTCATGTGATAAATGGCTTCTGTCTTCATAGGTTCATCCAATTTGCTCTCTACGAATAAACCAACTGTGAAAACAGTTTTTTAGTTAAACAGAAAATTTACAAGGGCATTAAGATGATTCAAGGGGCCTGTGTGCCATATTTACAGTTAAGTTTCCAGCCACCATAAGTTAAGATTTTTGTGGCCATATATTTAGGGTTGGTATTCAGCCAGTTATTGCCCAAACAGTCTTTTTTCAACTAAATAAAAAGGAACATGTAGGGTGTAGAATATTAAGAGAAACTGATTGAGCATTCCAAATAAAAAGCAGCTTGGTTTAACTATACTTAATATCTATTCCAGGAATTATACTCCAGACTAAGAGAAATTGTCTTTAAAGGACACATAATGTCTGGTGTTATGAAACTGCATTTCTTTCTTTTGTTTTCTTTTTCCAAGAAGAGTATGTCTTCAATTTGTAAATCTCAGCTTGGTGAACTCAATTTATTTGACCCAGTTTATGATACTACAGTAATATAAATAAATGACAACATGGTTTCCACAGCCTGAGTAGTACTGATGTGGCAGTGCAGGGTTCAGTGTACTAGACATCTGTAAATAACAAAACAGTGCAGCTAAAGGCATTTTACTTTCCACTTGGAAAATCCTTAATTGGGCAGTAAAAGATCCCCTAACCTACTTAGATTACTTCTTTCTTTTTTTTTATTTTATTTTTTTATTTTTTTTTATTTAAAACTATAATCAGTCACATTTCATTAACATGAAAACATTTTGGTTTTATTACTGGTCTCTGTTATGGAACGTATTAAAGAAAACATACTCTAACAGTACGTTGTATTGATATTTAACTACAAAACAGTTTGTTCATGTGTATTGTATGATAATCCAAGTTTCAAGTAGGAAACTTTGATTCATAGTGTGATTCTTAATTTAAGTTGGTTTCCATAAGTCTTCCCAATTATTTAAGGATCACTATTAACAGGCAATTATTTAAATACTGCAAATGTTGGCAGCATGATCATTGACAAGATGATGCTGCAGCCTGAAGAATGTGAGACCAAGAAGCACTGATGGATGCACCTAGCAGGTTGCAGCAGAGTGCACTGCTCCTCTGTCAATGTGCAATGTGACACAAAGCACAAAGCTGTATGAGGAGGTTTCTGAGTCTGAAGTAATGCCTGCTTTTCCTTCCTCCCTTCTGATACATAAAAGATAAAACACTAAATGCAGTAACATGGTAAAGTTCCCTTTAGCCTCATTCAGACCTCTGTAGAATCCCTTGAATGGAATCTGAGGTGGTTTTAATAGAAATATTAGCTTGTTGGGATGCAGAGTTCAACAAGAACTCCACATTGTAGTGAGCAAGGAAGAGTGAGAGGTGAGATGAGACTTGGCCTATAGTTTAACTTGTACATGACTGTGTTTCGAAGACAAAAAAAGTAATGGCAGGCTCCATTCAAGCTTATACAAAGCCAGGAGAAAAATTTTATGTCCCTAAGAATATTTTATGTGTGTGCACACATGGCATTGCATATATTTTGATGCTTTAACATGTGTTTTCTGGGAGCCTTCAGTATAGCCCTTATTCTCTGTTATCTGTTCTAGTTATTTTGTCATGGTGCATATAAAGAATGTAGAGACAGAAGTATTCATTATATGGGATTATAAAACATGGTAAAGTTCATAGAATCATAAATGTCCTCCAGAGCTCATCTAGTCTGGCTCCCTGCTAACAGCATGTCTAATTAGATCAGACTGCTCAGACTCTTCGAGTTTTGAACACCGCTGAATACGAAGATCCCACAGCCTCTCTGGGCAATATGTTCCAGTATTTGACCACCTGTAAGGTGATTTTTTTCTTCTAATATCTGATTGGAATTTCCCATGTTCCAGTGTGTGTCTGCTGTCATTTGTCCTATCCCAACTGATTCTGAATTCTTGTGTATATTTGAAGCGGGTGAAGTATCCTGAACTTACCTTCCTCTACTGTGTGTCCTGGTTCAGTCCCACAGGCTCTGAGAGTAGGCTTGGGGGACTAGGAAAGCCTAAGGACACGCCTTACCTGTCAAAGCTGAGACAAAAAAGCCATTAAGTATGTTGTCTTCTCTCATATCCCTGTGCATGAGGTCACCTGCACCCTTGAGCAATGAGCCCACATGCTCCTTATCTTTTCTTTTGCTGCCAATGTAATTATAAAACCTTTTCCTGTTGCCCTTCACCTCCCTTGCTAGTTTCACCTCTGTCTGAGCTGTGGCTTTGCAAATTCTACTGCCGGCAAAATCTTCAGTTTCCTCTCAAACAGGCTGTCTACCTTCTGGGTCCTTCTTTGTGTTTGAGCACAGTCAGGAGCTCCATCTTCACCCATACTGGCCTTCTGCCATGGTTGCTCAACTTCCCACTCTTTGGAATGGATTAGCACATGTTTGCATTTTGGGATGTTTTTCTACATTCTAAAGCTCTCCAGTGATCAACTACAACAGGGCAGGGACCAGGCCCTGAAGTCATTACTACATTACTACATTTCACCTACTCTGCTTTTCTAAGAGAAGATTACTCCTCTTTCTGGAGAAAACTCTGGCTCTGCATAGTATATACTAAGTTTTTAACAAAAAAGCCCCCCCCCCCCCCCCCCCCCCCCAAGTTCATTGCAGCACAATCATTTGTTACAAAAGTGGTGATATCATTCTGGTTATAGAGCTACAGACTAACAGCAAACAATAACGTAATTTTTCTTTGTAAAGTCAAAGTTCTGCAAGAAGTCCCTAGTGCATAGGGGAATACATGTGAGCTCTTCCTGTCATAATAGGAAATTGAATGACTTTGCCAGGAATGAATCAGGAGGATAGGACTGTTCTCTTCAAACTTAAAATAAAAAAATCCTTGGAACTCCACGTAACTTTATTTTTCCTACTTCCAAAGTTGAAAGGTGACTGAAAAGTAATGTGAGAATGACAAAAATATTAAACCTTTAGAACAGAAAATATCCACCCAGTAGCAGTTAAGTTCTTCAAATAAGTACTAAAACTGCTGTGTGGTGATTATTTTTTCTGAATCTGTCTAAACTAAGAACTTAAGGTTGGTCTAGTGTCTACAGTGTAAGCCCAGGCATATTTGAAATTCAGCTGCCTAGTCCTCAGCAATTACGATGACTTTTTTTGTGGCTACTGTTTCAACTTCCAATAGAGTCAGTGGAGAGATATTGTGGAATTACAGAATCACTGAGGTTGGATGGGAACTCTTGGGATCATGTACTGAAGGATGTTCACCTTGAGCAGGTTGTCTAGGATCATGTCCTGTCGCATTCTGAGTGTCTTCACAGGTGGAGACACCACAACATCTCTGGGCAACCTATTCCAGGGTTCAGCCACCATCACAGTAAAGAAGTGTATCCCACTTTCCAGAGATCCACCTTTTGAAATCCACCAGAGAGAGTTCCAATGGTTTATTCACTTATTAATTATACAGTAAAAAAGAAGGTATTTTAGTGCCCTCATTCACTCAGGATCCTAACTCCCCCCCGCTTCTCTGAGGGTACATTTGGATTTTATATAAGAAAACCACCACCATAAAACAGTAGAAAAGCTCCCTGTTTGCATAACTGCTAACAGTTTTCAGTATCTACAATACTTGGCTATGAAGTAGAAGTTTAGATCAACTTGAAGCTTAGGGTTTATATCAGATCACCTGCATGTAGGAGGTTATTTTGGCTATAAGGTGTACAGTAACCTCTTTTGGGAACTGCACCCTCATGCTGAGCTCCATCTTCCTGTGACCTAGCCCTGACAGCAAGCAGGAGGCCCAGGGGAACAGGGGTGGAACAGGAAAGTGAGGACCTGTGTCCCAGCACAGACAGGAGTGACAGCGAGCTCCCTGTGTTGGCTGTTTTCTGGTGGCCGTGTTCCAGTGGGTAGAATTTTGGTGTTGGCCATGTCCCAGGGGAGAGAATGTTGGTGACTGTATCCTAGGTGACGGAATGTTGGCGGTGGCCATCCCGTTCCACAGGGGTTGGTAGCACAGATACCAGGACGGGCGCGTAAAGGGCTGCGGGGTGACAAGGGCCAGACCCGCCTGGAGGAGAGCAGGTGGGTGAGCCAGGGCTGAGGTGAGAGGGCAGGAGGAAGGCAGGGAGGGGAGGGCCGGGCTGCTGGGCCCGGGCAGGGAGGCAGCGGCTGCCCCATGGGCGGCAGATGGCGGCTGCTCCTCCTTTCACTTCCAGAGCCAGAAGCTCACACAAGGACAGGACCGGAAGAGGGCGCACTCCTGACCCCGGCCACACAGCCAGACACTCGCCTCCTGCTGCACGGACACAAAGTTAAGTCTTGGCGTGTGGCAGGGCCCTGCGCAGGGGTTGCGCGTGGTGAGCCGTGGCGGTTGCTCTGCAGTTCTCCTCTCTTCTGCAGCCACAGGCACGCAAGGGGACAGGATCGAACCTCGGCGTGCTCCGGTCCTCAGGCACTCTTGCAGAGAGACTTGCTACCTTCCACAGGGACTCTGACACAAAGGTAAGTCGCTGAGCCTGGCAGAGACCTGGGCGGGGGTTCCCCATGTGAACAGGGGTGGCTGAAGCCGTGGCTTCCCCATCTGCCATTTCACCTGCAAGCCCTGACAGGAAACAGACCAACAATGGAGCAACCCCTTAAGCACATAAACAAACCTCTACAGGGATTCTTCATGGGAAACTCTGATGGGAACCGCATAGTTTGTTCTCCTACCTTCTACAGATGCAGGCCCAGACAATCAAAACAAAACACCATGGGGCACTCCGGTGTTCAGCCACACAGATAGAGATTTCATTCCTTCTACAAAGGAAACTGACACAAAGTTAAGGTATTGAGCCTGCAGAACCCTGGGCAGCATTTGCCCATGTGAACAAGGGTGGCTGATGCCATTTCTTATCCTGCCATTTCAGGTGAAAGCCCTGACATAGAACGGACCAACCATGGTGCACTCCTATCCTCAGCAGCGTACCACATATTAAATCTCTTCTACAGAGACACTGACACAAAGGTAAGGCACTGAGGCTGGCAGAGTCCTGGGCAGTGCTGCCCACAGTGAGTCAGGGTGTCTGATGTCTACATTCTTATCCTGTCTTTAACAGCTGCAACCCCAACAGGGAATGGACCACACCATGGTGCACTCCTGTCCTCATCCACACAGTCCTTCTACGGAGGACACTGACACAAAGTTAAGTCGCCGAGACCTGCAGAGCCCTGAGCAGGGGTTACCCATGTGAGTGACTGTTGCTGCTGCTTAGTTTGCTGTCCTGCCATTTCCAATTGCAGGCCCAGAGGAGGACAGGGCCCGACCATGGCGCACTCTTCTCCTCCAGCACACTGCCAGAGATTAAATGCCTTCCACAGGGACATAGACAAAGATAAGTCATTCAGTCTGGCAGAGCCCTGGGCAAGGCTTCTCCTTGGGGAACTCTGATGGGTAAGGCATAGTTTCTTCTTCTGCCTTTTGCAGATGCAGGCCTAGACATGGAAGAGGACCTGGCACTGGCGCCCTCTTGTCCTCCACCACACTGCCAGAGATTAAATGCCCTCCACAAGGATAAAGACCAAAGACAAGTCATTCACTCTGGCAGAGACCTGGGTAAGGCTTCTCCTTGGGGAACTCTGATGTGTAACACATAGTTTATTTTGCCTTTTGCAGATACAAGCCCAGACAAGGAGAGGACCCGACAATTGCACACTCTTCTCCTTCATTAGTATTTCCAGAGATTAAATGCCTTCCACAAGGACATAGACAAAGATAAGTCATTCAGTCTGGCAGAGACCTGGGCAAGGCTTCTCCTTGGGGAACTCTGATGCGTTACGCAGAGTTTCTTCTTCTGCCTTTTGCAGATGCAGGCCCAGACAATGACAGGACTCGACAATGGCACACACTTCTCCTGCAGCAAGCTGCTAGAGATTAAATGCCTTCCACAAGGACATAGACAAAGATAAGTCATTCAGTACGGCAGAGACCTGAGCAAGGCTTCTCCTTGGGGAGCTCTGATGGGTAACGCAGAGTTTCTTCTTCTGCCTTTTGCAGATGCAGGCCCAGACCAGGAGAGGACCCGACAATGGCACACTCTCTCCTCCATCAGTATTTCCAGAGAATAAATGCCTTCCACAAGGACAAAGACCAAAGATAAGTCATTCACTCTGGCAGAGACCTGGGCAAGGCTTCTCCTTGGGGAACTCTGATGGGTAATGGACACTGACACAAAGTTAAATCGCCGAGACCTGCAGAGCCCTGAGCAGGGGTTACCCATGTGAGTGACTGTTGCTGCTGCTTAGTTTGCTGTCCTGCCTTTTCCAATTGCAGGCCCAGAGGAGGACAGGGCCCGACCATGGCGCACTCTTCTCCTCCACCACACTGCCAGAGATTAAATGCCTTCCACAGGGACATAGACAAAGATAAGTCATTCAGTCTGGCAGAGACCAGGGCAAGGCTTCTCCTTGGGGAACTCTGAAGGGTAACGCAGAGTTTCTTCTTCTGCCTTTTGCAGATGCATGGCCAGACATGGACAGGACCTGGCAATGGCACACTCTTCTCCTCCACCACACTGCCAGAGATTAAATGCCTTCCACAAGGATAAAGACCAAATATAAGTCATTCAGTCTGGCAGCGACCTGAGCAAGGCTTCTCCTTGGGGAACTCTGATGGGTAACGCAGAGTTTCTTCTTCTGCCTTTTGCAGATGCAGGCCCAGAGGAGGACAGGACGCGACAATTGCGCACTCTTCTCCTCCATCAGTATTTCCAGAGTTTAAATGACTTCCACAAGGACAAAGACCAAAGAGAAGTCATTCACACCTGCAGAGCCATGGGCAGGACTCGCCATGCTGAGTCAGGCTGTCTGATTTCTACATTGTTATCCTGTCTTTAACAGCTGCAACCCCAACAGGGAATGGACCAGAGCATGGTGCACTCCTGTCCTCATCCACACAGTCCTTCTACGGAGGACACTGACACACAGTTAAGTCGCCGAGACCTGCAGAGCCCTGAGCAGGGGTTACCCATGTGAGTGACTGTTGCTGCTGCTTAGTTTGCTGTCCTGCCTTTTCCAATTGCAGGCCCAGAGTAGGACAGGACCCGACAATGGTGCACTCTTCTCCTCAGCACACTGCCTGAGATTAAATGCCTTCCACAAGGACATAGACAAAGATAAGTCATTCAGTCTGGCAGAGACCTGGGCAAGGCATCTCCTTGGGTAAATCTGTTGGGTTACGCATACTTTCTTCTTCTGCCTTTTGCAGATGCAGGCCCAGACCAGGACAGGACCCGACAATGGCACACTCTTCTCCTCCACCACACTGCCAGAGATTAAATGCCCTCCACAAGGATAAACACCAAAGATAAGTCATTCACTCTGGCAGAGACCTGGGTAAGGCTTCTCCTTGGGGAACTCTGATGGGTAACACATAGTTTATTTTGCCTTTTGCAGATGCAAGCCCAGACAAGGAGAGGACCCGACAATTGTGCACTCTTCTCCTCCATCAGTATTTCCAGAGATTAAATGCCTTCCACAAGGACAAAGACCAAAGATAAGTCATTCAGTCTGGCAGAGACCTGGGCAAGGCTTCTCCTTGGGGAACTCTGATGGGTAACGCAGAGTTTCTTCTTCTGCCTTTTGCAGATGCAGGCCCGGAGGAGGACAGGGCCCGACAATGGCGCACTCTCTCCTCCATCAGTATTTCCAGAGAATAAATGCCTTCCACAAGGACAAAGACCAAAGCTAAGTCATTCACTTTGGCAGAGACCTGGGCAAGGCTTCTCCTTGGGGAACTCTGATGGGTAATGCATAATTTCTTCTTCTGCCTTTTGCAGATGCAGGCCCAGGCGAGGATAGGACGCGAGAATTGCCCACTCTTCCCCTCCATCAGTATTTCCAGAGATTAAATGACTTCCAGAAGGACAAAGACCAAAAATAAATCAGTCACTCCTGCAGAGCCATGGGCAGGACTCGCCATGCTGAGTCAGGCTGTCTGATGTCTACATTCTTATCCTGTCTTTAACAGCTGCAACCCCAACAGGGAATGGACCAGAGCATGGTGCACTCCTGTCCTCATCCACATAGTCCTTCTACGGAGGACACTGACACAAAGTTAAGTCGCCGAGACCTGTAGAGCCCTGAGCAGGGGTTACCCATGTGAGTGACTGTGGCTGCTGCTTAGTTTGCTGTAATGCCTTTTCCAATTACAGGCCCCGAGGAGGAGAGGGCCCGACCATGGCGCACTCTTCTCCTCCAGCACACTGCCAGAGATTAAATGCCTTCCACAGGGACATAGACAAAGATAAGTCATTCAGTCTGGCAGAGACCAGGGCAAGGCTTCTCCTTGGGGAACTCTGATGTGTAACGCCGAGTTTCTTCTTCTGCCTTTTGCAGATGCATGGCCAGACATGGACAGGATCTGGCAATGGCACACTCTTCTCCTCCACCACACTGCCAGAGATTAAATGCCTTCCACAAGGATAAACACCAAAGATAAATCATTCACTCTGGCAGAGACCTGGGCAAGGCTTCTCCTTGGGGAACTCTGATGGGTAATGCATAATTTCTTCTTCTGCCTTTTGCAGATGCAGGCCCAGACGAGGATAGGACCCGACAATTGCGCACTCTTATCCTCCATCAGTATTTCCAGAGATTAAATGACTTCCACAAGGACAAATACCAAAAATAAATCAGTCACTCCTGCAGAGCCATGGGCAGGACTCGCCATGCTGAGTCAGGCTGTCTGATGTCTACATTGTTATCCTGTCTTTAACAGCTGCAACCCCAACAGGGAATGGACCAGAGCATGGTGCACTCCTGTCCTCATCCACACAGTCCTTCTACGGAGGACACTGACACAAAGTTAAGTCGCCGAGACCTGCAGAGCCCTGAGCAGGGGTTACCCATGTGAGTGACTCTTGCTGCTGCTTAGTTTGCTCTCCTGCCTTTTCCAGTTGCAGGCCCAGAGTAGGACAGGACCCGACAATGGTGCACTCTTCTCCTCCAGCACACTGCCTGAGATTAAATGCCTTCCACAGGGACATAGACAAAGATAAGTCATTCAGTCTGGCAGAGACCTGGGCAAGGCATCTCCTTGGGGAAATCTGTTGGGTTATGCATACTTTCTTCTTCTGCCTTTTGCAGATACAGGCCCAGAAAATGGCAGGCCTCGACAATGGCACACACTTCTCCTGCAGCACGCTGCTAGAGATTAAATGCCTTCCACAAGGACATAGACAAAGATAAGTCATTCAGTCTGGGAGAGACCAGGGCAAGGCTTCTCCTTGGGGAACTCTGATGGGTAACGCAGAGTTTCTTCTTCTGCCTTTTGCAGATGCATGGCCAGGCATGGACAGGACCTGGCAGTGGCACACTCTTCTCCTCCACCACACTGCCAGAGATTAAATGCCTTCCACAAGGATAAACACCAAAGATAAATCATTCACTCTGGCAGAGACCTGGGCAAGGCTTCTCCTTGGGGAACTCTGATGGGTAACGCAGAGTTTCTTCTTCTGCCTTTTGCAGATGCAGGCCCAGACAAGGACAGGACCCGACAATGGCATACTCTTCTCCTCCACCACACTGCCAGAGGTTAAATGCCCTCCACAAGGATAAAGACCAAATATAAGTCATTCAGTCTGGCAGCGACCTGGGCAAGGCTTCTCCTTGGGGAACTCTGATGTTTAACACAGAGTTTCTTCTTCTGCCTTTTGCAGATGCAAGCCCAGACAAGGACAGGACGCGACAATTGCGCACTCTTCTCCTCCATCAGTATTTCCGGAGATTAAATGACTTCCACAAGGACAAAGACCAAAGAGAAGTCATTTACTCCTGCAGAGCCATGGGCAGGACTCGCCATGCTGAGTCAGGCTGTCTGATGTCTACATTCTTATCCTGTCTTTAACAGCTAAACCCCAACAGGGAATGGACCAGAGCATGGTGCACTCCTGTCCTCATCCACACAGTCCTTCTACGGGGGACACTGACACACAGTTAAGTCGCCGAGACCTGCAGAGCCCTGAGCAGGGGTTACCCATGTGAGTGACTGTTGCTGCTGCTTAGTTTTCTGTCCTGCCTTTTCCAATTGCAGGCCCAGAGTAGGACAGGACCCGACAATGGTGCACTCTTCTCCTCCAGCGCACTGCCAGACTTTAAATGCCTTCCACAAGGATGTGGACAAGGATAAGTCATTCAGTTTGGCAGAGCCCTGGGCAAGGCTTCTCCTTGGGGAACTCTGATGGATAACGCAGAGTTTCTTCTTCTGCCTTTTGCAGATGCAGGCCCAGACAATGACAGGACCCGACAATGGTGCACTCTTCTCCTCCACCACACTTTCAGAGATTAAATGCCCTCCACGAGGATAAAGACCAAGGATTAGTCATTCACTCTGGCAGAGACCTGGGCAAGGCTTCTCCTTGGGGAACTCTGATGTGTAACACATAGTTTCTTTTGACTTTTGCAGATGCAAGCCCAGACAAGGAGAGGACCCGACCATGGCGCACTCTTCTCCTCCACCACACTGCCAGAGATTAAATGCCTTCCACAAGGACATAGACAAAGATAAGTCATTCAGTCTGGCAGAGACCTGGGCAAGGCTTCTCCTTGGGGAACTCTGATGGGTAACGCTGAGTTTCTTCTTCTGCCTTTTGCAGAAGCAGGCCCAGACCAGGACAGGACCCGACAGTTGCGCACTCTCTCCTCCATCAGTATTTCCAGAGAATAAATGCCTTCCACAAGGACAAAGACCAAAGATAAGTCATTCAGTCTGGCAGAGACCTGGGCAAGGCTTCTCCTTGGGGAACTCTGATGGGTAATGCATAATTTCTTCTTCTGCCTTTTGCAGATGCAGGCCCAGACGAGGGTAGGACGCGACAATTGAGCACTCTTCTCCTCCATCAGTATTTCCAGAGATTAAATGACTTCCACAAGGACAAATACCAAAAATAAATCAGTCACTCCTGCAGAGCCATGGGCAGGACTCGCCATGCTGAGTCAGGCTGTCTGATGTCTACATTCTTATCCTGTCTTTAACAGCTGCAACCCCAACAGGGAATGGACCAGAGCATGGTGCACTCCTGTCCTCATCCACACAGTCCTTCTACGGAGGACACTGACACAAAGTTAAGTCGCCAAGACCTGCAGAGCCCTGAGCAGGGGTTACCCATGTGAGTGACTGTTGCTGCTGCTTAGTTTGCTGTCCTGCCTTTTCCAATTGTTGGCCCAGAGGAGGACAGGGCCCGACCATGGCGCACTCTTCTCCTCCAGCACACTGCCAGAGATTAAATGCCTTCCACAGGGACATAGAAAAAGATAAGTCATTCAGTCTGGCAGAGCCTTGGGCAAGGCTTCTCCTTGGGGAACTCTGATGGGTAACGCATAGTTTCTTCTTCTGCCTTTTGCAGATGCATGGCCAGACATGAACAGGACCTGGCAATGGCACACTCTTCTCCTCCGCCACACTGCCAGAGATTAAATGCCTTCCACAAGGATAAACACCAAAGATAAATCATTCACTCTGGCAGAGACCTGGGCAAGGCTTCTCCTTGGGGAACTCTGATGGGTAACGCAGAGTTTCTTCTTCTGCCTTTTGCAGATGCTGGCCCAGACAATGACAGGACTCGAGAATGGCACACACTTCTCCTGCAGCACGCTGCTAGAGATTAAATGCCTTCCACAAGGACATAGACAAAGATAAGTCATTCAGTCTGGCAGAGACCTGGGCAAGGCTTCTCCTTGGGGAACTCTGATGGGTAACGCAGAGTTTCTTCTTCTGCCTTTTGCAGATGCAGGCCCAGAGGAGGACAGGACCCGACAATGGCGCACTCTCTCCTCCATCAGTATTTCCAGAGAATAAATGCCTTCCACAAGGACAAAGACCAAAGATAAGTCATTCAGTCTGGCAGAGACCTGGGCAAGGCTTCTCCTTGGGGAACTCTGATGGGTAATGCATAATTTCTTCTTCTGCCTTTTGCAGATGCAGGCCCAGACGAGGATAGGACGCGACAATTGAGCACTCTTCTCCTCCATCAGTATTTCCAGAGATTAAATGACTTCTACAAGGACAAATACCAAAAATAAATCAGTCACTCCTGCAGAGCCATGGGCAGGACTCGCCATGCTGAGTCAGGCTGTCTGATGTCTACATTCTTATCCTGTCTTTAACAGCTGCAACCCCAACAGGGAATGGACCAGAGCATGGTGCACTCCTGTCCTCATCCACACAGTCCTTCTACGGAGGACACTGACACAAAGTTAAGTCGCCGAGACCTGCAGAGCCCTGAGCAGGGGTTACCCATGTGAGTGACTGTTGCTGCTGCTTAGTTTGCTGTCCTGCCTTTTCCAATTGCAGGCCCAGAGTAGGACAGGACCCGACAATGGTGCACTCTTCTCCTCCAGCACACTGCCAGACATTAAATGCCTTCCACAAGGATGTGGACAAGGATAAGTCATTCAGTTTGGCAGAGCCCTGGGCAAGGCTTCTCCTTGGGGAACTCTGATGGATAACGCAGAGTTTCTTCTTCTGCCTTTTGCAGATGCAGGCCCAGACAATGACAGGACCCGACAATGGTGCACTCTTCTCCTCCACCACACTTTCAGAGATTAAATGCCCTCCACGAGGATAAAGACCAAGGATTAGTCATTCACTCTGGCAGAGACCTGGGCAAGGCTTCTCCTTGGGGAACTCTGATGTGTAACACATAGTTTCTTTTGACTTTTGCAGATGCAAGCCCAGACAAGGAGAGGACCCGACCATGGCGCACTCTTCTCCTCCACCACACTGCCAGAGATTAAATGCCTTCCACAAGGACATAGACAAAGATAAGTCATTCAGTCTGGCAGAGACCTGGGCAAGGCTTCTCCTTGGGGAACTCTGATGGGTAACGCTGAGTTTCTTCTTCTGCCTTTTGCAGATGCAGGCCCAGACCAGGACAGGACCCGACAGTTGCGCACTCTCTCCTCCATCAGTATTTCCAGAGAATAAATGCCTTCCACAAGGACAAAGACCAAAGATAAGTCATTCAGTCTGGCAGAGACCTGGGCAAGGCTTCTCCTTGGGGAACTCTGATGGGTAATGCATAATTTCTTCTTCTGCCTTTTGCAGATGCAGGCCCAGACGAGGGTAGGACGCGACAATTGAGCACTCTTCTCCTCCATCAGTATTTCCAGAGATTAAATGACTTCCACAAGGACAAATACCAAAAATAAATCAGTCACTCCTGCAGAGCCATGGGCAGGACTCGCCATGCTGAGTCAGGCTGTCTGATGTCTACATTCTTATCCTGTCTTTTAACAGCTGCAACCCCAACAGGGAATGGACCAGAGCATGGTGCACTCCTGTCCTCATCCTCACAGTCCTTCTACGGAGGACACTGACACACAGTTAAGTCGCCGAGATCTGCAGAGCCCTGAGCAGGGGTTACCCATGTGAGTGACTGTTGCTGCTGCTTAGTTTGCTGTCCTGCCTTTTCCAATTGTTGGCCCAGAGGAGGACAGGGCCCGACCATGGCGCACTCTTCTCCTCCAGCACACTGCCAGAGATTAAATGCCTTCCACAGGGACATAGACAAAGATAAGTCATTCAGTCTGGAGGAGCCTAGGCAAGGCTTCTCCTTGGGGAACTCTGATGGGTAACGCATAGTTTCTTCTTCTGCCTTTTGCAGATGCATGGCCAGACATGAACAGGACCTGGCAATGGCGCACTCTTCTCCTCCGCCACACTGCCAGAGATTAAATGCCTTCCACAAGGATAAACACCAAAGATAAATCATTCACTCTGGCAGAGACCTGGGCAAGGCTTCTCCTTGGGGAACTCTGATGGGTAACGCAGAGTTTCTTCTTCTGCCTTTTGCAGATGCAGGCCCAGACAATGACAGGACTCGACAATGGCACACACTTCTCCTGCAGCACGCTGCTAGAGATTAAATGCCTTCCACAAGGACATAGACAAAGATAAGTCATTCAGTCTGGCAGAGACCTGGGCAAGGCTTCTCCTTGGGGAACTCTGATGGGTAACGCAGAGTTTCTTCTTCTGCCTTTTGCAGATGCAGGCCCAGAGGAGGACAGGACCCGACAATGGCGCACTCTCTCCTCCATCAGTATTTCCAGAGAATAAATGCCTTCCACAAGGACAAAGACCAAAGATAAGTCATTCAGTCTGGCAGAGACCTGGGCAAGGCTTCTCCTTGGGGAACTCTGATGGGTAATGCATAATTTCTTCTTCTGCCTTTTGCAGATGCAGGCCCAGACGAGGATAGGACGCGACAATTGAGCACTCTTCTCCTCCATCAGTATTTCCAGAGATTAAATGACTTCCACAAGGACAAATACCAAAAATAAATCAGTCACTCCTGCAGAGCCATGGGCAGGACTCGCCATGCTGAGTCAGGCTGTCTGATGTCTACATTCTTATCCTGTCTTTAACAGCTGCAACCCCAACAGGGAATGGACCAGAGCATGGTGCACTCCTGTCCTCATCCACACAGTCCTTCTACGGAGGACACTGACACAAAGTTAAGTCGCCGAGACCTGCAGAGCCCTGAGCAGGGGTTACCCATGTGAGTGACTGTTGCTGCTGCTTAGTTTGCTGTCCTGCCTTTTCCAATTGCAGGCCCAGAGTAGGACAGGACCCGACAATGGTGCACTCTTCTCCTCCAGCACACTGCCAGACATTAAATGCCTTCCACAAGGATGTGGACAAGGATAAGTCATTCAGTTTGGCAGAGCCCTGGGCAAGGCTTCTCCTTGGGGAACTCTGATGGATAACGCAGAGTTTCTTCTTCTGCCTTTTCCAATTGCAGGCCCAGAGTAGGACAGGACCCGACAATTGTGCACTCTTCTCCTCCACCACACTTTCAGAGATTAAATGCCCTCCACGAGGATAAAGACCAAGGATTAGTCATTCACTCTGGCAGAGACCTGGGCAAGGCTTCTCCTTGGGGAACTCTGATGTGTAACACATAGTTTCTTTTGACTTTTGCAGATGCAAGCCCAGACAAGGAGAGGACCCGACCATGGCGCACTCTTCTCCTCCACCACACTGCCAGAGATTAAATGCCTTCCACAAGGACATAGACAAAGATAAGTCATTCAGTCTGGCAGAGACCTGGGCAAGGCTTCTCCTTGGGGAACTCTGATGGGTAACGCTGAGTTTCTTCTTCTGCCTTTTGCAGATGCAGGCCCAGAGGAGGACAGGACCCGACAATTGCGCACTCTCTCCTCCATCAGTATTTCCAGAGAATAAATGCCTTCCACAAGGACAAAGACCAAAGATAAGTCATTCAGTCTGGCAGAGACCTGGGCAAGGCTTCTCCTTGGGGAACTCTGATGGGTAATGCATAATTTCTTCTTCTGCCTTTTGCAGATGCAGGCCCAGACGAGGATAGGACGCGACAATTGAGCACTCTTCTCCTCCATCAGTATTTCCAGAGATTAAATGACTTCCACAAGGACAAATACCAAAAATAAATCAGTCACTCCTGCAGAGCCATGGGCAGGACTCGCCATGCTGAGTCAGGCTGTCTGATGTCTACATTCTTATCCTGTCTTTAACAGCTGCAACCCCAACAGGGAATGGACCAGAGCATGGTGCACTCCTGTCCTCATCCACACAGTCCTTCTACGGAGGACACTGACACAAAGTTAAGTCGCCGAGACCTGCAGAGCCCTGAGCAGGGGTTACCCATGTGAGTGACTGTTGCTGCTGCTTAGTTTGCTGTCCTGCCTTTTCCAATTGCAGGCCCAGAGTAGGACAGGACCCGACAATGGTGCACTCTTCTCCTCCAGCACACTGCCAGACATTAAATGCCTTCCACAAGGATGTGGACAAGGATAAGTCATTCAGTTTGGCAGAGCCCTGGGCAAGGCTTCTCCTTGGGGAACTCTGATGGATAACGCAGAGTTTCTTCTTCTGCCTTTTGCAGATGCAGGCCCAGACAATGACAGGACCCGACAATGGTGCACTCTTCTCCTCCACCACACTTTCAGAGATTAAATGCCCTCCACGAGGATAAAGACCAAGGATTAGTCATTCACTCTGGCAGAGACCTGGGCAAGGCTTCTCCTTGGGGAACTCTGATGTGTAACACATAGTTTCTTTTGACTTTTGCAGATGCAAGCCCAGACAAGGAGAGGACCCGACCATGGCGCACTCTTCTACTCCACCACACTGCCAGAGATTAAATGCCTTCCACAAGGACATAGACAAAGATAAGTCATTCAGTCTGGCAGAGACCTGGGCAAGGCTTCTCCTTGGGGAACTCTGATGGGTAACGCTGAGTTTCTTCTTCTGCCTTTTGCAGATGCAGGCCCAGACCAGGACAGGACCCGACAGTTGCGCACTCTCTCCTCCATCAGTATTTCCAGAGAATAAATGCCTTCCACAAGGACAAAGACCAAAGATAAGTCATTCAGTCTGGCAGAGACCTGGGCAAGGCTTCTCCTTGGGGAACTCTGATGGGTAATGCATAATTTCTTCTTCTGCCTTTTGCAGATGCAGGCCCAGACGAGGATAGGACGCGACAATTGAGCACTCTTCTCCTCCATCAGTATTTCCAGAGATTAAATGACTTCCACAAGGACAAATACCAAAAATAAATCAGTCACTCCTGCAGAGCCATGGGCAGGACTCGCCATGCTGAGTCAGGCTGTCTGATGTCTACATTCTTATCCTGTCTTTAACAGCTGCAACCCCAACAGGGAATGGACCAGAGCATGGTGCACTCCTGTCCTCATCCACACAGTCCTTCTACGGAGGACACTGACACAAAGTTAAGTCGCCGAGACCTGCAGAGCCCTGAGCAGGGGTTACCCATGTGAGTGACTGTTGCTGCTGCTTAGTTTGCTGTCCTGCCTTTTCCAATTGCAGGCCCAGAGTAGGACAGGACCCGACAATGGTGCACTCTTCTCCTCCAGCACACTGCCAGACATTAAATGCCTTCCACAAGGATGTGGACAAGGATAAGTCATTCAGTTTGGCAGAGCCCTGGGCAAGGCTTCTCCTTGGGGAACTCTGATGGATAACGCAGAGTTTCTTCTTCTGCCTTTTGCAGATGCAGGCCCAGACAATGACAGGACCCGACAATGGTGCACTCTTCTCCTCCACCACACTTTCAGAGATTAAATGCCCTCCACGAGGATAAAGACCAAGGATTAGTCATTCACTCTGGCAGAGACCTGGGCAAGGCTTCTCCTTGGGGAACTCTGATGTGTAACACATAGTTTCTTTTGACTTTTGCAGATGCAAGCCCAGACAAGGAGAGGACCCGACCATGGCGCACTCTTCTCCTCCACCACACTGCCAGAGATTAAATGCCTTCCACAAGGACATAGACAAAGATAAGTCATTCAGTCTGGCAGAGACCTGGGCAAGGCTTCTCCTTGGGGAACTCTGATGGGTAACGCTGAGTTTCTTCTTCTGCCTTTTGCAGATGCAGGCCCAGAGGAGGACAGGACCCGACAATTGCGCACTCTCTCCTCCATCAGTATTTCCAGAGAATAAATGCCTTCCACAAGGACAAAGACCAAAGATAAGTCATTCAGTCTGGCAGAGACCTGGGCAAGGCTTCTCCTTGGGGAACTCTGATGGGTAATGCATAATTTCTTCTTCTGCCTTTTGCAGATGCAGGCCCAGACGAGGATAGGACGCGACAATTGAGCACTCTACTCCTCCATCAGTATTTCCAGAGATTAAATGACTTCCACAAGGACAAATACCAAAAATAAATCAGTCACTCCTGCAGAGCCATGAGCAGGACTCGCCATGCTGAGTCAGGCTGTCTGATGTCTACATTCTTATCCTGTCTTTAACAGCTGCAACCCCAACAGGGAATGGACCAGAGCATGGTGCACTCCTGTCCTCATCCACACAGTCCTTCTACGGAGGACACTGACACAAAGTTAAGTCGCCGAGACCTGCAGAGCCCTGAGCAGGGGTTACCCATGTGAGTGACTGTTGCTGCTGCTTAGTTTGCTGTCCTGCCTTTTCCAATTGCAGGCCCAGAGTAGGACAGGACCCGACAATGGTGCACTCTTCTCCTCCAGCACACTGCCAGACATTAAATGCCTTCCACAAGGATGTGGACAAGGATAAGTCATTCAGTTTGGCAGAGCCCTGGGCAAGGCTTCTCCTTGGGGAACTCTGATGGATAACGCAGAGTTTCTTCTTCTGCCTTTTGCAGATGCAGGCCCAGACAATGACAGGACCCGACAATGGTGCACTCTTCTCCTCCACCACACTTTCAGAGATTAAATGCCCTCCACGAGGATAAAGACCAAGGATTAGTCATTCACTCTGGCAGAGACCTGGGCAAGGCTTCTCCTTGGGGAACTCTGATGTGTAACACATAGTTTCTTTTGACTTTTGCAGATGCAAGCCCAGACAAGGAGAGGACCCGACCATGGCGCACTCTTCTACTCCACCACACTGCCAGAGATTAAATGCCTTCCACAAGGACATAGACAAAGATAAGTCATTCAGTCTGGCAGAGACCTGGGCAAGGCTTCTCCTTGGGGAACTCTGATGGGTAACGCTGAGTTTCTTCTTCTGCCTTTTGCAGATGCAGGCCCAGACCAGGACAGGACCCGACAGTTGCGCACTCTCTCCTCCATCAGTATTTCCAGAGAATAAATGCCTTCCACAAGGACAAAGACCAAAGATAAGTCATTCAGTCTGGCAGAGACCTGGGCAAGGCTTCTCCTTGGGGAAATCTGATGGGTAACGCAGAGTTTCTTCTTCTGCCTTTTGCAGATGCAGGCCCAGAGGAGGACAGGACCCGACAATGGCGCACTCTCTCCTCCATCAGTATTTCCAGAGAATAAATGCCTTCCACAAGGACAAAGACCAAAGATAAGTCATTCAGTCTGGCAGAGACCTGGGCAAGGCTTCTCCTTGGGGAACTCTGATGGGTAATGCATAATTTCTTCTTCTGCCTTTTGCAGATGCAGGCCCAGACGAGGATAGGACGCGACAATTGAGCACTCTTCTCCTCCATCAGTATTTCCAGAGATTAAATGACTTCCACAAGGACAAATACCAAAAATAAATCAGTCACTCCTGCAGAGCCATGGGCAGGACTCGCCATGCTGAGTCAGGCTGTCTGATGTCTACATTCTTATCCTGTCTTTAACAGCTGCAACCCCAACAGGGAATGGACCAGAGCATGGTGCACTCCTGTCCTCATCCACACAGTCCTTCTACGGAGGACACTGACACAAAGTTAAGTCGCCGAGACCTGCAGAGCCCTGAGCAGGGGTTACCCATGTGAGTGACTGTTGCTGCTGCTTAGTTTGCTGTCCTGCCTTTTCCAATTGCAGGCCCAGAGTAGGACAGGACCCGACAATGGTGCACTCTTCTCCTCCAGCACACTGCCAGACATTAAATGCCTTCCACAAGGATGTGGACAAGGATAAGTCATTCAGTTTGGCAGAGCCCTGGGCAAGGCTTCTCCTTGGGGAACTCTGATGGATAACGCAGAGTTTCTTCTTCTGCCTTTTGCAGATGCAGGCCCAGACAATGACAGGACCCGACAATGGTGCACTCTTCTCCTCCACCACACTTTCAGAGATTAAATGCCCTCCACGAGGATAAAGACCAAGGATTAGTCATTCACTCTGGCAGAGACCTGGGCAAGGCTTCTCCTTGGGGAACTCTGATGTGTAACACATAGTTTCTTTTGACTTTTGCAGATGCAAGCCCAGACAAGGAGAGGACCCGACCATGGCGCACTCTTCTCCTCCACCACACTGCCAGAGATTAAATGCCTTCCACAAGGACATAGACAAAGATAAGTCATTCAGTCTGGCAGAGACCTGGGCAAGGCTTCTCCTTGGGGAACTCTGATGGGTAACGCTGAGTTTCTTCTTCTGCCTTTTGCAGATGCAGGCCCAGAGGAGGACAGGACCCGACAATTGCGCACTCTCTCCTCCATCAGTATTTCCAGAGAATAAATGCCTTCCACAAGGACAAAGACCAAAGATAAGTCATTCAGTCTGGCAGAGACCTGGGCAAGGCTTCTCCTTGGGGAACTCTGATGGGTAATGCATAATTTCTTCTTCTGCCTTTTGCAGATGCAGGCCCAGACGAGGATAGGACGCGACAATTGAGCACTCTACTCCTCCATCAGTATTTCCAGAGATTAAATGACTTCCACAAGGACAAATACCAAAAATAAATCAGTCACTCCTGCAGAGCCATGAGCAGGACTCGCCATGCTGAGTCAGGCTGTCTGATGTCTACATTCTTATCCTGTCTTTAACAGCTGCAACCCCAACAGGGAATGGACCAGAGCATGGTGCACTCCTGTCCTCATCCACACAGTCCTTCTACGGAGGACACTGACACAAAGTTAAGTCGCCGAGACCTGCAGAGCCCTGAGCAGGGGTTACCCATGTGAGTGACTGTTGCTGCTGCTTAGTTTGCTGTCCTGCCTTTTCCAATTGCAGGCCCAGAGTAGGACAGGACCCGACAATGGTGCACTCTTCTCCTCCAGCACACTGCCAGACATTAAATGCCTTCCACAAGGATGTGGACAAGGATAAGTCATTCAGTTTGGCAGAGCCCTGGGCAAGGCTTCTCCTTGGGGAACTCTGATGGATAACGCAGAGTTTCTTCTTCTGCCTTTTGCAGATGCAGGCCCAGACAATGACAGGACCCGACAATGGTGCACTCTTCTCCTCCACCACACTTTCAGAGATTAAATGCCCTCCACGAGGATAAAGACCAAGGATTAGTCATTCACACTGGCAGAGACCTGGGCAAGGCTTCTCCTTGGGGAACTCTGATGTGTAACACATAGTTTCTTTTGACTTTTGCAGATGCAAGCCCAGACAAGGAGAGGACCCGACCATGGCGCACTCTTCTCCTCCACCACACTGCCAGAGATTAAATGCCTTCCACAAGGACATAGACAAAGATAAGTCATTCAGTCTGGCAGAGACCTGGGCAAGGCTTCTCCTTGGGGAACTCTGATGGGTAACGCTGAGTTTCTTCTTCTGCCTTTTGCAGATGCAGGCCCAGACCAGGACAGGACCCGACAGTTGCGCACTCTCTCCTCCATCAGTATTTCCAGAGAATAAATGCCTTCCACAAGGACAAAGACCAAAGATAAGTCATTCAGTCTGGCAGAGACCTGGGCAAGGCTTCTCCTTGGGGAACTCTGATGGGTAACGCAGAGTTTCTTCTTCTGCCTTTTGCAGATGCAGGCCCAGAGGAGGACAGGACCCGACAATGGCGCACTCTCTCCTCCATCAGTATTTCCAGAGAATAAATGCCTTCCACAAGGACAAAGACCAAAGATAAGTCATTCAGTCTGGCAGAGACCTGGGCAAGGCTTCTCCTTGGGGAACTCTGATGGGTAATGCATAATTTCTTCTTCTGCCTTTTGCAGATGCAGGCCCAGACGAGGATAGGACGCGACAATTGAGCACTCTTCTCCTCCATCAGTATTTCCAGAGATTAAATGACTTCCACAAGGACAAATACCAAAAATAAATCAGTCACTCCTGCAGAGCCATGGGCAGGACTCGCCATGCTGAGTCAGGCTGTCTGATGTCTACATTCTTATCCTGTCTTTAACAGCTGCAACCCCAACAGGGAATGGACCAGAGCATGGTGCACTCCTGTCCTCATCCACACAGTCCTTCTACGGAGGACACTGACACAAAGTTAAGTCGCCGAGACCTGCAGAGCCCTGAGCAGGGGTTACCCATGTGAGTGACTGTTGCTGCTGCTTAGTTTGCTGTCCTGCCTTTTCCAATTGCAGGCCCAGAGTAGGACAGGACCCGACAATGGTGCACTCTTCTCCTCCAGCACACTGCCAGACATTAAATGCCTTCCACAAGGATGTGGACAAGGATAAGTCATTCAGTTTGGCAGAGCCCTGGGCAAGGCTTCTCCTTGGGGAACTCTGATGGATAACGCAGAGTTTCTTCTTCTGCCTTTTGCAGATGCAGGCCCAGACAATGACAGGACCCGACAATGGTGCACTCTTCTCCTCCACCACACTTTCAGAGATTAAATGCCCTCCACGAGGATAAAGACCAAGGATTAGTCATTCACTCTGGCAGAGACCTGGGCAAGGCTTCTCCTTGGGGAACTCTGATGTGTAACACATAGTTTCTTTTGACTTTTGCAGATGCAAGCCCAGACAAGGAGAGGACCCGACCATGGCGCACTCTTCTACTCCACCACACTGCCAGAGATTAAATGCCTTCCACAAGGACATAGACAAAGATAAGTCATTCAGTCTGGCAGAGACCTGGGCAAGGCTTCTCCTTGGGGAACTCTGATGGGTAACGCTGAGTTTCTTCTTCTGCCTTTTGCAGATGCAGGCCCAGACCAGGACAGGACCCGACAGTTGCGCACTCTCTCCTCCATCAGTATTTCCAGAGAATAAATGCCTTCCACAAGGACAAAGACCAAAGATAAGTCATTCAGTCTGGCAGAGACCTGGGCAAGGCTTCTCCTTGGGGAACTCTGATGGGTAACGCAGAGTTTCTTCTTCTGCCTTTTGCAGATGCAGGCCCAGAGGAGGACAGGACCCGACAATGGCGCACTCTCTCCTCCATCAGTATTTCCAGAGAATAAATGCCTTCCACAAGGACAAAGACCAAAGATAAGTCATTCAGTCTGGCAGAGACCTGGGCAAGGCTTCTCCTTGGGGAACTCTGATGGGTAATGCATAATTTCTTCTTCTGCCTTTTGCAGATGCAGGCCCAGACGAGGATAGGACGCGACAATTGAGCACTCTTCTCCTCCATCAGTATTTCCAGAGATTAAATGACTTCCACAAGGACAAATACCAAAAATAAATCAGTCACTCCTGCAGAGCCATGGGCAGGACTCGCCATGCTGAGTCAGGCTGTCTGATGTCTACATTCTTATCCTGTCTTTAACAGCTGCAACCCCAACAGGGAATGGACCAGAGCATGGTGCACTCCTGTCCTCATCCACACAGTCCTTCTACGGAGGACACTGACACAAAGTTAAGTCGCCGAGACCTGCAGAGCCCTGAGCAGGGGTTACCCATGTGAGTGACTGTTGCTGCTGCTTAGTTTGCTGTCCTGCCTTTTCCAATTGCAGGCCCAGAGTAGGACAGGACCCGACAATGGTGCACTCTTCTCCTCCAGCACACTGCCAGACATTAAATGCCTTCCACAAGGATGTGGACAAGGATAAGTCATTCAGTTTGGCAGAGCCCTGGGCAAGGCTTCTCCTTGGGGAACTCTGATGGATAACGCAGAGTTTCTTCTTCTGCCTTTTGCAGATGCAGGCCCAGACAATGACAGGACCCGACAATGGTGCACTCTTCTCCTCCACCACACTTTCAGAGATTAAATGCCCTCCACGAGGATAAAGACCAAGGATTAGTCATTCACTCTGGCAGAGACCTGGGCAAGGCTTCTCCTTGGGGAACTCTGATGTGTAACACATAGTTTCTTTTGACTTTTGCAGATGCAAGCCCAGACAAGGAGAGGACCCGACCATGGCGCACTCTTCTCCTCCACCACACTGCCAGAGATTAAATGCCTTCCACAAGGACATAGACAAAGATAAGTCATTCAGTCTGGCAGAGACCTGGGCAAGGCTTCTCCTTGGGGAACTCTGATGGGTAACGCTGAGTTTCTTCTTCTGCCTTTTGCAGATGCAGGCCCAGAGGAGGACAGGACCCGACAATTGCGCACTCTCTCCTCCATCAGTATTTCCAGAGAATAAATGCCTTCCACAAGGACAAAGACCAAAGATAAGTCATTCAGTCTGGCAGAGACCTGGGCAAGGCTTCTCCTTGGGGAACTCTGATGGGTAATGCATAATTTCTTCTTCTGCCTTTTGCAGATGCAGGCCCAGACGAGGATAGGACGCGACAATTGAGCACTCTACTCCTCCATCAGTATTTCCAGAGATTAAATGACTTCCACAAGGACAAATACCAAAAATAAATCAGTCACTCCTGCAGAGCCATGAGCAGGACTCGCCATGCTGAGTCAGGCTGTCTGATGTCTACATTCTTATCCTGTCTTTAACAGCTGCAACCCCAACAGGGAATGGACCAGAGCATGGTGCACTCCTGTCCTCATCCACACAGTCCTTCTACGGAGGACACTGACACAAAGTTAAGTCGCCGAGACCTGCAGAGCCCTGAGCAGGGGTTACCCATGTGAGTGACTGTTGCTGCTGCTTAGTTTGCTGTCCTGCCTTTTCCAATTGCAGGCCCAGAGTAGGACAGGACCCGACAATGGTGCACTCTTCTCCTCCAGCACACTGCCAGACATTAAATGCCTTCCACAAGGATGTGGACAAGGATAAGTCATTCAGTTTGGCAGAGCCCTGGGCAAGGCTTCTCCTTGGGGAACTCTGATGGATAACGCAGAGTTTCTTCTTCTGCCTTTTGCAGATGCAGGCCCAGACAATGACAGGACCCGACAATGGTGCACTCTTCTCCTCCACCACACTTTCAGAGATTAAATGCCCTCCACGAGGATAAAGACCAAGGATTAGTCATTCACTCTGGCAGAGACCTGGGCAAGGCTTCTCCTTGGGGAACTCTGATGTGTAACACATAGTTTCTTTTGACTTTTGCAGATGCAAGCCCAGACAAGGAGAGGACCCGACCATGGCGCACTCTTCTACTCCACCACACTGCCAGAGATTAAATGCCTTCCACAAGGACATAGACAAAGATAAGTCATTCAGTCTGGCAGAGACCTGGGCAAGGCTTCTCCTTGGGGAACTCTGATGGGTAACGCTGAGTTTCTTCTTCTGCCTTTTGCAGATGCAGGCCCAGACCAGGACAGGACCCGACAGTTGCGCACTCTCTCCTCCATCAGTATTTCCAGAGAATAAATGCCTTCCACAAGGACAAAGACCAAAGATAAGTCATTCAGTCTGGCAGAGACCTGGGCAAGGCTTCTCCTTGGGGAACTCTGATGGGTAACGCAGAGTTTCTTCTTCTGCCTTTTGCAGATGCAGGCCCAGAGGAGGACAGGACCCGACAATGGCGCACTCTCTCCTCCATCAGTATTTCCAGAGAATAAATGCCTTCCACAAGGACAAAGACCAAAGATAAGTCATTCAGTCTGGCAGAGACCTGGGCAAGGCTTCTCCTTGGGGAACTCTGATGGGTAATGCATAATTTCTTCTTCTGCCTTTTGCAGATGCAGGCCCAGACGAGGATAGGACGCGACAATTGAGCACTCTTCTCCTCCATCAGTATTTCCAGAGATTAAATGACTTCCACAAGGACAAATACCAAAAATAAATCAGTCACTCCTGCAGAGCCATGGGCAGGACTCGCCATGCTGAGTCAGGCTGTCTGATGTCTACATTCTTATCCTGTCTTTAACAGCTGCAACCCCAACAGGGAATGGACCAGAGCATGGTGCACTCCTGTCCTCATCCACACAGTCCTTCTACGGAGGACACTGACACAAAGTTAAGTCGCCGAGACCTGCAGAGCCCTGAGCAGGGGTTACCCATGTGAGTGACTGTTGCTGCTGCTTAGTTTGCTGTCCTGCCTTTTCCAATTGCAGGCCCAGAGTAGGACAGGACCCGACAATGGTGCACTCTTCTCCTCCAGCACACTGCCAGACATTAAATGCCTTCCACAAGGATGTGGACAAGGATAAGTCATTCAGTTTGGCAGAGCCCTGGGCAAGGCTTCTCCTTGGGGAACTCTGATGGATAACGCAGAGTTTCTTCTTCTGCCTTTTGCAGATGCAGGCCCAGACAATGACAGGACCCGACAATGGTGCACTCTTCTCCTCCACCACACTTTCAGAGATTAAATGCCCTCCACGAGGATAAAGACCAAGGATTAGTCATTCACTCTGGCAGAGACCTGGGCAAGGCTTCTCCTTGGGGAACTCTGATGTGTAACACATAGTTTCTTTTGACTTTTGCAGATGCAAGCCCAGACAAGGAGAGGACCCGACCATGGCGCACTCTTCTACTCCACCACACTGCCAGAGATTAAATGCCTTCCACAAGGACATAGACAAAGATAAGTCATTCAGTCTGGCAGAGACCTGGGCAAGGCTTCTCCTTGGGGAACTCTGATGGGTAACGCTGAGTTTCTTCTTCTGCCTTTTGCAGATGCAGGCCCAGAGGAGGACAGGACCCGACAATTGCGCACTCTCTCCTCCATCAGTATTTCCAGAGAATAAATGCCTTCCACAAGGACAAAGACCAAAGATAAGTCATTCAGTCTGGCAGAGACCTGGGCAAGGCTTCTCCTTGGGGAACTCTGATGGGTAATGCATAATTTCTTCTTCTGCCTTTTGCAGATGCAGGCCCAGACGAGGATAGGACGCGACAATTGAGCACTCTACTCCTCCATCAGTATTTCCAGAGATTAAATGACTTCCACAAGGACAAATACCAAAAATAAATCAGTCACTCCTGCAGAGCCATGAGCAGGACTCGCCATGCTGAGTCAGGCTGTCTGATGTCTACATTCTTATCCTGTCTTTAACAGCTGCAACCCCAACAGGGAATGGACCAGAGCATGGTGCACTCCTGTCCTCATCCACACAGTCCTTCTACGGAGGACACTGACACAAAGTTAAGTCGCCGAGACCTGCAGAGCCCTGAGCAGGGGTTACCCATGTGAGTGACTGTTGCTGCTGCTTAGTTTGCTGTCCTGCCTTTTCCAATTGCAGGCCCAGAGTAGGACAGGACCCGACAATGGTGCACTCTTCTCCTCCAGCACACTGCCAGACATTAAATGCCTTCCACAAGGATGTGGACAAGGATAAGTCATTCAGTTTGGCAGAGCCCTGGGCAAGGCTTCTCCTTGGGGAACTCTGATGGATAACGCAGAGTTTCTTCTTCTGCCTTTTGCAGATGCAGGCCCAGACAATGACAGGACCCGACAATGGTGCACTCTTCTCCTCCACCACACTTTCAGAGATTAAATGCCCTCCACGAGGATAAAGACCAAGGATTAGTCATTCACTCTGGCAGAGACCTGGGCAAGGCTTCTCCTTGGGGAACTCTGATGTGTAACACATAGTTTCTTTTGACTTTTGCAGATGCAAGCCCAGACAAGGAGAGGACCCGACCATGGCGCACTCTTCTACTCCACCACACTGCCAGAGATTAAATGCCTTCCACAAGGACATAGACAAAGATAAGTCATTCAGTCTGGCAGAGACCTGGGCAAGGCTTCTCCTTGGGGAACTCTGATGGGTAACGCTGAGTTTCTTCTTCTGCCTTTTGCAGATGCAGGCCCAGACCAGGACAGGACCCGACAGTTGCGCACTCTCTCCTCCATCAGTATTTCCAGAGAATAAATGCCTTCCACAAGGACAAAGACCAAAGATAAGTCATTCAGTCTGGCAGAGACCTGGGCAAGGCTTCTCCTTGGGGAACTCTGATGGGTAACGCAGAGTTTCTTCTTCTGCCTTTTGCAGATGCAGGCCCAGAGGAGGACAGGACCCGACAATGGCGCACTCTCTCCTCCATCAGTATTTCCAGAGAATAAATGCCTTCCACAAGGACAAAGACCAAAGATAAGTCATTCAGTCTGGCAGAGACCTGGGCAAGGCTTCTCCTTGGGGAACTCTGATGGGTAATGCATAATTTCTTCTTCTGCCTTTTGCAGATGCAGGCCCAGACGAGGATAGGACGCGACAATTGAGCACTCTTCTCCTCCATCAGTATTTCCAGAGATTAAATGACTTCCACAAGGACAAATACCAAAAATAAATCAGTCACTCCTGCAGAGCCATGGGCAGGACTCGCCATGCTGAGTCAGGCTGTCTGATGTCTACATTCTTATCCTGTCTTTAACAGCTGCAACCCCAACAGGGAATGGACCAGAGCATGGTGCACTCCTGTCCTCATCCACACAGTCCTTCTACGGAGGACACTGACACAAAGTTAAGTCGCCGAGACCTGCAGAGCCCTGAGCAGGGGTTACCCATGTGAGTGACTGTTGCTGCTGCTTAGTTTGCTGTCCTGCCTTTTCCAATTGCAGGCCCAGAGTAGGACAGGACCCGACAATGGTGCACTCTTCTCCTCCAGCACACTGCCAGACATTAAATGCCTTCCACAAGGATGTGGACAAGGATAAGTCATTCAGTTTGGCAGAGCCCTGGGCAAGGCTTCTCCTTGGGGAACTCTGATGGATAACGCAGAGTTTCTTCTTCTGCCTTTTGCAGATGCAGGCCCAGACAATGACAGGACCCGACAATGGTGCACTCTTCTCCTCCACCACACTTTCAGAGATTAAATGCCCTCCACGAGGATAAAGACCAAGGATTAGTCATTCACTCTGGCAGAGACCTGGGCAAGGCTTCTCCTTGGGGAACTCTGATGTGTAACACATAGTTTCTTTTGACTTTTGCAGATGCAAGCCCAGACAAGGAGAGGACCCGACCATGGCGCACTCTTCTACTCCACCACACTGCCAGAGATTAAATGCCTTCCACAAGGACATAGACAAAGATAAGTCATTCAGTCTGGCAGAGACCTGGGCAAGGCTTCTCCTTGGGGAACTCTGATGGGTAACGCTGAGTTTCTTCTTCTGCCTTTTGCAGATGCAGGCCCAGACCAGGACAGGACCCGACAGTTGCGCACTCTCTCCTCCATCAGTATTTCCAGAGAATAAATGCCTTCCACAAGGACAAAGACCAAAGATAAGTCATTCAGTCTGGCAGAGACCTGGGCAAGGCTTCTCCTTGGGGAACTCTGATGGGTAACGCAGAGTTTCTTCTTCTGCCTTTTGCAGATGCAGGCCCAGAGGAGGACAGGACCCGACAATGGCGCACTCTCTCCTCCATCAGTATTTCCAGAGAATAAATGCCTTCCACAAGGACAAAGACCAAAGATAAGTCATTCAGTCTGGCAGAGACCTGGGCAAGGCTTCTCCTTGGGGAACTCTGATGGGTAATGCATAATTTCTTCTTCTGCCTTTTGCAGATGCAGGCCCAGACGAGGATAGGACGCGACAATTGAGCACTCTTCTCCTCCATCAGTATTTCCAGAGATTAAATGACTTCCACAAGGACAAATACCAAAAATAAATCAGTCACTCCTGCAGAGCCATGGGCAGGACTCGCCATGCTGAGTCAGGCTGTCTGATGTCTACATTCTTATCCTGTCTTTAACAGCTGCAACCCCAACAGGGAATGGACCAGAGCATGGTGCACTCCTGTCCTCATCCACATAGTCCTTCTACGGAGGACACTGACACAAAGTTAAGTCGCCGAGACCTGCAGAGCCCTGAGCAGGGGTTACCCATGTGAGTGACTGTTGCTGCTGCTTAGTTTGCTGTCCTGCCTTTTCCAATTGCAGGCCCAGAGTAGGACAGGACCCGACAATGGTGCACTCTTCTCCTCCAGCACACTGCCAGACATTAAATGCCTTCCACAAGGATGTGGACAAGGATAAGTCATTCAGTTTGGCAGAGCCCTGGGCAAGGCTTCTCCTTGGGGAACTCTGATGGATAACGCAGAGTTTCTTCTTCTGCCTTTTGCAGATGCAGGCCCAGACAATGACAGGACCCGACAATGGTGCACTCTTCTCCTCCGCCTCACTTTCAGAGATTAAATGCCCTCCACGAGGATAAAGACCAAGGATTAGTCATTCACTCTGGCAGAGACCTGGGCAAGGCTTCTCCTTGGGGAACTCTGATGTGTAACACATAGTTTCTTTTGACTTTTGCAGATGCAAGCCCAGACAAGGAGAGGACCCGACCATGGCGCGCTCTTCTCCTCCAGCACACTGCCAGAGATTAAATGCCTTCCACAAGGACATAGACAAAGATAAGTCATTCACTCTGGCAGAGACCTGGGCAAGACTTCTCCTTGGGGAACTCTGATGGGTAACGCAGAGTTTCTTCTTCTGCCTTTTGCAGATGCAGGCCCAGAGGAGGACAGGACCCGACAATTGCGCACTCTCTCCTCCATCAGTATTTCCAGAGAATAAATGCCTTCCACAAGGACAAAGACCAAAGATAAGTCATTCAGTCTGGCAGAGACCTGGGCAAGGCTTCTCCTTGGGGAACTTTGATGGGTAATGCATAATTTCTTCTTCTGCCTTTTGCAGATGCAGGCCCAGACGAGGATAGGACGCGACAATTGAGCACTCTTCTCCTCCATCAGTATTTCCAGAGATTAAATGACTTCCACAAGGACAAATACCAAAAATAAATCAGTCACTCCTGCAGAGCCATGGGCAGGACTCGCCATGCTGAGTCAGGCTGTCTGATGTCTACATTCTTATCCTGTCTTTAACAGCTGCAACCCCAACAGGGAATGGACCAGAGCATGGTGCACTCCTGTCCTCATCCACACAGTCCTTCTACGGAGGACACTGACACAAAGTTAAGTCGCCGAGACCTGCAGAGCCCTGAGCAGGGGTTACCCATGTGAGTGACTGTTGCTGCTGCTTAGTTTGCTGTCCTGCCTTTTCCAATTGCAGGCCCAGAGTAGGACAGGACCCGACAATGGTGCACTCTTCTCCTCCAGCACACTGCCAGACATTAAATGCCTTCCACAAGGATGTGGACAAGGATAAGTCATTCAGTTTGGCAGAGCCCTGGGCAAGGCTTCTCCTTGGGGAACTCTGATGGATAACGCAGAGTTTCTTCTTCTGCCTTTTGCAGATGCAGGCCCAGACAATGACAGGACCCGACAATGGTGCACTCTTCTCCTCCACCACACTTTCAGAGATTAAATGCCCTCCACGAGGATAAAGACCAAGGATTAGTCATTCACTCTGGCAGAGACCTGGGCAAGGCTTCTCCTTGGGGAACTCTGATGTGTAACACATAGTTTCTTTTGACTTTTGCAGATGCAAGCCCAGACAAGGAGAGGACCCGACCATGGCGCACTCTTCTCCTCCACCACACTGCCAGAGATTAAATGCCTTCCACAAGGACATAGACAAAGATAAGTCATTCAGTCTGGCAGAGACCTGGGCAAGGCTTCTCCTTGGGGAACTCTGATGGGTAACGCTGAGTTTCTTCTTCTGCCTTTTGCAGATGCAGGCCCAGACCAGGACAGGACCCGACAGTTGCGCACTCTCTCCTCCATCAGTATTTCCAGAGAATAAATGCCTTCCACAAGGACAAAGACCAAAGATAAGTCATTCAGTCTGGCAGAGACCTAGTCAAGGCTTCTCCTTGGGGAACTCTGATGGGTAACGCAGAGTTTCTTCTTCTGCCTTTTGCAGATGCAGGCCCAGAGGATGACAGGGCCCGACAATGGCGCACTCTCTCCTCCATCAGTATTTCCAGAGATTAAATGCCTTCCACAAGGACAACGACCAAAGCTAAGTCATTCACTTTGGCAGAGACCTGGGCAAGGCTTCTCCTTGGGGAACTCTGATGGGTAATGCATAATTTCTTCTTCTGCCTTTTGCAGATGCAGGCCCAGACGAGGATAGGACGCGACAATTGAGCACTCTTCTCCTCCATCAGTATTTCCAGAGATTAAATGACTTCCACAAGGACAAATACCAAAAATAAATCAGTCACTCCTGCAGAGCCATGGGCAGGACTCGCCATGCTGAGTCAGGCTGTCTGATGTCTACATTCTTATCCTGTCTTTAACAGCTGCAACCCCAACAGGGAATGGACCAGAGCATGGTGCACTCCTGTCCTCATCCACACAGTCCTTCTACGGAGGACACTGACACACAGTTAAGTCGCCGAGACCTGCAGAGCCCTGAGCAGGGGTTACCCATGTGAGTGACTGTTGCTGCTGCTTAGTTTGCTGTCCTGCCTTTTCCAATTGCAGGCCCAGAGTAGGACAGGACCCGACAATGGTGCACTCTTCTCCTCCAGCACACTGCCAGACATTAAATGCCTTCCACAAGGATGTGGACAAGGATAAGTCATTCAGTTTGGCAGAGCCCTGGGCAAGGCTTCTCCTTGGGGAACTCTGATGGATAACGCAGAGTTTCTTCTTCTGCCTTTTGCAGATGCAGGCCCAGACAATGACAGGACCCGACAATGGTGCACTCTTCTCCTCCACCACACTTTCAGAGATTAAATGCCCTCCACGAGGATAAAGACCAAGGATTAGTCATTCACTCTGGCAGAGACCTGGGCAAGGCTTCTCCTTGGGGAACTCTGATGTGTAACACATAGTTTCTTTTGACTTTTGCAGATGCAAGCCCAGACAAGGAGAGGACCCGACCATGGCGCACTCTTCTCCTCCACCACACTGCCAGAGATTAAATGCCTTCCACAAGGACATAGACAAAGATAAGTCATTCACTCTGGCAGAGACCTGGGCAAGGCTTCTCCTTGGGGAACTCTGATGGGTAACGCAGAGTTTCTTCTTCTGCCTTTTGCAGATGCAGGCCCAGAGGAGGACAGGGCCCGACAATGGCGCACTCTCTCCTCCATCAGTATTTCCAGAGATTAAATGCCTTCCACAAGGACAACGACCAAAGCTAAGTCATTCACTTTGGCAGAGACCTGGGCAAGGCTTCTCCTTGGGGAACTCTGATGGGTAATGCATAATTTCTTCTTCTGCCTTTTGCAGATGCAGGCCCAGACGAGGATAGGACGCGACAATTGAGCACTCTTCTCCTCCATCAGTATTTCCAGAGATTAAATGACTTCCACAAGGACAAATACCAAAAATAAATCAGTCACTCCTGCAGAGCCATGGGCAGGACTCGCCATGCTGAGTCAGGCTGTCTGATGTCTACATTCTTATCCTGTCTTTAACAGCTGCAACCCCAACAGGGAATGGACCAGAGCATGGTGCACTCCTGTCCTCATCCACACAGTCCTTCTACGGAGGACACTGACACACAGTTAAGTCGCCGAGACCTGCAGAGCCCTGAGCAGGGGTTACCCATGTGAGTGACTGTTGCTGCTGCTTAGTTTGCTGTCCTGCCTTTTCCAATTGCAGGCCCAGAGTAGGACAGGACCCGACAATGGTGCACTCTTCTCCTCCAGCACACTGCCAGACATTAAATGCCTTCCACAAGGATGTGGACAAGGATAAGTCATTCAGTTTGGCAGAGCCCTGGGCAAGGCTTCTCCTTGGGGAACTCTGATGGATAACGCAGAGTTTCTTCTTCTGCCTTTTGCAGATGCAGGCCCAGACCAGGACAGGACCCGACAATGGTGCACTCTTCTCCTCCACCACACTTTCAGAGATTAAATGCCCTCCACGAGGATAAAGACCAAGGATTAGTCATTCACTCTGGCAGAGACCTGGGCAAGGCTTCTCCTTGGGGAACTCTGATGTGTAACACATAGTTTCTTTTGACTTTTGCAGATGCAAGCCCAGACAAGGAGAGGACCCGACCATGGCGCACTCTTCTCCTCCACCACACTGCCAGAGATTAAATGCCTTCCACAAGGACATAGACAAAGATAAGTCATTCAGTCTGGCAGAGACCTGGGCAAGGCTTCTCCTTGGGGAACTCTGATGGGTAACGCAGAGTTTCTTCTTCTGCCTTTTGCAGATGCAGGCCCAGAGGAGGTCAGGACCCGACAATTGCGCACTCTCTCCTCCATCAGTATTTCCAGAGAATAAATGCCTTCCACAAGGACAAAGACCAAAGATAAGTCATTCAGTCTGGCAGAGACCTGGGCAAGGCTTCTCCTTGGGGAACTCTGATGGGTAATGCATAATTTCTTCTTCTGCCTTTTGCAGATGCAGGCCCAGACGAGGATAGGACGCGACAATTGAGCACTCTTCTCCTCCATCAGTATTTCCAGAGATTAAATGACTTCCACAAGGACAAATACCAAAAATAAATCAGTCACTCCTGCAGAGCCATGGGCAGGACTCGCCATGCTGAGTCAGGCTGTCTGATGTCTACATTCTTATCCTGTCTTTAACAGCTGCAACCCCAACAGGGAATGGACCAGAGCATGGTGCACTCCTGTCCTCATCCACACAGTCCTTCTACGGAGGACACTGACACAAAGTTAAGTCGCCGAGACCTGCAGAGCCCTGAGCAGGGGTTACCCATGTGAGTGACTGTTGCTGCTGCTTAGTTTGCTGTCCTGCCTTTTCCAATTGCAGGCCCAGAGGAGGACAGGGCCCGACCATGGCGCACTCTTCTCCTCCAGCACACTGCCAGAGATTAAATGCCTTCCACAGGGACATAGACAAAGATAAGTCATTCAGTCTGGCAGAGACCAGGGCAAGGCTTCTCCTTGGGGAACTCTGATGTGTAACGCCGAGTTTCTTCTTCTGCCTTTTGCAGATGCATGGCCAGACATGGACAGGACCTGGCAATGGCACACTCTTCTCCTCCACCACACTGCCAGAGATTAAATGCCTTCCACAAGGATAAACACCAAAGATAAATCATTCACTCTGGCAGAGACCTGGGCAAGGCTTCTCCTTGGGGAACTCTGATGGGTAACGCAGAGTTTCTTCTTCTGCCTTTTGCAGATGCAAGCCCAGACAAGGACAGGACGCGACAATTGCGCTCTCTTCTCCTCCATCAGTATTTCCAGAGTTTAAATGACTTCCACAAGGACAAAGACCAAAGAGAAGTCATTCACTCCTGCAGAGCCATGGGCAGGACTCGCCATGCTGAGTCAGGCTGTCTCATGTCTACAATCTTATCCTGTCTTTAACAGATAAACCCCAACAGGGAATGGACCAGAGCATGGTGCACTCCTGTCCTCATCCACACAGTCCTTCTACGGGGGACACTGACACACAGTTAAGTCGCCGAGACCTGCAGAGCCCTGAGCAGGGGTTACCCATGTGAGTGACTGTTGCGGCTGCTTAGTTTGCTGTCCTGCCTTTTCCAATTGCAGGCCCAGAGTAGGACAGGACCCGACAATGGTGCACTCTTCTCCTCCAGCACACTGCCAGAGATTAAATGCCTTCCACAAGGACATACACAAAGATAAGTCATTCAGTCTGGCAGAGCCCTGGGCAAGGCTTCTCCTTGGGGAACTCTGATGGATAACGCAGAGTTTCTTCTGCCTTTTGCAGATGCAGGCCCAGACAATGACAGGACCCGACAATGGTGCACTCTTCTCCTCCACCACACTTTCAGAGATTAAATGCCCTCCACGAGGATAAAGACCAAGAATTAGTCATTCAGTCTGGCAGAGACCTGGGCAAGGCTTCTCCTTGGGGAGCTCTGATGGGTAATGCATAATTTCTTCTTCTGCCTTTTGCAGATGCAGGCCCAGACGAGGATAGGACGCGACAATTGAGCACTCTTCTCCTCCATCAGTATTTCCAGAGATTAAATGACTTCCACAAGGACAAATACCAAAAATAAATCAGTCACTCCTGCAGATTCATGGGCAGGACTCGCCATGCTGAGTCAGGCTGTCTGATGTCTACATTCTTATCCTGTCTTTAACAGCTGCAACCCCAACAGGGAATGGACCAGAGCATGGTGCACTCCTGTCCTCATCCACACAGTCCTTCTACGGAGGACACTGACACAAAGTTAAGTCGCCGAGACCTGCAGAGCCCTGAGCAGGGGTTACCCATGTGAGTGACTGTTGCTGCTGCTTAGTTTGCTGTCCTGCCTTTTCCAATTGCAGGCCCAGAGTAGGACAGGGCCCGACCATGGCGCACTCTTCTCCTCCAGCACACTGCCAGAGATTAAATGCCTTCCACAGGGACATAGACAAAGATAAGTCATTCAGTCTGGCAGAGACCAGGGCAAGGCTTCTCCTTGGGGAACTCTGATGTGTAACGCAGAGTTTCTTCTTCTGCCTTTTCAGATGCATGGCCAGACATGGACAGGACCTGGCAATGGCACACTCTTCTCCTCCACCACACTGCCAGAGATTAAATGCCTTCCACAAGGATAAACACCAAAGATAAATCATTCACTCTGGCAGAGACCTGGGCAAGGCTTCTCCTTGGGGAACTCTGATGGGTAACGCAGAGTTTCTTCTTCTGCCTTTTGCAGATGCAAGCCCAGTCAAGGACAGGACGCGACAATTGCGCACACTTCTCCTCCATCAGTATTTCCAGAGATTAAATGACTTCCACAAGGACAAAGACCAAAGAGAAGTCATTCACTCCTGCAGAGCCATGGGCAGGACTCGCCATGCTGAGTCAGGCTGTCTCATGTCTACATTCTTATCCTGTCTTTAACAGCTAAACCCCAACAGGGAATGGACCAGAGCATGGTGCACTCCTGTCCTCATCCACACAGTCCTTCTACGGGGGACACTGACACAAAGTTAAGTCGCCGAGGCCTGTAGAGCCCTGAGCAGGGGTTACCCATGTGAGTGACTGTTGCTGCTGCTTAGTTTGCTGTCCTGCCTTTTCCAATTGCAGGCCCAGAGTAGGACAGGACCCGACAATGGTGCACTCTTCTCCTCCAGCACACTGCCAGACATTAAATGCCTTCCACAAGGATGTGGACAAGGATAAGTCATTCAGTTTGGCAGAGCCCTGGGCAAGGCTTCTCCTTGGGGAACTCTGATGGATAACGCAGAGTTTCTTCTTCTGCCTTTTGCAGATGCAGGCCCAGACAATGACAGGACCCGACAATGGTGCACTCTTCTCCTCCACCACACTTTCAGAGATTAAATGCCCTCCACGAGGATAAAGACCAAGGATTAGTCATTCACTCTGGCAGAGACCTGGGCAAGGCTTCTCCTTGGGGAACTCTGATGTGTAACACATAGTTTCTTTTGACTTTTGCAGATGCAAGCCCAGACAAGGAGAGGACCCGACCATGGCGCACTCTTCTCCTCCACCACACTGCCAGAGATTAAATGCCTTCCACAAGGACATAGACAAAGATAAGTCATTCACTCTGGCAGAGACCTGGGCAAGGCTTCTCCTTGGGGAACTCTGATGGGTAACGCAGAGTTTCTTCTTCTGCCTTTTGCAGATGCAGGCCCAGAGGAGGACAGGGCCCGACAATGGCGCACTCTCTCCTCCATCAGTATTTCCAGAGATTAAATGCCTTCCACAAGGACAACGACCAAAGCTAAGTCATTCACTTTGGCAGAGACCTGGGCAAGGCTTCTCCTTGGGGAACTCTGATGGGTAATGCATAATTTCTTCTTCTGCCTTTTGCAGATGCAGGCCCAGACGAGGATAGGACGCGACAATTGAGCACTCTTCTCCTCCATCAGTATTTCCAGAGATTAAATGACTTCCACAAGGACAAATACCAAAAATAAATCAGTCACTCCTGCAGAGCCATGGGCAGGACTCGCCATGCTGAGTCAGGCTGTCTGATGTCTACATTCTTATCCTGTCTTTAACAGCTGCAACCCCAACAGGGAATGGACCAGAGCATGGTGCACTCCTGTCCTCATCCACACAGTCCTTCTACGGAGGACACTGACACACAGTTAAGTCGCCGAGACCTGCAGAGCCCTGTGCAGGGGTTACCCATGTGAGTGACTGTTGCTGCTGCTTAGTTTGCTGTCCTGCCTTTTCCAATTGCAGGCCCAGAGTAGGACAGGACCCGACAATGGTGCACTCTTCTCCTCCAGCACACTGCCAGACATTAAATGCCTTCCACAAGGATGTGGACAAGGATAAGTCATTCAGTTTGGCAGAGCCCTGGGCAAGGCTTCTCCTTGGGGAACTCTGATGGATAACGCAGAGTTTCTTCTTCTGCCTTTTGCAGATGCAGGCCCAGACCAGGACAGGACCCGACAATGGTGCACTCTTCTCCTCCACCACACTTTCAGAGATTAAATGCCCTCCACGAGGATAAAGACCAAGGATTAGTCATTCACTCTGGCAGAGACCTGGGCAAGGCTTCTCCTTGGGGAACTCTGATGTGTAACACATAGTTTCTTTTGACTTTTGCAGATGCAAGCCCAGACAAGGAGAGGACCCGACCATGGCGCACTCTTCTCCTCCACCACACTGCCAGAGATTAAATGCCTTCCACAAGGACATAGACAAAGATAAGTCATTCAGTCTGGCAGAGACCTAGGCAAGGCTTCTCCTTGGGGAACTCTGATGGGTAACGCAGAGTTTCTTCTTCTGCCTTTTGCAGATGCAGGCCCAGAGGAGGTCAGGACCCGACAATTGCGCACTCTCTCCTCCATCAGTATTTCCAGAGAATAAATGCCTTCCACAAGGACAAAGACCAAAGATAAGTCATTCAGTCTGGCAGAGACCTGGGCAAGGCTTCTCCTTGGGGAACTCTGATGGGTAATGCATAATTTCTTCTTCTGCCTTTTGCAGATGCAGGCCCAGACGAGGATAGGACGCGACAATTGAGCACTCTTCTCCTCCATCAGTATTTCCAGAGATTAAATGACTTCCACAAGGACAAATACCAAAAATAAATCAGTCACTCCTGCAGAGCCATGGGCAGGACTCGCCATGCTGAGTCAGGCTGTCTGATGTCTACATTCTTATCCTGTCTTTAACAGCTGCAACCCCAACAGGGAATGGACCAGAGCATGGTGCACTCCTGTCCTCATCCACACAGTCCTTCTACGGAGGACACTGACACAAAGTTAAGTCGCCGAGACCTGCAGAGCCCTGAGCAGGGGTTACCCATGTGAGTGACTGTTGCTGCTGCTTAGTTTGCTGTCCTGCCTTTTCCAATTGCAGGCCCAGAGGAGGACAGGGCCCGACCATGGCGCACTCTTCTCCTCCAGCACACTGCCAGAGATTAAATGCCTTCCACAGGGACATAGACAAAGATAAGTCATTCAGTCTGGCAGAGACCAGGGCAAGGCTTCTCCTTGGGGAACTCTGATGTGTAACGCAGAGTTTCTTCTTCTGCCTTTTGCAGATGCATGGCCAGACATGGACAGGACCTGGCAATGGCACACTCTTCTCCTCCACCACACTGCCAGAGATTAAATGCCTTCCACAAGGATAAACACCAAAGATAAATCATTCACTCTGGCAGAGACCTGGGCAAGGCTTCTCCTTGGGGAACTCTGATGGGTAACGCAGAGTTTCTTCTTCTGCCTTTTGCAGATGCAGGCCCAGACCAGGACAGGTCCCGACAATGGCACACTCTTCTCCTCCACCACACTGCCAGAGGTTAAATGCCCTCCACAAGGATAAAGACCAAATATAAGTCATTCAGTCTGGCAGCGACCTGGGCAAGGCTTCTCCTTGGGGAACTCTGATGGGTAATGCATAATTTCTTCTTCTGCCTTTTGCAGATGCAAGCCCAGACGAGGATAGGACACGACAATTGAGCACTCTTCTCCTCCCTCAGTATTTCCAGAGTTTAAATGACTTCCACAAGGACAAAGACCAAAGAGAAGTCATTCACTCCTGCAGAGCCATGGGCAGGACTCGCCATGCTGAGTCAGGCTGTCTGATGTCTACATTCTTATCCTGTCTTTAACAGCTAAACCCCAACAGGGAATGGACCAGAGCATGGTGCACTCCTGTCCTCATCCACACAGTCCTTCTACGGAGGACACTGACACAAAGTTAAGTCGCCGAGACCTGCAGAGCCCTGAGCAGGGGTTACCCATGTGAGTGACTGTTGCTGCTGCTTAGTTTGCTGTCCTGCCTTTTCCAATTGCAGGCCCAGAGGAGGACAGGACCCGACAATGGTGCACTCTTCTCCTCCAGCACACTGCCAGACATTAAATGCCTTCCACAAGGATGTGGACAAGGATAAGTCATTCAGTTTGGCAGAGCCCTGGGCAAGGCTTCTCCTTGGGGAACTCTGATGGATAACGCAGAGTTTCTTCTTCTGCCTTTTGCAGATGCAGGCCCAGACAATGACAGGACCCGACAATGGTGCACTCTTCTCCTCCACCACACTTTCAGAGATTAAATGCCCTCCACGAGGATAAAGACCAAGGATTAGTCATTCACTCTGGCAGAGACCTGGGCAAGGCTTCTCCTTGGGGAACTCTGATGTGTAACACATAGTTTCTTTTGACTTTTGCAGATGCAAGCCCAGACAAGGAGAGGACCCGACCATGGTGCACTCTTCTCCTCCACCACACTGCCAGAGATTAAATGCCTTCCACAAGGACATAGACAAAGATAAGTCATTCACTCTGGCAGAGACCTGGGCAAGGCTTCTCCTTGGGGAACTCTGATGGGTAACGCAGAGTTTCTTCTTCTGCCTTTTGCAGATGCAGGCCCAGACCAGGACAGGACCCGACAGTTGCGCACTCTCTCCTCCATCAGTATTTCCAGAGAATAAATGCCTTCCACAAGGACAAAGACCAAAGATAAGTCATTCAGTCTGGCAGAGACCTAGGCAAGGCTTCTCCTTGGGGAACTCTGATGGGTAACGCAGAGTTTCTTCTTCTGCCTTTTGCAGATGCAGGCCCAGAGGAGGACAGGACCCGACAATGGCGCACTCTCTCCTCCATCAGTATTTCCAGAGATTAAATGCCTTCCACAAGGACAATGACCAAAGCTAAGTCATTCACTTTGGCAGAGACCTGGGCAAGGCTTCTCCTTGGGGAACTCTGATGGGTAATGCATAATTTCTTCTTCTGCCTTTTGCAGATGCAGGCCCAGACGAGGATAGGACGCGACAATTGAGCACTCTTCTCCTCCATCACTATTTCCAGAGATTAAATGACTTCCACAAGGACAAATACCAAAAATAAATCAGTCACTCCTGCAGAGCCATGGGCAGGACTCGCCATGCTGAGTCAGGCTGTCTGATGTCTACATTCTTATCCTGTCTTTAACAGCTGCAACCCCAACAGGGAATGGACCAGAGCATGGTGCACTCCTGTCCTCATCCACACAGTCCTTCTACGGAGGACACTGACACAAAGTTAAGTCGCCGAGACCTGCAGAGCCCTGAGCAGGGGTTACCCATGTGAGTGACTGTTGCTGCTGCTTAGTTTGCTGTCCTGCCTTTTCCAATTGCAGGCCCAGAGGAGGACTGGGCCCGACCATGGCGCACTCTTCTCCTCCAGCACACTGCCAGAGATTAAATGCCTTCCACAGGGACATAGACAAAGATAAGTCATTCAGTCTGGCAGAGACCAGGGCAAGGCTTCTCCTTGGGGAACTCTGATGTGTAACGCCGAGTTTCTTCTTCTGCCTTTTGCAGATGCATGGCCAGACATGGACAGGACCTGGCAATGGCACACTCTTCTCCTCCACCACACTCCCAGAGATTAAATGCCTTCCACAAGGATAAACACCAAAGATAAATCATTCACTCTGGCAGAGACCTGGGCAAGGCTTCTCCTTGGGGAACTCTGATGGGTAACGCAGAGTTTCTTCTTCTGCCTTTTGCAGATGCAAGCCCAGACAAGGACAGGACGCGACAATTGCGCTCTCTTCTCCTCCATCAGTATTTCCAGAGTTTAAATGACTTCCACAAGGACAAAGACCAAAGAGAAGTCATTCACTCCTGCAGAGCCATGGGCAGGACTCGCCATGCTGAGTCAGGCTGTCTGATGTCTACATTCTTATCCTGTCTTTAACAGCTGCAACCCCAACAGGGAATGGACCAGAGCATGGTGCACTCCTGTCCTCATCCACACAGTCCTTCTACGGGGGACACTGACACACAGTTAAGTCGCCGAGACCTGCAGAGCCCTGAGCAGGGGTTACCCATGTGAGTGACTGTTGCTACTGCTTAGTTTGCTGTCCTGCCTTTTCCAATTGCAGGCCCAGAGTAGGACAGGACCCGACCATGGTGCACTCTTTTCCTCCAGCACACTGCCAGAGATTAAATGCCTTCCACAAGGACATAGACAAAGATAAGTCATTCAGTCTGGCAGAGACCTGGGCAAGGCATCTCCTTGGGGAAATCTGTTGGGTTACGCATACTTTCTTCTTCTGCCTTTTGCAGATGCAGGCCCAGACAATAACAGGACTCGACAATGGCTCACACTTCTCCTGCAGCACGCTGCTAGAGATTAAATGCCTTCCACAAGGACATAGGCAAAGATAAGTCATTCAGTATGGCAGAGACCTGAGCAAGGCTTCTCCCTGGGGAGCTCTGATGGGTAACGCAGAGTTTCTTCTTCTGCCTTTTGCAGATGCAGGCCCAGACAATGACAGGACCCGACAATGGCACACTCTTCTCCTCCACCACACTGCCAGAGATTAAATGCCCTCCACAAGGATAAACACCAAAGATAAGTCATTCACTCTGGCAGAGACCTGGGCAAGGCTTCTCCTTGGGGAACTCTGATGTGTAACACATAGTTTCTTTTGACTTTTGCAGATGCAAGCCCAGACAAGGAGAGGACCCGACCATGGCGCACTCTTCTCCTCCACCACACTGCCAGAGATTAAATGCCTTCCACAAGGACATAGACAAAGATAAGACATTCACTCTGGCAGAGACCTGGGCAAGGCTTCTCCTTGGGGAACTCTGATGGGTAACGCAGAGTTTCTTCTTCTGCCTTTTGCAGATGCAGGCCCAGAGGAGGACAGGACCCGACAATTGCGCACTCTCTCCTCCATCAGTATTTCCAGAGAATAAATGCCTTCCACAAGGACAAAGACCAAAGATAAGTCATTCAGTCTGGCAGAGACCTGGGCAAGGCTTCTCCTTGGGGAACTCTGATGGGTAATGCATAATTTCTTCTTCTGCCTTTTGCAGATGCAGGCCCAGACGAGGATAGGACGCGACAATTGAGCACTCTTCTCCTCCATCAGTATTTCCAGAGATTAAATGACTTCCACAAGGACAAATACCAAAAATAAATCAGTCACTCCTGCAGAGCCATGGGCAGGACTCGCCATGCTGAGTCAGGCTGTCTGATGTCTACATTCTTATCCTGTCTTTAACAGCTGCAACCCCAACAGGGAATGGACCAGAGCATGGTGCACTCCTGTCCTCATCCACACAGTCCTTCTACGGAGGACACTGACACAAAGTTAAGTCGCCGAGACCTGCAGAGCCCTGAGCAGGGGTTACCCATGTGAGTGACTGTTGCTGCTGCTTAGTTTGCTGTCCTGCCTTTTCCAATTGCAGGCCCTGAGTAGGACAGGACCCGACAATGGTGCACTCTTCTCCTCCAGCACACTGCCAGACATTAAATGCCTTCCACAAGGATGTGGACAAGGATAAGTCATTCAGTTTGGCAGAGCCCTGGGCAAGGCTTCTCCTTGGGGAACTCTGATGGATAACGCAGAGTTTCTTCTTCTGCCTTTTGCAGATGCAGGCCCAGACAATGACAGGACCCGACAATGGTGCACTCTTCTCCTCCACCACACTTTCAGAGATTAAATGCCCTCCACGAGGATAAAGACCAAGGATTAGTCATTCACTCTGGCAGAGACCTGGGCAAGGCTTCTCCTTGGGGAACTCTGATGTGTAACACATAGTTTCTTTTGACTTTTGCAGATGCAAGCCCAGACAAGGAGAGGACCCGACCATGGCGCACTCTTCTCCTCCACCACACTGCCAGAGATTAAATGCCTTCCACAAGGACATAGACAAAGGTAAGTCATTCACTCTGGCAGAGACCTGGGCAAGGCTTCTCCTTGGGGAACTCTGATGGGTAACGCTGAGTTTCTTCTTCTGCCTTTTGCAGATGCAGGCCCAGACCAGGACAGGACCCGACAGTTGCGCACTCTCTCCTCCATCAGTATTTCCAGAGAATAAATGCCTTCCACAAGGACAAAGACCAAAGATAAGTCATTCAGTCTGGCAGAGACCTAGGCAAGGCTTCTCCTTGGGGAACTCTGATGGGTAACGCAGAGTTTCTTCTTCTGCCTTTTGCAGATGCAGGCCCAGAGGAGGACAGGACCCGACAATGGCGCACTCTCTCCTCCATCAGTATTTCCAGAGATTAAATGCCTTCCACAAGGACAATGACCAAAGCTAAGTCATTCACTTTGGCAGAGACCTGGGCAAGGCTTCTCCTTGGGGAACTCTGATGGGTAATGCATAATTTCTTCTTCTGCCTTTTGCAGATGCAGGCCCAGACGAGGATAGGACGCGACAATTGAGCACTCTTCTCCTCCATCAGTATTTCCAGAGATTAAATGACTTCCACAAGGACAAATACCAAAAATAAATCAGTCACTCCTGCAGAGCCATGGGCAGGACTCGCCATGCTGAGTCAGGCTGTCTGATGTCTACATTCTTATCCTGTCTTTAACAGCTGCAACCCCAACAGGGAATGGACCAGAGCATGGTGCACTCCTGTCCTCATCCACACAGTCCTTCTACGGAGGACACTGACACAAAGTTAAGTCGCCGAGACCTGCAGAGCCCTGAGCAGGGGTTACCCATGTGAGTGACTGTTGCTGCTGCTTAGTTTGCTGTCCTGCCTTTTCCAATTGCAGGCCCAGAGGAGGACAGGGCCCGACCATGGCGCACTCTTCTCCTCCAGCACACTGCCAGAGATTAAATGCCTTCCACAGGGACATAGACAAAGATAAGTCATTCAGTCTGGCAGAGACCAGGGCAAGGCTTCTCCTTGGGGAACTCTGATGTGTAACGCCGAGTTTCTTCTTCTGCCTTTTGCAGATGCATGGCCAGACATGGACAGGACCTGGCAATGGCACACTCTTCTCCTCCACCACACTGCCAGAGATTAAATGCCTTCCACAAGGATAAACACCAAAGATAAATCATTCACTCTGGCAGAGACCTGGGCAAGGCTTCTCCTTGGGGAACTCTGATGGGTAACGCAGAGTTTCTTCTTCTGCCTTTTGCAGATGCAAGCCCAGACAAGGACAGGACGCGACAATTGCGCTCTCTTCTCCTCCATCAGTATTTCCAGAGTTTAAATGACTTCCACAAGGACAAAGACCAAAGAGAAGTCATTCACTCCTGCAGAGCCATGGGCAGGACTCGCCATGCTGAGTCAGGCTGTCTCATGTCTACAATCTTATCCTGTCTTTAACAGATAAACCCCAACAGGGAATGGACCAGAGCATGGTGCACTCCTGTCCTCATCCACACAGTCCTTCTACGGGGGACACTGACACACAGTTAAGTCGCCGAGACCTGCAGAGCCCTGAGCAGGGGTTACCCATGTGAGTGACTGTTGCGGCTGCTTAGTTTGCTGTCCTGCCTTTTCCAATTGCAGGCCCAGAGTAGGACAGGACCCGACAATGGTGCACTCTTCTCCTCCAGCACACTGCCAGAGATTAAATGCCTTCCACAAGGACATACACAAAGATAAGTCATTCAGTCTGGCAGAGCCCTGGGCAAGGCTTCTCCTTGGGGAACTCTGATGGATAACGCAGAGTTTCTTCTGCCTTTTGCAGATGCAGGCCCAGACAATGACAGGACCCGACAATGGTGCACTCTTCTCCTCCACCACACTTTCAGAGATTAAATGCCCTCCACGAGGATAAAGACCAAGAATTAGTCATTCAGTCTGGCAGAGACCTGGGCAAGGCTTCTCCTTGGGGAGCTCTGATGGGTAATGCATAAATTCTTCTTCTGCCTTTTGCAGATGCAGGCCCAGACGAGGATAGGACGCGACAATTGAGCACTCTTCTCCTCCATCAGTATTTCCAGAGATTAAATGACTTCCACAAGGACAAATACCAAAAATAAATCAGTCACTCCTGCAGATTCATGGGCAGGACTCGCCATGCTGAGTCAGGCTGTCTGATGTCTACATTCTTATCCTGTCTTTAACAGCTGCAACCCCAACAGGGAATGGACCAGAGCATGGTGCACTCCTGTCCTCATCCACACAGTCCTTCTACGGAGGACACTGACACAAAGTTAAGTCGCCGAGACCTGCAGAGCCCTGAGCAGGGGTTACCCATGTGAGTGACTGTTGCTGCTGCTTAGTTTGCTGTCCTGCCTTTTCCAATTGCAGGCCCAGAGTAGGACAGGGCCCGACCATGGCGCACTCTTCTCCTCCAGCACACTGCCAGAGATTAAATGCCTTCCACAGGGACATAGACAAAGATAAGTCATTCAGTCTGGCAGAGACCAGGGCAAGGCTTCTCCTTGGGGAACTCTGATGTGTAACGCAGAGTTTCTTCTTCTGCCTTTTGCAGATGCATGGCCAGACATGGACAGGACCTGGCAATGGCACACTCTTCTCCTCCACCACACTGCCAGAGATTAAATGCCTTCCACAAGGATAAACACCAAAGATAAATCATTCACTCTGGCAGAGACCTGGGCAAGGCTTCTCCTTGGGGAACTCTGATGGGTAACGCAGAGTTTCTTCTTCTGCCTTTTGCAGATGCAAGCCCAGTCAAGGACAGGACGCGACAATTGCGCACACTTCTCCTCCATCAGTATTTCCAGAGATTAAATGACTTCCACAAGGACAAAGACCAAAGAGAAGTCATTCACTCCTGCAGAGCCATGGGCAGGACTCGCCATGCTGAGTCAGGCTGTCTCATGTCTACATTCTTATCCTGTCTTTAACAGCTAAACCCCAACAGGGAATGGACCAGAGCATGGTGCACTCCTGTCCTCATCCACACAGTCCTTCTACGGGGGACACTGACACAAAGTTAAGTCGCCGAGGCCTGTAGAGCCCTGAGCAGGGGTTACCCATGTGAGTGACTGTTGCTGCTGCTTAGTTTGCTGTCCTGCCTTTTCCAATTGCAGGCCCAGAGTAGGACAGGACCCGACAATGGTGCACTCTTCTCCTCCAGCACACTGCCAGACATTAAATGCCTTCCACAAGGATGTGGACAAGGATAAGTCATTCAGTTTGGCAGAGCCCTGGGCAAGGCTTCTCCTTGGGGAACTCTGATGGATAACGCAGAGTTTCTTCTTCTGCCTTTTGCAGATGCAGGCCCAGACAATGACAGGACCCGACAATGGTGCACTCTTCTCCTCCACCACACTTTCAGAGATTAAATGCCCTCCACGAGGATAAAGACCAAGGATTAGTCATTCACTCTGGCAGAGACCTGGGCAAGGCTTCTCCTTGGGGAACTCTGATGTGTAACACATAGTTTCTTTTGACTTTTGCAGATGCAAGCCCAGACAAGGAGAGGACCCGACCATGGCGCACTCTTCTCCTCCACCACACTGCCAGAGATTAAATGCCTTCCACAAGGACATAGACAAAGATAAGTCATTCACTCTGGCAGAGACCTGGGCAAGGCTTCTCCTTGGGGAACTCTGATGGGTAACGCAGAGTTTCTTCTTCTGCCTTTTGCAGATGCAGGCCCAGACCAGGACAGGACCCGACAATTGCGCACTCTCTCCTCCATTAGTATTTCCAGAGAATAAATGCCTTCCACAAGGACAAAGACCAAAGATAAGTCATTCAGTCTGGCAGAGACCTGGGCAAGGCTTCTCCTTGGGGAACTCTGATGGGTAATGCATAATTTCTTCTTCTGCCTTTTGCAGATGCAGGCCCAGACGAGGATAGGACGCGACAATTGAGCACTCTTCTCCTCCATCAGTATTTCCTGAGATTAAATGACTTCCACAAGGACAAATACCAAAAATAAATCAGTCACTTCTGCAGAGCCATGGGCAGGACTCGCCATGCTGAGTCAGGCTGTCTGATGTCTACATTCTTATCCTGTCTTTAACAGCTAAACCCCAACAGGGAATGGACCAGAGCATGGTGCACTCCTGTCCTCATCCACACAGTCCTTCTACGGAGGACACTGACACAAAGTAAGTTGCCGAGACCTGCAGAGCCCTGAGCAGGGGTTACCCATGTGAGTGACTGTTGGTGCTGCTTAGTTTGCTGTCCTGCCTTTTCCAATTGCAGGCCCAGAGTAGGACAGGGCCCGACCATGGCGCACTCTTCTCCTCCAGCACACTGCCAGAGATTAAATGCCTTCCACAGGGACATAGACAAAGATAAGTCATTCAGTCTGGCAGAGACCAGGGCAAGGCTTCTCCTTGGGGAACTCTGATGTGTAACGCAGAGTTTCTTCTTCTGCCTTTTGCAGATGCATGGCCAGACATGGACAGGACCTGGCAATGGCACACTCTTCTCCTCCACCACACTGCCAGAGATTAAATGCCTTCCACAAGGATAAACACCAAAGATAAATCATTCACTCTGGCAGAGACCTGGGCAAGGCTTCTCCTTGGGGAACTCTGATGGGTAACGCTGAGTTTCTTCTTCTGCCTTTTGCAGATGCAGGCCCAGACCAGGACAGGACCCGACAGTTGCGCACTCTCTCCTCCATCAGTATTTCCAGAGAATAAATGGCTTCCACAAGGACAAAGACCAAAGATAAGTCATTCAGTCTGGCAGAGACCTAGGCAAGGCTTCTCCTTGGGGAACTCTGATGGGTAACGCAGAGTTTCTTCTTCTGCCTTTTGCAGATGCAGGCCCAGAGGAGGACAGGGCTTGACAATGGCGCACTCTCTCCTCCATCAGTATTTCCAGAGAATAAATGCCTTCCACAAGGACAACGACCAAAGCTAAGTCATTCACTTTGGCAGAGACCTGGGCAAGGCTTCTCCTTGGGGAACTCTGATGGGTAATGCATAATTTCTTCTTCTGCCTTTTGCAGATGCAGGCCCAGGCGAGGATAGGACGCGACAATTGCCCACTCTTCTCCTCCATCAGTATTTCCAGAGATTAAATGACTTCCACAAGGACAAATACCAAAAATAAATCAGTCACTCCTGCAGAGCCATGGGCAGGACTTGCCATGCTGAGTCAGGCTGTCTGATGTCTACATTCTTATCCTGTCTTTAACAGCTGCAACCCCAACAGGGAATGGACCAGAGCATGGTGCACTCCTGTCCTCATCCACACAGTCCTTCTACGGAGGACACTGACACAAAGTTAAGTCGCCGAGACCTGCAGAGCCCTGAGCAGGGGTTACCCATGTGAGTGACTGTTGCTGCTGCTTAGTTTGCTGTCCTGCCTTTTCTAATTGCAGGCCCAGAGTAGGACAGGACCCGACAATGGTGCACTCTTCTCCTCCAGCACACTGCCAGACATTAAATGCCTTCCACAAGGATGTGGACAAGGATAAGTCATTCAGTTTGGCAGAGCCCTGGGCAAGGCTTCTCCTTGGGGAACTCTGATGGATAACGCAGAGTTTCTTCTTCTGCCTTTTGCAGATGCAGGCCCAGACAATGACAGGACCTGACAATGGAGCACTCTTCTCCTCCACCACACTTTCAGAGATTAAATGCCCTCCACGAGGATAAAGACCAAGGATTAGTCATTCACTCTGGCAGAGACCTGGGCAAGGCTTCTCCTTGGGGAACTCTGATGTGTAACACATAGTTTCTTTTGACTTTTGCAGATGCAAGCCCAGACAAGGAGAGGACCCGACCATGGCGCGCTCTTCTCCTCCACCACACTGCCAGAGATTAAATGCCTTCCACAAGGACATAGACAAAGATAAGTCATTCAGTCTGGCAGAGACCTGGGCAAGGCTTCTCCTTGGGGAACTCTGATGGGTAACGCAGAGTTTCTTCTTCTGCCTTTTGCAGATGCAGGCCCAGAGGAGGACAGGACCCGACAATTGCGCACTCTCTCCTCCATCAGTATTTCCAGAGAATAAATGCCTTCCACAAGGACAAAGACCAAAGATAAGTCATTCAGTCTGGCAGAGACCTGGGCAAGGCTTCTCCTTGGGGAACTCTGATGGGTAATGCATAATTTCTTCTTCTGCCTTTTGCAGATGCAGGCCCAGACGAGGATAGGACGCGACAATTGCACACTCTTCTCCTCCATCAGTATTTCCAGAGATTAAATGACTTCCACAAGGACAAATACCAAAAATAAATCAGTCACTCCTTCAGAGCCATGGGCAGGACTCGCCATGCTGAGTCAGGCTGTCTGATGTCTACATTCTTATCCTGTCTTTAACAGCTGCAACCCCAACAGGGAATGGACCAGAGCATGGTGCACTCCTGTCCTCATCCACACAGTCCTTCTACGGAGGACACTGACACAAAGTTAAGTCGCCGAGACCTGCAGAGCCCTGAGCAGGGGTTACCCATGTGAGTGACTGTTGCTGCTGCTTAGTTTGCTGTCCTGCCTTTTCCAATTGCAGGCCCAGAGTAGGACAGGACCCGACAATGGTGCACTCTTCTCCTCCAGCACACTGCCAGACATTAAATGCCTTCCACAAGGACGTGGACAAGGATAAGTCATTCAGTTTGGCAGAGCCCTGGGCAAGGCTTCTCCTTGGGGAACTCTGATGGATAACGCAGAGTTTCTTCTTCTGCCTTTTGCAGATGCAGGCCCAGACAATGACAGGACCCGACAATGGCGCACTCTTCTCCTCCACCACACTGCCAGAGATTAAATGCCTTCCACAAGGACATAGACAAAGATAAGTCATTCACTCTGGCAGAGACCTGGGCAAGGCTTCTCCTTGGGGAACTCTGATGGGTAACGCAGAGTTTCTTCTTCTGCCTTTTGCAGATGCAGGCCCAGACCAGGACGGGACCCGACAATTGCGCACTCTCTCCTCCATCAGTATTTCCAGAGAATAAATGCCTTCCACAAGGACAAAGACCAAAGATAAGTCATTCACTCTGGCAGAGACCTGGGCAAGGCTTCTCCTTGGGGAACTCTGATGGGTAACGCTGAGTTTCTTCTTCTGCCTTTTGCAGATGCAGGCCCAGACCAGGACAGGACCCGACAGTTGCGCACTCTCTCCTCCATCAGTATTTCCAGAGAATAAATGGCTTCCACAAGGACAAAGACCAAAGATAAGTCATTCAGTCTGGCAGAGACCTAGGCAAGGCTTCTCCTTGGGGAACTCTGATGGGTAACGCAGAGTTTCTTCTTCTGCCTTTTGCAGATGCAGGCCCAGAGGAGGACAGGGCTTGACAATGGCGCACTCTCTCCTCCATCAGTATTTCCAGAGAATAAATGCCTTCCACAAGGACAACGACCAAAGCTAAGTCATTCACTTTGGCAGAGACCTGGGCAAGGCTTCTCCTTGGGGAACTCTGATGGGTAATGCATAATTTCTTCTTCTGCCTTTTGCAGATGCAGGCCCAGGCGAGGATAGGACGCGACAATTGCCCACTCTTCTCCTCCATCAGTATTTCCAGAGATTAAATGACTTCCACAAGGACAAATACCAAAAATAAATCAGTCACTCCTGCAGAGCCATGGGCAGGACTCGCCATGCTGAGTCAGGCTGTCTGATGTCTACATTCTTATCCTGTCTTTAACAGCTGCAACCCCAACAGGGAATGGACCAGAGCATGGTGCACTCCTGTCCTCATCCACACAGTCCTTCTACGGAGGACACTGACACAAAGTTAAGTCGCCGAGACCTGCAGAGCCCTGAGCAGGGGTTACCCATGTGAATGACTGTTGCTGCTGCTTAGTTTGCTGTCCTGCCTTTTCTAATTGCAGGCCCAGAGTAGGACAGGACCCGACAATGGTGCACTCTTCTCCTCCAGCACACTGCCAGACATTAAATGCCTTCCACAAGGATGTGGACAAGGATAAGTCATTCAGTTTGGCAGAGCCCTGGGCAAGGCTTCTCCTTGGGGAACTCTGATGGATAACGCAGAGTTTCTTCTTCTGCCTTTTGCAGATGCAGGCCCAGACAATGACAGGACCTGACAATGGTGCACTCTTCTCCTCCACCACACTTTCAGAGATTAAATGCCCTCCACGAGGATAAAGACCAAGGATTAGTCATTCACTCTGGCAGAGACCTGGGCAAGGCTTCTCCTTGGGGAACTCTGATGTGTAACACATAGTTTCTTTTGACTTTTGCAGATGCAAGCCCAGACAAGGAGAGGACCCGACCATGGCGCGCTCTTCTCCTCCACCACACTGCCAGAGATTAAATGCCTTCCACAAGGACATAGACAAAGATAAGTCATTCAGTCTGGCAGAGACCTGGGCAAGGCTTCTCCTTGGGGAACTCTGATGGGTAACGCAGAGTTTCTTCTTCTGCCTTTTGCAGATGCAGGCCCAGACCAGGACAGGACCCGACAATTGCGCACTCTCTCCTCCATCAGTATTTCCAGAGAATAAATGCCTTCCACAAGGACAAAGACCAAAGATAAGTCATTCAGTCTGGCAGAGACCTGGGCAAGGCTTCTCCTTGGGGAACTCTGATGGGTAACGCAGAGTTTCTTCTTCTGCCTTTTGCAGATGCAGGCCCAGACGAGGATAGGACGCGACAATTGCACACTCTTCTCCTCCATCAGTATTTCCAGAGATTAAATGACTTCCACAAGGACAAATACCATAAATAAATTAGTCACTCCTGCAGAGCCATGGGCAGGACTCGCCATGCTGAGTCAGGCTGTCTGATGTCTACATTCTTATCCTGTCTTTAACAGCTGCAACCCCAACAGGGAATGGACCAGAGCATGGTGCACTCCTGTCCTCATCCACACAGTCCTTCTACGGAGGACACTGACACAAAGTTAAGTCGCCGAGACCTGCAGAGCCCTGAGCAGGGGTTACCCATGTGAGTGACTGTTGCTGCTGCTTAGTTTGCTGTCCTGCCTTTTCCAATTGCAGGCCCAGAGTAGGACAGGACCCGACAATGGTGCACTCTTCTCCTCCAGCACACTAACAGACATTAAATGCCTTCCACAAGGATGTGGACAAGGATAAGTCATTCAGTTTGGCAGAGCCCTGGGCAAGGCTTCTCCTTGGGGAACTCTGATGGATAACGCAGAGTTTCTTCTTCTGCCTTTTGCAGATGCAGGCCCAGACAATGACAGGACCCGACAATGGTGCACTCTTCTCCTCCACCACACTTTCAGAGATTAAATGCCCTCCACGAGGATAAAGACCAAGGATTAGTCATTCACTCTGGCAGAGACCTGGGCAAGGCTTCTCCTTGGGGAACTCTGATGTGTAACACATAGTTTCTTTTGACTTTTGCAGATGCAAGCCCAGACAAGGAGAGGACCCGACCATGGCGCACTCTTCTCCTCCACCACACTGCCAGAGATTAAATGCCTTCCACAAGGACATAGACAAAGATAAGTCATTCACTCTGGCAGAGACCTGGGCAAGGCTTCTCCTTGGGGAACTCTGATGGGTAACGCTGAGTTTCTTCTTCTGCCTTTTGCAGATGCAGGCCCAGACCAGGACAGGACCCGACAGTTGCGCACTCTCTCCTCCATCAGTATTTCCAGAGAATAAATGGCTTCCACAAGGACAAAGACCAAAGATAAGTCATTCAGTCTGGCAGAGACCTAGGCAAGGCTTCTCCTTGGGGAACTCTGATGGGTAACGCAGAGTTTCTTCTTCTGCCTTTTGCAGATGCAGGCCCAGAGGAGGACAGGGCTTGACAATGGCGCACTCTCTCCTCCATCAGTATTTCCAGAGAATAAATGCCTTCCACAAGGACAACGACCAAAGCTAAGTCATTCACTTTGGCAGAGACCTGGGCAAGGCTTCTCCTTGGGGAACTCTGATGGGTAATGCATAATTTCTTCTTCTGCCTTTTGCAGATGCAGGCCCAGGCGAGGATAGGACGCGACAATTGCCCACTCTTCTCCTCCATCAGTATTTCCAGAGATTAAATGACTTCCACAAGGACAAATACCAAAAATAAATCAGTCACTCCTGCAGAGCCATGGGCAGGACTCGCCATGCTGAGTCAGGCTGTCTGATGTCTACATTCTTATCCTGTCTTTAACAGCTGCAACCCCAACAGGGAATGGACCAGAGCATGGTGCACTCCTGTCCTCATCCACACAGTCCTTCTACGGAGGACACTGACACAAAGTTAAGTCGCCGAGACCTGCAGAGCCCTGAGCAGGGGTTACCCATGTGAGTGACTGTTGCTGCTGCTTAGTTTGCTGTCCTGCCTTTTCTAATTGCAGGCCCAGAGTAGGACAGGACCCGACAATGGTGCACTCTTCTCCTCCAGCACACTGCCAGACATTAAATGCCTTCCACAAGGATGTGGACAAGGATAAGTCATTCAGTTTGGCAGAGCCCTGGGCAAGGCTTCTCCTTGGGGAACTCTGATGGATAACGCAGAGTTTCTTCTTCTGCCTTTTGCAGATGCAGGCCCAGACAATGACAGGACCTGACAATGGTGCACTCTTCTCCTCCACCACACTTTCAGAGATTAAATGCCCTCCACGAGGATAAAGACCAAGGATTAGTCATTCACTCTGGCAGAGACCTGGGCAAGGCTTCTCCTTGGGGAACTCTGATGTGTAACACATAGTTTCTTTTGACTTTTGCAGATGCAAGCCCAGACAAGGAGAGGACCCGACCATGGCGCACTCTTCTCCTCCACCACACTGCCAGAGATTAAATGCCTTCCACAAGGACATAGACAAAGATAAGTCATTCACTCTGGCAGAGACCTGGGCAAGGCTTCTCCTTGGGGAACTCTGATGGGTAACGCAGAGTTTCTTCTTCTGCCTTTTGCAGATGCAGGCCCAGACCAGGACAGGACCCGACAATTGCGCACTCTCTCCTCCATCAGTATTTCCAGAGAATAAATGCCTTCCACAAGGACAAAGACCAAAGATAAGTCATTCAGTCTGGCAGAGACCTGGGCAAGGCTTCTCCTTGGGGAACTCTGATGGGTAACGCAGAGTTTCTTCTTCTGCCTTTTGCAGATGCAGGCCCAGACGAGGATAGGACGCGACAATTGAGCACTCTTCTCCTCCATCAGTATTTCCAGAGATTAAATGACTTCCACAAGGACAAATACCAAAAATAAATCAGTCACTCCTGCAGAGCCATGGGCAGGACTCGCCATGCTGAGTCAGGCTGTCTGATGTCTACATTCTTATCCTGTCTTTAACAGCTGCAACCCCAACAGGGAATGGACCAGAGCATGGTGCACTCCTGTCCTCATCCACACAGTCCTTCTACGGAGGACACTGACACAAAGTTAAGTCGCCGAGACCTGCAGAGCCCTGAGCAGGGGTTACCCATGTGAGTGACTGTTGCTGCTGCTTAGTTTGCTGTCCTGCCTTTTCCAATTGCAGGCCCAGAGGAGGACAGGGCCCGACCATGGCGCACTCTTCTCCTCCAGCACACTGCCAGAGATTAAATGCCTTCCACAGGGACATAGACAAAGATAAGTCATTCACTCTGGCAGAGCCTTGGGCAAGGCTTCTCCTTGGGGAACTCTGATGGGTAACGCATAGTTTCTTCTTCTGCCTTTTGCAGATGCGTGGCCAGATATGAACAGGACCTGGCAATGGCACACTCTTCTCCTCCACCACACTGCCAGAGATTAAATGCCTTCCACGAGGATAAACACCAAAGATAAATCATTCACTCTGGCAGAGACCTGGGCAAGGCTTCTCCTTGGGGAACTCTGATGGGTAACGCAGAGTTTCTTTTGACTTTTGCAGATGCAATCCCAGACAAGGAGAAGGCCCGACAATTGCGCACTCTTCTCCTCCACCACACTGCCAGAGATTAAATGCCTTCCACAAGGACATAGACAAAGATAAGTCATTCAGTCTGGCAGAGACCTGGGCAAGGCTTCTCCTTGGGGAACTCTGATGGGTAACGCAGAGTTTCTTCTTCTGCCTTTTGCAGATGCAGGCCCAGACAAGGACAGGACGCGACAATTGCGCACTCTTCTCCTCCATCAGTATTTCCAGAGTTTAAATGACTTCCACAAGGACAAAGACCAAAGAGAAGTCATTCACACCTGCAGAGCCATGGGCAGGACTCGCCATGCTGAGTCAGGCTGTCTGATGTCTACATTCTTATCCTGTCTTTAACAGCTGCAACCCCAACAGGGAATGGACCAGAGCATGGTGCACTCCTGTCCTCATCCACACAGTCCTTCTACGGAGGACACTGACACAAAGTTAAGTCGCCGAGACCTGCAGAGCCCTGAGCAGGGGTTACCCATGTGAGTGACTGTTGCTGCTGCTTAGTTTGCTGTCCTGCCTTTTCCAATTGCAGGCCCAGAGGAGGACAGGGCCCGACCATGGCGCACTCTTCTCCTCCAGCACACTGCCAGAGATTAAATGCCTTCCACAGGGACATAGACAAAGATAAGTCATTCACTCTGGCAGAGCCTTGGGCAAGGCTTCTCCTTGGGGAACTCTGATGGGTAACGCATAGTTTCTTCTTCTGCCTTTTGCAGATGCGTGGCCAGACATGAACAGGACCTGGCAATGGCACACTCTTCTCCTCCACCACACTGCCAGAGATTAAATGCCTTCCACGAGGATAAACACCAAAGATAAATCATTCACTCTGGCAGAGACCTGGGCAAGGCTTCTCCTTGGGGAACTCTGATGGGTAACGCAGAGTTTCTTTTGACTTTTGCAGATGCAATCCCAGACAAGGAGAGGGCCCGACAATTGCGCACTCTTCTCCTCCACCACACTGCCAGAGATTAAATGCCTTCCACAAGGACATAGACAAAGATAAGTCATTCAGTCTGGCAGAGACCTGGGCAAGGCATCTCCTTGGGGAAATCTGTTGGGTTACGCATACTTTCTTCTTCTGCCTTTTGCAGATGCAGGCCCAGACAATAACAGGACTCGACAATGGCTCACACTTCTCCTGCAGCACGCTGCTAGAGATTAAATGCCTTCCACAAGGACATAGGCAAAGATAAGTCATTCAGTATGGCAGAGACCTGAGCAAGGCTTCTCCCTGGGGAGCTCTGATGGGTAACGCAGAGTTTCTTCTTCTGCCTTTTGCAGATGCAGGCCCAGACCAGGACAGGACCCGACAATGGCACACTCTTCTCCACCACACTGCCAGAGGTTAAATGCCCTCCACAAGGATAAAGACCAAATATAAGTCATTCAGTCTGGCAGAGACCTGGGCAAGGCTTCTCCTTGGGGAACTCTGATGTGTAACACATAGTTTCTTTTGACTTTTGCAGATGCAAGCCCAGACAAGGAGAGGACCCGACCATGGCGCACTCTTCTCCTCCACCACACTGCCAGAGATTAAATGCCTTCCACAAGGACATAGACAAAGATAAGACATTCACTCTGGCAGAGACCTGGGCAAGGCTTCTCCTTGGGGAACTCTGATGGGTAACGCAGAGTTTCTTCTTCTGCCTTTTGCAGATGCAGGCCCAGACCAGGACAGGACCCGACAATTGCGCACTCTCTCCTCCATCAGTATTTCCAGAGAATAAATGCCTTCCACAAGGACAAAGACCAAAGATAAGTCATTCAGTCTGGCAGAGACCTGGGCAAGGCTTCTCCTTGGGGAACTCTGATGGGTAATGCATAATTTCTTCTTCTGCCTTTTGCAGATGCAGGCCCAGACGAGGATAGGACGCGACAATTGAGCACTCTTCACCTCCATCAGTATTTCCAGAGATTAAATGACTTCCACAAGGACAAATACCAAAAATAAATCAGTCACTCCTGCAGAGCCATGGGCAGGACTCGCCATGCTGAGTCAGGCTGTCTGATGTCTACATTCTTATCCTGTCTTTAACAGCTGCAACCCCAACAGGGAATGGACCAGAGCATGGTGCACTCCTGTCCTCATCCACACAGTCCTTCTACGGAGGACACTGGCACAAAGTTAAGTCGCCGAGACCTGCAGAGCCCTGAGCAGGGGTTACCCATGTGAGTGACTGTTGCTGCTGCTTAGTTTGCTGTCCTGCCTTTTCCAATTGCAGGCCCAGAGGAGGATAGGGCCCGACCATGGCGCACTCTTCTCCTCCAGCACACTGCCAGAGATTAAATGCCTTCCACAGGGACATAGACAAAGATAAGTCATTCACTCTGGCAGAGCCTTGGGCAAGGCTTCTCCTTGGGGAACTCTGATGGGTAACGCAGAGTTTCTTCTTCTGCATTTTGCAGATGCGTGGCCAGACATGAACAGGACCTGGCAATGGCACACTCTTCTCCTCCACCACACTGCCAGAGATTAAATGCCTTCCGCAAGGACATAGACAAAGATAAGTCATTCACTCTGGCAGAGACCTGGGCAAGGCTTCTCCTTGGGGAACTCTGATGGGTAACGCAGAGTTTCTTCTTCTGCCTTTTGCAGATGCAGGCCCAGACCAGGACAGGACCCGACAATTGTGCACTCTCTCCTCCATCAGTATTTCCAGAGAATAAATGCCTTCCTCAAGGACAAAGACCAAATATAAGTCATTCAGTCTGGCAGAGACCTGGGCAAGGCTTCTCCTTGGGGAACTCTGATGTGTAACACATAGTTTCTTTTGACTTTTGCAGATGCAAGCCCAGACAAGGAGAGGACCCGACCATGGCGCACTCTTCTCCTCCACCACACTGCCAGAGATTAAATGCCTTCCACAAGGACATAGACAAAGATAAGACATTCACTCTGGCAGAGACCTGGGCAAGGCTTCTCCTTGGGGAACTCTGATGGGTAACGCAGAGTTTCTTCTTCTGCCTTTTGCAGATGCAGGCCCAGACCAGGACAGGACCCGACAATTGCGCACTCTCTCCTCCATCAGTATTTCCAGAGAATAAATGCCTTCCACAAGGACAAAGACCAAAGATAAGTCATTCAGTCTGGCAGAGACCTGGGCAAGGCTTCTCCTTGGGGAACTCTGATGGGTAATGCATAATTTCTTCTTCTGCCTTTTGCAGATGCAGGCCCAGACGAGGATAGGACGCGACAATTGAGCACTCTTCACCTCCATCAGTATTTCCAGAGATTAAATGACTTCCACAAGGACAAATACCAAAAATAAATCAGTCACTCCTGCAGAGCCATGGGCAGGACTCGCCATGCTGAGTCAGGCTGTCTGATGTCTACATTCTTATCCTGTCTTTAACAGCTGCAACCCCAACAGGGAATGGACCAGAGCATGGTGCACTCCTGTCCTCATCCACACAGTCCTTCTACGGAGGACACTGGCACAAAGTTAAGTCGCCGAGACCTGCAGAGCCCTGAGCAGGGGTTACCCATGTGAGTGACTGTTGCTGCTGCTTAGTTTGCTGTCCTGCCTTTTCCAATTGCAGGCCCAGAGGAGGATAGGGCCCGACCATGGCGCACTCTTCTCCTCCAGCACACTGCCAGAGATTAAATGCCTTCCACAGGGACATAGACAAAGATAAGTCATTCACTCTGGCAGAGCCTTGGGCAAGGCTTCTCCTTGGGGAACTCTGATGGGTAACGCAGAGTTTCTTCTTCTGCCTTTTGCAGATGCGTGGCCAGACATGAACAGGACCTGGCAATGGCACACTCTTCTCCTCCACCACACTGCCAGAGATTAAATGCCTTCCACAAGGACATAGACAAAGATAAGTCATTCACTCTGGCAGAGACCTGGGCAAGGCTTCTCCTTGGGGAACTCTGATGGGTAACGCAGAGTTTCTTCTTCTGCCTTTTGCAGATGCAGGCCCAGACCAGGACAGGACCCGACAATGGCACACTCTTCTCCACCACACTGCCAGAGGTTAAATGCCCTCCACAAGGATAAAGACCAAATATAAGTCATTCAGTCTGGCAGCGACCTGGGCAAGGCTTCTCCTTGGGGAACTCTGATGGGTAACGCAGAGTTTCTTCTTCTGCCTTTTGCAGATGCAAGCCCAGACAAGGACAGGACGCGACAATTGCGCACACTTCTCCTCCATCAGTATTTCCAGAGATTAAATGACTTCCACAAGGACAAAGACCAAAGAGAAGTCATTCACTCCTGCAGAGCCATGGGCAGGACTCGCCATGCTGAGTCAGGCTGTCTCATGTCTACATTCTTATCCTGTCTTTAACAGCTAAACCCCAACAGGGAATGGACCAGAGCATGGTGCACTCCTGTCCTCATCCACACAGTCCTTCTACGGGGGACACTGACACAAAGTTAAGTCGCCGAGGCCTGCAGAGCCCTGAGCAGGGGTTACCCATGTGAGTGACTGTTGCTGCTGCTTAGTTTGCTGTCCTGCCTTTTCCAATTGCAGGCCCAGAGTAGGACAGGACCCGACAATGGTGCACTCTTCTCCTCCAGCACACTGCCAGACATTAAATGCCTTCCACAAGGACATAGGCAAAGATAAGTCATTCAGTATGGCAGAGACCTGAGCAAGGCTTCTCCCTGGGGAACTCTGATGGGTAACGCAGAGTTTCTTCTTCTGCCTTTTGCAGATGCAGGCCCAGACCAGGACAGGACCCGACAATGGCACACTCTTCTCCTCCACCACACTGCCAGAGATTAAATGCCCTCCACAAGGATAAACACCAAAGATAAGTCATTCACTCTGGCAGAGACCTGGGCAAGGCTTCTCCTTGGGGAACTCTGATGTGTAACACATAGTTTCTTTTGACTTTTGCAGATGCAAGCCCAGACAAGGAGAGGACCCGACCATGGCGCACTCTTCTCCTCCACCACACTGCCAGAGATTAAATGCCTTCCACAAGGACATAGACAAAGATAAGACATTCACTCTGGCAGAGACCTGGGCAAGGCTTCTCCTTGGGGAACTCTGATGGGTAACGCAGAGTTTCTTCTTCTGCCTTTTGCAGATGCAGGCCCAGACCAGGACGGGACCCGACAATTGCGCACTCTCTCCTCCATCAGTATTTCCAGAGAATAAATGCCTTCCACAAGGACAAAGACCAAAGATAAGTCATTCAGTCTGGCAGAGACCTGGGCAAGGCTTCTCCTTGGGGAACTCTGATGGGTAATGCATAATTTCTTCTTCTGCCTTTTGCAGATGCAGGCCCAGACGAGGATAGGACGCGACAATTGAGCACTCTTCTCCTCCATCAGTATTTCCAGAGATTAAATGACTTCCACAAGGACAAATACCAAAAATAAATCAGTCACTCCTGCAGAGCCATGGGCAGGACTCGCCATGCTGAGTCAGGCTGTCTGATGTCTACATTCTTATCCTGTCTTTAACAGCTGCAACCCCAACAGGGAATGGACCAGAGCATGGTGCACTCCTGTCCTCATCCACACAGTCCTTCTACGGAGGACACTGACACAAAGTTAAGTCGCCGAGACCTGCAGAGCCCTGAGCAGGGGTTACCCATGTGAGTGACTGTTGCTGCTGCTTAGTTTGCTGTCCTGCCTTTTCCAATTGCAGGCCCAGAGGAGGATAGGGCCCGACCATGGCGCACTCTTCTCCTCCAGCACACTGCCAGAGATTAAATGCCTTCCACAGGGACATAGACAAAGATAAGTCATTCACTCTGGCAGAGCCTTGGGCAAGGCTTCTCCTTGGGGAACTCTGATGGGTAACGCAGAGTTTCTTCTTCTGCCTTTTGCAGATGCGTGGCCAGACATGAACAGGACCTGGCAATGGCACACTCTTCTCCTCCACCACACTGCCAGAGATTAAATGCCTTCCACAAGGACATAGACAAAGATAAGTCATTCACTCTGGCAGAGACCTGGGCAAGGCTTCTCCTTGGGGAACTCTGATGGGTAACGCGGAGTTTCTTCTTCTGCCTTTTGCAGATGCAGGCCCAGACCAGGACAGGACCCGACAATGGCACACTCTTCTCCACCACACTGCCAGAGGTTAAATGCCCTCCACAAGGATAAAGACCAAATATAAGTCATTCAGTCTGGCAGCGACCTGGGCAAGGCTTCTCCTTGGGGAACTCTGATGGGTAACGCAGAGTTTCTTCTTCTGCCTTTTGCAGATGCAAGCCCAGACAAGGACAGGACGCGACAATTGCGCACACTTCTCCTCCATCAGTATTTCCAGAGATTAAATGACTTCCACAAGGACAAAGACCAAAGAGAAGTCATTCACTCCTGCAGAGCCATGGGCAGGACTCGCCATGCTGAGTCAGGCTGTCTCATGTCTACATTCTTATCCTGTCTTTAACAGCTAAACCCCAACAGGGAATGGACCAGAGCATGGTGCACTCCTGTCCTCATCCACACAGTCCTTCTACGGGGGACACTGACACAAAGTTAAGTCGCCGAGGCCTGCAGAGCCCTGAGCAGGGGTTACCCATGTGAGTGACTGTTGCTGCTGCTTAGTTTGCTGTCCTGCCTTTTCCAATTGCAGGCCCAGAGTAGGACAGGACCCGACAATGGTGCACTCTTCTCCTCCAGCACACTGCCAGACATTAAATGCCTTCCACAAGGATAAACACCAAAGATAAATCATTCACTCTGGCAGAGACCTGGGCAAGGCTTCTCCTTGGGGAACTCTGATGGGTAACGCAGAGTTTCTTTTGACTTTTGCAGATGCAATCCCAGACAAGGAGAGGGCCCGACAATTGCCCACTCTTCTCCTCCACCACACTGCCAGAGATTAAATGCCTTCCACAAGGACATAGACAAAGATAAGTCATTCAGTCTGGCAGAGACCTGGGCAAGGCTTCTCCTTGGGGAACTCTGATGGGTAATGCATAATTTCTTCTTCTGCCTTTTGCAGATGCAGGCCCAGACAAGGACAGGACGCGACAATTGCGCACTCTTCTCCTCCATCAGTATTTCCAGAGTTTAAATGACTTCCACAAGGACAAAGACCAAAGAGAAGTCATTTACACCTGCAGAGCCATGGGCAGGACTCGCCATGCTGAGTCAGGCTGTCTGATGTCTACATTCTTATCCTGTCTTTAACAGCTGCAACCCCAACAGGGAATGGACCAGAGCATGGTGCACTCCTGTCCTCATCCACACAGTCCTTCTACGGAGGACACTGACACAAAGTTAAGTCGCCGAGACCTGCAGAGCCCTGAGCAGGGGTTACCCATGTGAGTGACTGTTGCTGCTGCTTAGTTTGCTGTCCTGCCTTTTCCAATTGCAGGCCCAGAGTAGGACAGGACCCGACAATGGTGCACTCTTCTCCTCCAGCACACTGCCAGACATTAAATGCCTTCCACAAGGATGTGGACAAGGATAAGTCATTCAGTTTGGCAGAGCCCTGGGCAAGGCTTCTCCTTGGGGAACTCTGATGGATAACGCAGAGTTTCTTCTTCTGCCTTTTGCAGATGCAGGCCCAGACAATGACAGGACCCGACAATGGTGCACTCTTCTCCTCCACCACACTTTCAGAGATTAAATGCCCTCCACGAGGATAAAGACCAAGGATTAGTCATTCACTCTGGCAGAGACCTGGGCAAGGCTTCTCCTTGGGGAACTCTGATGTGTAACACATAGTTTATTCTGACTTTTGCAGATGCAAGCCCAGACAAGGAGAGGACCCGACCATGGCGCACTCTTCTCCTCCACCACACTGCCAGAGATTAAATGCCTTCCACAAGGACATAGACAAAGATAAGTCATTCAGTCTGGCAGAGACCTGGGCAAGGCTTCTCCTTGGGGAACTCTGATGGGTAACGCAGAGTTTCTTCTTCTGCCTTTTGCAGATGCAGGCCCAGACCAGGACGGGACCCGACAATTGCGCACTCTCTCCTCCATCAGTATTTCCAGAGAATAAATGCCTTCCACAAGGACAAAGACCAAAGATAAGTCATTCAGTCTGGCAGAGACCTGGGCAAGGCTTCTCCTTGGGGAACTCTGATGGGTAATGCATAATTTCTTCTTCTGCCTTTTGCAGATGCAGGCCCAGACGAGGATAGGACGCGACAATTGAGCACTCTTCTCCTCCATCAGTATTTCCAGAGATTAAATGACTTCCACAAGGACAAATACCAAAAATAAATCAGTCACTCCTGCAGAGCCATGGGCAGGACTCGCCATGCTGAGTCAGGCTGTCTGATGTCTACATTCTTATCCTGTCTTTAACAGCTGCAACCCCAACAGGGAATGGACCAGAGCATGGTGCACTCCTGTCCTCATCCACACAGTCCTTCTACGGAGGACACTGACACAAAGTTAAGTCGCCGAGACCTGCAGAGCCCTGAGCAGGGGTTACCCATGTGAGTGACTGTTGCTGCTGCTTAGTTTGCTGTCCTGCCTTTTCCAATTGCAGGCCCAGAGGAGGATAGGGCCCGACCATGGCGCACTCTTCTCCTCCAGCACACTGCCAGAGATTAAATGCCTTCCACAGGGACATAGACAAAGATAAGTCATTCACTCTGGCAGAGCCTTGGGCAAGGCTTCTCCTTGGGGAACTCTAATGGGTAACGCATAGTTTCTTCTTCTGCCTTTTGCAGATGCGTGGCCAGACATGAACAGGACCTGGCAATGGCACACTCTTCTCCTCCACCACACTGCCAGAGATTAAATGCCTTCCACAAGGACATAGGCAAAGATAAGTCATTCACTCTGGCAGAGACCTGGGCAAGGCTTCTCCTTGGGGAACTCTGATGGGTAACGCAGAGTTTCTTCTTCTGCCTTTTGCAGATGCAGGCCCAGACCAGGACAGGACCCGACAATGGCACACTCTTCTCCACCACACTGCCAGAGGTTAAATGCCCTCCACAAGGATAAAGACCAAATATAAGTCATTCAGTCTGGCAGCGACCTGGGCAAGGCTTCTCCTTGGGGAACTCTGATGGGTAACGCAGAGTTTCTTCTTCTGCCTTTTGCAGATGCAAGCCCAGACAAGGACAGGACGCGACAATTGCGCACACTTCTCCTCCATCAGTATTTCCAGAGATTAAATGACTTCCACAAGGACAAAGACCAAAGAGAAGTCATTCACTCCTGCAGAGCCATGGGCAGGACTCGCCATGCTGAGTCAGGCTGTCTCATGTCTACATTCTTATCCTGTCTTTAACAGCTAAACCCCAACAGGGAATGGACCAGAGCATGGTGCACTCCTGTCCTCATCCACACAGTCCTTCTACGGGGGACACTGACACAAAGTTAAGTCGCCGAGGCCTGCAGAGCCCTGAGCAGGGGTTACCCATGTGAGTGACTGTTGCTGCTGCTTAGTTTGCTGTCCTGCCTTTTCCAATTGCAGGCCCAGAGTAGGACAGGACCCGACAATGGTGCACTCTTCTCCTCCAGCACACTGCCAGACATTAAATGCCTTCCACAAGGATAAACACCAAAGATAAATCATTCACTCTGGCAGAGACCTGGGCAAGGCTTCTCCTTGGGGAACTCTGATGGGTAACGCAGAGTTTCTTTTGACTTTTGCAGATGCAATCCCAGACAAGGAGAGGGCCCGACAATTGCCCACTCTTCTCCTCCACCACACTGCCAGAGATTAAATGCCTTCCACAAGGACATAGACAAAGATAAGTCATTCAGTCTGGCAGAGACCTGGGCAAGGCTTCTCCTTGGGGAACTCTGATGGGTAATGCATAATTTCTTCTTCTGCCTTTTGCAGATGCAGGCCCAGACAAGGACAGGACGCGACAATTGCGCACTCTTCTCCTCCATCAGTATTTCCAGAGTTTAAATGACTTCCACAAGGACAAAGACCAAAGAGAAGTCATTTACACCTGCAGAGCCATGGGCAGGACTCGCCATGCTGAGTCAGGCTGTCTGATGTCTACATTCTTATCCTGTCTTTAACAGCTGCAACCCCAACAGGGAATGGACCAGAGCATGGTGCACTCCTGTCCTCATCCACACAGTCCTTCTACGGAGGACACTGACACAAAGTTAAGTCGCCGAGACCTGCAGAGCCCTGAGCAGGGGTTACCCATGTGAGTGACTGTTGCTGCTGCTTAGTTTGCTGTCCTGCCTTTTCCAATTGCAGGCCCAGAGTAGGACAGGACCCGACAATGGTGCACTCTTCTCCTCCAGCACACTGCCAGACATTAAATGCCTTCCACAAGGATGTGGACAAGGATAAGTCATTCAGTTTGGCAGAGCCCTGGGCAAGGCTTCTCCTTGGGGAACTCTGATGGATAACGCAGAGTTTCTTCTTCTGCCTTTTGCAGATGCAGGCCCAGACAATGACAGGACCCGACAATGGTGCACTCTTCTCCTCCACCACACTTTCAGAGATTAAATGCCCTCCACGAGGATAAAGACCAAGGATTAGTCATTCACTCTGGCAGAGACCTGGGCAAGGCTTCTCCTTGGGGAACTCTGATGTGTAACACATAGTTTATTCTGACTTTTGCAGATGCAAGCCCAGACAAGGAGAGGACCCGACCATGGCGCACTCTTCTCCTCCACCACACTGCCAGAGATTAAATGCCTTCCACAAGGACATAGACAAAGATAAGTCATTCAGTCTGGCAGAGACCTGGGCAAGGCTTCTCCTTGGGGAACTCTGATGGGTAACGCAGAGTTTCTTCTTCTGCCTTTTGCAGATGCAGGCCCAGACCAGGACGGGACCCGACAATTGCGCACTCTCTCCTCCATCAGTATTTCCAGAGAATAAATGCCTTCCACAAGGACAAAGACCAAAGATAAGTCATTCAGTCTGGCAGAGACCTGGGCAAGGCTTCTCCTTGGGGAACTCTGATGGGTAATGCATAATTTCTTCTTCTGCCTTTTGCAGATGCAGGCCCAGACGAGGATAGGACGCGACAATTGAGCACTCTTCTCCTCCATCAGTATTTCCAGAGATTAAATGACTTCCACAAGGACAAATACCAAAAATAAATCAGTCACTCCTGCAGAGCCATGGGCAGGACTCGCCATGCTGAGTCAGGCTGTCTGATGTCTACATTCTTATCCTGTCTTTAACAGCTGCAACCCCAACAGGGAATGGACCAGAGCATGGTGCACTCCTGTCCTCATCCACACAGTCCTTCTACGGAGGACACTGACACAAAGTTAAGTCGCCGAGACCTGCAGAGCCCTGAGCAGGGGTTACCCATGTGAGTGACTGTTGCTGCTGCTTAGTTTGCTGTCCTGCCTTTTCCAATTGCAGGCCCAGAGGAGGATAGGGCCCGACCATGGCGCACTCTTCTCCTCCAGCACACTGCCAGAGATTAAATGCCTTCCACAGGGACATAGACAAAGATAAGTCATTCACTCTGGCAGAGCCTTGGGCAAGGCTTCTCCTTGGGGAACTCTAATGGGTAACGCATAGTTTCTTCTTCTGCCTTTTGCAGATGCGTGGCCAGACATGAACAGGACCTGGCAATGGCACACTCTTCTCCTCCACCACACTGCCAGAGATTAAATGCCTTCCACAAGGACATAGGCAAAGATAAGTCATTCACTCTGGCAGAGACCTGGGCAAGGCTTCTCCTTGGGGAACTCTGATGGGTAACGCAGAGTTTCTTCTTCTGCCTTTTGCAGATGCAGGCCCAGACCAGGACAGGACCCGACAATGGCACACTCTTCTCCACCACACTGCCAGAGGTTAAATGCCCTCCACAAGGATAAAGACCAAATATAAGTCATTCAGTCTGGCAGCGACCTGGGCAAGGCTTCTCCTTGGGGAACTCTGATGGGTAACGCAGAGTTTCTTCTTCTGCCTTTTGCAGATGCAAGCCCAGACAAGGACAGGACGCGACAATTGCGCACACTTCTCCTCCATCAGTATTTCCAGAGATTAAATGACTTCTACAAGGACAAAGACCAAAGAGAAGTCATTCACTCCTGCAGAGCCATGGGCAGGACTCGCCATGCTGAGTCAGGCTGTCTCATGTCTACATTCTTATCCTGTCTTTAACAGCTAAACCCCAACAGGGAATGGACCAGAGCATGGTGCACTCCTGTCCTCATCCACACAGTCCTTCTACGGGGGACACTGACACAAAGTTAAGTCGCCGAGGCCTGCAGAGCCCTGAGCAGGGGTTACCCATGTGAGTGACTGTTGCTGCTGCTTAGTTTGCTGTCCTGCCTTTTCCAATTGCAGGCCCAGAGTAGGACAGGACCCGACAATGGTGCACTCTTCTCCTCCAGCACACTGCCAGACATTAAATGCCTTCCACAAGGATAAACACCAAAGATAAATCATTCACTCTGGCAGAGACCTGGGCAAGGCTTCTCCTTGGGGAACTCTGATGGGTAACGCAGAGTTTCTTTTGACTTTTGCAGATGCAATCCCAGACAAGGAGAGGGCCCGACAATTGCCCACTCTTCTCCTCCACCACACTGCCAGAGATTAAATGCCTTCCACAAGGACATAGACAAAGATAAGTCATTCAGTCTGGCAGAGACCTGGGCAAGGCTTCTCCTTGGGGAACTCTGATGGGTAATGCATAATTTCTTCTTCTGCCTTTTGCAGATGCAGGCCCAGACGAGGATAGGACGCGACAATTGCGCACTCTTCTCCTCCATCAGTATTTCCAGAGTTTAAATGACTTCCACAAGGACAAAGACCAAAGAGAAGTCATTTACACCTGCAGAGCCATGGGCAGGACTCGCCATGCTGAGTCAGGCTGTCTGATGTCTACATTCTTATCCTGTCTTTAACAGCTGCAACCCCAACAGGGAATGGACCAGAGCATGGTGCACTCCTTTCCTCATCCACACAGTCCTTCTACGGAGGACACTGACACAAAGTTAAGTCGCCGAGACCTGCAGAGCCCTGAGCAGGGGTTACCCAGGTGAGTGACTGTTGCTGCTGCTTAGTTTGCTGTCCTGCCTTTTCCAATTGCAGGCCCAGAGTAGGACAGGGCCCGACCATGGCGCACTCTTCTCCTCCAGCACACTGCCAGAGATTAAATGCCTTCCACAGGGACATAGACAAAGATAAGTCATTCAGTCTGGAAGAGACCAGGGCAAGGCTTCTCCTTGGGGAACTCTGATGTGTAACGCAGAGTTTCTTCTTCTGCCTTTTGCAGATGCATGGCCAGACATGGACAGGACCTGGCAATGGCACACTCTTCTCCTCCACCACACTGCCAGAGATTAAATGCCTTCCACAAGGATAAACACCAAAGATAAATCATTCACTCTGGCAGAGACCTGGGCAAGGCATCTCCTTGGGGAAATCTGTTGGGTTACGCATACTTTCTTCTTCTGCCTTTTGCAGATGCTGGCCCAGACAATGACAGGACTCGACAATGGCTCACACTTCTCCTGCAGCACGCTGCTTGAGATTAAATGCCTTCCACAAGGACATAGGCAAAGATAAGTCATTCAGTATGGCAGAGACCTGAGCAAGGCTTCTCCCTGGGGAGCTCTGATGGGTAACGCAGAGTTTCTTCTTCTGCCTTTTGCAGATGCAGGCTTAGACCAGGACAGGACCCGACAATGGCACACTCTTCTCCTCCACCACACTGCCAGAGATTAAATGCCCTCCACAAGGATAAACACCAAAGATAAGTCATTCACTCTGGCAGAGATCTGGGCAAGGCTTCTCTTTGGGGAACTCTGATGGGTAACACGTAGTTTATTTTGCCTTTTGCAGATACAAGCCCAGACAAGGAGAGGACCCGACAATTGTGCACTCTTCTCCTCCATCAGTATTTCCAGAGATTAAATGCCTTCCACAAGGACAAAGACCAAAGATAAGTCATTCAGTCTGGCAGAGACCTGGGCAAGGCTTCTCCTTGGGGAACTCTGATAGGTAACGCAGAGTTTCTTCTTCTGCCTTTTGCAGATGCAGGCCCAGAGGAGGACAGGACCCGACAATGGCGCACTCTCTCCTCCATCAGTATTTCCAGAGAATAAATGCCTTCCACAAGGACAACGACCAAAGCTAAGTCATTCACTTTGGCAGAGACCTGGGCAAGGCTTCTCCTTGGGGAACTCTGATGGGTAATGCATAATTTCTTCTTCTGCCTTTTGCAGATGCAGGCCCAGACGAGGATAGGACGCGACAATTGAGCACTCTTCTCCTCCATCAGTATTTCCAGAGATTAAATGACTTCCACAAGGACAAATACCAAAAATAAATCAGTCACTCCTGCAGAGCCATGGGCAGGACTCGCCATGCTGAGTCAGGCTGTCTGATGTCTACATTCTTATCCTGTCTTTAACAGCTGCAACCCCAACAGGGAATGGACCAGAGCATGGTGCACTCCTGTCCTCATCCACACAGTCCTTCTACGGAGGACACTGACACAAAGTTAAGTCGCCGAGACCTGCAGAGCCCTGAGCAGGGGTTACCCATGTGAGTGACTGTTGCTGCTGCTTAGTTTGCTGTCCTGCCTTTTCCAATTGCAGGCCCAGAGGAGGACAGCCCCGACCATGGCGCACTCTTCTCCTCCAGCACACAGCCAGAGATTAAATGCCTTCCACAGGGAGATAGACAAAGATAAGTCATTCAGTCTGGCAGAGACCAGGGCAAGGCTTCTCCTTGGGGAACTCTGATGTGTAACGCAGAGTTTCTTCTTCTGCCTTTTGCAGATGCATGGCCAGACATGGACAGGACCTGGCAATGGCACACTCTTCTCCTCCACCACACTGCCAGAGATTAAATGCCTTCCACAAGGATAAACACCAAAGATAAATCATTCACTCTGGCAGAGACCTGGGCAAGGCTTCTCCTTGGGGAACTCTGATGGGTAACGCAGAGTTTCTTCTTCTGCCTTTTGCAGATGCAGGCCCAGACCAGGACAGGATCCGACAATGGCACACTCTTCTCCTCCACCACACTGCCAGAGGTTAAATGCCCTCCTCAAGGATAAAGACCAAATATAAGTCATTCAGTCTGGCAGCGACCTGGGCAAGGCTTCTCCTTGGGGAACTCTGATGGGTAACGCAGAGTTTCTTCTTCTGCCTTTTGCAGATGCAAGCCCAGACAAGGACAGGACGCGACAATTGCGCACACTTCTCCTCCATCAGTATTTCCAGAGATTAAATGACTTCCACAAGGACAAAGACCAAAGAGAAGTCATTCACTCCTGCAGAGCCATGGGAAGGACTCGCCATGCTGAGTCAGGCTGTCTCATGTCTACATTCTTATCCTGTCTTTAACAGCTAAACCCCAACAGGGAATGGACCAGAGCATGGTGCACTCCTGTCCTCATCCACACAGTCCTTCTACGGGGGACACTGACACACAGTTAAGTCGCCGAGGCCTGCAGAGCCCTGAGCAGGGGTTACCCATGTGAGTGACTGTTGCTGCTGCTTAGTTTGCTGTCCTGCCTTTTCCAATTGCAGGCCCAGAGTAGGACAGGACCCGACAATGGTGCACTCTTCTCCTCCAGCACACTGCCAGACATTAAAGGCCTTCCACAAGGATGTGGACAAGGATAAGTCATTCAGTTTGGCAGAGCCCTGGGCAAGGCTTCTCCTTGGGGAACTCTGATGGATAACGCAGAGTTTCTTCTTCTGCCTTTTGCAGATGCAGGCCCAGACAATGACAGGACCCGACAATGGTGCACTCTTCTCCTCCACCACACTTTCAGAGATTAAATGCCCTCCACGAGGATAAAGACAAAGATAAGTCATTCACTCTGGCAGAGACCTGGGCAAGGCTTCCCCCTGGGGAACTCTGATGGGTAACGCAGAGTTTCTTCTTCTGCCTTTTGCAGATGCAGGCCTGACCAGGACAGGACCCGACAATTGCGCACTCTCTCCTCCATCAGTATTTCCAGAGAATAAATGCCTTCCACAAGGACAAAGACAAAAGATAAGTCATTCAGTCGTGCAGAGACCTGGGCAAGGCTTCTCCTTGGGGAACTCTGAATGGTAATGCATAATTTCTTCTTCTGCCTTTTGCAGATGCAGGCCCAGACCAGGACAGGACCCGACAATTGCGCACTCTCTCCTCCATCAGTATTTCCAGAGAATAAATGCCTTCCACAAGGACAAAGACCAAAGATAAGTCATTCAGTCTGGCAGAGACCTGGGCAAGGCATCTCCTTGGGGAAATCTGTTGGGTTACGCATACTTTCTTCTTCTGCCTTTTGCAGATGCAGGCCCAGACAATGACAGGACTCGACAATGGCTCACACTTCTCCTGCAGCACGCTGCTAGAGATTAAATGCCTTCCACAAGGACATAGACAAAGATAAGTCATTCAGTATGGCAGAGACCTGAGCAAGGCTTCTCCCTGGGGAGCTCTGATGGGTAACGCTGAGTTTCTTCTTCTGCCTTTTGCAGATGCAGGCCCAGACCAGGACAGGACCCGACAATGGCACACTCTTCTCCTCCACCACACTGCCAGAGATTAAATGCCCTCCACAAGGATAAACACCAAAGATAAGTCATTCACTCTGGCTGAGACCTGGGCAAGGCTTCTCCTTGGGGAACTCTGATGGGTAACACATAGTTTATTTTGCCTTTTGCAGATACAAGCCCAGACAAGGAGAGGACCCGACAATTGTGCACTCTTCTCCTCCATCAGTATTTCCAGAGATTAAATGCCTTCCACAAGGACATAGGCAAAGATAAGTCATTCACTCTGGCAGAGACCTGGGCAAGGCTTCTCCTTGGGGAACTCTGATGGGTAACGCAGAGTTTCTTCTTCTGCCTTTTGCAGATGCAGGCCCAGACCAGGACAGGACCCGACAATTGCGCACTCTCTCCTCCATCTGTATTTCCAGGGAATAAATGCCTTCCACAAGGACAACGACCAAAGCTAAGTCATTCACTTTGGCAGAGACCTGGGCAAGGCTTCTCCTTGGGGAACTCTGATGGGTAATGCATAATTTCTTCTTCTGCCTTTTGCAGATGCAGGCCCAGACGAGGATAGGACGCGACAATTGCACACTCTTCTCCTCCATCAGTATTTCCAGAGATTAAATGACTTCCACAAGGACAAATACCAAAAATAAATCAGTCACTACTGCAGAGCCATGGGCAGGACTCGCCATGCTGAGTCAGGCTGTCTGATGTCTACATTCTTATCCTGTCTTTAACAGCTGCAACCCCAACAGGGAATGGACCAGAGCATGGTGCACTCCTGTCCTCATCCACACAGTCCTTCTACGGAGGACACTGACACAAAGTTAAGTCGCCGAGACCTGCAGAGCCCTGAGCAGGGGTTACCCATGTGAGTGACTGTGGCTGCTGCTTAGTTTGCTGTCCTGCCTTTTCCAATTGCAGGCCCAGAGGTGGACAGGGCCCGACCATGGCGCACTCTTCTCCTCCAGCACACTGCCAGAGATTAAATGCCTTCCACAGGGACATAGACAAAGATAAGTCATTCAGTCTGGCAGAGACCTGGGCAAGGCTTCTCCTTGGGGAACTCTGATGTGTAACGCAGAGTTTCTTCTTCTGCCTTTTGCAGATGCATGGCCAGACATGGACAGGACCTGGCAATGGCACACTCTTCTCCTCCACCACACTGCCAGAGATTAAATGCCTTCCACAAGGATAAACACCAAAGATAAATCATTCACTCTGGCAGAGACCTGGGCAAGGCTTCTCCTTGGGGAACTCTGATGGGTAATGCATAATTTCTTCTTCTGCCTTTTGCAGATGCAGGCCCAGACGAGGATAGGACCCGACAATTGCGCACTCTTCTCCTCCATCAGTATTTCCAGAGATTAAATGACTTCCACAAGGACAAATACCAAAAATAAATCAGTCACTCCTGCAGAGCCATGGGCAGGACTCGCCATGCTGAGTCAGGCTGTCTGATGTCTACATTCTTATCCTGTCTTTAACAGCTGCAACCCCAACAGGGAATGGACCAGAGCATGGTGCACTCCTGTCCTCATCCACACAGTCCTTCTACGGAGGACACTGACACAAAGTTAAGTCGCCGAGACCTGCAGAGCCCTGAGCAGGGGTTACCCATGTGAGTGACTGTTGCTGCTGCTTAGTTTGCTGTCCTGCCTTTTCTAATTGCAGGCCCAGAGGAGGACAGGGCCCGACCATGGCGCACTCTTCTCCTCCAGCACACTGCCAGAGATTAAATGCCTTCCACAGGGACATAGACAAAGATAAGTCATTCAGTCTGGCAGAGCCTTGGGCAAGGCTTCTCCTTGGGGAACTCTGATGGGTAACGCATAGTTTCTTCTGCCTTTTGCCGATGCAGGCCTAGACATGGAAGAGGACCTGGGAATGGCACCCTCTTGTCCTCCACCACACTGCCAGAGACTAAATGCCTTCCACAAGGATAAACACCAAAGATAAGTCATTCAGTCTGGCAGAGACCTGGGCAAGGCTTCTCCTTGGGGAACTCTGATGGGTAACGCATAGTTTCTTTTGACTTTTGCAGATGCAAGCCCAGACAAGGAGAGGATCCGACAATTGCGCACTCTTCTCCTCCATCAGTATTTCCAGAGATTAAATGACTTCCACAAGGACAAATACCAAAGATAAGTCATTCACTCCTGCAGAGCCATGGGCAGGACTCGCCATGCTGAGTCAGGCTGTCTGATGTCTACATTCTTATCCTGACTTTAACAGCTGCAACCCCAACAAGGAGTGGACATGAGCATGGTGCACTCCTGTCCTCATCCACACGGTCCTTCTACGGAGGACACTGACACAAAGTTAAGTCGCCGAGACCTGCAGAGCCCTGAGCAGGGGTTACCCATGTGAGTGACTGTTGCTGCTGCTTAGTTTGCTGTCCTGCCTTTTCCAATTGTTGGCCCAGAGGAGGACAGGACCCGACCATTGCGCACTCTTCTCCTACAGCACACTGCCAGAGATTAAATGCCTTCCACAGGGACATAGACAAAGATAAGTCATTCAGTCTGGAAGAGCCCTGGGCAAGGCTTCTCCTTGGGGAACTCTGATGGGTAACGCATAGTTTCTTCTTCTGCCTTTTGCAGATGCAGGCCAAGAGGAGGACAGGGCCCAACAATGGCGCACTCTCTGCTCCATCAGTATTTCCTGAGAATAAATGCCTTCCACAAGGACAAAGACCAAAGATAAGACATTCAGTCTGGCAGAGACCTGGGCAAGGCTTCTCCTTCCGGAAATCTGTTGGGTAACGCATAGTTTCTTCTTCTGCCTTTTGCAGATGCAGGCTGAGACCAGGACAGGACCCGACAATGGCACACTCTTCTCCAGCACACTGCTAGAGATTAAATGCCTTCCACAGGGACATAGACAAAGATAAGTCATTCATTCTGGCAGAGACCTGCGCAAGGCTTCTCCTTGGGGAACTCTGATGGGTAGCTCAGAGTTTCTTCTTCTGCCTTTTGCAGATGCGTGGCCAGACAATGAAAGGGCCTGGCAATGGCACACTCTTCTCCTCCACCACACTGCCAGAGATTAAATGCCTTCCACAGGGATAAACACCCAAGATAAGTCATTCACTCTGGCAGAGACCTGGGCAAGGCTTCTCCTTGGGGAACTCTGATGGGTAACACATAGTTTCTTCTTCTGCCTTTTGCAGATGCAGGCTGAGACCAGGACAGGACCCGACAATGGCACACTCTTCTCCAACACACTGCCAGAGATTAAATGCCTTCCACAAGGACATAGGCAAAGATAAGTCATTCAGTTTGACAGAGCCTTGGGCAGGACTCGCCATGGTGAGTCAGGGTGTCTGATGTCTACATTCTTATCCTGTCTTTAACAGCTGCAAACTTGTCAGGCAATGGGCTAGAAAAATGGTGCCCTCCTGTCGCCATCCACACAGCCAGAGACACTTCCTTCTACGGAGGACACTGACACAAAGTTAAGGCATTGAGCCTGGCAGAGCTCTGGGCAGATATTCCACATGAGAACAAGGCTGGCTGATGCCATCTCTTGTCCTTCCTTCTGCCAGTTCAGCTGCAAGTTCATACAGGGAATGGACCCCTCTACACAGCTACACCAACAGAGTTTAAATGCCTTCTACAAAGGACACTGGCACAAAGTTAAGTCATTGAGCCTGCAGAGCCCTGGGCAGGGCTTGCCCATATGAACAAGGGTGGCTGATACCATTTCTTGTCTTGCCATTTCAGGTGAAAGCCCTGACATAGAACGTCCCAACCATGGTGCACTTCTGTCCTTAGCAGCGCACCACATATTAAATCTCTTCTACAAGGACACTGACACAAAGGTAAGGCACTGAGGCTGGCAGAGTCCTGGGCAGTGCTGCCCGTGGTGAGTCAGGCTGTCTGCTGTCTATATTCTTATCCTGTCTTTAACAGCTGCAACCCCAACAAGGAATGGACCAGAGCATGGTGCAGTCCTGTCCTCATGCACACAGTCAGAGAGCCACTGCCTTCTACGGAGGACACTGACACAAAGTTAAGTTTCCGAGACCTGCAGAGCCCTGAGCAGGGGTTACCCATGTGAGTGACTGTTGCTGCTGCTTAGTTTGCTGTCCTGCCTTTTCCAATTGCAGGCCCAGAGAAGGACAGGAGCCGACAATGGCGCACTCTTCTCCTCCACCATACTACCAGAGATTAAACGCCTTCCACAAAGACAAAGACCAAAGGTAAATCATTCACTCTGGCAGAGCCCTGGGCAAGGCTCCTCCTTGGGAAACTCTAATGGGTAACGCATAGTTTCTTCTTCTGCCATTTGCAGATGCAGACCCAGACAAGGACAGGACCCGACAATTGCGCACTCTTCTGCTCCATCAGTATTTCCAGGGATTAAATGACTTCCAGAAGGACAAAGACCAAAGAGAAGTCATTCACTCCGGCAGAGCCATTGGCAGGACTCGCCGTAGTGAGTCAGGCTGTCTGATGTCTACATTCTTATCCTGTCTTTAACAGCTGCAACCCCAACAGGGAATGGACCAGAGCATGGTGCACTCCTGTCCTCATCCACACAGTCCTTCTACGGAGGACACTGACACAAAGTTAAGTCGCCGAGACCTGCAGAGCCCTGAGCAGGGGTTACCCATGTGAGTGACTGTTGCTGCTGCTTAGTTTGCTGTCCTGCCTTTTCCAATTGCAGGCCCAGACGAGGACAGGACCCGACAATGGCGCACTCTTCTCCTCCAGCACACTGCCAGAGATTAAATGCCTTCCACAAGGACATAGACAAAGATAAGTCATTCAGTCTGGCAGAGCCCTGGGCAAGGCTTCTCCTTGGGGAACTCTGATGGCTAACGCACAGTTTCTTCTTCTGCCCTGTGCAGATGCTCTCCCAGAGAAGGACAGGACCTGACAATGGCGCACTCTTCTCTTCCACCACACTGCCCAAGAGGGGAGGGCGGAGAGGGGGGTTCCGGGCTTCTGGGCCCGGGCAGGGAGGCAGCGGCTGCTCCTTGCGTGGCAGATGGTGGCTTCTCCTCCTTTCACTTCCAGAGCCAGAAGCTCACACAAGGACAGGACCGGAACAGGGCGCACTCCTGACTGCGGCCTCACAGCCAGACACTCGCCTCCTGCTGCACGGACACAAAGTTAAGTCTTGGAATGTGGCCGGGCCCTGCGCAGGGGTTGCATGCGGTGGCTGCTCTGCAGTTATCTTCTCCTTTGCAGCCACATGCATGCAGTGGGACGGGGTCAGACCTTGGCGCACTCCGGTCCTTATGCGCTTTGGTAGGGGGATTTGCTTCCTTCCGTAAGGACACAAAGTTAAGTCATGGTGTCTGGCAGAGCGCTGGGTTGAGACTTCCCATGGTGGGCCAGTGTGGCTGCTGTGTTGTTTCTTTTCTTGTCTTCTGCAGATACATGCCCAGACAGGGAATATACCAGATTGTGGTGCAGTTACGTTCTCAGGCACACATCCACATATTCACTTCATTATATAAAGGATGCTGACACAAAGTTAATAACTGAGTCTGGTAGAGCTCTGGGCTGTGATGGCCCATGACAAACCTGTGTGGCTTCTGTGTAGTTTGTTATCCTTGTTTTTTGGAGACGCAGGCCTAGACAGCAAATGGACCAGGCCATGGTGCACTCCTGTCCTCAGACGCATAGATGGAGAGAATGGATAATCAGCTGATATTCATGCGTTTGAGGAGAATGAGGATATCAACAGCAACATGACACAGTTGTAAATTTAACTACCTGAACTACGTAGACGCAGACAAGGACAAGACCAGACCATATCACACTCACTCCCGTCTCTCCGTGGCCACTCAGCCAGAGATTTCTGTAGCTTTCCATAAAGACCTAAGGACAAGGAAGCACAGACAGTGTCAGCCTGCACCTTGCCATCTTCCCACAGGCAGCTGGAGGCTCCCCACAGCCATGGATAAGGGGATCTCTGTGCTACTCACCCTCCCTATGTGAAAATGACCTGGAATAAAATTTTCTGATTCCTGAACCATTGGCTGATTCTTCTGTTTTGTGTGGTCTTTGGGGGCAAATCTCATGGTCATTTTCCTTGTATCATGCAATTATAGAACACTTTAGGTTGGCAGGGACCTTCTAACCCAACAACCCTGCCATGGGCAGGGACACTTCCCACTAGACTAGGTTGCTCAAAGCCCCATCCAACCTGGCCTTTGACACTTCCAGGGATGGCGTAGTCACACTTCTTTGGGCATCCTGTTCCAGTGTCTCACCACACTCACAGTGAAGAACTCCTAATGTCTAAATATAACCTCTTGCAATTTAAAGTCACTTCCTCATTATCACTACTTGCTCTTATAAAAAGTCCATTTCCAGAGTTATTGTAGGCCCCTTCAGTTAAGGGAATGTTGCTATAGTGGCTCCCTGGAGCCTTCTGCTCTCCAGGCTGAATAAGACCAGCTCTCTCAGCCTGTCTTCATAGGAGAGATGCTCCAGACCCTCCTCTGGACTTACTCCAGGAGGCTGGTGTCGTCATTGGAGATGAGTGCAAACTGGATGAGTGCAAAAACTGGAGCTGCAAACTGCCTTGAGCCGTACATAATCAAGGAGTTGCCAAGATGCTGCACACACACCAATTTTACTTTTGACTTAGATCCTTTCTGAATGCAGCCACTGGAACTAGGTTTATACTTACTATATCAAAACCTTAAGAGTAAGAACTATTTTATGGCTACAATCAGTGAATCAGAAACCTTTCTGGTTATTTCCATCATGTTTTGCACTGCTCCACCTGGAGCATGCCCTGCAGGAGCCCCATTACCAGCCCAGAAGCCAGCAGAGGTAATCCTTGGGCACAGGAGAGCTACTTTCTGTCCACACGGCTGTACAGAGAACACAAGTTATTTACAAAGGGGTTCTGGGAACATGCACTCCCATTTCCAGGCTGGGTATCAATCTGCCATGTGTTCTAATCTATAAAGACAGCCTGCATTTCATTTTGCAGCTTTTTATAAAAGAAATTAAAACTGAGGAAGGAAAGGCATCCTTATCTTTCAGGCAGCACAGGTCTTGCTAATGTATCCTATATTTGTTGACCAGAACTTAAGTTCTTACTTTACAACATGCTCTAATATATAATTCTCATACAGAACAGTGTCAATAATACTGTACTGTGCAGTATTGTATAAAGATATAACTCATGTAAAGAGAGGAATAGCCCTTACTCCATGATTCCAAATTTTAGCTTAGGGTGTGCATCTGTGCGTGTAGAAATCACTCATAAGTAGACATACCCAAGTATGTATTTCTCATGCAATTCTCAGTGAGAGTCTGCTAAGACCCATACAAAATGGGCTTGCAAGCATTCATTTTCTATGTGCTTTTCTCCATTGTCTCAGCTTTTCCTCAGCCTCACATTGTCTGACAGTTTTGGGGCTTATTTTTGCAGAAGACGCCTTGACAAGTGGTTTGCAGACAAGACAGTGTAACAAAAACAAGCACTCAGAAGAAAATGCTAGGCTCAGCTCTGAGGCAAGCAGAGCTTTGTTATAAAAACCACTCAGACCATTGTTCAGGTATAGCTCTGTCAGCTACGGAGCACTGCCAAGTGCCTGAATCCACTCGGTTTCAAACCCCAGGACCGTGGTGAGAGAGCAGGCCCCGTGGCTTCAAGCCTTAGTCAGCACAGGCGGGACAGCCCGGCTCAAAGGGCCACCGGCTCTCTCCTTCCGCGCCTCCGAGGCTCAACGCCTGCGAGCCCGGGGGTTCCCGCGGTCCCGTGGGGTGCGCGGCCTCACGCCGGAGCGGGACCTGCGCCCCCCGCGGCTGAGGGCTGCTTCTGTGACTGCGAGGGCCAGGCAGCAGGGGGCGCCAAAGTGCTGGGAGCTGCGCCGTCTCCCAGCCCCTTCCTCCTCCCGGCAGCCGCCGCGGAGCTGGAGCGCCCCGCTCCGGAGGCGCTGACCCACTGGAGGGGCTCCCTCCCTCGGGGAGCAGGGGAAAGCAGTGCCCCCCGCAGCACATAGCGTCTGCGCCGCAAGAAATGTGCCTTTTATAGCTTAACTTACGATTTATTTTATTATTTCCTCTAAATGTTATTATTTTATTATTTTTTTTCTTATTTATTTATTTCGGTTTTAAAATTATATATATATAATTATATTTTTAGCCCTAGGTGCATTTTGCACACAGTGTCCTTCAGGAAGCACAGGCAGTATTGGTCTCCCCTTGCAGCCCAGGACTGCACTCGCTGGGGTTTGCGTCCTATGAAAAAACCCTTGGAGCATGCGCTGTCCATCAGAGCTTGCATGCACTGTGGTTTTCTTGCACCTCTTTTTAATTATTACTTTTATATTGTATGTTTTTGTATTTACTCTGCACAGAGCTGTGCAATGCTTTGAGGGGTATTTTATACTTAGCACTAGGGAAGAGGAGCGCATGGTGATGAATCTTTGCACGTGAAAGTAACTGTACTAAGTTCTCTGTGACTGATGTGGCACAGGCACTGCATGGTAAGCAGCAAAATAGAAGGTACAAGTGTAGTTGTGCTGCGTATTTCCTGGATGTTTAAACTTTTGCTGCTGAAGTCACTGAGGCATCTTCGTCCCAGCAGAGAGAGAGATCTTGCTGTGACCGGATTCTAGATGGGTGATGGAACTTGCGGGCAAGCGATGGAGCAGCAGGGAAAAAACAATGACGCTCTGCAGGCAATACAGCACATGAAATTGGGAAAAAAGCCCCAAGTAAAACAATGAAGTCCCAGGCTTTTTGTGAGCCCAAGCAGAAAGCCGAGTGGTGAGGCAGAGGGGAGAATGGGAAGCTCTGTGGTTCAGGAGCCTCAGTATTCATATCATTTACATAGTGGGACCAGAGCTGATGCAAACTACAAAGAAAGAAGATACCAAAAAAGAATCATAGAGTGGTTTGGGTTGGAAAGGACATGGGCAGGGACACCTCCTACTACACCAGGTTGCCTAAAGCCCCATACGACCTGGTGAAGATGATCCAAGCTAGGGAATGGCTTCCATGTGGGAGCAAATAAATAGATTAAGACTTAAATAAGTTGACCCTCTTGGGGAGCAGATAATATAAAAGGTATCTTCAGCATCTGTAACGATATGGGAAAGGGTGAAGAGGGAAGAGCTGCCATGTCTTCCAAACCAAAACCTAATACATAAAATCAGCAGATAGCAAGTTCAAAATAGGCCAAAAGCAGTATGTGCGCACACAATTTCAGTGAAAGTCTGAAGTTTGATAAAGAAACAGTAGAAGTTTGCATGTATTCAAAAAGGATGGATTAATGGAAGACAAATCTATGAAGGCTATTACGCTCACATTGTCACTAGATCAAAAACCCCTGCACCAGAGGTTTCTGAAGGCTGACTGAGTCTTGTTTGATTGTTATAGCTTCCACAGAGATCTGCTATTGGCTCCCATCAGGTGTGGGGCTTGCTTAGATGGACCTTTGGATGAAGATTGTGTAATGGGAACGCGTAGGGTGGATAACCTCTTTCTGCAACCTCACAAGTGGCAATTATAGAATAGATAAGCACTTCCTAGTGCCTAAGGTGGGATGGGTAAGCTTTGGCAGTGTTAAGAAACAGCTAATATGTGCTTTTCTTTTGCCTTTGAACTGCAAATCAACAGTTTAATTGCCATGGCCAGCAGACATCACTCTTAGGAAATTGTTTCACGACTATTCTGAAAGTGGCATATCCAAATTTGTAAATGGACAGAAGACAAGATTTCATTTATAAAATAATTTTGCCCCAGCAAAATGCAGTAGATGTTCCCCGTCACTGCTATTTTGTGGTACGTAGTTACAGATAAAAATTGTCAAAACCCGATTGGTTTTCTACAATGAGCAGATATAAAACAGAAGTTTTGGTTTTGTTTTTTTTTTTCTGTGTTGCTTTTTTTTTCTTTTTTTGGTTGCAAAAGTAAATACATGAGTTATGAAACTGAGAACTTCGCACAGACATAGAAGTACAAAACTAAGTATTTACAAAGTAAGGCTTCATTTTATATGTGTCCTGCATATAAGAAAAAATACATTTTTCTATGTGCAGTTCTTTTGGCCTTATAATATTCAATGAGGTCCTGCATTATTGCAAGGTTAAGTGTTTTGCTAACCTTTCTAGTGCTCTGATTAAATTCTGATCCAACCACATGGATTGACAGTCCACAAAAATGCTGAGAAATAAAAAGAACAGAATTCACAGACTAGAGTACAAAAGCTGAGAATGTCCAAGTAAGATGAAAAAATATTTTTATACAAGACCTGTTAGAGTAATTATAAGAATTTTTTTCTTATTAGAAAACTGCAATCAGAAGAAAAAAGCACTCTATTTTCTAGTGAAATACTTGAAGGAATCCAGCTTTATAATTTTTCAGATTTGGATTTAAATTCTTTTGCTAAGATCTTTTTAGATGCTTAAACAATTTGTCTCCACTTCCTTTCTGTCCTTTTTAATTAATTAAAAGGCAGAAACAGAAATGACTCCTCCATTCTAATGAAAATGAATGACTGATTACTGGCTATCATTCTAAGCCACTGTATTGGATTTGCATAGCAAGGTTTTGTTAGCAGGGGGGCTACAGGGGTGGCTTATGTGAGAAGCTTCTAGAAGCTTCTCCCATGTGTGATGGAGACTTTGATAATTCAAATTAGACAACACCTGCACCCAGCTGGTCACCAGGGCATTTCATAACAGCAGTTAACATTAATGAATATTAGCAAATAGTAGAGGGTTACAAATGTGTTCAGCAGGAGTCTGTCAGGCAAACTGTCATCAAATTCTGTCAAACAACCTCCTTGCTTTATTTAGTATTGGTACAACTTTTGCAGACCTTTACTCCTCTCGTATTTCAAGATGTATTAAAATTTAATACCAGTAGTTGTATTCCTCCTCATCAAGACTATGATATGTGAATGTAAATTAATCAATCCTGTTGACTTACCTGCTTGATAAATGTGGTTTTACCTCTCCAGTTAATAATGCTAGAAGTTATTTTGCCATCCTCCCGCCTATTGGGTTTACCTGCAGTTTAAAGCTCTCATCTCACCAGATACTCCTGAAGGCTTGTAAACATAGACAAGTGAAGCAGAGCAATTCAGATCTCTTCTGAAAATCCTCTCAGGAAAGAGAAAAAACCCAAAACTAAAAGTTGTGCTTCCTGAATGGGAAAGTAGAGAGCCTTGCAGTGCACTGAAGCAAGTAATCTTTTTTTTTTTTTTAAAGAAAGTCTTCAAAGTGCATTTTAACTGGGAGTTTTTCAGTCATTCGTAATGGTCAGGATTGTTCTAAAATCAGGGTTGCTGTATAAATATGTGATTGTTCTTGCTGTTAGATGGGCATACCTTCCCTGATCCATTTGGATCAAGTATATTTGTAAATCGTGTAAGGCTTTTTTTAAGGAGGCTGACCTTTAGAAGATTTCAAGTTCCTTAGACATATAGAAAACACCAAAAATGTTCTTAGAGTTTTTGAGGGCACTTCTAGAAAATGGGCAACCTGATCTAGTTGAAGATGTCCCTGCTCATTGCAGGGGGGTTGCACTAGGTGACCTCTGAAGGTCCCTTCCAACCCAAACCATTCTATGACTCTATGAAAATACCCATCATTTGAGTTCCTTACAGCTATATTAAATACTTGAGGTATCAGGATGTTCCCTTTTTTCTGAATTTGCACATCTATGCAACAGTTTTCTCCCGAAATGCTGAAAGTAATTCAAGGTGTTTGCTTGGGAGATGAACCTCTGCACATTGTTCTTAGACAATAATAATAACAAAAAAAAAGGATCTCTTTCACAGTTGGGGAAACATAAATAATTACATTTAGTAGAGCTGGTCAGGAGTTTTTCTGCCCAGCAGTTTTCTATTGAGAAATGCCACTTTTAGAAGCTGTTCAAAGTTTGTTTTCTATCTCAGTTTCTATTTATTTGCTAGTTTTTCATCTGGGTTCTTCAGTTGCTCTTCAGAAGCTCAGTGTGAGCTGAGGTCAGGGACCCCACAGGAGATTTGAAAACCTTCTTTGGCATATGGAGTGGGAGCTGTAGTTACTTGAGAGGTGGCAAAAAGCACAGCAGTAGTGAGCAGGCCCTGCAGCACCTCTTCTGATCCAAGGAAATTAGCTGTGCCCCAGGAACAACCGCCTGGTAGCTGAGGTGGAACAGAAGTCATGCTCTCCGTGTGTGGCCCTGCTGCCCTGTGCCAAGCCCCAGTCCCATGTGTCCCTGTCCCCTGGCAGCACCAGGGCTGGGGACTCAGGGAGCCAGACCTCCTCCGTGTCTTCCCAGCCCCTGCTGCAGAAATAGCTTTCCCGAACAGGATATTCTGAAATGCTGACTTTGCAGCTGTTTTACAAATTAATTTGACCCCACATCCCTCCCACCTCCAGTATTTCCTGTGGAAGAGGATATGGGGAGAACAGGCTGGATCTGGTCAGGATAAGATTTGCTAGAGCTTGGCATGGAGATATCTTGTTGGGGAGAAAGGGAGAAAAACTGATACTGAGCTGTTGATTCAGACAGGGTCAGGGAACCTTTCTTTCTCACATATGTCATATTTATCTTGGGCCAAGCATACTCCCTTAAAATGTTTGCCTTGGCATGAAACTAAATGTGTTCATTAGATACCTGACATGTATCTGCACCAGGAGGAGTCCTCTTCATCCCTCTGTCCCCTCAGTGCTCTGACAAACGTTGAAAACATCTGATCCATGTCAGGACAATCATCTCCTGTCTATAGCTAGCTCTGCTTCTCACCTTTGCTATCTTGTCAAGTCTTTCTAGCTCATCTCTGATCTCAGCCTACCCCCCCAAAGCCAGTCCCAGCTCAAAGGAGAGCATTCAAGTGGTGTTTGGAGAAAAAAGTTGCAGGAGAATTGTGTATATTTATGTCCGTGAGATTTTCCCTGCCAAGATTATTGACCTGACCCCACTCTCAATACTCAGATTCTCCTGTATTTTCTCAAGGTGACCAGCCTGATTGGCTAACTCAGGATGATGTACACCTTGGGATTAATGCCGAGACAGAAAAGTTCCTGCTCTGAGCTGATAATGGTCTCGTTTGAGCAGATGGAAGTCAGACCATCATAATGGGTTTATCATGGACCTGGTAGGCCAAGGCGAGTCATAAAGGCAAGACAGTGAATTTTTAAGGAACTAATATGGAGAAAGAGAAAACTACCCAATGGAGAGGGGCTAGGAATCTGTTCCACGTGTTGGCAGAAAACAGGTACAAAGGACAGGAGAAGGTGAAGAGGTACTTGAGGACTGAGTAGAAGGCAGACATGAGACAGGTGGAGGATGAAGCAGAACTGGAGACTAGAGTATGGACAGTACCATCCTTGAAGAATTAAGAAAGTAAGGACAAGAAGTTTGAAACTGTTGCAAAAATGGAGAGGATGCCAGTGCAGGCATGGAAAAAAGGCAGGAGATGTATTTTTTGTAGCTGTGACTAGATGCAGTATGTTGTTTCGATTTCTAAACTGAAGTTTTCACAGAGCTTCAGGAAAGAGAGAACCAAATTTTGTCATTGTCAACAAAGCTTAGCTAGCAAGAACGCATTGCCATGAAGATGCTTAAGCAATAGAGTAGTCAGTTATGCACACTCTGAGTTAAATGATATCCTGTTATGTTTTTTTTTTTTACAGTGTATGATAAACAAGTTACCATTTTGAAGATTATTGAGGCTGGGAAAATATTCCTCACGAGTTCTCATTTGACTTTACACAAATGGGAGGGAGTTTCCTGCCACTGTCATTTTCCCCTGAGGGATGGTTCTGCCCTGTCCACCACATTTAAGCCTGCTGTGAAGAAAAGCTTTCATATGTTCACTCATTTACTTGAACAAAACCTGTCATCAAAGCCCAGAACCAACCCCCCCCCCCCCAGACAGTAGGATCATGTGAACAGAGGATTTTGTTAAAGACTTCCCAACTAAATCTGGTTTGTTGAAATGCCAGTGATAACGTGAAGATACCTTATGTGAGCCATTCCTAACTCCAATGAGCAATACAACATCAATGGAAGGATTGGTGAAACTTAAAAGCAGCAGGTCCCTGAGGCAAATAAGTTAAAAAATAGAGTATAATTTTATTTGTATTTAAAAATACTACACAAATTCATAGAATTTAACTTTGGTTTCAACACTGCCTTGATAAAAGATTATCTCAATATGGTTTGTGTCATTAAACAGCAAAATTGTCAGGCTCATTTTTGAACATTTGACTATTAAAATGTTATTGGGAAAAAGAAAAGAAATGCTTTGAGAAATGCCCTGAAAAGAAGCAGGGCTGATGCAAAACGCAGAAATGCCGCTGAATGTATAGGAGCTCCAGGAGAGTAAGCTTGTAATATATTAATAGCAGTGTTACAGGACAGGAAAAAGAGGAGGTAGTTTTTAATGTTAAAAGTCATTAATGCAAAAATTTTGTGAAGTGTTCCTATATATATATATGCATAGATATATATGTTTGTGTATATATATAGGTACAAACTTTATCTAGTTATGCATGAGTGTGTATATAGATATTTTTATTGAATGATCAAAGAGAAAGTTACAGAGCAACTTTGACAGGTTTGAAAACACACATGCACATGACTAAATGTTTCATGACATGGTCACATATTCTCTTTACAGAAACCACTGCCTCATTCAGTGCACAGGTTGGACTGACTGTGTTACATAGGCAGTATTTTGTTTTATGCTCATTTTCCAAGCTATAGCTTGGACCTTTATTTACTATACACTCCTCTGACAATAATACTAATTATTTCCTTGTAGCGTTTCCATGGCAGTTAGCATATGGAATATGACTTTTTAACATAGAATCATAGAATAGTTAGGGTTGGAAAGGACCTTAAGATCATCTAGCTCCAGCCCCCCTGCCATAGGCAGGGACACCTCACACTAAACCATCTCACCCAAGGCTCTGTCCAGCCTGACCTTGAACACCGCCAGGGATGGAGCATTCACAACTTCCCTGGGCAACCCATTCCAGTGCCTCACCACCCTTACGGTAAAGAATTTCTTCCTTATATCCAACCTAAACTTCCCCTGTTTAAGTTTTAACCCATTACCCCTTGTCCTAGCACTACAGTCCCTAATGAAGAGTTCCTCCCCAGCATCCCTATAGGCTCCCTTCAGATACTGGAAGGCTGCTATGAGGTCTCCACGCAGCCTTCTCTTCTCCAGGCTGAACAGCCCCAACTTCCTCAGCCTGTCTTCATACAGGAGGTGCTCCAGTCCCTGATCATCCTCGTGGCCCTCCTCTGGACTTGTTCCAACAGTTTCATGTCCTTTTTATGTTGAGGACACCAGAACTGCACACAATACTTACATAGTTTCACAAAGATACTATTACATGAAGGACTGTTTTTATCTCCATTACACATCTTGCTAGCTGAGGCATATGAAGATGTCTACTAAGGATTAAGCCTTTTTGAAGTATCTTTTATTATATAGCACAGATGGAATCACTTAATGCTTCAGAAAAATAGGCCCTGGAGCTGCTTGTCGCATATCCAGAAAACAAGAAACATGCAGTTTAGTTACACCTCATGAAAATCTTTTCTTAAGTTAGTTATGTATAATCAAACTGGCATTCAAAGGCAAGTTCAGGAATAAATCAGCCTTTCAGGGCAGTCAATGAGCTGATCTTTGAGACCAGCTTTACTTTTCCTTACTCAGCCTCTGCAGTGTATGAGACAACCTTACAAACAGGAGGGGCTTTTACTGCACATCCCCAGCCCAGTCTGGGTGCCTTCTCCCTCCTGCGCATTCAGAGATGGGGGGCATCTCTCTACAGTATATTTAGACCTGCCAGGAGGACGGGTTGTTGAAAATGGAGGTAAAAAGGGGAAAGACTTCAGTATTTCTCTTTCTCCCATGTGAGACCAACTGGGAGTCACATCTTGAAACCCTGTCCCTGATTTGGGTACTTAAATAGCCTTTTCAACTGTAGGCAGCTAGCTCATACATTGTTTTCTGAATACAATCATAGAATCATTGAATAGTTAGGGTTGGAAAGGACCTTAAGATCATCTACTTCCAACCCCCCTGCTGGGGGCAGGGACACCTAACGCTAAATCATATCACCCAAGGCCTCCTCCAACCTGGCCTTGAACACTGCCAGGGATGGAGCATTCACAACCTCCCTGGGCAACCTATTCCAGTGCCTCGCCACCCTAACAGGAAAGAATTTCCTTCTTATATCCAACCTATAGCAGACTCTCTTTTACAAGGTGAAACAAGTATTTGGAAAGCTTCAGAAAGCAGGCTGCACTCTCTAGCCTGAGATGGATCAAGCTTACATTTTCCACTAGGTGCACGATTAAGTGTGATGATGTACCCAAAGGCAACATTTCATATTTCATTAAAGCTTCTGCTTCAGCTTGAATTCAGTTACTCAAGAGATTGCTCCTGCTTTGAATATCTGCTGCGTATGGCAGTGATAACAATAATTATTTTGATTCTCTGGTTGAGGCCAGTGTAGGTCTGTGTACCTGGAAAAGTACAGGATCACTATTCCCACACACCAAATCTGGAAGTGTGGTGAATCAGACAGTAGAAAACAGACTAGACAAGTAAGGAGAGGTCAGTGAGGTGACATTCTGCAAGAAATAAACAAAAGAAAATGAGAAAGAATACAAGAGATTATTGTGAACATCCTGAATAAATTTATGACACATTATTTAATTATTTATACTGGGTCCTGCTTTGTTGAAGGTATTTGCCACAAAAGTATTGAAAGGCAAAGGGATTTCTGTAGGAAGTGAGAGGAACAAAGTCCTCTAAGCCAGGATTTGCAATGAGTACAGTCATAAAATAAGCTGAGACATGGTAGTCACAGAAGAAAAGCTTCATTTAAAATTTCACCAGTATAAGATGTTCTTTGTGAGGAGAGACAGTATCTTAGCAAAACGGGCAGCCATCTACAGAGGCTTAGACAAGGAATGCAGAAGTAGCTCTTTAACTTAATCTAAACATAAACAATTTATGTAAACTGCTTCAGCCTCATGGTAGCTATGTATAACACAGATGGACTACAAATCCACATGCATTCAGTCCAGGAATGATGCTGCTGACTGGTTGCTTTAATAATGTTCAGTAATATTCAGTTCATTGCATGTGGAACCTGTAAAAGCATCCATCTGTGCAGGTCCTTACTCCTGCTCATAGCAGCACATTCAGGTAGGGATATATTTATTTATCCCTTCTGGTCTTTGTACAGGGTCAAGCATTTTGTTATCAAATCAACCCAAGATACAGTAGTCAGTAATAAGAATCACCAAACATGGATGAGACCATTCAGGAGCACTGTGGGTTGTATCCAGAGGCAGTGACTGTCCAGGTTCTTATGGCTCCAAAGTTACTTAGGCCCTCACATCAACAAGAACACAGATCTTTGTCCGATCCTTGATGATTAACTCTCTGTGGGCCTTGACATTCAAACAGTTTAGAGAAAAGTCACCACATCATTGGATTACTTTTCTGTTGCTGCAGAACGGGACAATGTAAATTATATACAGCGCAGACAGACAATGTTTAGCTTTTGGTTGCTTCCTGTGTGAGTGATTTCATTCAGCCTTGCTATTTATTTAAAGGAAGAGCAGCAATAAACACAGTAAACTGAACTGGCTCAACTTAAATTGAAATACCAATTCCTTATGTAAGAATATAAGCCAGCTACTGGACAGAGTACCAGCTGCCCAGTAAATATATCAGTAGCACATTGAAACCAATAGGATGTCCAATGACAGGGATTAAAGTATAATTCCCATGAAAATAAATGTGAGATAGTCAGCTTTTGCCCTACCTAACATTGCAGTGTGAACTAGGTGGAGGAAACATCTGAGAGTAGCCTATGCTGGACAGATTTTCTACTGTAGTGGTTTGATAATGTGTGCCGTAGAAATAGAGAGGATGTGATTCTGAACTTTGTAGGGTTTACAGCAATTGAAGAGCGTAGCTCTTAGTGTTGCTGTCACAGTCTTCCTACGGTGTGAAAAGAAAAGAGAATAATGTTTAGGGAATCCTACCCCTTGCTTGCTTGTTCTTACTGTAAAGGAAGTTAAAAAGAGGTGGTTTTAAGTCTTGAAAAAATGGAAAGATCAGCTCTTGGTGTTCTTAGTGTTACTGGCCAAGCTGCCAAAGGTTTAGAAAAGAGTGTCTGGACTTCTGGAAATTGTAGGATTTGATTACTGATAATGTCTTGAGATTTTTTTGTGCTCTGCTAAAATTTGATTTTCTCTCCAACAGTATCCATTGTGTTCACTCTACTATTCACTTGCTTTTAACTTTTAAAAGGTCACCTTCATCATATGCATGTTCTAAATGCTCCTCTTGAGTAACTCAGGTGATCTCATTCTTCTATAAATCTTACTTTACAAATCAAAAGTATTGGATTGACTACTATTGTATTTTATCATAATTATTGAAAACTGCACTTACAAATTTGGTCAATGCCTTAATAAGGCCCCATTTCTTGCTGAGCAGTTCCTGAATATACCAAATTAGTACTACAGAGCATTATTCTTTGCTTTCACTTCCTGACAAGAGTAGCAATACTGTAATTTTATGAAGACTGATACCCAGTAAACTGGGTAATTTTTTACTCTACATAGTGATACCTACACTGAATTAGAGTAAATTATTTTAATATTTATAGAAGTGTTATGCTTTTTTTTCTACCCAGAACAGTAGCACAGATAAGGCTGGAAGCAACACAAAACCAGTGGTTCTTAACAGATGTCTTTGATTCCTCCTGAGCAAATGTTGGACTGTAATTCAGGTTTTAAGAAAAAGTTGCTCCAGAAGGACATCTTTAATTTATTTATATTCACATCTTGTTATGCTTTAAGGCTTTACTACCAGTGAGTATAAGCTGAGTAAACTTGTATGCAACATTGCTCTGAATCTGGAAGACAGAAATCTTTGCAAAATATATGTGTATATATGTGTGTATATATATATATGTATATATGCAAACACAGAGAGGATATACTATACAGATAAAATATAACAAGTTGATAGTACTATTTCCATCACAAATAGAAAAATACTGATGCGAGAACAATAAATGTTAGCACTTGGTATTTAATACTATTTTTAAAATGCTTCTTTTTTTCTTTCTTGGGGAAGGGTGGGAGATTTTTAATGCAGAAGAACAAAACAGAGAATCAAACTACTAAGTCAGTATTAGTATTGGGAATACTACTTTTGTTTTATAGGTATTTATATGGCCCTCCTGACTAGGGTAACACCTGAATGCCCTGCAGTTTTTAACATGTTCTTCCTTACCTGTAAAACAGAGGAATGCTGTTGTCTACAATTTACCAACTGGAAAGTTGAATCACAAGAAAAAGCAAACAAACACAGGGATTTAGAAAGCTTAAATTTCTTTGAGATACCTGATCTTGATATCATCTACTGGATGTCTGTGAAGGCCACCATGCCAGCTGGAGCCAAACAGCTGTTTGACTATGGCCCTTATCAACCATCTCATAAGAAACTTTTGATAACAATAAGGATTCAGGAGTTTTGTTTTCCAGATTCACTGTCATGCCTTTATCACTGGAGCATTAGTGAGGAATTTTGCTGTTTTTACTACACACAGCACATTTTTCCTTTTTTCTGGTCACAACATCTTTCCCTTGTTGGTATGCTGGTGTACCTTAACCGGAGCTCAGCTTAGACCAGTTATTGACTAAAGGACGTACTTCCTATTCCTTTTTACTCTTGTAGGGACAATAGTCCCCTTTAGGCAAACTGCAGCATTGTTGAACATGTGCCTGTTCCATTTCCTCATCATTCTTCAGCTTTACTGTAAATTTTTCCCTGTGTCTGATACCTATGGGTGCACAGGAAGATCAGTATGTGTGGCTGGTTCACCTGGCTGCTGGTATTTTCATAAAAAAACCCTCTACTGTTATGATTTCATCATTATTTGAGCAGTGGAGAATCAGGACAGAAATCACATTGCTGTATTCAGTACTGACAAAGAGTTTCCTAGCATTTTTTCATTCTCCGTGGGTGCTGGTGGCACCAATTTCCTCCCTAGCACAGACTTAGTGATAGAAATGCAGTTGATCAATTCTGTGATTTTCCATTGTCATTAGCTTTCAGCATATGAAATGAGAGAAGCTGATCCTGATCTTACACTGGTGTCACATCATCGATTTCAAAGAAGAGACATTGATATAAGATTAGTGTGGTTGAGTGGCAAGTTGGGATGCTACTTTCCATTTGTTTGATAAGAATGTCAGATGTGAGAACTCAATGCTATAGGTAGACAGTAATGCAGAAATTATTATTAATTTTATGCATAAAGGAAAGAAAGCTGTAAAAATGGAAATGATTTTTTTAATTGGAATGAAAAAAAAAAAAAAAAAGCTATGTACTGGCCAGAGATCTTGGACACCAGTATCTAACAGAGAGTGGATGAAGAAAACTGAGGTTAGATTTTGACATACTGGAATAAGATTATGAAACTACACATTTTTCATTACAGTAAAAAAGGGTGTTACTTTCTTAACAGGACACCTGAATCACTTCTTTTTGTATTGCTGTTAAATTGGAACGTTTTTGCCCCAGTGATTCATACCGCATAAGTAGATGGTCTTCGTTAGTTATCCTTTTCTCATTCAAATAAAAACATGAGCTCATGTCACTGGCCACAAGTTATTTAAAGAGTTTCTCAGTATTTGTGGTCACTGGATTTCAAACAGGAAATAGAGACATGCTGTGGGAAAAATGTAATCTCTTGTGTAAATGTTTGAACAATACTGACATAATGTAAAATTCACCACACGCAAAAAGAATTAGATGTAAACATCTCTATGTATGTGTGCATCAATGATACAAATCTGGCATCTGGTAAGATAAAAATTTAATTGTTATTATGATTGTTACATCTATCTGTTATAATGATTCTTCTCATTAATCAGCCATTCCCTCAGTAAAGATCATGTGGACGTACACTATCTCCTGCTAATATTTATTCACATTCTTCATAAGGTTGCTATGTAGAACAATATTCTGCTGAACTTCTGAGTCACTCTGAGGGACATCTAGTCCCATCCCTTCATTCCTTCAGCAAAACCCCTTGATCTGAAATGACTGGGCCACTGTTCAGAGAGGAAGGAAAGATTCAAGAGGCCAGAGACAGAACAAATGAGGAAGTTTCACTCCCAGGTCTGGCAGATGGGGACTCCCCAGAGAGAGGAGGAATCCTGGTTTTCATCATATCTCTTACTATAAAGACTATAAAATTGTTTTAATAGTTTCTTCTTAAGCAAATTCTTCCGCTCCAAAGTAAATTGTTGGGGTTTTGATAATAAGAAGAGGTAAGTTTGTTTGAAAATAATTTAGATTTGTGCAAAAAACAAATTGCATCAGCACAAACAGTGGCTGTTTCACATGTTGTCTACCATGGCCCACCCTTCCTGGAGCATGAGTTTGCTGGAGTCAGCTGCAGCCCTGAAGTCCATTTGCTTACTAGTTTAGATCCTGTCAGCAGGACTGCTAACAGCTTGTACTTCTTAAAGTGAAACATATGCTCCACAAGTATCTTCCTTTGTTTTCCACCTACTGGGCACAAGCACTTAATTCTGAACTAATAATGTTGTCTGAAGAACCACTACTGCTTTAATGGAAAGCAGCAGGATCAGACCTGCTGGCTGTCCATGGTTCAACCTCAGCAGTGAAGTCCAAGCACAGGTCTTTTGTACCTGTAAAGTGGAAACAGGCTGAGAGGATTTAATTAATATCAGTTTGCTTTGAACCCAGACATAAACACACTAATATAGCATAACCGGTAACCAATGTATAAACATTTTGTACACAGTGTCAGTATAAATAATGTTGTGGCCAGTAGCAGGACATATGCCTTATGCTGTTTTTTATGCTAACTATGCCTTTTGCTAACTACACAAGCCTCAGTCTGGTACCAAATTGCTGTGAGACCTTGCGTAGTGAACTGGAACTTGGTACCAGGTGCCTCCTGTTATGATGTGAAATTAAAACATGAGATAACAGTGGAAGCCTCCAAAGTATGGGCACAGATTGAAGAGAGAGGTCAAAGAGCTATGAGCTACTAGGTGGTGGTCACCTACTGGTAAAGAGCTGGCAAGACTGCTTTAAGACAAGAAGGTGCAGTTAGGCGAGAAAGCAAAAAAGCCAAGTGACACAAGAAGGTACTTGCTACAGCCTGGAAAATAACCCTGCCTAAGCATTGCCCAGCCTGTAGTTCAGGACTCAGAGAAGGTAAAGGACTCAGAATCATATGGAGATTGAAGACATATGAAAGGAGATCTCAGACTGGGTGCAGTGGGAGAGGGAAAGATGAGATCTGCATCAAGTCCAGCTTCCCTTGTAAAAGAGCTCTCAGTCTGGATTGCCTCCATGTGGGTAACTAAAACCAATGAGGGCCATAGCCACCAGCACTATGTGGCGTCAGCTTCATGGTACCGTATAGCAATGTGTGTTTTTGACAAAGGTCAATCCAGTACCCCTTTTGTTTTGAAGTGTGATTTATCAGTCTCCCATCACAGCAAACTCTAACTCATATATATATATATATTCAGTTGCAACAACAGGCAAACAGTGAAGATACATTTTAGCAGAGATTCTTGTCTGTGAACTTTTCATTGGAAGTGCTGGCAATTCCCTAGTGTAATCTTAAATACTTAATGTTTGACAAGTGTTATGAGCTGCTCTGTGAAGCACCAATGAAACTACTGCCATTGTTGCTCCATGTCATATGGAACATTGAATTGTGCCTGTTTTACAAAAGTGAACTTCAGCTTTTCTTTACTATATTTTTAAAATTAATAATTGTGTCCATTTTACCCATCTATTCCCAGCATTTTGCAGAACAGGTGATTTTGATGCTGATTTTGATGCTTGAATTTTATTCTCACTTGTCTTGGATCTTACCTTGCTTTTGGTGGACTGCAATCACAGCTCAGAACTCTTGTAATATTTTAAAAACATAGAAACCTAAATGTTCTTGCCCACATACCACAAGTATTATCAGGATCGTATCTCACTTTCCTTGTTTTCTATCTGCTTTTTCAGAAGGTCCTAATGGAATTTGCCTGTATTTTATGACAATATTTCTACTTGCATGATTTTGCAAAGTCTACAGTGTCACAGCTAAGGATGATTTGGTCAGCAACAGGAGTAAGTCTGATTTTGTTGAAATTGAGAATTAGCATAAAGAACATTAATGATAAGACTAGTTCTCAGCCAATCGAGACTCATTAATTTCCATGTTGCAAATCAGCAACAGGATACAGCTAACTTTCTCTTCCAAGTACATAATTAAACAGAGAACCATTTTAGGACTGACTCTATATTCAGGACTGTCAAGCAGCTGGAATCCTGAAATATCCATTTTATCACTGAATACCTTGCTCCACTTTTTCCATATTTTAAGTGGAGTTTAATTACATACATGTCCCCCATGGTCCTCTCTTGAAGAGTATTATAAAATCTATGCATTTACGAAACATTGACTGGGAAGAGAACACATCTTGTTAGGAAACATGTAAAGACTGTCAATAGTTTTCATTGTAACCGGCCTGAGGAATAACACTGAATACCTTAGAGAAAAAAATCTAAGTTCATTTAGATTCACTTAGAAACAATAAAAACATCTATGAAAGAGAAATCTTCTCTAAGCCTCTGTTTTCTTTCTGTGATACCCGTAATAATTTTCCCTTGGTAAGCAATATAAAAAAAAAAAAAGATGGAATTCTAAAGAATCCTATAGTTTCAATCCATTCAAATTGTTTCCATAATGTAATGAGCTGAAACCTACAACTTTGAGCAGACAATTCGTATAGTATCTGCATTACAGAAAAGGAGGCAGTAGAGTGCATGGTCAAACAGGACTCAGCAAATGGTTGGTCATCATGGATGGAAAACTGATATTGCTCTGCAGTTCAGGTTAAAACATTTATGACTATGGGGTTGCAACAGCATCCTTCCTAGTCAGGAGGTGCAATGTATAAAGACAAGCTCACAGTGTCTCCAAACAGGGAACTTGAAGAGCATAAGATGTCACTGAATTTATTGATGGAAAAAAAAAAAAAAAGCTCAGCACATTTTCCTAACAATACCAAGCATTTTTGAGGCACCTCCAACCTTTCAGTGATACCGACTAAATTGGACAACAGATGCAGTGTCTCAATGTTATATTTGCCAAGTGGATAATGGGGAAAGAAGAATGAACAGATTGCGCTGCAGAAATAAAAGAGAAGCTTGTTGTTCCCTGATGATAGAAATTATAGAATTCTGTAGTATTTTTTTGTTAAATAGTTGTCTTACCTTTGGGTTGTACCTTTCAAGCATAACTCCATACAGTCTTGGCCTTGAAAGCTGTAAAAGTTGATAGGAACCAGGACTTTTCCAGTTTCCCCAGTGCTGTGCTTTAATAATACCACCTTTTCATACTTCAATTTTCCTAGCTCTAACTTTTTTTCCTAAAGGTCTCTGAAGCTTTATGTATTAATCTGAGCACTTTGAGATCTTCAGCTGAGAAATATGTAGGTTCGTGTTTTATTACTATTATTAACTCATCTCAGGTAGAAATTACTTGCTCCATATTTTACAACTCTTTCAAAGCATGCTACACTAAAAGCTGCCTTTGTATCCTGAGAATCGAATGGTGAACATGAAGAAGGAAAAGTGTAGAAGAAAAGCAGAAATATGCAGAGACATGATTTTGTTTACCCTCTGATTTTCTATATGCTTAGATTTTATATCCAACATTTTATTGTAAATAATTGTCAATGAATATTAAGAAATTCATATATGGAAGAAGTAATTTGTGTCTGCCAAGTACTAAAAAATATAAAACAAGAATATATGTTCCATTACAGATACTCCATTTTGATATGTGTCCATCCATTGACACCGTAGCCTAGGAAGCTGGAGAGCACTTACCTCTCCTGTTTACTTGTTATTCAAAGAAGAGGTAGTGGTGGCTGAGAACTTGTCTGCACTTCAGTTATTTGCCTCACTTGAATTATACAAGCAAATTTAAGTAGCAGTCTTCCCCAACATGGAAACGATAAACCTCTAAGTAAAAGTATTTTATACTAGAACAGCAACACCTACAGGAAGAGAATACAGGGCTTCCGGGAGATGTCCAGTCAGCAGACAGCTTCATGGCTTGACGGCATGCCTGTCCTTCTGCTGAAGGTTACTGTGCCTACAGATTTTCCTGCAGAACTCATCTGTTCATCAGAGTTCATCTCTGTCCCCTGCACCCTGCTTCAAGAAAAAACTCCTATCCAGTGTAACAAAGGGTCTGGATTATTCTGACCAAATAGACTAGGACCATTCACATGAGCCCCTTCTTTGAGGGAGGATGTAGAGAAAGTCACCTTCAGCAGTGACGGGACAACAGGCACCTGGATACAATGAAGCTGTCAGAATACCAGCTGGATCTGGGAAAGGGCTGCCTACTTTATTCCACGCCAGTATAAAAACTCTGGGACAATCAACCTATGATCATCTGGATGGGATCCTTCTGAGGGTGGATTCCTATGGGTGTTTGAATTGGATCGGTAACTAAAGGTGGATTGATAGAGGAATAACTTGGAGAAACACTGCAAGCTGTGATTCAAATGTTAGTGAGTGCTGGCTTTGTTTTCAGCTGTTTCAGCCATCAACTGACTGTGAGGTCAGCATTACTACTGCTGTATGTCTCAATGCCCCAAAGACTAAAAGCTTCCCTCCTGACATAGTTTTTTCATTTGTCTCCAGCCCACCAACAGAAGGTCAACTGACTGCTTTAAGAACAAGAGTACTGGTGTGAAGAAAATCTGTAGCCTTGAATAGACTGGCAAAAAGCAATCAATAATTATTATCAACCTTATTTAAAATAACAAACCTGAAATAATGCCTTAGCTTTACCAGCTGGTGTTTCCTCTAAGCTAATTTAAAGTACTAAACCTGTTATCAGGCATTCATTCCAAAGCTTTTTAACTGCATTAATGGATACATGCACAAGCATATTGGCTTGATATTTACTGTCAGTGTGTCAAATGGGACTCAGAGGGGGTGTGCATGAAATCTCATTGCTGCAATGCTATATTGAGTTTTGGGGTCCCCAGTGTGTAGTGATTGTCTTGCTGTAAGTGGTATCATATGGCTTGTGCTTTATTATTACTGCCAGTGCTAGGTACATTAGCAAGCATACTGTATTTCTTTTGTGTTCACTCCTTCTATGTTCTCTGATAAAGAACTGAGTACAGCCTCCACTGATGCAAATTAAGCTAACTTTCATTAATTTCAGTGGGAGCAGGCTTTTAATGACTGCATTTGTATGTGTATGCATCTATCACATGTTGCCAGCTTTGGCAATGGAAAAGGGTGTCCAGTGGGCAGCTGGAAAATTTCAGCTTTGTGTGAGTACTGCTGACATGAGATCTTCATATCAGAGGCCAAGAGAAATTCCAGAGGGCCCATGGTCAAATTCAAGCTGTTGACAGTATACAGGGCTATACTTCAACAGATTCAGTCCTCTTAAGGCAGAGGTGTGTGATTGCCCTTCTTTTGCTGACCGATGAGCGTGTATGAACCACAGCCCAGGTGGGCTGTAGCTCAGCAGAGGTCCACTTGCAGTCACTGCAGTCATGAATCTTGTCAGGAGCTGAGCCAGCTCTGTGCCTCTTGGCCTGGGAGTGGCTAGAGTGTATCTCCACCCATGAGAGCAGTCAGAGCTCGGTTCAGGCTCACCCTGGTGCCAGGAGGATGGAAGGGCAGGGTGTAGAGGCACACGAGCTGGTTTAGAATGAGCTGGTACAGACTGTGTGTAAGTATAGCCAGTCATTGCAGTATTAGTGTAATATTGTGATCAAGCTAAACACATATTCCAAAAGCCAGTATTAGCAGCAAGTGCTGCCTGAGCACAGCAGACCTTCACGTTTATATCCTCCTGGTAGTGCTGTACTTCTTCAAATATACCTGCCACGGGCTTCTTTTGCAGGGCAAATAAACTTCTGTCCTTCTTCACCCTCTATGCTCTGATGTTGTAGCTGGAGTATTCAGCTCCCTATGTTTCTGTTTAGAGTGGAGGCACTGTATAGCTTTTAAAAAAGATTTATATTTTAAGGATCCTGAGAAGCTTGACAAACTGAGCACTTGCAAGTCCCAGATGACAGCCAGCAGCTGAAATATGCAGGAGTGTGAGTCCCGTGTCCTTTCTGGAAGTTAATTTAGTTCACTTGGTGCAGTAGGAAAGCAAAAGCTGGCTTTTTCCAGCAGGCTGAGTCATCAAAAAAAGGATTTAATTTCTAAATGGTAATAGCAAGTGATGGCCTTTACTGGTGAACACTGGAAACTGCCTTCCAAAGTACAGGTAACACAGGAAAAGTTAAAAAGTAGGGCACAGTCAGCAAATTGCTTAAACACTGCTGCATGGAGGTGTTGGACACTAAAAGCTTTTGATGACCACTGAGCTGAATTATTTTTGTTGATATAATCTTGCTTCTGCCAGATGGATTGTGCCTGGCCTATAAAGAGTATAACCATGTTTTGCAACACGTAATGTCGAGCAATCACTGTAACTGGCTGGTGTGGCAGTCTAATAAAATGCACTGGGTCATTTTGACTGATGTGAGACTATCTAAGGCCAAAAGTAACAATTTTTGGTAAACTTCTGTGAGCTGATTGTTATAAGATTTCTGATCCACACATACAACTGATTTCATGCTGCTGGATTCTGCCTTTGAATTAGTAATGTTATGCTCAACACCAAGTCTGTCTCTGATGCAGGAGAGTGAGGCACCTTTGAGTGCATTTATGCTAGCAAAGTAATTTAGGTCAGCAGCACAGTCCAGAATGACTCCCAGTCTTACTGCACCTACTCTGCATCAGTTTATATTGTGGTTTGGTCTCACAGCATACAGACTCAATTCTTTTTGGAGAAACTTAAACTGCGAGATAGTTTAGGATCTCATGATGAGTTTAGGCTCTAATCCAATGCACTCTGCTTGCTAAGGGATGCTAAATTCCCAGGGCCAGACTAGCTCCAGTCTAAAGTTAAATCTCCCATTGTGTATCTGTTGGGCCATCCCACTTCCATTGCACTGCACTGCTTTTTAATGGAGGGGAAGTCTTAGGATAGGATCCAGTGCATGAAGCATCCCCAGCCCCCGTGCCCACCAAGAAGAAAGCTCAAAGCAGGAACAAGAGGAGGGCAGGAGTGAGCAGTCAGCTGTGCTCAGCCAAAGAGCCTCGATCTGACTGACAACTGCAGGACAAGATGTCTCTGGAAAGAAGTGCCCACGTCTTTTTCTTCTCAAAACTAAAGAAAGGGTCAGTCTTCATAAAAGAAAACAAGACGAAACTGTGTGATGGCCCTTTGCTGATGCCCTCTTTCTTCAGCATCAAGAAGGTTAGAAAATATGCTTGTCTTTCAGAGATTTTTAAGGTGGGAGTTGAAGGTTTTCCTTTTTGCATTTGAAAGTTGTATTTCTTGCTTGTACTTTTGCACTAAAGCTCCATGGACAGACCACTCACTTCCTGTGTGCCTGCATTACGTATTTCTTTTGTCTCTGCTGAGTCATGCAGTGGAGACATCAGACAATATTAAACATACTAAAATTAATAATGCCATACATTCAATTATTACTCCATTTTATACCCTTACTATTAATTTATTACTTTAACATTGCAGCATCATTGCTTGAAAATGTACTTAGGGACACCTTCATTTGGGTAAATGCCTAAATATATAGTTTAAATAGTTGGTTGGCTCATTAGATAGATAGGGATATAGCTTTTGCTTCCCATGAACCATCTTTATATTACACTGAACTTGGAGAGCATCCCTCCAAATTTTCTAGTTATCTTTTGGAATCTGTATTATAGAAAGTGAAAATAATCTACCAGTTTGGGGCTAATCCAGAAAATGTTGACAATGTATTCTGAAAGTGGAAAAGCATCATTCTGGCCTTGCAGAATACAGGATTCCCAGAAGGGGATCAGTTATGTGCTGCTTCACACTCTGCTTCTGAGAGCTGGTTGTTCTACAGTAACCCATTTACAGGGTTTTTTTTGAAACTTCTTGAGAGTTTTGAATAAACAGGCTGCTTGCAGTTTTAAGGCAAGAAGAAAGCACTCTGCATGGTATAAATTCTTAAAACAGTAACTGTGTGCTCAGAATTTTTCTGGTCCAGTTTTTTTCCCTGACACAGGACTTTTACAACAGAGCATTATAGACAATAGATTTACAGCTCTACTGTATTTCTCTAGTTGGAAAGTAGGTAGAACGTCTTTTTCTCCTCTTTTTGTCTGAAGAATAGTGAAACTCCTTCTTGAAATAGGTTTTATAACAAAACTCAAAAGCCAGAGCTGAGTTTCTCGTATCAGGTTAAGCAGTAATTTCACTAGATGGGAAAAAAATTAGTAGCAGTGGCATGACCACTGAATCCAATGCTTTTTACAGTTTGTGTGCAGAGACAGAACTAAAGTTTGTTTGAATCAAGAAATCTGGATTATTCCAATGTGATTTATACAAAGATTAAAGAGACCTGTTTTAAGGTTTAAACCTGTTTTAAACTTTGGTTTAAACCAGTTTCAGCTCATCGCTAATGACCAGTCTAACACTGGAAAACCCTTACGTTAGTTTTGCTCGAACTTAAATTCAAACGTGAAACTTCAGACAATATAGAATGAACCAAGATTCTTGTTAATAAAAACCTTAAGCAGGCTGAAAGTCTGATTTTTTCACTACCCTTCCTTGGACTACAGCCAGCTGCTCTGATTTCAAATACCTTAACATTGTTAAAGCAGCTTCAAATTATTTACTGTGATTTAGAGACTGCTTGATAAATCACTTTCATACAACTTGTTACAACATGACTTGGGAAGAAGTTTGATTTTGATCTTGTTCATAGTAGCAAATAAAATACCTCCCCAGAAACTGCTGGTTACATTTACAGAAATGGAAATGAAAGCAAAGCAGCTCCATTAAGTGCACACTTTCAAATAATCTGCTACAAAAAGTAACATAAAAGGAAAATCAAGGCCCTGCAGTTAATAGAGTAATTGTAGAAATGCAACATGAATGATATGAATCCAGTTACACAGTAAGGATAGGAAGGAAATGACTTTCCTACCTCATAGCAAATTTTGAAAGAACTGAATCCTTCTGAAACTATCCTTAAAATTGTCAGTGTTTTCATGAGTTAGATTTAAAAATGTAATCTCTTCTGGGCAGGAAAAGCTTTTGCTATGAATCTAACACTTCTAAATCTTTAACTTATTTAGATCAGAATATATTCGATTTTGTAATGAAAATGATTTGACTTACAAGCAGAATTCCTCAAAGGCAAAAGAGGTCACTGTGACAATTATGACATTATTAGAAGCGCAACATGATTTTATTTCACTTGTTTCTTTCATTAAGTTAAAGGCTTAAAATGAAGAGTGTTTTTTTTTTTTGTTTTGTTTTGTTTGTTGTTTTTTTTTTTTTTTTTTGACAAAAAGCTGTCTTTGAAAAGACTAATCAGTTTCCTAGTCAATTCTGGTGTGTTCAATCCACTTTGAGAATACTATTTTTTGATGAGTCAGTTTGAAGCACAAATCCAGTTATTTTTCAGAATCTCATTTCACATTCTATGTTTTTATTTTGTCAGTTCTACTCTTCTGAAGTATGAGAGTGCATGACTTATTACATTGTCTAAAGACTTGAATGACCACTGTGAATTACTGTATCATCAATGTCTTCTTTGTGCAGAGGCAATGCTGTCTGGGGAGCAAAAGAGTAACAGGGAGTGAAAAGACACATGTAGATACTACATTTTAGGGAGAACTGGCCCACTGTTACTTGAAATGTAGATAGCTAGAGATTTCCTCTTTCAGAAACCTCTTGGTTCATTTTTTGAGTATTAATTATTAATAAATTATTTGGCTAATTGTAGACACAAAACAAACCACAAACCTTTAGTAATCAGTTGTGTGATTTGCACAGTAGAGAGTTCAGATACTTGAAAAAGTCCTTGAGTTACAGAGCCACTGGAGTCATTGGGAATAATCCATAAGCAGTGTGGTTGCACTGATTTTTCCCGGGTGGCTGCAGAAAATAGGGAGTGGTAGCTTGGAGAAGATTGCCCTAGCTGTGACTCATGGGTTTTGTGATGTAGCACGTCACTGTGCATCAGGGAGTAGCAATATCTGACTGCATGCATGCTCTTACCTCCTTGCAAATGTGAGATAATGTGGAATAGCTATAATCTACTTCATCAATATGTATTATCTTGTTTTCCAAAAACTGAGAATATCAACAAGATTCATGACTGTAGCTCAGCTGATGAACAGCAGTTTATGAAACTGGAAAAATCCTTCCTGTGTCACAGGCTTTAGATAGGAGGTAACTGGTGCTGAGAGTCCTTCAAGGTGAGGTGTCTTACCAGTGCTCCCTGTGCTTTCTCCAATATTTGGGCTTAAAGGGTAGAAATCTGTGTATAAAGTGGGGAAGGGGATTTGCTTTATATCAGTACTGACATTTGTTGAATATGCTAAAAGGATACTCATGTGGCTCTAGAGCAGAGTGCTCTGCTCCCTGGCCTCTGAAAAACATGGGTTAAAAGTACCTACGGGAGATGAAGACACCGTCAAATGTACAACTATTCCTCTGGAGGAAATTCTGGGTGTGAAACTAGACAGGTATCAGGCCTGTTTGGTACAGTTCTTGCAAATGCAAGCATGGCCTTTGTTAAGAAAATATTAGATTCTGGTTAAGAGTTATTGTATATTTTATTCTCTGAAAAATACAGAACACTGGTGACCTGTGCAATTTTTCAAGCTCCATGTAAAGATAACATGTCAAGAGAATTTGTTGAACTTGTACTGGCCTACTTTGGGAGCAGGTGGAGAACATGTTCCTTCAGAAGTACTTTGTTCAAATGACTCAATTTCAGGATTGTTAACCTTATGCCATAAGCCACAGAAAATTTCAAGAGAATCCGAGTAAGCCTGTGAAGTTTTGAACTTGCTTTGATAGTGACCTTTTAAATCATTCTATGAACTGGAAATAGTAGTGTTTCACATAGAAAGGAAATGTACAGTACACTTGAACAAGAGGATCGCAGTAGGTCATGGAAACAAAGACCCAAGGGAGCAGTTCCACTCTGGCTCACAGTCTCTATTTGTAAACGCCATGTGGCCTGGATGTCAAAACACTTGGCATCTCTTCTTTAAATGATTTGTCATGATAGCTTTTAAAGTTCAGAGCACTTGTTCATGGCCTTTCTTGAAAACCCACAATAAATATTATCATTGCAGATGAACTTGATGGTCTTTGAAGTTGTTTTGATCCTAAAAATAGTAATAGAGCCTATGTGGAATATGTCATTTTACACAATAAAGACTCTTGTACACTTACAGCACAAAAAAATACTTTAAAATCCCTTTTTTTCCTTTCTCCACCTAAGATTCATTACTCAGGAAGTACTGTGTCAGGCTGCACTCTGCTAGCATTTTGCATTTCAGTGTGATTTTGCACAGGGAATTTCATTCTGAAAGATGAAAAATATCAAGAGCCCAATTCTGCATCATTAAACCCCCAAACCTTTACAGCTAGTCTTAGTAGAAGCAATAACAATGCTAACCCCTAGGTGGTCCTTCGGCAGCAGTACCAGGAACAGGGAAATGGGTAGAGAGACATGGTAGCAACACTTTCAGAAAGATGAAAGCTGGGAAACAAATCTCATTTTTTTTTTCCTTCTTGAACAAAAAAGTAATCTGAAGAGCCATTGTAGAGTAAACTAGTTCAGTAGCAGAAGGGATAGCTGTGGGAGAGGAAGTGCTGGAAGGAAAACAAAGTTATCTTTTGGGCGAATAATAAAGCATATAACATGCAAAAGAGTTTTTTCCTTAAGACCAGCAGATCAAAAGGTCTAAGCCTGGAAAGCAGAACAGCTTAAGTAAGACCCAGCTTTATGGTGTCACAAGAGGTTGGCCCCATTACATTTTTCTTGAGATAACCAACTTGTTTTTTATCCTTAGTAGTTTTCTTTTGCCCAATTCATTTTGCCATAAGGCAGGTTGAATTTCACATACTACCTGAGAAAAATGTCTGGAGGTTGTGGTCTCACTTTGCTAAGTAAATGAAAGTGAAATATTGGTGCTGTGACTGTCTGGATGCATTTCTTGCTTTTTGCTTGTTTTGAGCTAACCTACCAAGATTTGTTGTTTCTTCCTTTTCTTAATTTGCTTTGATTCTTAGAATTCTTTCCTTAGCTTTGTCCTTACTTAGATTTGCTTTTTATTACAATATTGTTGGGTTTTATTAAAATAAATCAGTCTATGATTCTCCTCTGATTTTGAAGGAAATTTTTGCAGGAAAAAATGCTGTACAGAGTAAAGCTACTGTTCTGTACGATTTTCTTGATGGAAGCAGTAGTGAATCTCAGTCTGACCTAACCCTCTGGGTCACATGTGTTTAAATAGTAAGAAAAGGCTAGGTTCAGTTTCTAATGATTTCCACTGAAAAAAAATTAAAACAACTGCAACTCATAATCCATTCCAGATGCTAAACTGCACTTTCTGGGTTCTTCAGAAAGAATAGCACTCCCACAGAGGTAACGTTTATAAAGGCCTTAAAGAACATAAACCCCACCCTTTGTCTGAAGGAGAGAAAGCAGGATTCCAATACCAACTTGGAAAAGCAACTGATAGAGTTAAAAGTGTGAAGGACTGGAGATCTTGAAGAAATGGTAGCAATGATCCTCAAATGAGTACTTCTGCAACTGATTTACTGACATGGTTGACGCCACAACCATTCTTCCCTGTTTATGTTGCACTAGCTGCTCATTGCCTAGCTCCTAGTCAGCTCACTAGATCATTAAAAAAAATACTACTTGTTTTGTCTGTTATCCTGTTGCTGCTCCTTTTACTGCCTCTGAATAATGTTTCTGTTGCTGTTTCTTGACTCTGTTTTGCTGTTGCTATTCCCCTTTGCTGAACACATCTCAGCATTGCAAGCAGTCACAGGTGCACGCCTGAGCCCTAGTCCCTATCTCTTGACTTTAAAACCCCAAATCCAAGTTTAACTATAGGTATTTTGAATGAGATTAATCTCAGATAACTTCATCCATCTCTTACAAAGATTCTTATGTCTGAGCTAATCTTGCTTGGTTCCCTCCACAGTTAAAGGAGAGTAACTACTTTTAGAGCATGATTCATCTCATCCTGATAGAGATGCTTAAAGGAGGACAGGCAAATTTCACCAAATGCATGTTCCATATAATGGGGTTCCCAAAGTGATTTTATCAGATGCGTACATTTTTCTTTTATAGTCTAAATTTAGATGAGGACTGAATCAGGAGGATATTAGAGTGAAGCATCATGTATAAATATCTTGTTCTTTTACTAGCAGCAGGAGATGACGAGCAAACAGAATGAGAGTTCTTGCCTAGAGGGACTTTTTGTTAGACCCAGAATGGCCATTCCCATGTTCTGGAGGAAAGTCACCTTTTGTGCCTAATCACATTTATTGTGTGTGTTCAGAAAAGTGGCTGCAGAGGTCTAAATTGAAAGATCACAGGATGAGCTGTAATTTGCAGTGTGAGCACACTGCTGGGGAGGCATAAGCATTACACAAACCCTCTACTTCATCCTTTCTGCTGACAGTGAAGAGTCTTTTTCTCTTCTGCTGTTTCTTACCTTTGTTTAAACCTTCATTCTGCTGTGACAGCTGTGACACTGCTTGGTGTTACTTCTTCACCTTCATCATGGGGCAGGATGTCCAATAGTCTCTTAAGTGAAAATTAAGATATTATATTAATCCCATCTTTAAAACATAGTTTTTTTTTTTAACACAAATGACCTGTAATGTATGCAATGTGCATAAAAAGGAAAAAAAGAGAGAAAAACTACAGAAATTAAGCAAATATTAGTCAAGGCATTTCCTTTTTTTCTTAAAACCATTAAAATACCAACCAAACAAAAATCAGGCCAGATAGGTTGATGTTATAGAATCATAGAATACCAGGTTGGAAAGGACTCCAAGGATTATTTGGTCCAGGCTTTCTAAGCAAAAGATGACATAGACTAGATGTTCCTATTAATATCAGATTAACTTCTTGAGAGGAATTACATATGCAATGATTTTAGAATTTATTTAAATCACTTTAAATCTTCTTATGATTTTTTTCTGTTTTATTCAAATTGGATTCTATTTTCATCTCATTTAAAATTCATCAATTCTGAAAAATCAAACATATTTTGTCTGCCGGTGAATAGGGTGGGGATAACAGAGAAAGAGACAGCACTCACATGGAGATGAGTGATAGAAAGCTAAGTAAAAGTGCACTGGGAAAGTATTTGACACCGTATGTGGTTTCTTTCTCACAAAGGAATACTATCGCAGTGACAAAGGCATGATTATATCCTGACAGTAGTTTCATCAGATATGCAGAGTGGCTGAAGTTGGAAGGCACCTCAGGAAGCTGTCTAGTTCAACTACCGTGCTCAGAGAGGGTCAGCTGGAGGTTGCCCAGGGCCATGAGCAGTTAGGTTTTGAATATCTCTGAGGGGGGAGTCTTCAAAGACTCTCTGGACAGTCTGTTTCCATATCTGAACGCTCTTTACAGCCGGTTGGCCTCTAGTTGGATAAAGCTGGTTGGCCAACTCACCAGCTTCCATTGTGGTAGTCTCTATTTCCCAATCTGAGAAGCAGAGGTGCTGCTGACCTCTCCCTTAGTGCAGCTGGGGTTGGAGCTCATGAGGCTGCAGATCTAAGGGAGGATCCGGTCACCCTTTCCCTGATCACATCGATGCTCTGCAAGCTTCTGACCTCCTCCTGCTGTGAGAGTATCTGGGTGGTCACAGCCCCCCACAGACGTCCTTTCCTGGCAGAAACAGGCACTCCCAGGAGTCCCTTGACAGTCTCAGTAAAAGTTCCCAGAAGACATACAGGACCTCAATGTGGAGTCCAGAAACCACTGCCTGAACCGTGGGGTCTGCCAGCTGTGCTGTGGGGCTCTGTGGGACTGGAGGAAAGCAGCTGCTGTCATGCAATGTTTTTTTGAGAAAAAAAAGAAAAAATTATGAGCATCAAGGAAAACTAACCACAAACAGAGGAAGACAAATCGTTCTGCAGACAGTAATACACACTTCTAAAAATACTTTTATAGGTCTTATCAGTCCTTGAGATTTCTGAGAATGTTTGAGAATCTTGATATATGAGTGTGTTGTTGTATCAAAGACCTCTGAAAACTTTTCTCTTTGAAAAGCAAAGATCAGATTAAGTCACGCTGTTGCAGGAGCTGTCAATTCTCACAGTCACTGTGAATAGCTTCTTAACGGAGTGTTGTGATAATCTGAATTGTTTGTTCTGCCTTTATCATGTTGACTTTTATAGTACAGTTTATCATGGAAAGCTTTGGTGAGAAGAGTCTTTTTGATTTATTGAAATGAAAATACAGATAGTATCCAATATTTCTAAGTGAACTTTTTTAGAAATTTCACCTCATGTGAGGTTTTGACATTTTACTTCAACTTCTTTCAAAAAGAAATGTAGAAGAACTTAATGGTAACATGGAACAGAAACTCCAGAATTTGTTCACCTGCGACATACTTTGGGATAGGTATTGTGGTGTTTCTTACCTCTTAAGCCTATCCCATTCATTTAGTGCTTCTTAGCAAGTTATGTTTCAGCAGTAAAATTGATACTGGGTGAGTAGATTTCAGTATGTGCTCTAATGAGCTTCATGTGGGAACAGAAAATCTGTTTGCAGAGTTGCTTGCATAATCTTACACTTCTGGCTGCATCTTTCATATTTGCTGTTTTTGAGTAGCACCATTGTATAAACATAAAGGACCAGATTTTCCCTGCAGTCTTTTATGAAGACCCAATTGTGTTAGGAAACAGGATGAGTGTTGTCATTGAAAAACTAGTAATTTAAAGGTTTTTATATCTAATATGCTCAATATTTTCTCCTTTCTGAAGAACAGTTACTTATAGTGAACCTATTTTCTGTTTTTCACTTTTGACCTATTTTCACTTTTGATTTATTCACTTTTTTGACTTTTTTTCACTATTTTCACTGTTGACTGTGAAACAATCAAAAAAATGGAACAAATGGAACTGTGTTCCAAAGACATATTGCATTACATTCTGTGAATTAGTGTTAGCCAGAGGATATGACAGAACTGATTACTCAAGCAGAGGGCTCGGTTTAGTAACTCCACTAGTCATTCTGTTTCGTGGAAAATAATTTCCGACCTGCTCTTGCAATAGCTATCATCTTCTTTAAGAGGTTCTTTCTTGGAAGTTGCAACCTTTTCATTTGAAGATAGTTTCCTATTTAAAGATTATAGGATTTAAAAAACCCCAACAAAAGCCATACCATGAGAAGTGTTTATTTTTGCTTTAGTGTGACAGGCCCGTGAAAGTAGAATTAAGATGTGAGTGACAAAATTTAATTACATCAGCTTATAGCTGATTCTGGGATCTAAATCCTGTGGTGATGGGCTAGACAAATAAATACCAGATTTTATCTGAAATTTCTTCATCTTTTCCTCATTATTGCCTCTTAAAAATGTCACTGCAATAGGCAGGTTTGGATATGAAGGCTGTTTCCACCTTGTTGGATTTTCTTCTATCAAGCCCCTCATATGACTGATTTCTAGTCCAGCCTTAAAATAAACAGCCTCATCACTGAGAATTTGTCGTTTCAAATGCACCCTTCTACCCTGTAGAAAAAAATAATGTGGAAGTCTGTGGTAGGAAGGAGCTAACTTAGTACTGACCAGATTCCAGATCCTTCGGGATTTTCTTTCTATGATTTCTCTGAAGAGGTTCTTTACAGGAGGTCAATGATCTTTTCTTAAGCAAGTGTGATGGAAGCTTAGACTGAACGGTCTTTATGGACCTCTCTAGGAGAAAACAAGTGAAAGATTTACATTTCAAAATTAGGGTGCCTTCCTTTGTATGTCCACCTGGTGATGCCTCACTTTTTTGACAGAGCATGCAGGAAATTTGCAATGTGGTTGCCTGAATTAACTGCTAGAACTCGCTTCTATATGTCCATGCCACAGCTTCCCAAAAGTAACAAGGAAAAGGGCTTTGCTTTCCAAAGCAGCAGCCATCACTGGCCTTTATTTTTATGTTAGCTGAATGTTTCCTTTCCACTGCAACGTGTTAGGTTTTCAAACAATGTGATATATCTCTACAGATATATCTATATATTCAAACTGTAATATATCTGAGCCCGCCAGCTCCAGTGGAGGTCTATGAGCTTTGTATGGTCTTTCATATTACAAATTAGCATTAAGACAGCGTAAAGTGTCCATCTAAGGTTTCCCGTAGCATTAGTGAGTCACTGAAGGAGTGGTGCATAAACTCCCTCCCTTTCCAGCCATCCAAATCTGAGGAGGAAATCATTTAGTACACCTCTGAGTTAGGTTAGGGTTACAGCACCTAAGGACAAGCTATGTGTAGGCAGACTAAGCTGACCTCACAAGTACTTTGTGCATGAAGAGACTGTATGACATTGAACTACTGAGTAATTGGGATGCCCGGATGACAACAGCCTTTATTTATTTAATATTCATAGTGTTCTGCCTATTTTTAGGCAGTATACCAGGAAAAGGCTGTTAATTTCTGTATTGCCAGAACTACTATTTATGTAGTTTTGATGGCGTTTTTTATACCTTATTCCTGAAATTAACTGTTTAACTTTCTCACATTTCTTGATCATATTTATGCCATAAGATAATGAGAGAAATTTATGGGAGGAATACTGTCTTCCTTAATTTTTAAATTTTTCATATAAAATCAATGCTGATATTATGCAAAGTGAAATGAAAATGATCTTTGTTTATAGAAAAAATACTTAAAGCAATAAAAACCAAAGCATACTTGAGCCTTTTTCACAAAACTTCAAGTACAGTATGATTTAACACTAATTGGAGTGATTTATCTCATAGGAGTAATCCCAGGATTCCATCATGTGCTGGAATCAGGGGCTTGATTCATCTTAACTGTATACTAGATTATTTTCCAATTGAGATCATGAAATATGATCCTACCCAGAATGAAAACACATTCTGGGTCCCTCCTCCCAGTATGAGACTCTTTGTAACACTATTTTGTGTGTCACGACAGTGTGTTTCAGACATGTCTCTTCTCTGTGAATAACATTTTACCAGACATCTCTAAGAGACAGCTACTGTGGGTCAAGGTCACTGGAATCATATCTCCCCAGGACACACATTTTGAGCATCTGTCACTGAGAGCCTCACAGATGTTAAGTTTATTATGCATCCCTCATTTTCTACCACTATCATTTATTTCTCTGTAGCCACTGCAGAAAACATTCCATTGTCATTTCCAGCAGTAGTCAGAAAGTTAAGCCAGAAAGTTAATCACTGAAAAAGCCATTATAAGATCATCCTACGAGTCAGTTCATGCCCAAAGCAGAACTAACCCTCCTCCCTAACCCCAGGTTTTGGTGAGTGCCTGAAAACTCCTCCTGTTGTGGCTGCCCTCCCTGTCCCATGAATGCCCTGGTCCCCACCCAGGAGTAACACCTGCCTACATTTGTGAATACAGACTGAAATCCTATTTCAATTCCTCTAGCTGGTATAAAAGCTGGAAAAAAGCTGAAGGGGGTAAATTTGCACTTATCTTTGAAAACAAATGTTGAAATGAATGAGAATCTCACTGTATTTAATAGAAGCTGAAATTTAATAAACATATTTACCCTTTTACAAAATTGAACATTTGGAATAAACAAAATTTCAGAGCAAAAAGTTACTAGCTTGGGAACATAAGAGTTAAAACCCTCAAAAATTTTAAAACATTTTGTAGCCATTCAGATGTAGATGCCAAAATCTCAAAATTCCTCACAGGAATACTCTGTTGCTGAAAACACCAAGCAGCATCTTTGCTGCTGCCAAACCCTGCAACTTCCACTACAAAGTAAGACAGTGCAATGATCTTCAAGTGACTGTGTCTGGTAAACTGAGACCAAGAGTGACATCAGTCATCAGGCAGCTGCATGATGGGTGATGTCTGATAATTTTTTCAAGTAATTTGATTCTTCCATTAAGAGCCAGATTTTCAAAAGAGTTCATAGCTCAGTAGCACCATCTGCAGCTCCAAAAGCTAAGGCCAAGCTTGAAAAAGCTCCCTCCCTATGGACACCTTCTCCAAAAGCTGTGGAAAAACTCACTAGTACTATAGCCATGTGAATTGGTGAACAATGCAATACTGACTTAGTGCAGAACTAGCTGGTAGCTTAGCTTTCTCATTGCTACCTTGGAAATATCTTACCCAGCACTGCTTTGAACCGTGAATAGAAGACTATAAATGTTGCTTAATATAGTCTGGCTTCTAAAGAGGTTCTAGAAGTGGAAAAGCAATTATGTAACTCAAACCTGAAGTGCATTGACAGATTTCTGTAGGGGAAGTTTTCACAGTGCCTTTGCTATGTGCCTATATTAAACCAAGGCTATTAATAGGGTGGAAATGTTTTGGGCAAGTCCCATGAACTTTCACATCAAACTGTGACTGAAACGTTTTTAAGTCTTGAAAAAGCTCTCGTGTACTTTTCTGTGACTTGTTTTGCTTATTACCTCTGTGCTTCACGTTTACTGGACAAAACAAGAAAGGGAAGGTTCAAAATGCCACTTGAGGAGCTGTTCGCATGGTGCTCCTGACCTACCTGGCAGTCAGAGCCATCAGAAATTGCAGAGTACTTAGCTTTGCTTTATAGAAGAAAGGGCCAAACATGTTCCTAATTTGAACTGGTAACTACAATAATTAATTCAGCAAATGTAGCTCTATTTTAGTTGGTGACCACTAACAACACACTCCGAGAGATGTGTTGATTGAAAACCAGTGAATATTCTAGTCAAGAGTAATGTGTATAAGAGATATTCAGGTAGAAATGTCTAAAATGTCAGGGGTTTGACTTATGCGGGCTATGCACTGTTTATGAATGCATGCATAACTTCAAGCATTCAACACTCTTCAACTAAATAAACAGATTATGGTAAATTATGGGAAGTTCTTCTTGTGAAAACCTGATTTTTAAATCTGAAATCTTTCACAACATCTGACTCTTTTTTCATTTTGAGCTATTATCATTAAATTGTTCTGTGGGTAATAAGGTTTATGTCCTATGTATAAATATGTATAAATAAAGTGCTACATGTTTATTCAGCAGTGATCTTCATCCACAACAAATTTTTCAACCCAGCAGTTCAGCCACTACCCTAGTGCTGGAGTGCACTTTGCTGGGATTTGGTTTCTACACGTCATCCAGCAAGACACTAAATAGATTTCCCCAAATGGGTGAATTTTCTGAGATTCAGAGCTGTGATTCTTATATCAATTTATCAGCAGAATTCAAATAAAGTTACTCAGAAGTAGGGCTTTGCATATGATACCAAGTTATGCTTAAAACTTTGCTTCTTCTGGTCACACACAATCACATTAACATACATGAACACATTATGTTATAGAGGAGTTTTTATATAGTGTTTTTGTTGATTTATTGCATGAGGAATGGTTAGTGTTGTATTTCAGACATTTCTATCTGGATATCTCTTACACTTTTTAGCCTCTTCTACTGCTATACTTCATTATGAATCAGAAATAAAATTAGTAAATTACTAATTCAAGACATAAGTTTGTATCACTGTGAAGAATATGCCTCTGAAAACATTCTCTGTTCCCCTGTGCCAGGGGAGACTGGGACTGTCTTTATGGAGAGTCTTCTGTGCATCCTTATCATCCTAAAGCAGTATCATTCACATTCCCAAATCTCACCACTAGTGTATCCTTCCTTCCTTCTCATCCACATACTTATTTTAAGGTTATGCTCATTCAGGAGTCCCACTTCATCCACAATTTTTGAGTTAATTTGTAATACCTTTTGTCTTGCATTTTATCCATTAACTTGAAGAAGCTCGCATCATCCACAGACTTCACACATCCCAGTCTCTCACATTCCATCTTCTTTCTCTCATTCCTGTCTTTACACCTATGCAGTCTTCTAAACGCTATTAACATAGAAAAGACTGTCAAACCCGAAAAGAAAAAGATAGAGCTGATGCTATCAGACTGAACAGAATGACTGTCTAGAAATGTTTTAGTTTTGTTACCATGATTTTGCTTCTTACTAATTTTTTCTACCTTTCAGATTCTGTAGATTTGGCTTATAATTTCTTATGTTTGTTTTTTAATTTGAGAAGAAACTTGATAAAGCCATTTCTTTGGGTTACCTCAGAGTTACCTTATTTTTTTCCTTAGTTACAGAATTTTCTATACTAATTTAGGTAGATTTTAGAACCTGGTAAAAATCAGCACACGATTAGTGTGTATCAGAGTTAAGGATTAAAAGTTTCAGATAAATGGTTTAAATCAAAGTGATCTTCTCTAATTTTGATTTAAATCACAATGGGGAGCTGATTTCTCAGCTCAAGTAACAAAAATATTTATGATGATGTTTTGTAAAAGTGCAGCATTACAAGGAATCAGGGTACATGCGGTAAAACAGAATTATGAATTCTCACATAAATGCGAAAATAACACAAAACCAAGAAAGACCTAAAAAAGGGCAGCACAGTAAGTAGTTATAGCCTTGATTCAAAAGTCTTAACTTTCTTTCTGTTTTGGAGCATGTTTCACAGCAGTGTATTACATGCCTTGAAGCGTAATTGGCAGGAAACATAGTACAAGGTCATGTTATGCCTGTTCTCAAATATAGTATTCTAGAACCCTGCTCTCAGCTGTGCTATAAATACAGTGTTAGCTGTCCCTCCAAGAGGTGATAAAAACTCCCAAGGAAAACTGTAGTGGTTAGTAGTGTGTGTAGCATTGGCTGCGGGCATAACCACCCTTGTGTCCACAGAGAATTCAGGTTACCAAATGCTTCCAAGAGAGTGCCACAGATCCGACTGGACAATTCATAGGCACTACTAAAATACACAGTGTTTGCATTCACGGGCCTCGTTGACTTCCAGGTGATTTCTTCAGGATGCTTGGAGGTTGCATTTTGCTCTAGCTTGCCTGTTAGTAAATAAGAAACAGGAAATTAATATTGGTTTTGTTAATTAAATACACTGTCCTTAGCTCAGTACCCAAATAGCAACCCAGCTGTATACAGCAACTCTCACATGTTACTAAGTTTCCTGAAATAAGTCTACGTGCTGCATGAGTCTTGCCTTTGTGACAGTTTCCCTGTTTGTTGATATTAAAATCCTCTTCCCAGAAACATAAGCATCGTGGAGTTCAGAATGGCACGTACTACACACAAATTCATACTGATTTTAAAGGATGTTTAACACAGCAATGGTAGTCCATCTTTTAATATGTAATTTTCCATTTTAATTTTCCATTTTTTAATATGTAATTACACTGCCATAAACACAAAAAAGGCATTTATTAAACAAGGCTACTACTATCCTAGTCCCAAGTAAAATTCTAGGCATTACAATTTCAGATATAAAGCTTGATTACTGAAAACCCCTTCTTGCTTGGAAATCAATGTAATCTCTGAATAACATATAAGCCCATATCAGCGAGGCATATCTTAGAAGTGTAGAGTTTTTGCATGCTGATAGGGTGCCTGACTTTCTAAGATTTTTTGAAAACACTATAAATCACATATTTTGCCTGACAGTGCCTGTAACTGTGTATATTACTACTTACAGCTTTCTTAGATTTAGAATAAAAATTTGAGGACCCATTTTTACCTTTATAGGTCTATATAATTCCTACAGCTCTAGGATTCTGATTAATGATTTGGAACTGCTGATGCATACTGCAGCACAAATAGTATATCAGTAATAAGGTAGCTCAGGGTCATAGAATCATAGAATGGTTTGGGTTGGAAGGAACATTAAAGATCATCCAGTTCCACCTCCCCTGTCACAGACAGGGACACCTTCCACTAGACCAGGTTGCTCAAAGTACCTTCCAGCCTGGGCTGGGGAAGATGGAGCATCCACAACTTCTCTGGGCATTCTGTTCTAGTGTCTCACTACCCTCAGACAACTTTTGGAGGCTGCTAACTCTATAAAGAGGAATCAATTAAAATACAAATAACGTAATGAGGACATTACTCAAATGTCTACAGCCCAATAAGGTGTCTCATTTAAGTAGAATGGCCAAAATATTCCCTGCATGACATCCTTGTCTCTGAATTGGAGAGACATCAATTTGATGGATGGACCACTCGGTGGATAAAGAGCTGGCTGGATGGCCGCACACAAAGAGTTGTGGTCAATGGCTCAATGTCCGGCTGGAGACCAGTAACGAGTGGTGTCCCTCAGGGATCGGTGTTGGGACCGGTCTTGTTTAACATCTTTGTCGCTGACATGGACAGTGGGATTGAGTGTGCCCTCAGCAAGTTTGCTGATGACACCAAGCTGTGTGGTTTGGTTGATACGCTGGAGGGAAGGAATGCCATCCAGAGGGACCTCGACACACTTGTGAGGTGGGCTGATGCCAACCTCATGAGGTTTAACCATGCCAAGTGCAAGGTCCTACACCTGGGTCAGAGCAATCCCAGGCACAGCTACAGGTTGGGCAGAGAAGAGATTCAGAGCAGCCCTGCGGAGAAGGACTTGGGGGTGTTGGTTGATGAGAAAATGAACATGAGCCGGCAGTGTGCGCTTGCAGCCCAGAAAGCCAACCATATCCTGGGCTGCATCAAAAGGAACGTGACCAGCAGGTCGAAGGAGGTGATCCTGCCCCTCTACTCTGCTCTTGTGAGACCTCACCTGGAGTATTGTGTGCAGTTCTGGGGTCCTCAACATAAAAAGGACATGGAACTGTTGGAACAAGTCCAGAGAAGGGCCACGAGGATGATCAGGGGACTGGAGCACCTCCCGTATGAAGACAGGCTGAGAAAGTTGGGGCTGTTCAGCCTGGAGAAGAGAAGGCTGCGTGGAGACCTCATAGCAGCCTTCCAGTATCTGAAGGGGGCCTATAGGGATGCTGGGGAGGGACTCTTCATTAGGGACTGTAGTGAAAGGACAAGGGGTAATGGGTTAAAACTTAAACAGGGGGAAGTTTAGATTGGATATAAGGAGGAAATTGTTTCCTGTTAGGGTGGTGAGGCACTGGAATGGGTTTCCCAAGGAAGCTCTGAATGCTCCATCCCTGGCGGTGTTCAAGGCCAGGTTGGACAGAGCCTTGGGTGAGACGGTTTAGTGTGAGGTGTCCCTGCCCATGGCAGGGGTTTGGAACTAGATGATCTTAAGGTCCTTTCCAACCCTAACTGTTGTATGGTTCTATGATTCTCTGAAATACCCTGGAGTTAGAAGCAGCCCCATATTGGTAGGGAGATGAAAGCTCAAATGCTGAATTTCTAATATCGCTTTGTCATTTCTCTTGTTCAGAATTTAGAAAGACAAAATTAGAGCAGTTTTATAAGTGTATCAGAGTCTCCCAGGTGTCCAACCACCCATCCCTGAAGAATCATTGCACTAGGCAATAGATGGGATAAAACCCACTCTGTACTATTTGCTTCTACCAAGAGGTCCCAGATCATAGTGACAGGCACAACACTTCATTATGCTCTGGTTAATATATTCAAGATGATGTTATGCATTCCTTCACTGCCTGGGGAAGAAGAAACATTCTCCTGATTACTCTGTCATCTTGTTCTCCTATGTAAAACCAGTGCAAGGGTCTAATGTACATAAATTATACTATATCCATCCCCCAAATTATTTGCCGACACACACACTATGCAAGGTCATTAACTTTTAGTAGGACAGAAGAAAGCACATAACCTGGATCAAGTCGAAATACACAACATTTTCAAGGAACAGAAAGAAATATATAATGCTTTGATTCCTTGGGAAAAATACTAGAAAAGCCCACAAGGGAACAAAACCCTTTTGTCAGTGCAGAGTCAGGTATCACTGTTTTGTCAGTCCTTCTAGTACATTTACTATTTTGATGTCGTAGGCACATTCTTAGTACATAGGTCATGTGAACATGACTTACAAAGCTGTATTTTTAGCCTAAATGAATACATATTTTGTGAGAGGAAGAGTTTCCTTCACAAAAAGAGCTTGCAAATGATGTGAGACTTATTTTTTTCCCACAGACTCTTAGGCATATGTTGCAGACATCAAGAGTAACAAAAGCTTTTAATCTGGTTAGCTAGGACAGCTGCATGAGTTAAAATGCAACTCTAAATGCATTGGTAGATGCCTCTGCTTCCAGATGTTTAACTTCTTTGCCCTGGTACTGAGAACTGTGTAAATTAAAGAATAATCTGTGATTAGATTATGCTCTGTACTTTATTGCATGATAGATTGCAGCAATTCTCTCAAGGAACTGCCCAACCATTGGGGAACTAATTATGGCTCAATATATGCTGTATTTCTTCTGAAAACCTTTAGTCATTTGTCAGAAAATGATTTGGTTAAAGCTGGCTAAGCGATATTTCTATTGCCTCACTGATTCCACATGAACCTTAGATTCAGCTTGAGGTTCCCCTGGTCACTGCTGTATGTGTATGACCATTTTGACTCACAAAAAACCCAGGGTCAGGTCCACAGCAATGAGTGTGCTTTTATAAACTTCATTCAATACACTACTATTTCTTCTCCTTTGTCCCACGAAGGAAATATAAATCCCCCCAACATGTCACAGAGGAAATATAAATCAGAATTTATTTCAGTGCCACTTTCTGGTTTTTACTTTCCTGCTGTTTCTTGTTTTTTTTTCTAACTCTCATTACGACCTTCTCTCCAGAAGTGGGCAAAGGTTTTTAAGTGGAAGAAAAGCAACAAGGATGCCTGGCCATGCTCCAGTTTTCTCCTAATGTAGTCATGGTGCTCTGGGTTCCCATCAGGGAGTTTACCAATATTTAATGCGAGAAATCCTGAAAATAAGCCAGTCTCCAAATAGGCTGTTAACAAAGCCTAAAACACTAGGCACATCTACATAGAAATGATAGGTTAGTCCTGATTTACCATGCTGGGCAGCAGTACCTTAAGCACATTGAAGCACTTGAAAGCCGACCTAATTGAAATCAGGGAAATTGGGCTATGAACCTAGCACTGAATTTGCTGCTCAGGTGTGAGATCTGCAGACATTCAAGGCAAAGTTTCTTTTCAGCTCTAGCAGACTGCTGAGGGAACTAGGAGTGTCAGGACATGTGCACTGAGCGTCACTCAACAAAGCAAGTATGGAAAACCTGCTTAAACTGCAAATGTTCTGCTGAATAGCAACAGCTTCTGGATTAGCTGAAGGGGGAAAACTCTGAGTGCACTGACAGGGAAGGAGGAATTCAGCACCTTTGGGAGAAATACTGCTCTGGGATTACACAGGCTTCTGAGATGGCATAATCTCTGGTCTGCTGTTCTTCTAATGAGGGTCAGGCACATAACTGGATGGCCTTTATGTATGTTTACCAAACTCCACATGACCACTCTGAAAATCCCTTCCTATTCTAAAGTCTTACTGGTAGATAGAAGGGAATGAATATGACAGCAGAGAGAGTGATCATGAGACTAATAGGGTGTGTCTGCTCCAAAGAGCCAGAGCTGCATCTTCTATGGAGAAACAGTGCAACATTCAGAGACTTACCAGTTGCATCTTGCACGTACAAACTCAGATGAAAGGCCAGAGGTTGTTTCCAGGAATAGAAAATTACTAGGCAGACTTGTTCCACACTTACCTTATTTTTATTCTAATTACAGTTTGCAAAGAATGGATAAGGAACAAAGTTTCCATTCCTCAACACTTGCAGCATCTTTTTAGGTGTGAAATAGCAGTGAGAAAGAATCTGGTGAAGAATGGCAGATGAGGGACGAGGGCAGTAGGATTACATCATTGTGCAGCACATGCATTTTAGGCAGGTTGGGGGATTTAATAAGATTTTGATTGCTTCTCTAATAGTGTCCAAGAATTAAAACTTTCAGTGAAATAATTGAGGAAGAGTCAGGGGGAGAAGCAAGTTCCATGTTGCATAGAGGGAAGGGGATTTTTGGGAGGAGCAGAAAAACTGCATTAATATTTGCACAATGTAGCCGGAGTTGGATTTAATAATATCCATAATAATTTGGAGGGAGGAGGAGTTATGTGAAATATTAAAGTTAAGGACAGATAATTTAAACCAGAAACAGCTATTTACACAAAACGTAGTAACAGAACTCTAAATTTGAGACAAGTCCAATGGGTTATTGTGTAAAGAAATTAACTGACTTACTGAAGTGATTGCTTTAAACTAGGACTGAGTAGAGCTGGCTACAGAGAACATCCTTAAAATAGCAGACTGAATTCATCAGGTTTACAATTTTTAGAAACCTTGGCTGTCAGAGAAGTCCTTTAGAGTCTACATTGTTGATCAGACTCACACAGAACAACAGGCGGATGTAAAATTTCAGTTACATATTAAGAACAAGATAAATGTGCTGTCACAGTAATCTCTTACCTCTGATTTGACACAGCAGGGTCTCACATTAGTGACCTCCACAGGTATGTCAGAGACTTTGTGCTGAAAGGACAAATCTAGGTTTAATGACTTAAATCTTGGAAAATACTGTCCACCCATTAAACATTGAGCCTGCCATATTAGACAGACCTGTTTTACCTAGCCTTTCTTCACGTCTCACAAATAACAGAGGATTAGAAAAGGACGTAAACTCTTATCTACTTCAGAGCACAGTGAAAATTTACACTGGGGAAGGGAGTTAGAATAGTCATGAGGAAAAGATAAAGGCCAAAATGAAATTTAAATGAAAAGTTGAATGTTTCAAAATAACCAGTGACCTAGCGATGGAAATTATTTGGTCATCATGAGTCCCTGAAAAGAAATTGCTCAGTCAATTGGCATCCTATGGTTTGCATCCCATCAAATATGTGTCATCTGATCCTCTTTCCCTCCTTCCTTGAATGGACAACTCTGGCATCAGTTCTTACAAATAGACACCTAATACTGCAAAAATTATAAGAAGTCAAGGGTGCAGTGAGTCCAGTGTTATATGGGCTAGGACCTGTCAACATTACATTAGATTACCCATATTTCATATGGTGTTTAAATGGCTTAAATATAATGCAATATGAAATGGTAATGTTAAATAAATTCACAAGTGGTCAAAACAGTGAATATTTTGTATCCTTTTTGGAGCAGAATAATTTTTTTATGACACAAAACTAAGAATAAAAACAACTTGGACACACTGTAATTCTGTAAATGCAATTCTACTTTTCTGTAATAACACATGGCTTATATTTTAAATTACTGTGAATAAGGACTTTCTATAGATTAAATTACCTTTTCAGTGTTAAGTTTGTCAGAGTGAGCAATAGGTCCCGTTGAGTGATTTAATTCCTTCACAAACAAACAAGTTTGCAGGTGAAAAATATTAAGATGGTAAGATATAGCTGATTTTATTTTATCTCATAATCAAGTGGCTCCTGCTTCCCTTCTAAGTATAAAATGCTTTAATGGAAAGATTTTTTATGAGTTCCAGTGAAGGAAGAGTATGACCTGACATATCACTCAAAGAAGGTAAACTGCTCTCTAGTGTGTGAGCAATACACTACTCAGCAGAGAGAATTAAATAGTATCTCTTAATGATTTTCTTTATAATCACTGTTCTCTATATATTCCTTTTAATCAACACTGAGGCAAAGAGATTTTTTTCTTCCTTGGCAAAGACCTTTTTGTCTTCCTTGGCAAAGACCTTTTTGCATTGGTGTTGCAGAGGGAGATTATGTGTGGGGTCTTGAATCTTCTCTCTTTTTCAAATGGATTATTGAAGCTCATGGGTACAAAATGGAAATATTTCTTTACTTGGGTTTATCATTTCCCTTCATATTTTCTGTAGTGTGGGATGAAATACAGAACATTTAGAGCTCTGGATTGCTGTTTTCTGGAAATGTTTGTTTCATCAGAAATATGTGAGTGCATTTACTGTAGGTTTTCTCCTTCCCCGACTGATTAGGCAAATAGTCTTAACCCTGGAGAACTTCCAGTTTTAGATGTATTGTTTTATCCATGAGTTATAGTCTTCAGTGAGGTCACCCTAGCTGGAGTCATATGAAAGAAATTATTATTTTATATTTATCCTACTGCTTGTAGCCTTTCCTTCAAAACTCAATGCTTTTCACTCTTCAGATGAGATAATATGCTTGCTGTCAACCTTTGACTTGACCTTGTCAATCAGAACTTTTGAACATACAAGCCAGATAAACCCTGAAGTTTCTAGTCTTGACCTATGTGCTTTTAAATTATCAGTCTGGACATCTATCTTTATCTTTGTTCTCTTCCAGTGAGTCATTAGCAGAGGCATGAAATCTTTCCCATGATATTATGGAGCTAGAAAGAATACACTTGCCCTCCCATTCTTGCTTCTCCCCAGCTTCATTTCTGTGGATCTGTGTGCCATGGTGAAGATGGTAGCTCTTTTATTACTGGAGGGGATAGCTTGATTCTTCCTCTAATGGACACATGGTTGAGCTGCTCAATACAAAGACACATTCCATAGATTCTGGCTTCTTTTTTTCTTTCTTTTTTCTTTTTATTTCTGCATATAAAAGGCATCAGGTTTTAACATGTCAGTTTAACATTAAATGAAATCAGTCAACCTAAACTGAGACCAATCTCCATAATGAATTTTACTTCAGTGGGGGACAGCAAATGAATCAACTCCTTCTTCTCTTTACTTTATTCTCTGTAGATGTACATTTAAATTTTGTCAGTGGCAAACGTTCTGTTTTTAATATATTGACATAGTGCCCTACTTTTTTTCTTCTTGCTTCTCTGTAGGTATGTACATCTCCTGATTTCCTCTGCATTTGAGAAACTTCTAGGATATGAAGTAAATTGTTTCTTCCGTTGAGGACCTAATCCATTTAAAGGAGCCCCAGGGGAGTAATGGACCCTGAATTAACAAGTTCAGGTAGTAACAGTATTCTTTTCTAGACTTAGTTTCCTTAGGGTGTAGTTGCACTAATATTTATGGTAAAGAATGGTAAAGAAAACCTATGCCTCCCCCACAACTGCTGCTTTTTGCTATGCTGTACCACAGTTAATCATGCTCCCCAACTTTGCTTATATAGCAGACTGTTGAGTCAAAAACATAAACCTAGCAGCAGAAAGATGGTTTTGTTTCTTTGGTTGTTATTCATTTGCTCTTTTTACCTCCTTGATTTTCACTTTGTTTCCAGGAATTACCTTCTTATCAGCCTCCACACAACCTTCTAGAGATATATCGTAGATCTCATATACCTTTATGATCATCTCTTGACTAAAGTATCTCCCATGGTCTAATTTTGTAGGACTCTAGATTGCCTGTCATATCATTGTCAGCAAAAGTGTACTGGCAAGGGTGAAGCCTTTATTAGTAAGATTGCAGCAAGCTGTTCCAGTGATCTTTCCCCTGTATTCTGCATCTGTGAGAAACATTTGGAGCTCTGTGTCCAGTTTTGGGCTCCCCATTACATGAAAGACATGAACATACAGTTCTGACTCAAAGAAAGATAACCAAGATGGTCAGGGAGCTGAAGCATAAAATATAAGAGGAGAGGCTGAGTGATCTGGGTTTGTTCAGCCTGGAAAAGCTAAAGATCTCATTGCTGTTTTCAGCTGATTGGAGTATACAGAGAAGATGAAGAACCACTTTTTGGAGGTGTACAGTGGCAGGATAGAAGGCAATGGACACAGGTTGGAACGCAGAAAATTCCAGTTACATATTAGGATTCTCTTTTTTACCATGGGAGTAGTCAAGTAGTGGAAGAGACCCAGAGAAGTTGCGTGATCTCCATCCTTGGAGTTTTTCAAGATTAGCTGGACACAGACTTGAGCAACCTGACCTGATTGGAGCTGCCTTCAGCAGGGATTTGTGCTAGATCAACTCTGGAGGTCTCTGCCAATTTAAGTTATTCTATGATTCTATTGAAAAACAATTAAAAAAAAATATTTCCCTGAATAAAAAGATGTCTGGAAACCAGTTTAAAGGGTGAGATCTGTTCAGCCTAAACAGAGCTTTCTGAACCTGAGGGTCTAAGCCGCCTGCTCAGGCTCCTCCATAGTCGCTGATGATAAAAATGTGTTTCTGTGGGGAGATTAATCTCATCCTAACTTAGGAATCTAAAACACACGACATGAGATACATTTTGGAAGTGCTTGTCTCCACTACAATTGCAGAACCAACAAGTCTTGCTTAACTAAAAGTTCATTTCATGGCTCAGAAGGATGCCACTCAACAATGAGTGTGCATTAGGACTCTGCCAGATGTGTAAAGCAGGTATTTATGCTTGGGTTTACAGTTTTTGCAGAATATAGGAAAAGTTTTTTCAATAATATGAGGCTTTTTATTTGCACTGCCATAGCTCACCTACTGCCTTATGTGTCATGTGTCTGATGGTATTTGAGGTGACTTATGGTCTCATGGATATAAAAGGACACAAAAAGTTAAGGGATTTTCAGAAACCCCTCAATATTACCTTGAATTTATGTAGCTTCAGTGATTCAAATTAAGCGAATCACAAGCTCCAATATCACCCATATGGCCTTATAACCTTCCCATAACGTAGCATGTGTCCACACAATAATAACAGATCACACAATTTTTGAACACTAACATCAGAATAGACATTCCCTGAAGCTACTTAGACATTCTTTATAATTATTATTACCTGTACTGTAAAACAATTGAGTAATATTTTTGGCTATTCTTGAAAACCCAGGCTTGAAAATAGAACATTGATTGGTATAATGGTGTGCAAAGTGAAGCCACCAAGCATATTATAAAAAACAAGAAGGAAATGTCCAGGATATAGGGCTGTCATCTGGGGAAAATACTCCACATTACTTGGGCAATGCGGGTCAGAGCCCTGATTTGCCAAAATAAGCGATTCCGGCTTGTGTTATCCAAGGCAGCATTTGTGGCTTAGATGCACCCAAAAAAAAAAAAAAAAAGAAGGAAATTCCAGCTTATTGTGAATACTGCCAATCATTTACCCAATCAAACTATTAGTGTTCCAAAATAACTGATGTTAGCCAGCTGCTGTTCTTCAGCTAATTGCTGTGTTAATGTACAGGCAACCATGCAGCCTGTGGTGCTGTAGAGCAGGGAAGGAGTGGAAAACTACAAAGCTTTCCAGGCAGCTGTTCTCAGCCATCGCCAGCATATTCACCCTCACTGCGAGTGGCAGGCAGAGTCCATCTGCGTGTTACCTACTAAAAAATCATTTCAACGTCTACAAACACTTTTTCCTTTTTAGCGCTTGCGTGGTCAATTGCCAATTTATGAAAGGCTGGATGAGCACCTGTGAAATGGGGAATAAGGCCCCTCTTTACAGAGCAAATAGTTGGTTGCAAGAGGCCTTCTGGGCTCCCGTCTGCTGTTCTTCTCGCCTTGCGGTGCCTGCCCTCAGCATCAGCACCAGTGTTTGCATGCCTGCTCTGTCAGTCAGACCAGGGACAAATCCACTTTGTTTTGTGTTTAGTTTTTATCTGATATGTTTTTCAAGGTTCTTTTTAAAGCCTGCCCCAGGCACAGGGTGGGAAAGAGCAGACAGGAGGGAAAGGGGCAAGGGGTATGTTAGATTATCATCTCTGTCAAACATACTGTGGGCTTAATCCACAGCCTGATCATGGAATGAACAGCTCTGGAAAGTTTAATGTAGAAAACAGGGAAAATGACGTTACCTGAGTTACACCAGCCCACAAGTATCTCATTATGCAGGTAGGCTGTTAACTCCAGGGGTCCAGTGAGTTTTGAAACACAAGGTTGGGAAAGCCTTACCTGACTAAGGCATAAAGACTCAGTTTTTACAGTTCTTTATTCACCTTCCTCTGAAAAACATCACTTCCTTCCAGGCTACTCAGTATTGTATTATGATTAGCAGCCTAAAGATGTGACATTAATAAACACGAGAGCATTTCAGAAAAGTTGGAACAAGAAACAGGAAGAGAACATTTCTATGAATTATGCCTAATTCACAAGAAAATGATTCATTTTAGTTACATTCTTCCCATTTGGGAATATGGTTAATTTCAGAATTAATTTACAAATAAAAATACAGGGTTGGTAAATGTACTTATTTTTGCTGCTACAAAGAGCAACCAGAATATGGAATAGTTCCTTTTTTATGTAATTTGTCATTTGACTTCCCTTTGAAAGTATGCAAAGGAATATTGAGGCCCTTGAATTACTAATATTTCAGAAACAATCTATACAGCCTCAAAAATTGGGGTTATTTACTACTTAAGACACTGAGCTCAAAAGAAGCTTGCTTGTGTTAAACGTTTGCCCATTCAGCTTTTCAGACAGCTAAAAATCCACTGTATATATATGTAAACTAGAGAGAGAGAGAGAGAGAGAGCACACCAAGAAAATTAGAAGATATTTTTTAAAAATGATTCTTATATAGAATGGGTTTTCTTATTCGGAAAGAGAGAAATAACATATTATAGAGGCTTTCTTGTTAAAGAAACAGTGCAACATATACACTCAAGGTAAGAGGTTTTTTTTTCTTCTGGGGGACATTTGGAAACATGGGTGTTAAGGGACAGGCTAAACAATTGATGAGTTGTTCAGCTATGTGGGCCTTTTGCACCTTTACAGATAAATAGTGTTCCTAGCATTTCATATGATTAGTTAGGACATTGTAATTTTGGGGAAGATGGAAGATCCATATTTAAATATTGGCTTTGCTAAGCCATCTCTGTGTGATGCCACGTCTTTTTACCCTGCTACAGCTTTCATTACCCACTGGCTATTTTTCACTTGATGCATTCTTATACGTTCCTTTATCATTAACAAAAATTCCATGTTCTTGTCAGATGGAGTCTTAATCTTGAAGACTGGAGATAGTAGCTTTAATATTTCCTACAAAGATTTCTGGAGACAAGACAGGTTTAGTTCTAATAGCTATTTCTTCCTTCCCTCCTCGCTATGTCCAGGTATTTGCCTCTAAATATAAATTGCTATTTTCAGAGCTACTGTATCTTTACTCAAAGGATAAATGTATTGCATTCAAACATCAGTTTGAATGATTTAGACTGATTATAAAATATGAAACAATTTATAGGGTGCTTTGGGAAGTCTTAGAAATGCAATTTAGATTAGAGAGATCCGGAGTAATTCTATAAGCACAGGCAGAAATTTCTCAGGAGTTAGAAGGGTTGACCTATGCAGCATGCCAGGACAAGTCCAGGTCTTGTGAGTCTCCTAGCTCCTCATTTACTGATACCTGTAACTCTTTTTGACTTTATAGTACTTTAGGCACAGATGTTCAAGAACCATTAAGGATCTGCATTGCATTTATTTATCATTTGCCTATATATTCTTGTTTATTATCTCAGGCTTAGCTATATATACAGGAAATAATTTAGTTTCAATCTGCTGTAGAAAGTGTGTATTGACAAAATTTTTCACATCAGCAGGTGTCAAAAATGTTTTTTGCACTCCTGTGGGTAGGAACCAGGCTACCAAAATCCCAAACAATTTGAAACATAGATGTCTAAACCAAAGCTGTGTGCATTTCTCCTAGACAGCAACCCAGACTTACTTTCAAGTACTGCCTAGTCCTGTAGGTACTTACCTGCTTAGCCTGGAAATCCTCTGGGTATCTTGCTTTAGTTCTTCAAACCTTTTCCAAGCTTGCTTTAGGAGCGTGAGCATGTATTTACAGGCTATATTTCCACCATAATTCAGGTTTAGGCAGACAGACACCTACAGTCTGTTTCAAGTCATGGAAGAAGAGGTACCACATGTGGATTTGAACTAAACATTAGTGAATAAAGCACTCGCTAGCACTTTAAACTTTCCCCAGTCTACTCTCCCACTTCTGAGACAATGCCCTCATGACAGCTAGGGGATGTTGCTGTGGGCCTTCCCACAGATGTGGGTATGCTTCCTACAGCTCCTCATGGAACTGAGCTTGGGAGCCAGGGATGTAACTCATGGGGCCAAATGAAGAATTGACACAGGGAGCCTGATTCTACCATGAGTGTAGGCACTCTTGAGAGGTAATACAGTGAGTCTGGATTTAGTTCCCAAAGGCATTTTTTTTTCTGTAATCTACATTGTCTTTCTCTATTTGAAGCAGGGCAGATGCTGCACTAGAATAATTTTCTTGTGAAAACCAGCTGCATGCTCAGCCGCACAGTCTGCGGATTTGAACAACAAAATGTGATTCTACTGAAATGCTGCTTTTGGCTTCTGAAATTCTTCATCAAGCTCAGGCTTCATTTTTAAGCATGCTTGTGATTGCAGTAGTTCTTTAAGACTGGCTGAGCAAAGCACAAGGTAATGATGATCTCTTTTTTTGGAAGGGGAGAAAAATTATTTTTGAGTAATGGAACAAAGAAAGAAATCCCCAAAGCATCAGAAAAGCCAAAAGTAACACGCCTCCAGGAATGTAGATCTGAAGGTTTGGAAATCCTTAGGCTAACAAGGATCTAAAATTCAAGGCTCCCTTTTCTCTATCGAATGCATTGGCAGTAAGGCTGTTATAAACCCCATGAATGCATTTTAAAAAGAAAGCGGCAATGACTAGGCTTTGTGAAGACCTGAACCAGTGAGGAGTCCCAGAACATACAGTGTTAGTTACCTGGGTTTTGGATAATGATTAATAACAGGTAGGAGTTTAGAGCCCAGAAACCTGATTCAGAGTGTGTTGATGAGGAATGAAAGCTCAGGATCCTTTAAGTGAAGGGCACCAGAAAACTTTGGCACTTTCAGGATTAGTGAGACACTTAGCAAAGGCACTTATGGCCTCTGGATACAGAAGTACACCCAAATGCTCTTCCAGAGTGCTACAGCCCTTTACTCTCTTTACCCCAGAGCCTGGATTCTCCTATACCTGAAACCTGCTTTAGACAGTACTCTGAAGACAGGAGTCCAAAATACTTCAGTCTACAACTATGCCCATGCTGATCTATTACTACCTGCCCTCTGCTCACTCCACAGCCATGGCACATTAATCCTGGCTTGGAAGACTTTCAGCTTTCTGTAAGACTACAGCAGAGCAGTTTAAAGGAATGAGACCTGTTCAGAAGCTATATGATCCATTTGGGGAAGCAGTTCCAGGCAGCCACAGGGTGGCTATTATCTTCTACCATTCGAGCTATTAAGTAAAAAACCACCAGACACAGAAAGCAACAACTGGTAATGCTGGGGAGGGAAATTAAGTACCTGTAGCAGCAATTAAAGAAAAGCAGCTCAGCAAAGATTAAAAGAGAATTAAAAGCAGCAGGTCTTACACGCTGCCCAATTTTATGTCAAAGATTTGTGTGGTACTTGCTGCTGAGATTTGTGGATTTGAAGGCTAAACTCTGTGAGAAAAATGCCCATCACATTGACTGAAGGTAATATTTCACACCTCTGAAATTAAGTATGTGTCAAGCCCCAACCCCTGCAGCCATGAGGCAGTGCTGAAGATGTTTCAGTGTGAACTGAAAGACTGGCACCTACCTTTCTCTGAAATGCGCTGAAGAAATTGCAGGGTCTGTCCTGTGCTTCATATTCGTGTGGACACTAGAACAAAATATTTAGATTGGCTTTCATCTGCATGGTTCACTGCACACTATTTCATCCTCTTTAATGGTTACAGATAAATAGGATTTGCATAGTACCTCAGCTTTGGCCTGTACTGAAATCTGATGAATCTTTACCACTGGTACAAATGCAGTGCAAAATCAGGCAAATGCCAGTTGTAAAACCTCTACAAATTTCACTGGGAAAATACCTAAGCCAAATAGGGCTGTCATTGAAAAATGAGATCCTGTAGACATAAAACACCCCTTCCACAAATATAAATAACACAAATATTCTATAAATGATATATTGTGAGCCTGAGGACCTATGCAGGGGTATGTAACATAGAAACTTCTTACTAATTTATTGAAATGTTTTTGTTTAGATGGATTTTCTTTCCAGTCTCTGGGGTGGGTCTGTGTCAGGTTTCTTTTGGATGCTACCTTTCCTCTGTGTCAAATTTGGTATTTACAGTTGCCTCACTTTTTGCTGTACAGAACTGGATTGAATTCACTGGTTGATCCTTAATTGCACTGACCTTCTGAAATTAATATGGTTCTATAGAAAAGATCAGGAACTATGGCTTTCCTTTTTGAATTGTTACTCATTTGTCATCTTCTTTTCCAAGTGCATCCTTGCTTTTAAATGATGGGATAGACACTGTTCAGTCATCACCATAGGATGCTAATGAAACTAAAAGCCTGTTAGGGTTTAAATAGCAGTTTAGCTAAGTGTGAGGGTGATGAGGGGCTGGGGCTTCCTGAGGTGGCAGGACAGGGCCTGCAGAGAGGGCCAGTCCTAATGCCCCAGCCAGCCTGGAGGGGAAATGGGTTTTCTCATGTTTATTTATTTATTTATTTATGTATTTCACTTCACAGCCATTATTTTTGCTCTCATAAGCAAAGGAGGTTCCTTGAAGAATTCCTGAATCTGTCCATAAATTTCAAGTATTTCGGTCTAAATTTCTGTGTTATTTCATTTTAGAGATAATGGGAAATTTGTGATCCTGAGATCAGATGATGTGAATTTGACCTTCAGCTGCAGACAGTTTAGTTTGCCTCCTCATTTTTTTTCATGTTTGTCCTTCTGTTGGCCACGATCAATAAACAAAGCCTCAGGCTAACACTAGGTTGCCAGCAAGATAAAAAAGAAGATGACAAGCATATAGAAAAATACCTCTCTCATTATGTTCCTTTATGGATTCTTTTGTTTAATCCCATGTGGAATTAACTCTTCAAGTATGTTTACTAGAGGTTATTGAAAATTGATTCTTAGTAATTTAAATTGCCTAATATTAAAATTTACTTGAACTAATAAACTGATTTCAATCCAGTACTTCCCCATCTGAAGAAAATCTCAAAAGTATATTTTCACAAAATATTGATGAATATTGCTTATATTCTCCATTGAATTTATTTCAATTCATATTTCAGAATTTAGCTCTAAAGGTACCATATGAGCCTTCTAATTTTCCTTTCATGTTCTGAATGAGAACTGGCTCCAAAGGGATCCCAATGAAGTCTTGAATCTCTTGTTTAATAGCACAGAGTTGATGGCTTAATAAAATTCAGGTATCTGCAAAATAATTACATTTCTGTTCTGGACTAATGGATTTTTAGAAAGCGCACAAATAACATCTCTGTCAAACATGGGTTCAGTTAAAACCACTTAATAATTTAACAACATATAAACCAAAACTGATATAATAATGGTTTATACAAGCTATCACTGCTTATTGCTCCTACATACTTTTGGAATTGGCACTGGCAGTTTATAGACAAGTCTTTCCTAAATTTCTATAATTCCTGATCATCAAGTGAAATATGCCGGTATATAGTCACTGCCTCTCCTTGATGAGCAGTTGTCTTAAAAAATCCTGGAAGATATAGGCAAGAAAATAATGTCATCTCTCAAAAATCAATGAATTTGGATTCTGGTAACTGATATTTGACTGTAAAACTGTTACATTAGGAGACTACAAAAATCTACCGCCAGCAAAACCTGAACCATGTTTCAGTAGAGGTTCTTATTTCACACAATATCAAGTAGCCCTTGAGATTTATTGTTATTGCTTCTCAGGAAGCCTCAGGACTGAAAAACCTAGATGTCCAAGCTTCTCCCTAGCTTCTCATAGCACAGCATGGTTTGCTGCCCACAGAACTAGTCGAAAAAATGAATTTTCCACAGGAATTTTTCATTTCTTTAGACAAAATATGAAAGAATTCAAGCAAATTCTATGATTGTGAAGTGATATCACCAGCCATGTGGGTAAACTTTAAGGTGTTGGCTGAGAATGACAGTTGAATATAACCTTCCTGACATCCTCTCTGCACTGACACCGCTGCTCTGCAGACCGTGAGGGCCTATGTTAACTTCTTTGGGATGGGAGAAGGAACTGTTGGAAGGACATTTGATTATTTGGAGACTGAGGCTTAAACTTTCATATTTCTGCTTTGGGGAGTGTAGGAAAATTTAATTCATGATGAATGGGGACAATTTTATGGTAGCAAGTAGAATGCATATCTTGGGGAGTGTTTTTTTGGAGGCGGTAAAGAGACAATAATTGAATGTGTTTTCAAATGCGTCAGGGCATGCAGGGTCTATTTAAAAAGCATGAAAAGCTTCATTCTGCTAAATCCCACTGCATGTCTTGAGTTGATTTGCTTTCTTTAGCAAGATGTGTAACTGAGCCTGGGCCACTCTCAAGAAAAGTCATACACTGCTCAGAGGTGCCAGAGAAACATCCAAATCTTTTACTTGTGTTTGGTTTGGGAAACACATCTAAAGAGAGTTTCAAATCCACTCCCACTTGAACACTCTAGGCACTGTCAGTGTCAGAACTGGAAGCATCAAATGTGGCTCTCTCCATAGGCACTAGTATGAATCTCCAAGGCTTTCAGACATATGGCTAAATAAGAAAATGAATCACTGTCATCCATTTACAAGATGAGAAAAAAGAGCATGTCAAGGCTGGTGTGAGAATCTCTCTAAGCAGTTACCTTTCAGCTGAAACTATTATAGGGTCTATAAAGAATTGCTTGCGTACAGGCAAAGTCACTGATATTAATTTTTATGAATTGCCACCAGGTTCTTGAATCTCATGAACTATGCAATCAAAGGCAAGCAATAAGCTTTGCTCAAAGTGTTTGCAGCGTTACAGCCTTTAGTGATAATATCCACAGCTTTTATGGGATCAGCTCTTTTTTAGTTAAAGATTATTGAAATTGATGCAGAGAAAACACTGGAGAATGTGAATTAAGAAGTTCTTTGAAGGACAAAGTGTTACAGGAAGACTAAAAGAGCTGATGGATCCCTGGATCTATATTTGGCCATCATCTGTGCCAGGAAAGATGGTTTATTTTTCTAGGATTACATCAGTGAGAACTCTCTAATTGGGAAACTTCAGGAAATTGCTAAACCACTGCATTTTCTCTTCAGATTATTTTGATCCCCTTTTCCTGTGTTTTTATCATTTTCTTTGTGATTCTGACAGCCTTTAGTTTGCTAGTATCACCTCAGCAACATATAGTTCACTGTAGGCTGCAGCAGCTAGCCAGATGTATTTAAGATGGCTTTCTACTCGATCTCGATACCATTCCTGAAGGACTCTGGGCTCCTGCCTAATACCAGCTTGCTCTGTCAAGGCTGCCTCAGAGAACTGTTGTCTCAAATGGCACAGAACTTGTGTTTAGGTAACTGAGTTGAGCTCAGATTGTAGTCATAGCCATTGTTGAGGAACATACTAGAAAATCAATCTTTTCTGTGTAAATTGATCTGCCCTTGAAAACCTCTGTGCCCATCTGGAGCTTTTAGTAAAACGCTAAGAGTGGATGACATCAGTACTAAGAAGGAGCACTAGTTTAATGTTAGAATAGCGCTGGCACAACAGCTACACTTAGGGGTCAAAACCCATCATTTAATGGTTGCCTAATTCTTGTTTGAGCTCAGTTGGCACATTCCTCATATCTAATATAACAGAAACTTCCAAATTACAATTTTAGCAAGCCTACGGGTAAAGTAATACACTGGTTCCTGCAACACTTTGTCCTATCTCACACTTTATGTAACATAGTTATAATATTTAGCCAAGTTTGAACTTTTCTTTCTAAATTTCTTTTAAGACATAATATTCAACTAGACAAACTCTTATGGTTTAGTTTAGGTCTGGAATTTTGTGTTTGATTGTTTTTTTTTCTATTGTGAAAAATAATCTGTCAATTTCCACATGAATTTTACTCAATTTCAAAACAAGGATCTACCTCACAATCTTGTTATTTTTCCTAATAAAGACATTTCTCATCAGTTATCTTCATGGTTGGCATAATTAAGACTTAGAGTTATTATTTTAGTCTACATTGGTGTATGAAATATTAAAAGCTCAAAAAGCGTGTCTGCTATGAACCATCTCATTGAAAAGTGACTTTCTGAAAAAGCAGCTACAATTAAATTTTGTAAATTACTGAAGTCATTTAGCAACCACTAAACCAATCACATTATATACCTATTCAACATGTTTTTCCATGGGCATAATTACTTTTTTCTCACTAATGATTTTTATACTATGCTATATTGACAGAACTTCAATGAGAGAGAACACTACAATTTTATAAAACTTCCTGAGAAAAGCCTCAAAAAATAAATCTTTATTTCATGTAGCCTTTCAGAAGGTTCTTACTGGTATTTGAAGATGTTTGATAAAATTACATGAGAAAGATATGAAGTACACATTTCATGATCTCAAGGGCTTTACAAAAAATAGTATTTTGCAATTTCTTACATGAACTTTTATATGAAAACCTCAACTTGATTTCCTATTTATTTAGGGAGAATCTTCATCACAAAGAAATGGATTTTGAGAGCTGGTGCACTATAAATCAGTGAGACAGAACAGGACTCAGTTTTATTTCTCATTTTCCATCTTACCCCTTCTCGTAGTTTGCCTCTGCCATGTGCTTTTGTATGCACAGACTTGGTAACAACAGCAACATAAAGCTGTGTAATTTCTAGCAGAGAAAGCTGTGAGCTGAGAGGCTCAGTGACTTGCATCCTAGGCATGTCTAAAGAGGGTCACAAAAAGACACAAGTGCAATCTCCCTGAGAGTCTGATTGCCAAAATTCCTAACCTTTCATTAGCCTGTGAGGACACAGCCTAGTGCCAGGAATGGCTCTTATTTTTTTGGGTTGAGTTTTAGTTGCACTGCTGTCAGTCTTATTGTTGCAGCCCTTTTGCTTTACTAAAGCAGGACCAGAGAAAGCACTCACATTAAGAAGCCTCCCACATAATTATTGCCTGGCACCTGGAAGTGGAAAGGGTGCACTGTGGATTCTTCCCTTCATTAGAGATTAGTTTAATCTACCTTAATATTTGTGAGCAGTTGCTAGTTGATTTTATTATTTAACCTTATTTATTATTAAGGGACTTAGATGTGATTAATCGGTAATGAAGTTAGCTTTAAAATAAAATCAGAGCAATCGGATGTTAGCTGTTGACTTCATTTGCTAGCTATGTATTGATGCTGATGCTTTAAGTGACAGGTAATTATTGTCTTGCTCTAGTAATTGCTCATAATCATATGACAGGCATTTTCTGTATTTATACAAAGCTAGTAGTAGTTTCTTGCAAAGGTATCAGTATAGCTAAGCCATAAAACATGATTTTGGTTTTTGGGCCAGTATTATCTAGCTATATAAATGAAAACAGGCTTCCTACTAACTCTAGCCTTAAAAAGCTCTCAAGCACCAACTTTAGTGGAATTATTATATGATGCTTTGCTACAAGGAACTTCAGCAGGGGTGAAAAAGGAGAGTGACTGTGTTTGGAGTAGCGCTTCTATTTACCTTTTAAGTATCTGCAGACATCATGGCTGAGAGCAAAGGTGGTCTAGAAATGATGAACTATCCAAACCCTAGATTTCTCCTCTGCCACAGGCCTAACTTGAGGAAGTAATTTTAGCCCACAGAGCAATTTGATAGCATGCAGCTGCCAAAAGGGGCAGTCCTACTACTTTCCCTTCTCTCGGCCATGCTTCCCTTTCTTGGCACTGGCATTTGTCAAATCCTGTGATGAACTGATTAATCTCCTTAAACTGGCAAAAATTAATTAAGTTGTTTCTGCTGGGTTAGTTTTTTTCTGATTTAATGAGCTGAATCAGTTCATCCAGATGGTGACCAGAGTGGTTTCAAGGGAGAGGCTGGGATATGAAATCAGGAGAACTGAACTGAAGAAGGAGGGGAAAAAAGGGGGAAAGCAGCCAGGCTTTACCTTTTGCTGATAGCTGTTAGATCTGCTCAACCCTCTTGTGATGCTCCAAACTCATTATGGTGTCCCTGAGGCCATTCCCTTTTCATCATGTGTGAAGAACAAGACTTCCGTTCATCATCCATTCTAATGGAGCTATTGTTTGCCTAGGAAGGTTAGACACTGAGAAGGCAGCACATGCTATACAAGACAAAATATGTTGCTGCCTAATGTGGCTAAAATGTAAAGAAGAAGTACAAAAGGTGTTGTTTTGGTTTTGGTTTTGTTTTTTTTTGTTTTTTTTTTTGTTCCTGGAATGGGACAAAGAATTAATTTGTGTCTGGCAAATTCTACTAAAAAGCATATCTTTACAGGAATATGAATGAAGGCAGAAAGACTTTAGGATGGAAGCTGAGATAGCTTAATATCTTAATATGCTTAAGTGCTAGGTAAGAAAATTCATGGAGGGAAGAGAAGGACAGTGGCTGTGAGGCAATGCTGGAGTCGTTCAGCTCCTCCTGTAGTGAAAGTGAGACAGGAGCAGCCCTGAAGGCAGCATGAACAAGACCGTTGAAGTTCAGGTGGCTTTGAGAAGGCTACAGGAATAGCCTCAAAAGAAAAACCTGAGGCTGATGTGGAATTATTTTGTACACAGGACGAAAGCCAAGCTCTAGTGAGTGAGTACGTGAGCAGACATAAGGCATATGAGCCTAAGGCTTGTGTCTATTCAGTGGGAGACAGAATTAGGACAGAGTGTGTTTAGACTTTTCTCATCAGTATATTATTCTTGACTTTAAAATCTGTCTCCATCAGCTAATGAAATAAATTGCATTTAATTGTCAAGTGTTTCAAGGAGGGGATATGGTCTATTGCAAATTTTATCCCTGTATTTTTATTCCTGTGAATGCAGTGGGATTTCTAGTATTTGCAAGTACTGGCTGAATGAGGATTTTTACGATCAGGTGTAATAGCTGTATAGTATCAATTCTTCTATCTCAGCTACTTGAAAACATTTGGGCTTTTCCCTATTTGTTCTGTAAAATCAGTATTTACATCAAAAGCAAGAGTAAACATTAGAAAATTCATAGAGACCAGAGTGACAGTTCTGAAACTCCCTTGAGCTTATTGAAAGAAGATAGTCTTTTTTGTATTCTTTAGATCTCACTAAGTAAGATAATGTATTCTGCAAAATGTTCTGTGTGCAAATAGCACCTGAATGTCTTCTCAGACAATAACAGATATGTAAGGTCATATTTTTGAATCAAACCTCTCACTTCCATATAGTTTAGAAAATCGAAAGACTATGAGAAAAATCAAAGAGAATATCCTAGAGACCTGGCATTTAAATGGAAGAAATTTTAACCAAATAAGTCACTTAACTGCCAATGGTTTTTACCTGTAATGGGAAAATGAGCTGTGACTGTTCGTTCAGCTTCTGTTCAGATTTTGGCTAGCACACAGCTCATGCTGAGGCCTGATGGATGCTGGGAGCAGCACCACTAGGTCAAAGAAGGACAACATGTAGGAAAGACACAATGACCAGCAAAAGCTAAAGGTCATTTACCAGCCACTATCATCTGCAGCTTGCTTTCTCCTGCAAGACTAAGCTTCCAAGCTGGAAGGTGTAAATAAGTCAGTTTACCCCAAAAGTTTTGAAGCTGATCCAACAGCAGCTGGACGGCTGAGGCTTTTGTGCTTGCACACAGTTGTGGCTGCCCCATCCAAGGCCATGTTGGACAGGGCTTTGAGCAACCTGGTCTAGTGGAGAGTGTTCCTGCCTGTGGCAGAGGGCTGGAACTGGATGAGCTTTAAGGCGCCATACAGGCCAAGCCAAACCATTCTATGATTCTGTGATTGATCTCTGACTGAATTGGGCATGGTGAGTGGGGTGATGGAACCTCCTAAGCAGCTACAGGGTTTTACAAGTTTTCTGGCAGTTTCTAGACCATTGGGGAATATTGGCAACACAGCTGCAAACAGTGGAGTACTTGCTTACTAAATCTTTAATTCATCCAAAAATTACTGCTGTGCTTTTGGTACATCATTATTTTTTGGTGAAAGAGAGTGGGTGACTTCTGAGTGGAACCTTTATTTAGGGAGGCTTTTCCAGTTCGTAACACTTGGCTGACATGTACAGCAACTTACACATAACTTGTAGTTATGTTAGTAGCTCTGCTAGCCAGCTGATTCTCAAGATGTCAGGTTTCAGATCCAATGTCTGATTTTTGTATGTTTGTGTTCTGTGCGTGTTTCTCCACAAAACAAGACTAGTTAGAGAGGTACAGGAAAGGAATTCTGTAGTCCATGCAGCCCTCAATACTGTTATCTCTTTAAGTGACATGTTAAGAAATAGAATTTTTTGGGAGATTGAAACTGAGTGTTAAGCTCTGCTCAACAATTTGATGTAGTAACTGCAGAACTCTCATTTTAGAGTATGTCCTTTCCCCCAGTCATGTTTAAGATCAGAGAAGTTATCCCCTTTCTGCTGCCTCTCACATGCTTCAAATTTTGCAGAGCTGGTTGTCATTCCCACCCCTTGGGACAAGAAGCTGAAGCCTTCCCTAGCCTGGGGGTGCACCTAACTACACACACAGCTGCAGCGAACACTTCAGTGATTCAGGTGTGTGTCCTTAAAGGAGATTTTAACAGATGCTAATGGTGCTATAAAGAAGCTACTGCAATCCAAAGTAATGTGCAATTTCTTTTCTTCAGTAAAATGGCTAAGTTTAGCAGCAAGCAAAAAGGAGTATTGAAAATGCTGCAATAATCGGAGTGAATTCGCAGACAATTCTGTAAATACTTACTGGAGGCAAGGAGACATTGGTTTCTCTGGAAATAAGAGATACAATCTAGGAGGTAATAGGAATGATAATTACTGTATAATTGTGCTGTGATCAGAACTTTAATTTCTATTTTTCTCCATCAGCTAGGAGAGTGCCTGAATCCAGCAGCACTTGTTCAGCAAAACCTGGCATCACAGAGCAGCCAGGAATGAACCTCAAAAGAATCCACATTAAATATCTATTTAAGTGGACTAAGACAGAAGATGTATTCTGTGAGAGTAAAACACAGCAACATCCTAGTTCCATATATTGGCTAAGCTACTTTTTAATGTACTAGCTGTTAATCTTTTGATTCAGGTGGCTCTTTTATGTGCCAGCTGCTGCAATTAAAAACATAATTACTAATGAAATGGTGAAAAAAGATTAGCGAATGCCCGAGTGGTAGCTGTTCAGGCTGGGAGGCTGTTTTCTAAGCTGATTTCAGACCAGTCAAAGCTTGTAGACAACTTTGAAGCGAGAGTGAAACAAAGTGACCAAAGAAGAGGATAAACTGCACTTACAAAACCTAAATGGGTCCAATATTATAGGACTTTTGCAAGTTATATGAGAGGTGATGGCTGGGAAACTACAATATTGAAGCCAGTATCAGATTTGTTTCTGATCTTTGGAAACCAAAACATACACTGCAAGAAGTAATTGGGTGAGAATTAATCATCCATTGCTGCAATAAACAGGAAAAATTCAACTCCCACTTGACATCACTGCACATGAAATGGGCTATAATTGCAATGACTAATATTTCTAGCACTATTGTGCTGGATCCATGCTTTTTGAAGAGATACTTCAAGGACTCCTGGTGTGAACAAGTAAACCTCATTTTGGACAATATACAGGTACCCATGCTGGATGTTGGTATGAGCAATGGTCTTAATATTCCTAAAACCTTATTGTGCCACTAATTTGTTTCTTAGACTATTTCTTGAGTGGTTTGGAATGAAATTATAGGAAAACCTGGTCATCACTGCCGACTGAAAAAGCAGGTATGTTTTAAGTTAGAGAGTTTCAAGGGAGAACTGCTGCTCAAGCTGACTTGAAGAAGAATGTGTTTAACCTTGAAAGCCATGGTTCATTATGTTGTGTAAAACCTTGCCTTCAGCACCTTGACTGGAAGCAAAATAGGACAGGTTTAGATTTAAAAGTGTCACTGCTAACATGCCTACTTGTGCTTACCAGCAAAAGGGGAAAAGGAAAACTTAAATAAAATTTTGATACAAAATGAGCTAGTTTTCCTTACTTACAAATCCAAAAAACTGCCTTAACAAGTATCTTTATTGAAATGAAAAAGAGGTCTAAAGAAGTGAGCAAATGAAGTAACTCTGATCTTGTAGCATAACTTCTACTATTGGCTGTTGCTGGGGTCACCTCCTGTTCCACACTGCCTCTTTCTCCTTGATCTTTTAACCATCCTCATTCATCACAGCTGTGCTGCTAACAAACCTGCTCCTTAACGCCACCAACAAAGCACAGCTCTCCACTGGAAGAATTTTGAATTCCTTCTTCCATTTCTGTTCTGAAAGGCCCTGCAGTGACTGTTACTGATGCTGTTTTCTGGTGTCTTTGCCCTAATGCAATGCCCAGCAAGGAAACATTACACTGAGCTCTTACACTGCTGTAACCAGTCCTGCTCTGCAGTCCAGCTGAGCCGTCTTCATTACAAGCGCTGCATGTGCAAAATTCATGGGCTTTAGGCCTCTCCATCAATTCTTTTCATTTCTCTTCCCTTTTTCACACAGCAACAGAGTTCACTTCCTCCTGAGGGTTCCTCTGACATCTGGGCTCATTATTGGGGTGGGGTATGTAGGGTCTTGTCACTGCTTTCGGTCCCAGCCATCAGACTTCTGTAAGTACAGGTCCTAGGGGGACTGTACTGATGGACTCCCTGGCCTGCTGCTATTTCCTCTCTTCTAGTCTATAAGTAGGCAGATGATAACCAGGTCCACAAACAATACTAAACAAGTGTCACGTAACACATGCCTGTACTGAAAATCAGATGTAGCTACACATACGTGTCTGTAACTGTCAAAAGGATAAGAGCAATAGCTTCCATTAAAGTTGTGTTTTCTTTTTCTTGGAAATGTTCACCTGTTGGTTTGAGTATTTTAGATAGTCTTAAGATAGCCATATTGGCCTAGATCGTTATTGGTCACAGAGGTAGAGCATGTTTACAGACTAAGAGAAAGCGCACAGGATATGAGAAAAGGAACCAAAAAAGGAGCATTTTGTGCTTAGAGGTTTTTTTACACAAAGTTTCTAAGATTGTCAGTCATTTTCAAAAGTCAATAGCAAACTATTTCATGTTTGTCTATGAATTATGTGAGTACATTAAAGGAAAAATGGCCTTACACAGTAAATATCCACTCTCCATCTATCTATGACCTCCAGGAAAATGTCTATGCTGACTGCTGAAACGTTTATGCTATGATTAAAGGATGGTGACTTATGCCATGTGGGGAAAATGTTTGGACCACTTCATACAGGCACTATGGCTGACACTTTGCACATTAGTAAAACCATTAGTAATGAACAAATTGTTAATTTAAGAAGGTTCTTGTAGCAGTAAAAAAACAGACAACCAGAGGAAAAAAATCAAAACCGAGATAAATCATGTTAGGTCGTAAGGCTTTCTCACACGGAAAAAAATACATATTAAAAAAAAAACCAAACAAAAAACCCCAAACACCAAAACCCCAACCCCCCTCAAAAACTCCCACAAAAAACCCACAAAAAAACCCTCAAGACCACAAAAACAAGCAAACAAACAAAAAACACAGGAAGAGCTATAATCTAAATAAATGAAATACAGTTTCTTCATTTCAGCCAGAGAAAAATACGGTATTACTTCTCTAAATGTATTTTGACTTTACCCCCGGCATAACTTGTTATAGTGGGGCTAACTGAAGCAAAACCAGTCTACTAAGCTGAACTAAGAGAACACCACCTTAAGTAATGAGGTGCTGGACTGCTGTTCCATAAGGCATTATTGTTTCATTGAAGTGTTAGATGGACTTCTGTCCATCTAGAGCAGTGGATACCACTGGGGCCTAGAACTTTATTTTCACAACACAGTTTTTTAAAAGTACTCACTGATTTTTCTGGTTTATTTTGGATTAAAGTCTACAAATCAAATATTCTGTAAATAATGGAGGAAGAAGGAAAGGAACTAATATTGTTGATAGTGAATCGTTTCATTAACACTAATCTTAGATGTGCATCACCTGCTCTAGTATGAGTAAAATACCCAAAGGGATCTAAAATGTGATATTTAATCTCTGTCACTATGTTGTGTAATAAATATGAAAAACGTATTTTTATGAGACTTCACTGTGGATTGTCTTGTGGCAAATAATGACACAAACTGGCAGTGTGATGCCTCAACATAGAGGTACTTTTTTGCAAACAGATGGCTGTTTGGGGAGAAAGGCTTGCATACTAAATAGGGGATGCAAAGGAATGATGCATCATCAACTGCATCCTCATCAAGGGATCAAAATTAGGAGTCTGATGAATAGTCATGGGTGAGTAGCAAACACCTTTGCAGAGACTAATCAGAACACTATTGTCAAATGGTTAGATAGTTCAACTCTGTTACTAACTGAGACATAATCACTGGTAGGTAACGTTCAACTCTTGTAACTGCACCAGCTCTAAAGAAATGGTACCAGGATGATACTGTGCGTTATTTCACAGCATATGCAACCCGGTAAGGCTTTTAAGCAGTTCTGCCTGTACTTTATGGAATCAACAGCTTGGAATTTATTTATTTTTTGCAACATAATATCTTGAGATATATTCAGATAAATTATTTTACATGGAAATGAGTCATGCTCCTGCAGTGAAATGCCTGTCTAAAATTGCTCAATAAGAAATAATGGGGAGTCAGTTTTATGGTGATGAAAACAACACCCTGGGAGAAAGACTGGTGAGGGTAAAAGCTTTGCTAGCTTTGACATTTGTGAGATGTGGAGAAGATTTACTCACACATCACTCTGAATCTGCAGTCAGTGGGTTGCAGCATGAAAGCAAGGAGTATGAAGGTAGCCACGCTTCTGTTGGATTTTTAACAGCTCTCAGTCACCAGGGCAGTGTTAAATAGTTAGATTTTTTTTTTATGCCAACAGGAGGGGCAGATGTGAAGACTCACACTAGAAAGTAGAATTAACCCTCCAGAGTCATTAGGATGTGCCAAGAAAATTAAGACACCCCTATTCCCCCCCTTCAGACCGAAACTGATGCAGTATGAAGAGGGCTCTGTCGCTCTCTGTAGGTATGGCAGACAACATGAAACAGAAGAAAAATGATGTATGGTTTAAAGAGCTTGGAGCCAGCATCTATTTGCTATGTGTAGCTCCAGAACTAGTTTGACATTTTGTCGGGTGGGGAGGCAAGATTGGAAAGGAGAGAAGGTAATATCAGCAATGGATTATATTATTTGGCTGGGTTTTGCAAATGACATCGGTGTGCACAGCATGGACTGGGAGATTGAAGCGGTGCCCTTAATTCAAAAGAATTAGGCCTAGAGGCAAAAGGTTATGCTGCAGCAGAAGCCAAGCTAGCAGCCTGAAAGCACACAGAGCATTTGCGAACTTTGTGTTGGGTAAAGAAAGGTGAACAGGCAAAAGTTATGGCAGAAACAATGATATTAGCGCTTCAAAGAAGATAAACAACTAAAAGCTGGGCTGCATAGCATTGATCTTACAATAGAGAATGTGATTATGCAGGTAAATACCAGCTGAGAAAGAATCTATTCTGTAACAATGCTGGGAAAAAAAGGTAAGTTAGATATAGGTGAAGCTCTTAGATTCATCTAAAGTTCAGCCACTGGCAGGGCATTAAAAGATACTGAGAAAGATATTGAGGACAGTCCAGTAGACAACACGAAGCTGTACAGACTAAGGCTGGAAAGCTCAATAACCCAAGGTAAAATCTTTAGGAATGCTACCATTGCCTTAGAGCAACCTTTGAGGATGGGATTCAGGCTGCAGTTAAAATACCTCACTTAAGAAATCTGTAAATGTTTGCTTATGCAGAAGTTGTCTAAGCTCCTATTAGAGTCAACAGAGATTTGGAATTGAAGTTGGTTAGTCATATATAAGCATCTAGCATTCTCCAGAGAGACATGGATTACTTACAAGTCATGTTTCATAGCTGCAAACCCCATGTGAATGCCTCCACTACCCAGAGATATAAATTGGGCAGGATATGTTTGCCTATTCATGAATTAATGCCATTGTAGGCAAAATGGCTTATTTTGATGAGCCTCTGGCAGCTGCACCAGCAAGGTGTGGATTTCTAGTGGGTTCTGCATCAATTTGACAGTCCTTTGTGGAGGATTTTTGATATTGCTTGAACACCTCAGTTGGCATTAGGTACCTGTGGCTAGGAAAATTATTTCTGCTTCTAGCATCTGATCATGGTATTGTTGAAAGACCTTTGGACAAAATATGGGTTCTGATTTCCCTACTAACTCAGAAAAAATCCAGGAATTTTGCATGACATAATAAAACATTTTGTCTCTGAATGTCAGCCAGTACTGGTATTCTGTTGAAAAGTTACAGGACAGAGACTTTCAATACTCTGGGAGGAAAGCCTGTGTTTTAGTCTCACCTCAGGTAAACAAATGTGTTAAAGAGGTTGTCAAATGTCTTTATCTCAGGAGTTGGATAGTTGGAGATAAACAGGCTGGGGAGAAAACTTGTAGGAATGACATCTCACCCCCCAAAATATATTAAACCAAACCAAACCAAAACCCCACCACAACACAAAACTAGATTACTATTCACCCTTCCTGGCATAGCTGTACCAAAACACACACCAGCTGGACAGAGCCCTGTCTGTAAAGGAATGTGCTAGCCATGTCACTCATCTCTCTCCACTTCATGTTGTCTCTGTGTTTCTCTTTACCCTAATCCCTAAATACACACGTATTGTCTGCTGGAGAGAGGCAGGAGGGAGGCAGTGCAGAGGAGGACAGTGGTGACTGTGAAAGTGTATCCCCAGTGTGGGGTTTGCCCTGGCTGCCCCTGAGCCCCTTCCATCAGCCCAGCAGAGCCTGTACACTGAGTGGCATGGAGGCAATGACTGTATCTTTCATCTGCGTTGTGGCTCTATCCTCCTCAGCAAAGGGAGCGGGCTGATGCTGCTGCGCGTCATGCAAAATCCTGTTAATGCCCACTGGAGGATTTCTTCTGCATCATGAATGTGCTCTTGCTGGAGTCATGGCAGTACCTTAAGTGCTACTCGCCTGATGCATGCAGTTCCATCAAGATTAAGTAATGAGGCAAGAGAAGCTTAGCATATTAAAAAAAATGACTTCATGTGTGCCAAAAGCAATTTGCATTGCCTGGGTAGCAAACCTGCAGCTTAGTTCAATGAAAAATCCAGCTGTTACAAATTACCACCTTAGAGCATTCTGCACAGTGAAGCAGTGACATTTATTCTTTATTAAACTAAATTATTTTAATAAAGAACTGATACTGGCTTGTCAGACTACAGATACAACTTGAATTATAATTTATAAAGTACTAATAAAGTAATTCTGTTTTAATGTAGCATCTATGAAACAGTATCAATGAAAGTCCTAGAAAAGAGGTGGTCTCTAAAAATAAATCCCAACAAAACAACAAAATAAGAAGTTACTGTCTTGGTCCACAAAAAATGCTTGAACACAGACACACACCTCACTAGTGCAGGTGATTACACAGGGGACAAGGCACTGGGAATAGAGATGCAACGAGAATCCTGTAGAACTTAATTCAACAGTTTAAAATACTATAAATATTTCCAGTCCAAGAAACTTCAGTTTCAGCCAGGCTATCTGGGCTTGGCGTTCTTACCTATGTTGGCTTAAAATAGATTAGCTTCATCTCAAAGTCAGATCCCAGAGATGTGAGTTCCCACTGAGCAAATCATATGTGTTTTCATTCCCAGAGATGAAGATTATCCACACTTTTGTGTTACAGGAACAGTACTTGTGGACAAATTTAATTCAAGTGGTTCAATGGAGGGAGAATCAGTTTATTTTTTTTTCATGTTCTCATCTCTGTAAGGCAACTGCATTTCAGATCTAAACTTACTTAGTTTTTTTCTGCTCTCAAAATACCAGTCAGACCTTTGCCAGTAGGAACTGGCAGAATGAACAAGCCCAGCTGTACATTTGGCCTTTCTAGTCCAATACTGGATTTTTAATTGCTTGGGCCATAGGGGAGAGATTTTTACCTTCTATGTATTTCCTACTAACTTTCAGGGGGTTTTAAGGTGCCACTTGCCATCTGTCTAAGGTCAGTAATAGCCAGAGTGCTCTAGCAGTGACACTATATCCTACCTTTCTATTTAACTTCTGTAAAGGAGACACTATGGATGCAGACAGCTTTAAATGCTACTAAAGACTTATATCTTCTGACATAAGCTCACCATGATTCATGAAAATAGCCGTATTTTCTTGGTCTGGCAATCCAAAGGTTTATTTTATTTGTAGAACTAATCTGCCTGTGTTTTCACTCTGGATAGACTTGGAATGAGAACACTGCAGCTTTATGCTATGGCAGTAGAAAATTCGTCTTGCATTATACAAGGAATTAATTGACAAGTGTATAATTGTCAGTTATGCAATTATTCCATTCTCTAGTTCTCTACCTATAATTGACAGTATCTCTATTGATGATAATTGATTAAAAGACAAGTAGTACAATGGCATACCTAGTATCTTCTTAAACCCTATTCTGAGATAACTTTTTATTAGTAGGTAGCAGTGAAGGGTCCTGGGTGAATTTCAGGCTGGTAGCAAAATTCTCTGTGCTTCAATGACTGTCAGAACACTCATTTTCATCTGTATTTCTTTATTTACCTATAGCTGTGCTATCAAGTTATTCTCGTATCCAATTTCAAAAAGGAGAGAGTTCATATTCCTGGTAAAAGGTATGGTAGGCAAAAGCCTGGAGAGATTAAAATTTGCTGTTTACTGATACAAGGAGACGCTGTCAGAACAGAAATCAAAGTGAAGTTTCCCATGTCTATACTTCATGCCACAAACATGACTTTTTCCATATTTTTCTCATGGTGCAATAAATTGGAGAAAAATGGTCACTTGAAATTAAAATTGAGGTCAGAATTTTTAAACAGTTGACATTATTTCCTTATATGTTTTTGTATTTCTCCTGATTTAAGTCCACATCTTCTGTGTCCAAAGAGGTTTTAGATGGAACTTGCAGTCCTGTTTGCTCTTTTTTTTTTCAGCTGTAAGAGGATGAGCAGTAATTCTTTTGTTGTGAAATCTGTATATTGACCTCTTGTACTTTATAATTTATTATAAGCTTCACTATGGCTATTCTTTGAATTAAAGCACCTTTTCTATACCATGATATGTTGTTTTTTTTTCAGCACTGGGGCAGCACATGAATCTGATATGTCACTTCACTTTGAGTTTCTTGAGAGGAAATCTGGATATTTTCAATGCTCTTCAGACGGTTGAAATGAATGTCTGTTAATGAACCTTGGTAATTCAGTCTGTAAGCTAGTCTTGGTTACAGTTTGCTATAAATAATGACCAAGATGGGAGTGAACTAGATTTGTCAGTTTTAGTGCACTTAGGTAGATATGAAATACAGTTATAAAAATATGTACTTTACAAGCCTATAAAGAGCTCTCATAAGTTGGAAGGTTTATTATGATAAAGCAACAAATCTCAATACCATCACATACATATTTACACAAGCAAATATTTTGCGACAGATTTCTGCAGGTCTCAATGACCATCTGGTTTTAAATAATTTTAAATAGTTGCAAAAAAATTTATAATATGATGAACTTCGTGTTATGGCACAGAGAATGAGGGCATCTGGCAGCACCCCCTGCCTCAAAATTGTGTGAAAGTAGTTCTAAGAAAAAGTATTGTAATTGAGGATTCTTAGCTATGCCTCTAATCTTGTGCTTGCTACACCAAAAAACCCTGAAGCACCTTTTTTTGTCACTTGAAATAACATAGATGCTTTACATGGAATATGAGAAGTTTATGCATGAGGACAAACCTGTTAACAAATGAAAATTAAGAAATGTACCAGAATCAGTTGTTCCAACCAAATTTCCCAAGCAGTGTCAAAAGCCACATTATTAGCAAGTGTTCTCCTACTATATAGCGTAAACCTTTCCAGCTTGTCTAACAGGAACATTTCAAGCCTGTTACTACTGGAATCATTTGGAATGGACATGAAAAGCCATTTTTCTTTCCCATTTCATAAACCATTTTTCTTCTCTGAACTATCCCTTGTATTCAGTGGTTTTCCTTAAAAGGCCGTTTCCAAAACTAGGCACAGTACTAGAGCAAAGGTTTTACCAGTGGGATGCAGACTGTAAGGACTGCTTCATGTGTCTTGATGGCCATATTCTGGTACATGCACTTTTTTTTTTAAGATTAAGATGCTCATAACTGCTTTCCAGCTTGTGATCTCCCATGACTTCTTGAGTTTCTAACAAAATATTTCTAATTGTTTCCCTAGGCATTTGTAAAATTGATTATCCTTAAACCTTGTGCATAGCCCTGTTGAAATCTGTCCTTGTTTTCCAGAGCCCTCCACAGTAGCTCATTTTGTATTGAAATTCTCTCTCCAAGGCATCCTTTTTTTCTCAGCCTCTTGTTATCTGCAAATTTAATAGTATGTACTTTCTGTTCAGTCACCCAAGAGCTAAATGAGATTATTAAACAGTACTGGATACAGGACATATTCTTACTGAATAGTACATCCTTGCATTTTCATCATCAGCAACAGATAACTACTATCTGAATGAAATTTTCTAACTAATGTCTATGTACAGCCCATGGTAGTTTTAACATGTTTCAGAAAATGGAATCTTAATTCTTGTTTTGTTTATGATATTCAATGTGATATTTGACAAGTATGTCAAGGGCTCCTATCAAAACAATTGCTTCTCCCTGTTATACAGTCATGGGGAAGGCCATGCTAGTTTCAGAGTGTTTGTTCATAAGAAGTCTGTGTTTATACGTCCTCACTTAGGTCGTTGTTCAATTATTTTTAGCAGAATTTTTATGATAAATGTTTATGATAATGTTTATAAACCCTTCACTCTTCCTTTTTAAGGACAGGCATTGTGTTTGCCCTCTTTATCTTCCACAACATCTCAAATAGAGCAAGCACTTCTCTGAGGTGGCTTTAGTCAGTTCTAAGTATCCTAGACTAGCATTTATCAAGAGTACTCTTCCTCTGCTCCATTCAGTCTAAGGTGTAATTACAGACTGAAAAATGAATGTGTGAAAACTTTGGTTGCATTTTTTAGTATTCTGCCTGTAGGTAGTTTTTATCAGGACACAGAGCAGGTACAGCTATAACAATGACTGGGAGGCTAGGAAAACTGGCTTCTGCATTCACACAGTTACTTTTTTGCCATGTGCATGTTGAAACCTACACTAAGAAGGAGAGGAGATCCAAAAGAAAAGAAAATAAACGACAGAAGGAAAGAAAAGCCAAAAGAAAGAAAGAAGACAAATAAAAGAAGAAGGCAGAAGAAAAAAAGAAGGCAAAAGAAAACCAGGAGTATGTTACATTTTGCACTGCAAAGACAATATTGGAACTAGATGATGGGGGTTGGAATTAGATGATCTTAAGGTCCTTTCCAACCCTAACTATTCTATAATTCTATGATATTGCTTTTCAAGTGCCAGCTGGATTTTATTCTGAATTGGGATACCTTTAATGTAATTGCCTGAAACACCCTAATATAACTGTAAATTCCTTATTAAGATTATAAGAATGTAATTGAAAGCAGTTTATTTATTTAATTTGCTCATTCGCTACTCCCTGTTCCAATAAGATTATGTCCAATTAAAATGCATTACTTCTAGACTTCCTCAGACAAATAACTGCACAAGGAAGCCCTTTTTGTGCCTGGGGAAAAACCTTTCTTGTTCCCATTCACTCTTTCCCAGCAGAACGCTGTGGAAATTTTGGGTTTTGTTTGGTTAGCGTTTTGCCATGGAGGTAAATCAGTGAGCAACATCAGCTGGTGGAAGCAGATGTGGGAGTCATTAAAAGGGTCTGTAAGCATTTGTAGGATTTTCTTCAGTAATAGCAAGACTTGCCTTTCCTTCTTGACATCTGCCTTCAGCCTTCCTTCTGTTCACTGTCTTGATGTCAGCATCCTACAGAGCCTTCTGGGTTTTCTTTTTATATAGTCTCCAATGCTATAAGCTTTCATTCTGGTTGCTTTGAGGCATGACCACAAAACCATAATCACTAATACTAAATGAAAAACTGTGGTGAATTGAATCAAAGTCTAGAGCTGTGCTAAAAATATCTGTGGACTTCATAGAAAGAATGCTGGTGCTTTTTCTCTCACTAGCTTATGTATCTCCTCTTCTGGACATCCTTCTGGTAAAACCCTAGAAGTATGTGGTGGCTCTGTAAAATTTGGGGTGACCAGATTTCACTGTTAATTTGGGGTATTAGTTCATATTGCAAACAATACTTAGACTTATTTCTTGTCTTCCATATTTTCTGTTTTCCACATTCTCACAATTATAAAGTAATCTTTAGGGTAAGGAATGTTTTCTCCAGAAACACCAAGAGTCTGGAGGGAGTTCATGAACTTATATGCAGATTTGGGCTAGCTCTGGCAAAAGGGAGATAAAAGCTGGAAAGGAATTGCTTCTATATTGGAACAAGGACTGGCAGTTTCACATGCCAGAAGAAGTCAGTTGACCTTTAACAGGATGATGCTCTACTAGGTTTGAAAAACATGAGGCTCCAAAGCAAACTTTCAAATATACAAAACAATATGTTCACCGAATATTGGTACTGTCTGTCATTTCCTTCCATGTCACTGTCCTTATGTATAGCAAGCATGAGGTACTTGGACAATAAAAAGTATTTCTGACCTTAGGAGATTGTCACCGAAGGCCTAGAACAGCAATTACAGGGTGCCCCTCCTCTAGAAGACACCTAAATAAGGCTGACTTGGAATGCTGGCTATTGGCATATATCTAAGTGAAAAGCTGGCTGCCCTCTGGATGTTCTTTTTTTTTCATCTCTTTCCAGGAAATTATCTTAGAAACATAGCTATGAGATTCATATTTTGGATTTGCAAAGACTTGACAAAGAGAAAGACAGATATTATGATGACAGCCATCTTTGGTTTGGCATGCACATGAACAGCCTATGTTTGCAGTGGCTGAGTGTGAGCATATATGGTAGACATTACTGCTATTTGTGAAGTTAAGTCTGCCCCTGAGAAGATGCAGTTTCATTTCAGTACTGACAAAAATATTTGGATGAGACATACAAAATATTGTTTTTACTGTCTTAGAAAAAAGGTTTGAGGAAAGTAAAACTTCTTGTTGCAAGTGTTTAGGCAACTGAATTGAGCCCATGATGGCTCAGGTATCAGTACTTTGGTTTCTCTACAGGAAACACTTTCATTGCTATGTCAAGAATTGTATTGCTTTTGTCTAGCATTGTATTTCTTCTGACATGGTTATACAGACTGGTGACTCACCTTCATGCCAAGACTTGATTTAGACTATTAGATCTGCTGTTTGTCAAATTTCACCTGAGTTCCCTTGCTGCAGTAAAAATCACATTAATTGATCTTTCTATTTATGAATTGGATGTTACAGAGCAACTTTACATCCCATTCCTGACATTCTCGTCTTCAAAGTACCTGGTTTTCTTATATCTGATATCCCAGACCTTTTTGCCATTAACAATGTCATCTAACTTTCTCTTCAGGAAATTTCAAGGTCACTATTTTTAATCCAAAGAGAAAATACTAAAAATTATTCCAAAGGCCATTACTAAGATGATTTAATCAGTAACAATCCAGTTGCTGTCTCTCAGTCTTTTATCTCTTCCTACAGAAACCCTAATTTACTTTTTTTTTTTTTCCATTTATAATCAACAAAATACTTATCTAAACTTCTGGATAAATAAATACCAAGAGAAAGTAGTCAAAAGCAGTGGATGTTTTAATGAATAATGTAATGAATATAGTCCATGTGTTGTATTATCAAGGAAAATAAAAAGATGAGGCTTTATTTTCCTCACATGTGATAAATGCATGGACTTCTACATTTTAATGTGCCTGTTTCCTTTTTACACAGATGCTTATTATCCCTTTTTAATTCCTTGTTATCAACTTGTATTGTTGCAGGTGGAATTAGCTGAATGTCTGGTTTAGATACCAGAGCACTTACTCTGAGAACAGTGTCCTTATTCAATCTTTCATAAGCCTTTGTTACTGAAACATGTAAAGAAGTGCAATTATGGATTCAGAACTGTCATGGTTTAACCCCAGATGGCAACTAAGTACAATGGAGCCAAAACCAGGACAAGGAGAAAAGGAAAGAATACTTTCCCAGGGATCTGGACCTAGTTACTGGAGTCAGAAATATTCAACTTCAGATCACTCAAATTGTTTGTATTAAAGTCTTTTCCGGTTCCAGTTTAGCAAGGCCATACTTGTTCCAAGATAACCATTTCCATAAGTTGAAATACTGTTTCTGTATGATTGTTATAATTTGCACACTTAAAAAGTAATACATTATTTTAAAACAAGGAAAGAAGTATTAAGAAATGCATCTAAGATTTCTCACATTTCTGGGTTTTCTCATATTTCTCACATTTCTTCATATAAGCTCAGATAGGCTCAGAAGACATTTTCATAGATGTCTTCTGAGCCTATGTCCTTTGAAGATGATACCAATGTAAACCTGAATCTTTACCAGCACTGTCTTTTTCCTTCTCTTGCAGTTGTCATGATGGAGCTGATTGCTATAACATCCCATAAGAAGTTTCATGACTGAGCTTCCTATGCAACTGGTACAGTTTAGGCTATGTCAGGCTAAGTAAAGTAAATCCAAATGTGAATCAATGAAAAATCTCAAAAGAAAAATCTTGTATAGAGAGCCAAAGCAGAGAAATAGTCAATGGCTGTGTCAATAAATAGAACCAAGAAATATACATTTGCTCAAAATATGTAATTCAGATTCAAAGTGTACGCATAAAGTTCATGTGAAAGTTAAACATGTGTTTTCATTTATGCAGGCTTGATATCTGAGACTAAATTCTCCAGGAAAGATGTCTTTCAGGTTATCCATCCCTGTTAATATTGCAATAAGAAAATTTTTTAACCTGAGAACATTTAAAAACATTTAGATTATATCTAACATTTAGATTATATCTAACATTTAAAAGACACAGAGAGTGGCAGTCTCTCTTGCAGTTAGCTCGTAGCCCACAAGAACAGTTTATAACCCGAAATATTATAGTAATACCACTTTCAAGTACTGCAAATTGATGCATAAGTCAAACACAAAAGTACGATGATGAAAACAATTGAGGTTGCTAAGAGACAAAAATACCACGAAAAGTAAATCACTACTTTCATCATCTGTTTATTCAAGCAATAGTCATATGTATTCTTGTATCAGTAACTCATATATGCATACCAAACTCTGAGTTTATACCCTGAGAACTTACATTCAAGCATATATATTCATAATAATTATGTTTTTTCACATAAGCATTTCACAGCTTGAGAAAAGGCTAAGGTTTCCATCAAAGGAATTCATGTTCTCCATGGATCTCCAGTAAATCTTCAATTATGTACTGAAATGGCTGACACTTTAACTCCAATGTAAAAGTTAATGGTCTCTGCCTGAGGAGTAATTGTCAGTTATACAACACTATTTTTTTCCCAAACAGAGAAAATTTGCTTTTAGTGTGTAACACTGTTATGACATAGAACTATATTTAGAAGGCTGTAATTGAAACTAAGTCCTAGGGAAAAAAATCGGTGCATAGAATAAATCAAACATAATTTACTGGTTAACATGCACAGTTAAAAAATATTAAGCATCTAGAAGAAGAAAACTGCCACAGTATTCTCTTCTCATTTAACTTTAATCTGAATACTCAGTTGCCAAGCATTGACACAGAAAACTGCTACTGCAGTAACTTTGGTATAGGTCAGTTCAGATGTTTCTAAGTCAAATGAGTTGCAACTGAGCGTGCCTTGGTTCTCTTCTGTGGCCCTTAATCATTATGGTTTCTAGGCACTTCAGTGTTTAATACTCCGACTCCCACAGTGGTGTTCTTCATGAGATGGGAGCTGGCTTTTTCTGCTGCTGGTGCAATCAAGCCTTCAGGCACTTCACTGTAGTAGTGAAATCCCCCATACCTGTCTGTATGCTTAATGTCCCCATAAAGCACCTGGGAGAGAAAAGCTGTGCCCAAAACTGAGAGTTCCCAAAGATGACAGTAGCTGAAGCACAATGAACTGAGTGGGAAGCCGCCCTAGGTCAGCCTGTGGGGAAACACTGAAAATAGGATACATATTAAATGTCATTTCTTACCAGGGCTGAGATGCCTTATGCAGGGTGGCAGACATGTGCTTCTCTCCACTTGAGACTCTCATCTCTGAATCCTTCAGCAGGGATAACACCTCTTCTTTCTTTCTAAAGCAGAAGCAGGAACTGTAACTTCTTTAAAACTGAGACTTCAGTATTAAGCTGCTGTTCTTGTGCAATATCTTAGCATTTGCTCAGAACATGCCATCCTCATATTGATATCCCTCTTGTATCCAACTTAATTCAGGCCTCTTTTGTCTCTGAAAACATCCTAGCTTTAGGTTATTCTTGGGTTATGATGTTCTCCACCTGGAGAGGTTTTGTACTTTCTGAGCAGCAACTATTCCCAATTGAAGATGGAGTAAGATTCAGTTTCTGCCCTACTGAGTGGGGTGTGAGGAGTGGGGCTACAACTGCTTCATGGTTCTGTTCCTATGAAATCAAATGGCAGAAAGAGCAGGCCCTATAATTCTATAAGCTATAATTCACCTACACAATTTCCCAGCGTTGGTTTATCGCTAATTATGGTCCTCCACAAACAGTTATGGGTCATTATATTTTACCAAGGCAGCAGAATTTTCCCTGAGCAATAGGCAGCTGATGGCTGTGACTCTGGACACCTCTGTGTGGTGTGGCTCTGATCACAGTGTTGCACACAGCCTGACAGTGAAGAAAAAATCGATATACCAGGGCTAGGAGGTAATTTTAGACCTTTGACTTGGAAGCCTGTGCTGGGACCTCGGAGTCCCTTTGTAGTGAAGGTAGCCTTTAGAGAGTAAGGTAGCCTTTAGAGAGTAATTGAGAACAGCAGCACTGGGAGCCTCCCTCTCTCCCGCGCTCCCCACTTAGGCACAAAGTTAAATGCCTTGTGCAAGGAGGGTTAATGTTGCCATTTTCATTAAGCTTAGTAGAAATTACAAAAAGGCCAAATTATCATGTGCTGATGCCCTAGCAACCTTTCGATGTAGTGCCCTTGCTGTAAGAGCAGAGAATTTCATCCCATAAGATTACTCCCACTGTTTGCCAAGAGAAAGGTTAGGGATAGATGAGAACAAATATCCTGAGATAACAAAATCTTTAGGATTTTACATTGGATTATTCCTCAAATAGTGAAAAGCTACGTGGAAGGCCTGAATCTAAATGTTTCAAATGTCCATTTTGCTTGTGGAAATTAACCCCTTCATAAAAAGGGTAAGCGAGGATCCACACCATCTCCTCAAGGTGTGTGTCTCAGCCACAGGACCTGGCATTCAAGCAGCAGCTTGGCTGCTTTTTGAGACACAATGCCTATTTATGAAATGATGGGTGGCTGCTAATGCCATTTATAGCCCCAGGGCTGCTGAACTTCTCTCAGTAGCTCACTTAAAAGCTGGAGAGTTTCAGCTACCTTCACTTGCCGTGGCTGCAGACAAAGGAGCAGACAAAATATTCTTTAGTTCCAATTTAAAGTTTCACTGAATATAAGTAATGAAAAAAATCGTAGTTCTTTACTCAGGCTTTAGTGTGGGATTTTTTAAAGTTTGTGTATAGAAATAGTGCAGGGGAATTTGATCTAATGCTAAATGGGTTAGTGGGATACTGGAAGCTCCGCATCCATCCTGGTAGGATATACTAGCTCATGAGAAGATCAGCAACTCCTTTTGGGACTAGGGCCAGTTCAATTGTGAGGGTGCTGAGACACTTGCTTAATTTAAGCATGAACTGCTAAGGTGGGTGTTAGTATTATTGAGTCAAATAGTGCGTCATTACTTACTTAGGAGACTGAATTAAATTTCCATGTTATATGGCTTTAAAATCTGTGACATGCACAACTGACACTAATAGCGGAAAAGTGATTAAGAAGCACTGGAGTGCATCAAACATGATCAGCTCTAGGAGTTACTCTGAATATTGTCAGAAGGTTATATTAGTGACATGCAAATCTTTGTAGGCATTTTTTGCAAATATACAAAAATGTGATGTATCACATGGCTACAGCTCAATTCCTACTTATTTACTTACTGTATTTCTGATTTGTAATACAGAGAAATCTTTCCATTCTTACAGAAAACAAAGCTTGCTATTTCTTATTTTAGGCAGCTTAAATACTGTTAAGAAGAGGAATAAAGAAAAAAAAAAACAAGGCCAAACCCCCCCCCAAAAAAACACCAAACCCCACAGATAAAAACTATAACCCTGGCTGAAAAATACCATTTCAAATCTATTGAATGACATTGAAAGATGTGGCAATGTAGTAATATTTCTCGTTTGTTCTCTGTGTTGCAGTAGGGTTAGTAATGATCAGTGTCATGGGACAGACATGTATTATCTGTATTTATGACACTTACTGCTTTGATGTGATTCAGGACTTCACCACTGATATCAAGAATGTTAACAGCATTTAGTCAGTACAGTCTGAAGCAAATACTGAAGCAAAGTACTCTTTGTGACCCGTTATTGGACTATGAGACTTTTCTAAGTAAATAGTCCTGCCACACTCAGGAATGTAATAATTATTGTGCAAAAGTTCTGAGACTGATGCAGAGGACAGTTTCTAGAAAGTCACATTGACTTTTATTTTAAGAATCTTCCTAATAATTATAGGGTTTCTCGCCATGAAAATGCTTGTCTTGGTAACTTTTCCCACTACTAGAGGTCAATAACACAAAGAAAACATCTGTCTGTCTGTCTACCTATCTATCTTTCTATGTTCATAGATATATCTCAATATGTCTATAGATAGATATATTTTATTTCCAGAGCACTTGAAAAATGATGGAAACACATAAATTAACCTCAAATAATTGCATACACTATGAGTTCGGGTAATTGTGTGGCTAATCTACATTTCCTACTACTGTGATTTTTCAAGTGACTCAACAAACACTCTAAGCTGAGTCACTGTAGTGCTATAATTGCATATGAATCAAGGCACAGAATGTATAAGAAATCTTTATAGCAAATAAACATTGAATAATTGACAGTTATAAATATGTAACATCAGATTTTCTTGCCATTCTTTCTCACGTTGTTTTTTTCTCTTTCATTCTCTTATTTTGACTACAATTTTTATCCAAAATGCAATATAACTTTTTTTGAACAGAGTTATATGTTTCAGGAAAACATTTTATTTTCATTAAGGAACAAGTTTCCTTCAGGTCTAGTTGACATTGCAACAATATATTCTCCTCAGATCTTTGAAAAATACAGTAAAATTCATGTCTTTCTGCTTATGACTCACCCATGGATGGTTAACTTCTGAAGGGTACTCCACTTCTGATTCTGTTAGTGTCACCGATTGTGCTGGGACTTGTTGAACAAATAATTTTGCTTTGTTGAAGCAACGTCGAAATGTTTTTATTTTATTTTTAAATCAGTACAAAATACGTGTTTGAGGAACTCTTCAAAACCTGAAGAAGTAATATTTTGCTATTATCAGGCTAAAGTTTTTGAGTGCTGCCCAGTTTTTCACAGTGGCAAATATCAAAATTTTGACCATGCATTCCTATTTGAAATGTAATTTGAAATGTAATTTAACTAAGTCTTCTCAAAAACTTGTCCCACCAGGGGCAAGTTAGATCAATATATTTCTGCTGTAAGAGGCACAACATCTGAGAAAAATTTACCCATAAATCTATATGAGCAGTTTTAGTAGCCTACTTCTTCTGGAGATTTCAAGGCTGTCCAAAGCCATCCTAGCTTCCTAAAAAGAGGACTTTTGAGGAATTCCTATAATCCTCTGAAAACATTTAAATAATTAAACTACTTTTGAAAATTCCATGGCATGGTTGTTTTACATCATTAGATACACACATGCTTTTGAAAGCCTTTCCATTAGCAATTAATAGCATGAACACTTCTTTAATCTCACATGTGTTTATAACAATAATACATCTAATTTGGGAATTCTATATTTGTAAATTATCTTATTAATTATAGGTCATACAAGTTCTGTTTGAAAGAATGGCTGAGCATATCTGGTAGTTCCTTTTTGGATTCAGTCTAAGGCTTTGTGTATCTTTTGTTCCTCATGAGATGCACTTTTGAATATTATCCCGATGAAAACAGATGTTCTTTTTCATTTAACAGTGTTAAATCCCTTGAGTGTCTTTTAGGCATTTGGCTGACAGCAGAATCATTACTTATGGTGGTTAATTCATCCTCTTTTAAAAGATACCAGGTAGATGAAAACTGCTATTTTTTAAAGGCTAGAGCTAATCTTTCATTGATGAGGATAAATATTCAATAATAAAACAAAAAAAAATCTTGTAATTCAGGACCTCTTGAATACTGGCTTAAACTGCTTGTGCAAAGTAATAATTTGGCACATTCCATTTTTTAAACTGAGTACAAAAGTTTGTACTCAGTGAAGATCATATCTTGCTAGAATATATATTCTATTAAAGACCAGTATTTTGACATGTCATCTCTGAAAATGGATTTCTTTGGAATCAGAACTTTTAAAATCAAATAATAGCATATAAGATTGTAGAATGAGAACAGGTATGGAAAACCAGAGCTGTTTTATCATTTGTTATTCAATTTTTTCAGCAAAATATAAAAAAAAGTGTATTTTATTTATTCAATACAAATTGCCTCACCCAAATAAAAATAAACAAATTTAAAAAGCCACCAAAAAGAGATATGTTCTTGTTTGGTCCAGTTGCTCATAACAGTCAGTCAGTGGAGCAGTTAACTAGGCACTGGAATCCAAGTCTGTCACTTCTGCAAGGTCTGAACTAATGGGGTAAAGCATCATTCACTTTTTATTCCCTCTCTACTCACTGAATATTTTATAAAAAACCTGAACCATTCCAGCAGAGAAATTGAAATTAATGCCCAACTGGCTGATGCTGAGACATGCATAAGTGATATAAACTTGCTTAAATACAGAAAAGAAATTGAACCTATATTCTGAATGTGTGCTACAATTTTAGTTGTAGGATAACAAAAGGGCAGCATCTCAGAGGTGAGTCTGACACCTTAATTTAGGTCCCAACATATGACCTAGGTGTCTAGGTTCATGTCAAGGGGATGTCTAGCCAACAGAGAGCTAACGAACCCACGAGAGTAATTAATTTGTCTTTACAGAGGGACTCAGTGCCTCATCCTTCATATTATTCAGAGATTTCAGATAAAACACAGGTTCAGCAGGAGAGCGCTATCCTTCTGGAGTGACTATTGGAGGCCAGGAATGATGTAATGAACTATTTCAAATGGCCCTAGACAGTGCTGAGTAAGCAACTTAGAGAAATATTTCAAAGGTCTTCAGGTCTCGTGAGGACAATGACTGCATTGCAACTGATTACAATGGGAGCAATCCTGACATGTAGCTCAAAGGCAGACAACTACATACATACATCTAATTTCAGATGTTTTAAATTAGGGCTAAATCCCACTCTCTTTGTGCAGAAGCTCTGTGAATTTGGACACTAATTTTATATGACAGTCAAAGCTTTTTGAGAGATTAGACACAAATTTATATTTAGAATAGAAACTGCAATTTGATGAATAGTAAATTTAGCTGCATCATCTTGTCGAGCATGCAAAAAGTGAATGAAAGCCTGAAAATAAACTGTCATAATAAGGGACAATTAAAAAATTATTAGGAGATGCTTTAGGAGGAGTGAGTATTATTTAATTTAAGAGTAATTTTAAATCTGAAAGATGGAGTCAATAGCAGCTCAATAAAAGTCAGAGATGATGCTATATCACAAGCTGTTGCTAATAGTAGTTGGGACAGGAAACCAAACACAGAGGAGGCACTTTAGAAGGGAATGTAGCAGAATATCAGGAAATTTGCCATGACAGTGGCTACAGAAGTAAGTGAAAGCCATGTAAGAGATGTGGATCTAGGAGGTGAACATTCAGAATTAGTGATGAGAGCAGTGTGCTATGCAAGAACTCAGTAAACCAAGGAAATTTTCTGTCTTCTGAAATGACACAGAAGAACAGAGTATTTTAGGAAAAAATGCAGGTATTTGCTTTCATTCAAAGACTTATGAACAAGTTCTTAAAAATAGGACCATAACTGTTTTTTCACTCAGCTTTGCTCTTAGGGGAAGGTCTTCCCTGTTCTGCTAAAGTGATTTCTGATGTAAATGGTGTTTTACATCTATTGCACATGACAAGACACAAGATTCAGTTCATTCACCCAGAAATCTATACATGGGTTAATTTTCTGCCAGGCTGAGTTGAATCAGCTCACAGAGGGATCTGCACAAGCTTCCAGAGCCAGCAATAGGGAAATAGAAGGTCAAGGGGATGAAGGAATGTGGAGCTGAGATGAGGGACAGAAACTCTTGTGTGGTTTGGTTAGCTCATCCCCTTTCATGAAACAGCATGTAGAGTGAGGTGACGCAGAAGTTTCATTCCCAGTATTGGATTTGTTATTTTGGCTGTCTGCACCTTAATAAGGTGTCCTATCCTGAATAGAAGTGCTCCAGCCCTCTTTAAACTTTTTTCAAAGACAAGCTCTGCTCCTGCAAAAGGAGAATTAAATCATAATTATTGTGTATGCGATAAAGTCCCGCTGGATAAATATTGTCCTGTTTCAGGGCTGAAGTTCATTTCTTTGTGCAACTATTTCCTCATCTGTTTTCCAAAATGTTTCTCTGCCAGAACTGCCAGAGGCATGAGGTGGGCATTCTCAGCTCTCTCGGCTCGGCTCACCCTCTCTGGGTGATGTGCAATGTGGCACGCTGTCTTCTCACGCGTGAAAACATGAAACATTCTGTTTTAATCTGAAATAAAGTTTTCTGGAGTTTTTAAAAATGTGTTAAGAAAAAATCCCATTTCATATACATTTTGTTTCAGCTGTTGGTTTGGGCTTTTTTTCCCGTCTTCATCTGGGCATTGAACTAAAGAGGCATTATTCATACAGCTGTACATTTTAAGTCACTTGTATATTTTACAGTACATGTACAACCATTGAGGTTAAAGAATTTTGTCTCTAACAATTTCTAAACATTATATCATATTGTGTTTATAAAATGCAAGCCAAGGAAAACAAAACAGAATTTAAGTATTATGATATTTCCAGGATAGGTAATTTGTTATCTCTGGGTTTGCAGGGGGAATGAGTGAAAAGCCATGAGATTGAGACTCACTCTGGGCCACACATATACCCAAATGATATTCTGTGCCATTTTGGCATAGCGCACAGTCATATGTGTTTCGTTCTCTGTAGGAAGTGTAATTACAAAAGTTTATGCAGATAAACCTTCAAGTGCACTTTATAAAATAATATTTTTTTCCTGATGTCTGGCTCTGGGAAATCAACCTAAACAAGCAGCAAATAGCAATTGATTTACACTGAGTTTTTACTAATCCCTTCTACACTTTTTATCTTACAAATTTTCTTTGTTTTATGGTGATCTGCAACTTCATGATTTGTATAGGAGTTCATGCACAGCTAATTTGGCTCATAAAATGCATAAAGCAACAGCCTTTCATCTTACTCTATGAAAGGATCTTTTATTGTCTGATTTTCAAGCAGAGGCTGGTGATGCATAGACTCATACACGTCTTTATTCTTGTTAGCTTTACTGTTCACTGTAGTATTTCCACAATCAACAATTTGATTTATACCTTTCAGTTGCTGTTCTTTTCCTTTACAGGCAAAAACATTGTTTAAAGGCTCTGCCCACTTTACATGTACTATGGCCTGCACATTTCTATCCGTGGGACGCATTTTAAATTGTCAGATGACAAAGCGCTTCATGAAGTACTAGGAAAACAAATTCAAAAGTAATGAAGGCACTGTCAGCTTGTGAAATATCTCATTTTGGGAATGTTTGTATAAAAAGGAAATATTGTGTTTGAATTTTCCAAAATACCACATGATTAATTGAAATGTAAGTGTAACCTGCTACTTTTTCAAGGCACCACAACAACCAGAAGGAGAAAGGATAGGTCTGCCAGAGACATTCCTAATTAATCATGGGTAAATCACAGCACTTTGCTCTTTCTCCATTCTTGGTTATAGACCGTAGATAATTTGGACCTCATAAATACTTGACATGCTTAGAAATATTTTCTTGCAATCCTTTCTTAAAAGTATATAGAATAAAGCTCAGATATGGTCAGGTGAATTTTTCACATTAATTTTTCATTTAATTATGATATTTAAAAAAAAAGCAAAGTTTTTTCAAGTCTTATTATTCTTTTCATAGGAATATCTGCAATGTTGTACATAAAAATGTTACAACTTTACCAGAAATCTTTCCACCCCCAAAATGATGAACTATAAAGAAGCCAAAACCAGATTTGTATGTATTGCATGTTTTGCATCTCAAAAGTTGTATAATGACATGTAAGTCCCCCTTAATTTTGAAAGATGGTTTGCTTTTTCAAAAGAATGTAAAAAATAGTAACAAATGATGAAGCTGAAATGTCTTAATTTTCTTTCTTCAATAAAAGATTTTAACATCAAAAATGCTTATCAATATCACAGACTTATGAACATTTCAGGCCAGCAGCAGATCTGCCAAAAAACACAGAGCATGAAATAGTTTTTAAAATCTACTGAAAATTATTCTAAGGCACTGCTTCATCAAGTTAGGAAAATGAGATAAAGAAGATTAAAAAAAATAAATAAAGGTTAGCTAAGTCAGACTTTTGCAAGGTATTGTTATTGGAATGTTGAGTTATTGCATAAAATCAAAGGAAAAAAATGTTCTTACCACTCAGTGTATGAGCTAATGCTGTTGTGTTGGTGTACCATCCACAAGCCTGCATGCTCAGAAATAATACAGGCTCCTAGGGAAACTCCAGCCTGCAACAGCAAAGACTGAGAGGTGTAAAATACATTGACTGTACTGTCGAAGGGCTGCTAAATAGACACACAGCATAAGCTAGCTAAAGAAATTAAATCCAGGCCTGCAGTTACCCTTGCAGATTTTCAAACAGTTATCTTGTCAGAGTCCGATTAAATGTGTATTTTTATTCCATATTTAGTTAGCCTTACTTTCATTTGCTTCATTTACTGGTCTTTGGCAATGCAAATAAAGTATGCAAACGAAGCTTGCAGTTTTACACTGCTGAATCCATGGGAAGGGCTTGCTGTAGGAGAATCAGGTCTGGCACATCTGTTAATATTTTGTTATGAATTTATCATGACAAAGATTATTACTGGGATGGGTTTCAGGAAGTGCAGCAAGAATGTGCTTACATACAACTGGGGACTGCTGCCTGCTTCTCTGGCAAAAACTTGTAACTTACAGGAAAGATATTAATGCTGCATGGACGACAGTGGTAAGTCACAAAATGGAAGGAATAAGGAAAAGAGTTAGTATTCACTATAGAAACAGAGAAAATGTATTTGCATGAGTTGCAAAGACAAGCAGGAGTCTTGATGCACATGGTGCTGCTCTTCATTCTGCTCATTTGCCGCTGAAATTTAGCAAATCAAAATTCTGTATCTTCATTTATCCGTAATTCATTCCTGTCTCCCAAAGTTGCTTCAAAGATTCATTAATTAATTGGTCTTAACATAGTAATTAATGTCCTTAGCTGAAGTAATTTGTAAGTGGTGTCACGAAAGAAAAAAATCCATATTGGACTCTGTAGGAACTGAGGGGGGAAAATCAGCGATAATGTGTTTCACCAGGTATCAAAACAAGCACTGCAGGACTTACTGTTTGGATTGTGTGAGGGTGGGGCTGTAAAGTACTATAGCACAGATATAAAATGAAGTAAGTAATTGTATGTGATGAAAGTTAAACATAATAGCACATTAGATTTGTACAGTTTTTATACAAGACACCTCAGAAGTGCCAATTCCCCCAAGCAAAAAATTTGTTGTGTGTTACACAGGAGGTACTAAATCCTCTAGGACAAGCCCCAAGATCTTTGCTCAGCTTTCACTCAGCCCAGACTCTCATAGGATACTTTTAGTGGAAACTGTCAAGTGAGGGCCACAGTGGAGCACTCTGTGAGGATTTTGCAGTTGATGAAGAAGATTTAGATGAAAATTAGTATCTTCTGTTTGGGGTTTGAAGATTAAGAGAGGAGAAACAAAGTTCTTTAAACTTCTTAGATCTAAGGATTTCACAGAGAGATTAAAGTTTGGCCAAACCAATAATTAAGAATTAAGGGTCTAACATTAAGGGTTTAAAAGGTTTAATGCGTATATATTAACTATGATGCAACACTAAGTCTGTGTCATAAAACACTGAAACAGACTCATAAAACATTGAGGAATGGCTGCATAATAACTACTTATTACTGTGTTTCTAGATCTCCAGAAGCAGATTGCATAATGATGATTTACTGCTAATGGATGATTAATCAGGAACTTAGATTGCCTTATTTAAATACCGTATGTCATGAATTCCATTAGGATTGTAGAATGGGTTCACTTTCTGCTGTATACAAGAAGTAGCATCCAATGGCTTAGTAAACTAGTCAAAAAAAAACAGTCAATCAGCTTGGGAGGGCACTACGAAATGCCACCAGAATTTCTAGGCTTTTGTTACAGCCTCAGAACTGTCAGTGGTTTTTGCCTACATGATAACTATGAAATAGCAAGCAGTATTTTAAATTAATGGTTCTTACTCAGGTGAACTTTGGTGCCTCCTTTTTTTCTCTTTTTTTTCCCTTGAATAAGATAAAAAAAAAGAAATTGGTTCTTTTTCAGCATTTGTTTTTGGCATGCCTGAGAGTGTTATCTGTGTCACAAGGAGAATTTAAGGCATTGGAGAAACAAAACAATTAAATATTGTACAGCAGTTAATGGCAGAATTAGGAACAGTTCCCAAGTTTGGTGTCAATAGGTCCCAAGCCAGTGTTCAACCCAGTAGATTGTGTTTCGTCTGTTACTGAACTCTTTTTTGAAGTCCAAATAAATAGCTTCAGAGGGACTGAGGATGGGAACAGTAATCCTTTCCATAAGTCTCCTGTATGAAGGCTTTCTAATCCCTCTGTTGCTACGGTGGTGAATGAGATCCTGTGCATCCCATGAAAAAGAAGGGTAAATACGGTAATAAGAGATCCTTTTGTACTGAGGCAATAACAATACTTGGACTTGAATCTTAATGTAGAGATGACCTTTTTCTCTTTTGATTCAACCTGTCACTAGCCTTGTCATGATTTGTCATTCCCCAGATGAACGCTTTATTCAGTCACAAGGCAGGAAGGTGCTGGTGTTCAATGAATCATATGAAAACCAACATTACCACCAAAATAGCTTGTAGGCATGCCATATCACAGTATCACAGTATCACAGTATGTTAGAGATTGGAAGGGACCTCGAAAGATCATCTAGTCCAATCCCCCTGCCGAGCAGGAACACCTAGATAATGTTACACAGGAATGCGTCCAGGCGGGTTTTGAATGTCTCCAGGGAAGGAGACTCCACAACCTCCCTGGGCAGCCTGTTCCAGTGTTCCGTCACCCTCACTGAGAAGAAGTTTCTTCTCAAGTTTAAGTGGAACCTCTTGTGTTCCAGTTTGTACCCATTACCCCTTGTCCTATCATTGTTTGCCACCGAGTAGAGCCTGGCTCCGTCCTCGTGACACTCCCCCTTTATATATTTATAGACACTGATAAGGTCACCCCTCAGTCTCCTCTTCTCCAAACTATAGAGACCCAGCTCCCTCAGTCTTTCCTCATAAGGGAGATGCTCCACTCCCTTAATCATCTTAGTTGCCCTGCGCTGGACTCTCTCCAGCAGCTCCCTGTCCTTCTTGAACTGAGGGGCCCAGAACTGGACACAATACTCCAGATGCGGTCTCACCAGGGCAGAGTAGAGGGGAAGGAGGACCTCTCTCGACCTACTAACCACCGCCCTTCTAATACACCCCAGGATGCCATTGGCCTTCTTAGCCACAAGGGCACAGTGTTGGCTCATGGTCATCCTGTCGTCCACTAGGACCCCCAGGTCCCTCTCCCCTACACTGCTCTCTAACAGGTCATTCCCCAACCTATACTGGAACCTGGGGTTGTTCCTGCCCAGATGCAGGACTCTACACTTTCCCTTGTTATATTTCATCAAGTTACTCCCTGCCCAACTCTCCAGCCTATCCAGGTCTCGCTGGATGGCAGCACAGCCTTCTGGCGTGTCAGCCACTCCTCCCAGCTTAGTGTCATCAGCAAACTTGCTGATAGTACACTCAATTCCCTCATCTAAATCATTGATGAATATATTAAATAATACCGGTCCCAGTACTGACCCTTGAGGCACTCCACTAGTTACAGGCCTCCAACTAGACTCAGCCCCATAGACTACAACTCTCTGGCTTCTCTCCTTCAGCCAGTTCGCAGTCCACCTCACTACCTGATCATCCAGTCCACACTTCCTCATTTTAGCCGTGAGGATGCTGTGGGAGACTGTGTCAAATGCTTTGCTGAAGTCAAGGTAGACCACATCCACCGCTCTGCCATCATCCATCCACTGTGTTATTTCCTCATAAAAGGCTAAGAGATTGGTCAAACATGATTTCCCCCTGGTGAAGCCATGTTGACTGCCCCTCATAACCTTCTTATCCTTGATATGCCTTAAGATGGTACCAAGGATAAGGTGTTCCATCACTTTCCCAGGGATGGAGGTGAGGCTGACCGGCCTATAGTTACCCGGGTCCTCCTTCTTGCCCTTTTTGAAGACTGGAGTGACATTTGCTTTCCTCCAGTCCTCAGGCACCTGTCCCGTTTCCCAAGACTTGGTAAAGATGATGGAGAGTGGTCTAGCAATGACTTCCGCCAGTTCCCTCAGCACCCGCGGGTGCATCCCATCTGGACCCATGGATTTATGGATGTCCAGATTGCTCAACTGGTCTCTAACCCATTCCTCATCGACTAAGGCAAACCGCTCCGTCGACCTGACTTCATCTAAGGTCTCAGGGGTACAGGGCTCTTCAGGACTGCCCGCAGCAGAGTAGACAGAGACAAAGAAGGCATTCAGTAACTCTGCCATCTCTTTATCTTCTGTCACCAGGGCACCCATCCCGTTCATCAGTGGGCCTACATTGCCTCTGGTGTTAGTTTTGTCTGCCATGTATTTAAAAAAGCTCTTTTTGCTGTCCTTGACCCTTCTTGCCAGGTTTAATTCTAAGGATGCCTTAGTCCTCCTAGCTGCCTTCCTACATCCTCTAGCAGCAGCCTTATATTCCTCCCAAGTGGCCAGCCCCTCCTTCCATGACCTGTAAACTCTCCTCTTCCACTTGAGCATACCCAGCAATTCCCTATTTAGCCACGCAGGTCTCTTAGCCCTCTTCCTTGACTTCCTACGTGTCGGGATGCTCCGATCTTGAGCACGGAAAAAGTAGTCCTTGAATGTCAACCAACTATCTTGGGCCCCTTTACCTTCAAGCAGCCCTGCCCATGGGATTTCCCCTAGCAATTGCTTGAAAAGGCCAAAGTTTGCCCTGCTAAAGTCCAGGGTTGCAATTCTACTTGCTATTCTACTAGTCCTGCCACACAAGATCCTGAACTCCACCATCTCGTGGTCGCTGCAACCAAGGCAGCCCTCAACCCTTACTGCTTCAACCAGATCCTCCTTGTTAGTGAGGATGAGATCCAGCAGCGCTCCTCTCCTGGTCGGCTCATCCACCATTTGCAGGAGGAAGTTATCATCCATACACTGGAGGAACCTCCTGGACTGTGGCTGGGTTGCCGAGTGGTCCTTCCAGCAAACATCAGGGAAGTTAAAATCCCCCACGACAACCACGGCCTGTGACTGTGAGGCCGCTCTCAGCTGCCTGTAGAAGGCCTCGTCAACTTCCTCACCCTGATCCGGTGGTCTGTAACAGACACCTACAACAGTATCCCCCCTGCCAGCCTGCCCCTTAATTCTCACCCACAGACTCTCAACTCGCTCATCATCTGTCCCTGGACAGAACTCGGTGCACTGTAGTTCCTCCCGCACATAAAGAGCAACCCCACCACCCCGCCTGGCTGGCCTGTCTTTCCTGAAAAGGACATAGCCTTCCATGACTATATTCCAGTCATGTGAGCTGTCCCACCACGTCTCTGTAATTGCCACCAGATCATAATCTCCTGACTTAACACAGGTTTCCAACTCCTCCTGCTTATTTCCCATGCTGCGCGCATTGGTGTACAGGCATTTCAGGGAGCGAGCTGAGCACACCGATTTCACCCTAGGATTGTAGGAGGCCTCCCAGTCTTCATTAATTCTGGAGCGCTGCCCCACTGGGGCAAGCCCAGCTACAACCCCATCCCCCTTCGAATCTAGTTTAAAGCTCTCCAAATGAGCCCTGCTAATTCGTGCCCCAGCATCCTTTTCCCTCTGTGAGACAAACCTTTCTCACTTGTCATTGTCCAGACTGGTGCCCTATAAAACCAGCCGTTATCAAAGAATCCAAATCCCTGCCTGTAGCACCAGTCTCGAAGCCAATTGTTCATGAACTGAATCTTCCCATTCCTTCCCACATCATCAGTGGAAGATGGAAGGAGTGAGGAGAAGATCACTTGAGCCCCAGACTCTTTCACCATCCGCCCCAAGGCCCTGTAGTCTTTCTTCATCCCCCTCAGATTGCGGGAAGCAGCTTCCTCCCCACCTGTCTGGAAGACCAGCAGCGGGTAATAGTCTGTCGGGTGCACCAGGTTGGGGAGCGCCCTGGTGATATCCCTGATCCGGGCTCCAGGCAGACTACACACTTCCCTATGATGAGGGTCAGCTCTGCATATCGGGCCCTCTGTTCCTCTCAGAAGGGAATCCCCTACTACAATGACCCTTCTTTCTTTCTTAACAGAGGCAGTCTTGAGGTGCAAAGTCGACTCCCTTTTCCTATGTGGCCTTGTGGGCTGGCCTTGCCCCACATTCTCACCTACCTCTCCTTCAAGATCCAGGGCCTCAAACCTATTATGGAGGGACACCTGGGGAAGCAGGGCAGGAAGGGGGGAGGGTTTCCCACGACGTCGACCCGGAACTCGCTTCCAACCCTCGTCGTCTTTTTGGTCCCCTACCTCTGCGCAACAGCTACAGGGCAGGGGCTGCCTCAGGCCATCCCCCTCTGTGTGAGAAGGCAGGGGGTCCTTCCCCTTTTGGGGGGTATCTCCCTGGAACCGTTTTGACTGGCCCGCCAGGGAGTTACTCCACCAGTCGATCTCCCTTTCACACTCCCTGATGGTCCTCAGTGTCTCAACCTCCTCCTTAAGTCTTGCCACCAGGCTAAGCAGATCTTCTACCTGGTCACACCTCACGCAGGTGGAATGCTGTCCTCCCTCCCCCGGCAGCAGCAGGCTCTGGCACTCCCTGCACCCAGAGACCTGAACAGCCACGGTCTGGGACGGGGTCTCTGTCTGAGTTGCTGTAGTCACCTTACTGCAAGCTCTCTTTCTGGAAGCAACCATATTGGTGCGCAGTCTGGGACACCAGCAACACGACCTGCTTGTTCCTCCCTGTGCCCGGTCGCTGCCCTCTCAAAGGCTTTTTCAAGGCAAGCAGCAGGGGAGTGGTCGCCGTCACCGTGGGAACGCCCCCCTCCACGTCAGCCTCTCTCTCGCAAGGGCTGCTGGGGCTTCGGGGATCGGGAGATGTCGGGAATCGTGATGTCTCTGCGCTATCCCCTCTGATTTTCCTAATCTCCGTTGACCCTCGCGTCGCTGAAGCGTGCCGGCTGTGGCTCTAGCTAGGCTAGCTCCGATCAGCTGACTGAATGCTAGTAGCGAGTTTAGGCCGCTTTTAAATCTCCCGCCGTCACCGTGGGAACGCTCCCCTCCACGTCAGCCTCTCTCTCGCAAGGGCTGCTGGGGCTTCGGGGATCGGGAGATGTCGGGAATCGCGATGTGTCTGCGCTATCCCCTCTGATTTTCCTAATCTCCGTTGACCCTCGCGTCGCTGAAGCGTGCCGGCTGTGGCTCTAGCTAGGCTAGCTCCGATCAGCTGACTGAATGTGCCTGTTCAGGTCACCCCTTTGCTTAGGAAGAACTGCTACATGAGATTTTCCAGGTGGAAGTTTCAATTCCAAATGTGAAATGCAGAATATTTCATTCCAGGTAAAATTTTCAAAAAGGCAGGAAGTAAGACCCTGGAAACTACAGGCCTGTCAGCCCGACCTCAGTGCCAGGAAGGTCATGGAGCAGATGATCCTAAGTGAGATCATAAAGCACATGCCAGAAAATGAAGGGATCAGGCCCTGTCAGCACAGGTTCATGAAGGGCAGGTCTTGCTTTACTAACCTGATCTCCTAAGATAAGGTGACCTACCTGGCTGCTGAGGGTAAGGCTGTGGACACTGTGCATTTGGACTGGGTTGGAAACTGTCTGGATGGCCGAGCCCAAAGAGTGGTGGTAAATGATATCACATCTAGTTGCTGACTGGTCACTAGTGGGGTTGTTGTTACGGCGTGGTGGTTAACATCGTGACTGATAAATTGGATGAGGGGATTGAGTGCACCCTCAGTAAATGTGCAGACACCACCAAGTTGGGCACAAGTGTCGATCTGCTGGAGGGCAGGAGGCTCTGCAGAGGGATCTGGACAGGCTGGATCAATGGGCTGTGGCCACTGGTGTGAGGTTCAACAAGGCAAAGTGCCAGCTCCTACATTTGAGCCACAACAACCCCATGCAATGCTATAGGCTTGCAAAAGAGTAGCTGGGAAGCTGCTTGGCAGAAAAGGACATAGTGCCCAACCCGAGCAGTGATCTGGGCCATCTGGGTAACTGCCCCCAGTTCATATACTGGGCATGACATGCTGTGGTACGGAATACCTCTTTGGTCAGTTTGGGTCAGGTGTCCTGTCTCTGCTTCCTCCCGGCTTCCCCTCCTCTCTGGCACAGCAAGAGTCTGAGGAAGTCCTTGATCAGAGCAAACATTACTGAGCAGCAACTAAAACCACCGGTGTTATCAATCAGCTCTGTTCCCAGACTAAAGTCGAAAACACAGCACTATACCAGCTATTAAGAAGGAGAAAAATTACTGCTACTGCTGAACCCAGGACACCTACATAGACCTAAAAAAGCCTGCATGATTTCAGGTACTGCCAGGTGTAAAATGTTCTCTGGATTTATTTTTTTTTTTCTGGATATATAATTGGTGATTCTCAAAGCATACATTAAACACTGATGATATTACAGAATATAATACTATAAACACAAATAACTTTATTCATACTATGATCAATTTAAAAGTAATTTTCAGCAATTCCCAGTAATCAAGGCCAAAAAATAAAATGGAATCCCACTGGATTAACTCATGGTTGTGGGAAAGGTTTTGGTATTATTATGAAATACTAATAATACACAGATGCTAATCTAGCTCATCCATACAGCTGAGATTCATGTAAGGCTTTTGTCCCAGCCTTGCTAATACTCAGAATAAACTTTTAGTTCTGTTGTAGTCTCCGGGTGGCATGATTTGCATGGATTCCAGTGGGATCAGAATTTCATACCAAGTTAGTTTTATGGTGGGCTGTCTACAGAGGGTGACAGCATAAATTTGTTTCTTTATCAGTAATTCAAACAGCCCAAACTGTTACTGTCTGAAAAGATAAAAAATGTTCCAGTGCTTAATCAATAAAACAAAAGATCAGTTTATTTGGGTCCTTGAAGTACTTCATTCTGAGAGAATTTAAAGTACTTCATTCTGATTTCAAATTTTGAAATGTAATTAATAAAATAGAAATAAAGTAAACACAAAAAAACTTAAGTCAAGGAGATACACAAGAATGTCCATTTTTCACTTGGGGATTTAATTGCTTTCAAAGGCAAAAAAAAAACCCTGTGAAGTAATAATTGGACATTTTGGAGATGCTGGATCTGCTGAACATTGTCAGAGAAGAGTTTTGTGTGAAAAATTCCAACAGCTATAGTCAGGATATAATTAACATGATGAGGGTTAGCTTGTGTATCTTGGATCAGATTCAACCTTTATGTATTTTTTAATCCTTCAGTATCCTTTCTTCCTGATTTTTTCTTAGAATTGTTTGCTAGGGACACAAATTGCTTTAACAGAATACATGAATACCTTTCTGTATGAGTTTACTGTTGTTACTAATTGATATTATGAAGTAAAACTGAGAGTGTTGCAATTTGACACAATGCAGATAGTTTTGTGGTGCTAATTTTTGCAGTTAAATTTTTGGCTTGTCTCTGGTTTACATTTTTTTGACAGTAAAGAGAGACCTACAAAAGTGATCCTGTGGAGACCAGCAGAATATTCTGCTGATCATATTTTCATAGACATGTTGTAGAGTTAAAAATACAGTGGCTCATCTATTTATGAACTGATTTCTTCTAGCCCAAAAAAGGGGATTAATCCAGGATGTAGTTTGGAAGACCCAGACAGATTAAAAATGTATCATATGACTGTGGCTCCATATAGTTGGCATGGAATTTAACAATCGGTATAGGATAGTTACATACTTTTTACTGCAAGTATATTTCTTTTGTATCTCATAAAATATAATTTAGTAAAAAACCTCTCAGAGCCTGTGCAGAAAAATGGTGCTCCACACAACTAACTGATGTGTGTGTAGTTGTGTGCAGCAGGTCACTGCCATACTCTGCATACAGTTCATCTACTTTTCGCAGCCTGTTTTCTTAAGCACTGAGGAATCAGCAGACTGGCGAGAATCTGAGAACTGTGAAGTCTGGGACAAAATGTTTTGCAACTGCAACTTGTCTTACAGCTTCAGCTTGGTGAGGAAAACACAGAGACCTGCTGACTGAACAATCAAAAAGCTGCTAAAGCTTACCTGGAAATGTTGAGTGGGTGAATTTAGTTTGTCTCTTGATGGTCCTGGTTTATAAATAAATTTTTCTAAATATCTTTTTTCCCAGATAACATTTCTCTGGGTAATTTCTTTAATGTGTTGAACATCATTACTATTTTAAACACTGATCATGTCCATAAGTTTCTTAACTTTCAATCTACTTTTGCTTTTTACATACATATTTATCCATTCCTCATTAATCCTACTTGTCAGGAACAAACTGAATACCCCAGATTCCTTTTGTGGTGTTTGTGCACATTGATACCTTGCAGAATTTCATTACATGCGGTGCATCTGGTCTCAGGGGATAAAAGGAGACCCTGAATATTTATTGAAAAGGAAATGAGCATAACAATTCAATGCATTAATTTTCACATCATATTTCTCTGCTAGCATGATTTACAAATGCACCAACCATGCAGACGTTTTGCAAAGCTTGAACAAAAAAGTATCCAACCAGATTTTCATATTGCTATTTTATTAATTACTGATTCCAGATGGGAAGTTTTCTTTAGAGAAACTGCAGATGTGCCATGATCTGTTTTATCATTTTCTAGTTTGAAATTGATTTTACTTAATTTAAATGTTTAATGAATATATTTCTTGTAGCTTTTCATGGACTGCAACAATTTTTTATGTGCCTTAAGTTTCTTTGTTCTATGCTATTGTGTTATCTAGCCCCTTTCTTACTATCATACAGTCACAGAATCATCTAGGATGGAAAAGAACTTTAAGATCATCAAGTCCAACTGCTATCCCAGGACTGCCAACTCCACCTCTAAAACATGCTACTGCTTTCAGAATTTCCGCGGAACAAATAACAGCAAGTTTCTCAAAGCAAACTTCCTGACTACAGACCAGTAGCAATCCAGTTGAAAATACATGTTTTGTATCCTGAAGTGGAAACGAAGTCTGTGTTAAACCACAGTCTGTTTTATGGGCTGTGCCTTTACTTCTTGGAAATACTATGGAAGAAACCATTTGACTTTAACAATGCTTATAACATTGTGACATTGTGGTGTCACAGCCAGACACAATGAATCATGCATAAGTATGTCAGGGATGTAACCTCTGAAGGGGATAATAATTTAATGTTCCCAGAATTAATATGTTTAACAAGACCAAGCAATCTCTCAGACCGTGTGTTCTGCATCAGACAGCAATAGATGCCTAATACTGTACAAAATAAGGCAAATATAAGATGAAACCTCCCTTTTTCTTTTTTATTAAAGGTCCAGTGTATTGTATTTCAGAAGCATTTTTTGAGTCCATTAATATCCTTCTGCTTAGTGAAAACTGGTATTAATGCATTCAATTAAAAACTCAGCTGTCAGGTTATCAGTGCTTGCTGATCCTACAGACTGAGCTTCCACAAATCAGTGAGGCTGGCATTCATGGAATAAGGGTGTTTCCCTCACAGAGGTGCACTGATTGCTAGATGTGTCATTCCAGGAGCAGAGAAATATTCCAAACAGCCATGATGACTCTAAGCAAACAAAATCTACAGAAACACTACACATTTTCTATCTTGAAGACATGTCATTTCCCCCCCCAAATCAATATTGTAACAGTCCAACACTTGTATAAAGACTGGTAGCATCTATTAAGTTTTAACATCTCCTATTCTAGAGTGTATATTTATCAGGGGTTTAGAAGGTAGGCTTAGCACTTTAAGAATAATTGAAGTGAATAAGACCCTGACTTTTTTGGCTAATTACTACAGCAACCACCCAATTTCCTCAAAGTGATTACGATCAGAAAAGTTACAACATAAAACTGAAGAGAAGGAATGACATGAAAATCATCTGCTCTATATCACAGCTGCTAGCTCACTCAGTGATGCCACATGCAATTTAAGTTTCATAAAATACAGGTAAAAGATAAATAAACACCAGACTCTACCATCCGGTGACAGGACATGGAGTGACTACTTGCTGAGGTAGCAGGAATGATGGGTAGAACTTTGTGTCAAAGCACACCCTGGCAGATGCCACCACAACTCAAATTGTTGGATGGAGAACATATATATGCAGAATATATTTATACAAGACTTTATCTTATCCAGAATGTCAGGTAGAGCTTGTCAAATTGCTTGTGAGAAACCCACCATGTAGCAGAGTTGTTTCATGTTTTCTAGATCAGCCTGTTTTCTTCCTCAAGAAATAAGTATGACTATGTTATATACACTGTATTTAATATTTAATAATTTATTTCCTAGAATTAAAAACAAAAGTATGTAAACAAACTTAACCCCAGAAATCTGTTTTGTGCTTTGTGGTTGTTTTTTTTTTCTGAAGTTATGATAAGCAAATAATTATCCAAGTTTTATGATATTTTGTCTTCTTTATGAATGCCCAGTGCTACTTTCAAAAAAAAAAAAAAGAACAATAACAGCAAGTAAATGAACAATCTTGGCCACATGTGACCACTGATGTGTGATTACAGACATGAATTTTCTCTCACAAGAGTTATGCAAAAAAATCCCTTACTAATAATCCAGCATACCAAAACATAGAAGCCATGAATGCAGAGGAACCAGAGTCACGCAGATGGGAAGGCTGGTGGTGAACAACATAACATAGGAAAGCCCATGGTCCTTAGGTACCACATCCTTTCATGCAACACAACATCCTTTTCCTAACTCATTTTTACTCTATTTCCAGACCAAATAGATCAGGCAAATCATCTGCAGCAAGAACACATAGAAGATATAGTGATAGAATGACAGTGAAAATGTGTAAAATACAGGCCTGCCTGCAGGAGCCAGAGGGGAAAGTCTCTGATAGTTGGTGGATGCATTGCATCAGCAAACAAATAAAAAGATGGGTCTGAGCAAAGGTAATCTCAGCTTGATGTCAGTAAATACAGCATGATGTTTTCTCTGAAACACTGATGCTCTCAGACCTTGGAATTACAAGAAAAAAAAAAACCAAAACAAAACAACCAGTTTTAGAAGATGGAATCCCCCCAAAGAGTAATGCTGAGAAGTATTAATGCCATCTACTACCGAAGTCACTGAATAAGATGGTGCAGCATCTACTTGTAGCAAAAGAAACATAAATGCAAAACAAAATATTATTCCAGACTGGGTTATTTTAAATCTTAGAGCATTGATAACAAGAAACTTGGGGTAGAAACTGATTTACTATAAAAGAACATGATATACATACATAAATCAGAGAAAACATAAATAAGAGATCATGTGGTTAACTTAGAAAACATATCTTTGGCAGATGAAGTGTTCTGAGTTACTGCTTTTAACACAGCAGGATGAAATCAGTGAGATATCGATGATTATGAATTCCAGCTTGAAGTCAGCATTACAAGACTAGTATCCATCATGTCAGAATCTCTATATGATGAAGTCGACAGAGAAGTGAGACATGTTCAGCAGGTACTCACTACAGTGAGTCTGCTTTTAAATGCGACAAATCTGTTGGTCTCCTACCAACATATTTTTCACATGTTATGCTTTCATCTGTTTCTCAAAGGGGGCAGAAAATTGCTTGTGTTATGCTGGGCAAATAACTGATAACTGTTATACAATATCATCCATAAGCATGGGGACCCTTCCTTACCAAATCATAAAATAATGTCCCTATGCATGACATTTGGTTTAAGAACTGTAGTAACATCTTTTAATATGACAGAGGCAAATCTGAATGTTAAACCAACAGGGCTGACTCAAGATTTCTAGTACTCACCAGAAAAAAACCCTTCACACCTTAAACTTATAAGTTATTGGAAACTTCACTCCTTAAACTTATATATACTACCTAAATCAAAATGAAAAGGAAATCGAAAATGTTGCAACTGTTATGAACCACATAATTCTCATGGCTGTATGTGATCACGTCAAGCTAAACAACTCATTTGTACAAATACACTTCTTTGCCTGTAAAGGCTAAATGTCGTTAATAATTATTTGATATTTTAAGACCATATCTTTGCTTTAGTTTATTTGTCACTATTTATGGTACTTGGTTATCCTTTATCCACTAGTATGTCTAAAACTCAGATCTCCAGTATAAGTACCGCATACTGATTCTGTAAAATATGTCTGTTAAAGGCTTCACTGTATCACATTCTTTACTCCTGTGATAAAATTAGGCAACAAGTGAAGATGCTTCGAACCAATTGGGCAGGATGCAGAAGTTAATATGATATCTTGAGTGAACATGGAAGGCAAATTGAAAAGCTCTTATGTAAGTCATGAAAAGGACAAAGGGCTATTGACAATATTTTGTTACTTTATGTAATGACAGAAGGTAGACAAAGGAAAAAACCTAACTTTGATCTCACACTGATTTAATAACTCTGTAATTCTATTAACTATTGTTAGATTACTCCGGCTTTCTACAGCATATCTGATATCTGGTCCAACATCTCTTTACATATATATACACTTTTTGGAAGTTTCATATTTTTCCACTTTCTTGGAAACTAGCAAGATATTTTCTACTTAATTCTATATAGGTTTGACTCAAATATCCACCTACTCACTTAGAAATCAGAAAGAGTATCATATTATCTGTAATGGGAATAGGGGCTTGATCACTAGTAGTGTTTTTACCTTTGAGCAGCTTGCTTCAGACTAGTGGGTTGGAAACACCGTATTTATCCCAAAACCACAGAACTATGTATCCTGGTTTTGTCTGGGATTGAGTTATCATCTCTTTTTTTCTTACTAGCCAGTACTGTGCTGTGTTTTGGATTTAGGACAAGAATAATGTTGATAACATACTGATGTTTTAGTTGTTGCTAAGTTCTGTTTATATCAAGTCAAGGAATTCTCAGTCTCTCAAGCTCTGCCAGTGAGGAAAGGCACAAGAAGCCACGGGTGGGGGGGAAGGGGAGCACAGCCAGTACAGTTGACCCTAGCCAAAGGGGTATTCCACAGCACAACACATCATTCCCAGTATATAAACTGGGAGGAGTCGGCTGGAAGGGGCCAATCACTGTTGATAGGCTGTGTATTGGTCAGCAAAGGTTTATTCCCCTCTCTCTCTGGTCCCTCCCTTTCATTACTATTAGTATAATATTTTATTTTATTTCAATTTTTAAAAGGTTCTTATCTCAACCCACAGGTTTTTTCTTTTTCCAGTTCTCCTCCATGTTCCACAGGTGAGGAGTGGGGGAAGCGACTGAGTGGCTGCTTGGTGTTTAGTTGGTGGTTGGGGATAAACTGTGACACTAATGAAACTGCAATGGATTTAATGACAGTATTTCAGTTGTACTCACTGTTGCAGTGTAGACACAGTACAAGTGGGTGTTACTCCATTTTAGATTTTTAAAACTAATTGACAATAATTAATTATATCATGTAAACCAAGGCAAATGTAGCATGACAGACCTTGTGTGAAAGTGCATAGAGAAGAATCGAATGTGTCTGACAGCAAAAAATAGTATAATGGCTGTGTGGGATCCTGTGTTGTGTGTGTGTGCACATGGCTAAGTGACGGCGGCAGGAACATCCCTGACAGGCAGCAATAACGATGATCATAGAAATCTCTGTCTGCGCACAAACTGGAATCCTCAGTATAAATATCCAGGTAGGAACACATCCTTAAATTCATTCCTTCTCATCACAGACTCTACTTCTCTCCCTTCTCTTTTAGAGTGCAAAAGTCCTTCAGCATCTCCAGTCCCTGAAAACCCCAGACTCTCATTAGCCAGGACATTTTGGACAGTTTCTGAAAACTTTCTTGTGTTTCTTTGATCCAGTCCTAGTGTTCTCACCCGGGTGCTCACATCCAGTAGCCATCTGAGCCCACCTCTTGATCAAGCCCCCCTTTGCAGAAAAAAGACTCAGTTGTAATTTTTGACAGTGATTAAAATTAGCACTTCAGTTTCATAAATGTATCCAGGCAGCATTCTGTGGGAAGAAAAGGAGTACAGTTATGAAAGCTTGGATGTGGAGCAGTAGGCTGGATCATGGCCAGAAAAGACTATACAGAGTAATAATTTTAGAAACATGAAAAGTTTTTTGGTGGCGCAACATGTTTCCGATCTCATTCACATTTAGACAAAGGCAGAAATTACCTGTGATTAGAATTAGTAGTTGACAATAGTTATTCCATTTTTTCTTAAGGAAAGAACTAACAAAACCACTGAGTTGCAATGGTTTGATATGTTGGCTTTTTAAAAGTGAGTTTTGTGTCCTGTACTATACAGTAGGAAGGAATTCCAGGAGGCATCTTTCACACTTCCAAGAAACCAGCATTCCTTTGCTGTACAGCATACTTTGGTTTCCAAGTGATGCTGACACTAACAGCAGTGACACTGCTTAGCCATGGCACAAGTATGCTGACTTGCCCTTTTCCTGGCTTACTCAAGTGTGTCTTTGACAGTATTTCAGTGCAGAACAGAGCCAGGAAATTATGACTGTGGTGTGTGCTAGAGCACCTTTGTTAGTGCCTTCTAACCAGCTCACATAACAAGAGGTTGGTTGAACACAAGCAACTGAACATCATTCTATGAAACACTGAAAGTTTCTGGAAACTACAGGTAGAGGTTGCCACTTTCTTTGTTCCTAAATGGGTTTAGATTAGTCTGCAAGTAAGCAATACAATTGCACCTATGTTCTGCTGTACAGTGATAACCTTTATGCAAGTTATTCAGTGAAGCTGAATCATGGTACTGTGCTGTTCTGCACGGCTTCCTTTGCAGCTTTCATTGCCATGGTACCCAAGTGACTTCTAGCAGTGCATTAAGCAACGTGCCTGTCACTTGTCACACAAGTTCACTCTGTCTCTCATCCTTTCCCCTGTACAGGGAACAGGAGATTTCAGTTTCTCTTTTTCATCTTTCTGAGTGAAATATCTCAGTCACCATACTTGATTGAGTGAATGATGATGGAATAGTTTGTAACTTGCTGTCTGTAACACAACTAATTAAGAAAGCTCTAAAGTAAATAAAAGCAAAGCTCTAAGCTCCATTCCACACTAAATACATCAATCCTTTTTATCCAAGAAGACAGACGTATTTTCAGATTCTGTAACAAAAAGGGTGCACAAAAGGGAAATATTAAGCAGGTAATCTTCTCAGATTTTATACCACCAGACAGAATTACAGATTTTTTATTTCAAAAGAACAAAAGGTTAATATGCGTACAAGCCAGATAATGTGGAGTGTTGACCCTGGCTGGACACCAGATGCCCACCAAAGTTATCTATGACTCCCCTCCTCATTTGGACAGGGGAGGAAAATTGTAACAGAAGGTTCATGCATTGAGAAGAGGACATGGAGAGATCATTCACCAATTGCTGTCATGGGCAAAACAGACATAACTTGGGTAAAATTAGTTTAATTTATTACATATAATCAGAGTAGGGTAATGAGAAATGAAAACTAAATCTCAAAACATCTTTCCCACAGTGGTGCGGAGGTACAGAGATTGGGAGTTGTCCCTGCCACTCCTTCCTCCTCAGGGGGAGGACTCCTCACGCTCTTCCCCTGCTCCAGCGTGGGATCCTTCCCATAGGAGACAGTCCTCCATGAACTTCTACAATGTGAATCCCTTCCATGGGCTGCAGTTCTTCATGAACTGCTCCAGCATGGCTCCCTTCCATGGGGTGCAGTACTTCAGGAACAGGCTGTTCCAGCGTGGGTCCCTTCCATGGGGTGCAGTCCTTCAGGAACAGGCTGCTCCAGCATGGGTCCCTTCCATGGGGTGCAGTCCTTCAGGAACAGGCTGCTCCAGCATGGGTCCCTTCCACGGGGTCACAAATCCTTCAGCAAACCTGCTCCAGCGCAGGCTCTTCTCTCCATGAAGCCACAGGTCCTGCAAGAAGCCTGCTCCAGTGCAGACTTCCCATGGGGTCACAGTCTCCTTTGGGCATCTCCCTGCTCTGGTGTGGGGTCCTCCCTAGCCTCCCAGGGCTGCTCCACCATGGGCCTCCATGGGCTGCAGGGGCACAGCCTGCCTCACCATGGGCTTCAGCACGGGCTGCAGTGGAATCTCTGCTTGGCTGCCTGCAGCATCTCTTCTTCTCCTTCTGCACTGATGTTGGTGTCTGCTGGACAGTTACTCTCACATATTCATTCCTCTCTCTGGCTGCAATTGCTCCTGTGTGGTAACTTTTCCCCTTCTTAGCTATGTTATAGCAGAAGCACTAGCACCATCACTGATAGTCTAACCTTTGGCTAGTGGTGGGTCTGTCTTGGAGCAAGCTGGAACTGGCTCTATGGGATATGGGGGAAGCTTCTAGCAGCTTCTCATAGAAGCCACCCCTATAACCCCCTGTTACCAAAACCTTCCCATGTAAACTCAATATAGGTTCAGAAAAAATAGTCCTTTTGTCTAGCTCTGTATGCACGCTGACTTAAAACAATACCTGGATGGGAAAGACAGCAGTGAAGATCTAATAACTTTCTAGAGCAAATACAGCTATTTCATTGTAATTTGATTTGCAATTTACATGTCTAATAAAACACTGTAAAAATACCAATAATCATAGAAACATAGAATGATTTGGTTTGGAAAGGACCTTAAAGATTATCTAGTTCCAACCCACCCACCACAGGCAGGGACACCTTTCACTAGACCAGGTTGCTCAAAGCCCCCTTCAGCTTAGCCTTGAACCTGCCAGGGATGGGGCAGATACTGCTTCTCTGGGCAACCTGTGCCAGTGTCTCACCACTCGCATAGTAAAGAACTTCTTCCCAATATCTAATCTGAATTTACTTTCTGTCAGTTTAAAGCCATCCCCCCTTGTTCTGTCACTACATGCCCTTGTAAAAAGTCCCTCTCCTTTAGGTACTGAAAGCTCCCCTAAGGTCTCCCCTGGAGCCTTCTCTTCTCCAGGCTGAACAAGCCCAACTCTCTCAGCCTGTCTCCACAGCAGAGGTGCTCCAGCCCTCTGATGATCTTCGCGTCCTCCTCTGGCCTTGCTCAAGCAGGTCCATGTCCTTCTTATAGTGGGGTCACAGACCTGGACGCAATTCTGCGGGTGGGGTCTCACAAGAGCAGAGTAGAGGGGCAGAATCACTTCCCTTGACCTGCTGTACATGTTCTTTTTGATGCAGCCCAGGATATAGTTAAATACAAACACTGACAGTAGTTCCAATACATGAACGTGGCTGAGGATGTGAGAGAGATTTTATCTGGATGCGTGCATTTTTAACTGCACACACTTTTAACATTTACAAAATTTAGTTTTAAATGATCCCTTATTAAGTAGTAAGTCTATTATGTTTAATGTGAAAGATGCCTACAGGTCTCACGTTATTTCTTCAGTGCCTTACATTTTGTCCTAGAAAGGCTTGTAATTATTTTAGTATATTTAAGCTATTACAAGCTAAGCAAGTAAAATGAGAATATCATCAAAGTGAAGCAGAACTGAGAAACACAAGTGGACTGCAGAACTATTGGTGAGGGTTTTGCTATTAAGGGTGGCATTTTGCCCCGGGTCGCCTCTGGAGTTATTAAAGATGATAAATACAAGTTGTGTGAAGCGTTTGTAAAAGGACACATGCACAGCACACAGTGTATTGCCCATCCAAACCAAAGGCAGACGACCCGTCCTGCTCCTGCACCGCAGCAGCGGAGTCAGCCGCACACTCTCCGTCCTGCCTTGCCCCCAAGCACAGCTCAGCTCTTCGGCCAGGCTGTACACGAGGCGGTGGAAGGGGAGCGCTGTCCGTCTCGGCGCTGTCTGTAGAACGACCCCGCTCGGAGCACCGGCAATGCACACCTCTGCTCGGGAGGCTGCACCGTGCAGGTGCAGGTGAGACGGTGCCACCGCGGCAGACGGGCGGTGCCGACCTCCACGTTCGTTCGGGTGGCGGGAGCCGGGGCGGGACCGGGAGGGGGCGGTGACGGCGGCGCGGAGAGGGCACCGCAGCTCCTCGGGGAGGCGAGTGGGCTCCGCCGCCCTCCCAGCGCCCGCCCCTCGCCGCCGCCCGGGGACCGCCGAGCCGCCTGGCTCGCCGCAAACTTTCCTGCGGCCGTTCGAGCTGCGCCTCGCCTCAGCGGGCGGCAGCTCTCAGGGCGGCGCGGAGCGGCACCGCTCGGTACAGGCACCGCCCGGCGGGGCGCGGTGGGAGCCGCTACCGCGCTGCGCTGTTCCGCCGCGGGACGCAGGCTGCGAGGACACCGAGCGCCCACCGGCTCCGCGCTGCTTCCGCGCCGCGCTGAGCAGCCTCTGTGCGCCCCAGCCGCGGGGCACCATGAGCCAGGCGCAGCCCTACGCCCCGCGGAAGAGCAGCTCCCCGGAGGGCGGCGCCCGGCGCAACGACAGCCAAGACTACCTGCTGCTCGACGCGGAGCCCTGCGAGGAGAGCGCCCTGCCGCCCTACGCTTTCTACCCAGTGTGAGTCCCTCCGGCCGGGACCGGCCTCCCTCCTTCCCTGCCTCCCTTCCTCCGCGGGTGGCACCAGTTGGGTACATCAGCCGCGCCGAAGGAGAGGGTGCACAGTGCAGGAGTGTTCATAAATCCGTAATCCTTTCATAACTTTGTTTTGTCAAAATCTTATAGCCTTGTGTGTTTTCATTAAATTTTGTTGGATAGCTGTGGTTTAGGGTGTAAGAGCATACGCAACAAAATCTAAATGAAATAGAAATTGCAAGGGTCCCAGGAACGGCAGTTTGTAACATCCAGTCCAGTTGACATTCAGTGTTGACAGTGACCCTCTGGTTACCTGTTGTCAGCAGGACTTACGTAATTACCGCTTGTTAATGCTTCTGAGAAGCTATCCCACAGAGGGGGAAATGAGTATTAAGCAGTGCAAGATGAGCCCTAAAATCTCAGGTGATTACCAGAAAATGTACACTTCATTTGTACGAATTGTATTTTATTGCTTGACTGGTAAGTTCCAGTTGTCAATCTCTCCTAATTTTTGCTGGTTTATCTGTGAGCAGGTTAAAAGCCACTTGACAACTACCTGGGTATAGGAAAGGAGTAATAGCAACAGAAGTGGCAACACTCTCAGTGTTTGATTATTTATAAACTCAGGTATGAACAATCAGAGTTTTCAGAATTCACTGCTGTATTGCTCTTCTAAGTGTTTTTGAGAGTACTAGTTCAGTGTGCTCATGTAAGAGCACACATAATTGCACATTGGACTTAAAACTCCATATCAAAATACATGAATTTGCACATTGGACTTAAACTCCATATCAAAATACATGAAAAACCTCATGATGATTAGTTCAGAGATTGGTTCTGACTAGTGGTCTTCAACTTTGCACTAATATGGCAATTCTGAAGTTCCTTTGCTGTGTATTTATTCAGAATGGTTGTGCAGCTGTGAGAGAATGTATCTTGCAGAAGTGATTCAGAGCATTTCTTCAAACAAAATTGTCAAGGTCAGTGGGGTGCTGATATTTTCCCTTCAGCAGTATAAGCAGGTCTTGGTCCAGTACACAAGTGTGGAGATTGCCTTTCATCCTCTTACAGTGGCTATAAGGATAGTATACATCCTAATCAAGTGGCTGTGTAGAACTAAGGGTAGCACTAAGTGCAGGAATTTATCTTCAGTTATGTCATGTCAAGCTCTTAGATGACTGATTCTGTGTACAGGTAGGTCCATGACTCTAGAATCCCTCCCTGATGGAAGATGCTTCCATCAGTCTGAGAGAATAAACAGAAGCTACCTGATATATGTGGTGGGTATAAATTTGAGGAATGTGCTCCTTCACAAATGTATATAATCTTTACTAAAAAGGGTACTTTAGTGGGCAGTGTTTGTTTTTTACATGCACATTAAGCATGGGGAAGCTGTCCTTTGAGGCTTCTCTGAGTGTGGAAAGAAGCCACCTCATAGGTGCCCATAGACAATGGCTATACACAACTTTTATGCAAGGACTTCCTTGGCTGGCAGCGGTGAACGCAGGGAGTATAGGCTTCTCCAGGGTATGCTGATTACTAAGTACAGATTTTGAATTTTCCTGCCCTAAATTCCACCTACATCATGTTTTTAGGTACATTTTGCAGATCTGTCTTTTCAGCCAGAAGTTAGTTTTACTAGTGGCCTTTGTATGGCCAAGAACAGAATCAGCTGATGTTAGGATATACTGTTTATAATCTTTGTCATCTACATGCAGTAAGAATACTTTTCTCTACTTTATCTGAAAATCCCTAAATGACGAGTATTTCCTGATGTTACTATGGTACAGAGTACTATATGAATCTTACCTTGTATCTTTAGAATTGTAAGGTCTCTGGATATTCTGAGTATACTGCTGATGGAGGGTCTGTATGACCCCAACAGATAAATTATTTAAAACCAGTATTTTATGTGCTGTGAATGTACTTGGGCTCAGCATACATGCCTTATCAAGTCTGCCCATACATGGCTTATCAGTCTTTATTCTTTAGCTACTTCTCCAGAAATGTGGCAGCTCAGGAAGCTGGTCCTGCTGTCAGATGCTATATTTTTCCTTTAAAGTCCTTGTATGTATCTCCAGTGGCCATTCGATTATGAGTCTAAAGTATGGGTTCTGTGGGTCTGTCCATTAGGAGGGAGCTCCGTGTTCCTTGAGGTTGAATGGTATGTCTGTGCTTAAATGCAAACACAAGAAAATAACCCTCCAGATTACATTAGTTGATGTATTAAAATGTTTTAACTAAAGTTACATTTCACTTGGAGTATTTTTTGGTATATCTAATTGCTAGGGTGTTTTTATATTTTAAACTAAGTGGAAAATTATAGGCATCATTTGCATGGGCAAAAATGCCCCAGGAACATCTTTTTGGTGGTGATAAATGCAGAACAGTAATGCAGGGTACAGCTGGCATCCAAAAAAAGCTGAAGTGTCCCTCCTTTTGAACATTATTGAGAGGGTATCGCACTTGCTGGTGTAATATGGCATGTTACTGTCACTTGAAAAGTAGTCTGATACTGAGCAATAGTTTTCCTCAAGTGGTGATTTACTGCTAATGCTGACGTTATTGCTTTTGTTGTTTATAGAACATGTTTTTCATATGTTGTTTTGTGATTGCCTTTAAGTGATTTAGTGCCTGAATAATAACCACAATAATAGAAAACATTTAAAGAGACCTATTTCTTGTATTTGTAGCTAAAGTCCTAATCCATCAAACTAGTTCAGTGGTATTACTCCTGAGCCTTGATATACAGCCCCTTTATAACAGCAAAAAATTGTCTGTTTAATAAAAGGCATGGAATTTGCTTTTTTTTTTCCCCCAGATGATTTTTCAGATGATTCACTAATTGCAAAGTAACGGGGTCACATTAAAGATCAGAGTAATTGTCAGTGTTCAACCCAGCTGGCTCGATGTTGTGTCAGTGAGTTCAGCAGTGCTGACTGGGTTATTAGGTTCAGGCTGAGACGTTATGGTGTGCTTAAATATTAAGTTACCTGTAAACTGGAAAAACATTTGAAATACTGAGCTGTCAGTGCTAACTGACTCTGTGATTATGCAGCAAGAGACCCGACAGATTTACAGATATTGTTGAGGCTTTCAGTTTCAGTACTGGTGCTCAACAGGCTGCCCAGGGAAGTGGTTGAGTCACAGTCCCTGGAGGTAGTTAAAAGGTGTAGATGTGGCACTTAATTTAGTGGTGGACTTGGCAGTACTGGGTTAATTGTTGGATCCGGTCACCTTAAAGGTGCTTTCTAAACTAAATGATTCTATATTGAATAAGTATGAATTCAGTACCACTCTTTCTGAAGAACAGCTTCATTGTGTCTGAGGTAGCTGCTAACTGTTGCAAACAAGACTTCAGCAAGGTACCTTGGGCTCATTAGCTATGCCAAGTCTTTTGGCAGTAAGTGAACAGAAGACTCTTACCTTTATTTGCGGTATGGTACAAAATGAAATTTTAATGTGATTTTGTGCTGAAAAATCTTGCTTTTCTTTTGAATTTTGAACCTTTGGTAGGAAAACCGCACTTCAAGATATCTGCAGAATTTGTAACTAAATGGTTTCCAAGAGGTAAGGCTACTTTTTAAGAATTGAATAATTGTGTATTAGAAATTATGTGCAAGTAAACACTTTCTTTCTGGTAGTCCTTTTCCACCTAGTCAGCAAGTCTTGCCCCTGATGTATCAAAACCTACATCGCAATCTACATGTCAGAAGATTGCCTCCTGAAGTACAAAAATGTGGATCCATTTTATTGTCTCTTGTGCAAGTATTTCATTGGCAAAAGGCCCAGTTTTGTAGGTTAAAACAGGATAGAAAGTGCATTTTCAAGTCTAACCCCAAATCTGAGTGCTGATGTGTGGTGGGATTTGAAAGTGATAGCACTTGTATGTAAACTCGCTACTGAAAAAACATTATTGACGAACAGCTTGTCAGCTTACTAAACTAGTGAGAATACGCTAATTCAGTCAGACATCTGGTTATATTGAAATTGGTTAAATTTGAAGGTTTTTGCCCTGTGAAAAATAAATATGTTTTCTTGTACATGTGAGGAAGGGTAATTATGCGTTAAAATGTTAGCTGTAAAGTAAATGAGGCACACAAATTATCAGATGAAAACAGAGGGGGAAAAGGGTTCTGATGTGCATAACTGCCTTCAGGCACAGATTATTCCTCAGCTTTTGTGGTTTTCAGATCAAGTGTTTTTTGGCACTGTCGAACCCAATGCAGACTTTTAAACCATTTCTCTGTTAAATAATATCCTTAATAATTTCTTTCCTGCCTGCAATATTACAGTTTCTGCTATTGGCATAACATCAGTTTTATCTTCAGCCTCAACTATCTTGCTTGAAATGACCTGTAAAATTATCTTCCAGACTCTTCATTAGACATAATCTCTTCAGGGAGTACTGCGCAGCGTGGCAGCTGCGCTTCAGATTGCTCGTCTCTTTGCTGAGATGCTGTGTCCTCTGAAAATATGTTGCAAGGGTTTTGTAAAAGGTAGAAGAGTTAGCATGGGGGAGGGGGATTATTTCCTTTTACAGCCTAGTTGATGGAACACTTTCCTATGAATTAGGACTAATGGATCTACTTCCTGCTGGGCTCAGGAAAAAAAAATCATGTCTAGATCACTCATATTCTGGGTGACTGAATTTAATCCCCGAAGTCTTGGGTTAAAGAACATCACCATCGTTACCAAGCACCAGAAGAAATTCCAGCTTTTAGTTCCCTCTGCATTTCCTACCAGTATCTGGAAGGGAATGCTTCACTTTCAACATTAAGTGTGTCTTTAGTTCAGTTCTACTTTTTTTTTTTTCCCCTGCGTAAGTTCGATTTTGGTGAAGATTTGTGAGATTTGTTGTGTTTAGTTGTTAGGCACTTTTGTATTCACTTGTTGCACTCACTAATTTGGCTGTGAGCTTCCTTTTGTGGGCTGCATTACCTGAACGGTTTCCTATGCTAATACTTCATAATTGATTTTTGTTTCACCTATTGTGGCATTTCTGTAGATTTATATCTTAACCCTTACATGGTTACTGAACAAAAGAAATTAATCTCCCTGTGGGGCCTAATTTTATGAAACTGGAAGCTTTCCATGTAAGTAATTTGTTAAAATTTGCATGAGGAAGGTGGAGTAGTGATTAAGAAACGTGTGGGGTATGTACAGCGTACTTTTCACTGTAAATGTTAATAACAAGTGTGTTCTTTGTCGAGCACCCGCACAGCAGTATTTGTCACCACAGAAGCTGAAGGTTGTAATAACTGGCTACTTGAAGAATTCCTGCCAGCTCTCAGTGTCCCCAAATGAAGGTGACTTGGCATGGTGGGTCTACCTTCTCAAGCTGTGTTTAGACTTTCCAGCACTGCAAACATGAGCAAAAGAGAATTTTGGCAGTTAATCTGTATTCATCAATTTCTTTATAACTTGGTTTCATTCCTCAAACTGTGATGCAGTGCAAGGCAATGACTTAGTAAAGGGCTTCAATCTTAAAGCGCATAAAAGAAGTCTTACATACATGTTTGCGCACATATTTGTGAGTATCGACACTTGCACACAGGGTCTACTCAAACTAGAGGCTTAAAAGTTTTGTGCTGATAAGCAATATTTAAATGTAAGTTTTGGTAATTAAATGTGTACAGAAAGGTTAATGGTAATTAAATTACATGCGGTTTTCTCTGGAAAGGATTATCATTTTTATCTTCCAGTAGAATGGTTATTATTGGTTTAACAGTGACAATTTAAATACATAATGAAGTATACTATTTTTAGCAAAATACAAGTTATGGAATATAATGTGAAAATGACTAATTAAAGCCTGGATTTATTTTCTGTATCTGTTTCTATACAACTGTGCTATTTCATACCTTTAGTACAATCGACAGCAAAGCTCTATTGTCCCCCAAACCTAATATATTTAAATAAATGTCAAGATCAAAAAAGAAGAAAGAGGAAAAGGCAAGCATTGGCACTAGGAATGAAATGTGAGATTGGGCTGAAGAACCCCAAGTAAGTGGAGTAACAAAGGAACTCCGTGTCAAGGACTGTCATTTTAGGTGTATTCTCTAAGCTATGTGGGAAGTGTGGATGGCTTGTTTTCTGCCAGAGCTGAATATTTTGTTTAAAAACTTTTACTAATTTGAACAAATGGCAGTGGTGTGGGTGAAAGCTTTGTCGTGGGTGGGCCATTTTCTTTTAATGTGGAGTAGTAGTGATAAAATAAAAATGACAAATAGTAATAATAATAGTAATTGTAAAGAAGTAGATGGGATGCCTGCCTCTTTGTTCAGGCGTTCCTTCAGTAGTGCCCTTAGTCATACCGCTGTTAAAGTTCTGCCTTGTACATCAGTAATTAAAACTAAAACCAACCTTGGCCGCTGCCAGCCCAGGAGAACATGACTGAGTTGCTTTTTGCCCTTAGAAATTAATTAAATACAGGTTTTGGTGTCAGATTTGTTTAATCTCTGAAGAGATTAAAGAACTGAGAGATTTTTAAAAATTCTGTAGTATCTATGAGGTCTTCACATGCAGGTAGAAAGAAGGATCATGAACCAAAAAATCACCTTTGAAGCAAATTTGATTTAAAAATACCCCAGAAAACAGATCATGGATCACATTGTCTAGTGCTGCACCACTAGCAATTTTACAGAATACTCAGATTGGAGAATTTCTGTGAAACTCTGATGCATGTTACCAAATCTTGGATGAAACAGGTCAATTCTTACAAATGGCACCTCATATTCTTCTGAGTTAAATCCTGATCTGTTGAATGTAGTGTGAGTTTTGGTGGTAACTCAAGCGTTTGTCAGGTTTATATTAGAAATTGACTCAGTTGTAAATGACCTGCAGCAGCAGCAACTGCAGCAGCCCCTTCTGACCATCTGCACAAATAGCTGTTTCAACAGATTTACTCTTGGTGTACGCCAGTAGCTGTGCATGTTGCAGATTGTAATCCCTGAGCTGCACAGACCTCACGCATTTCTAAGGAGATGCTGGTTCATTGCTGCTAATAAGGGCAAATTACTGTGGAGCCAGATGAATTGTTGCTTCGAAAAGAGGACCTGGGTTTCACCATGACACATAGGGACCCACTATGTGCAAGCAGGCAGTGTCTAATTCAGAGGTGGACAGTAACTAGCCTGAAACTGAGGAGCTATTGAAGAGACTTGGCAGCTACAGCTTTCCTGGTTCTTTCTGAAATGTTATTTTTATTCATCTTGGTTAGCTTAACTAGCAAATAAGTATTTGCCCAGCAGGCTGGCAGGTAGACTACAGACTACAGTGCTAGTTGCACTGGTGTTAGTTCAGACGGACACTTGGCAGTGCTGATTTTCTCTTGGCCCATTCTGTGTTTCTCCTGTTGTGCACATTGACTGAATTTAGGAGTGATGACTGATTGTTTAGAAGCCTTTCAAAAGGAAAGATTCACTCATCTTTAAGGAGTGATTTACATTTTCTTTTCTGTTAGTTTTTTGCCTGTGGTGTATGTGTTTCAGTTCTTCTAGACATGACTTTTGTCCCCTTTTTTAGGACAGGTAGCCAGGTCAGACTGGTGAACTTTGTTAGAACTATTGTGTGTGCATGTCTTAGGCCTGCCAAGTGGTATTAACCCAACACTTCGTGCTTTTTGTAAGTTTCTTGAAGTGCATTGCAAACAGACCCATTGCACACAGTCTGGCTGTCAGCCTTCCAGCTGCTGGATGTTTGGCAGCAGAGAGAGCAGCTCTTTCAACAGCAGTGTTTTAAATCACGGACTGTGTCAACTAAACACCTCTACAGCACGTGGCACATTGCAGGAGAATGTAAGGGCAGTGCCACCAGGAAATACTTGCAATTGAGGTGCAGCTTGTGGGAAGATGCTTTGGAAACTGCCATTGCCAAGCTCAGAGCAACTGTGCAATTAAGACTTGAGCCGTGAACATCATAAATACCATTTCTCTGCTGATTATGTTGTAGGAAAGTGCCCTACCTTCCCCACATACTGATGTGCATGTGAATCGCACGTGGCAGAAGCACACTTACGAGTGGGAGCTTGTGATGGGGACAGTGTCTGACATGCTTGATCACTTAGCAGTGGACTCCTGCATCCCTCCCCCATGAAATAGATGAGCTTGAGAGATGTGTGTTGAGTTGGAAGACCCACCGCACAGGGAAATTAGTGCTGTGGAGGATCCCAGATATTAGTTAAAATAGGGGATTGTGTGTGTTTTTTTTTTTTCTCTAAGCATTAGCAGTATGTGCCAATGTGAGACCAGAACCATCATTTTGAGGTTTGTTTTTTTTTTTTTTTAGTTCTTTCAGAAAATACTTTGAGCTTCTTTGAGAATTGTTCCTAATCAGCTGAGGGGTTTTATGATTGAAGAATGTAAACCAATTTTCTCTTCTACTTTGCGATGCAGCAATTGATTTTTCTATATTAGTTTAGTTCTGCTCTGCTAATCTTTGGTTTTATGCATTATTTCCTTAAACTAATTTAAAATTTCAATTCTCAAGTGGTTTTTTTTAATTTATTAATGACATATCACATTTCTATATTATCCTATTCATTTCTCAAGAGAGTTTTTGTAGAATGCTGCTCTCGTGGCTTGCTTAAATGAATCTTAAAATCTTGCTTCTACCCTTACAATACCTGAATTTGTTTGTCTCTCTGTAAGTGTAGAAATCCAAACTAAAAAAATGCAACAACTGACAACAATTGACAACAATTGGATGGAAGTGCTGTAGTGATAACAGAAGTTAGTTAATATAATTTAATTTTCAGGTAGTAGGACTGGGATGAAACTTTCCAAGGATACGAGGTATTTTGTATGACCTTATGTATGGCAGTCTTACTTCAGGATCTTCAAAACTAAGCCATACAACATCTAAATGTCTGGAAAGTTTGGGCAGCAATCCATGTTACTGCTCAAGTCCCAAGAGGGTTGAGAGTCTGTAACAGCCTCTTGCTGGCCAGAAAAGGATAAGGAGCAACATGGCAGACGTGGTGAAGGAAGAATAGCAGTGTCTTGACATCTAAGCAACAGATTAAACAAGCAAAAATTAGAGTGAGAGAGGAACGTAAGTTTCTGAAGACAGCAGTTTGTATAATCTAAAACCTTTCCTAGAGCACTGGAACAAAAGTCAGCAATAGCAGTATCTCCAGGAGGTCTGCAGAATGAACACTGCCTGCGGTATGAACCAGTAGCAGTTAATGTTCTTCACTTTTCTGCAGAAAAAAAGCCCCAAAACTTAGAGGATTAAGTCAGAAATATATTTAATCATTTAGTAACATCTGATGTGAGCACAGTGGTAGGTAAATAGTGACTGATGTGATCGTGAAATTTCAGTACTGCTTTGTATGATAAAATAATGATCTTATCTAACAAGTCGATATATAAAATATACACTGGGATTTCTTACCCCACAGCCACTTCCAATCAAGGGAAACTTGAAAAAAGAATCTTAAGACTTACAGACAGCAAGGCTAATTTCTCTAGTCTTACTAGGCTGTTTGAGGATCTTTAATGACCGGAGGTTTCCATGTTATTCATTCTTACAGCAAATCTGAAAACCAGCAGAAATTTCCCCAGTCTGTGAGTGAGAACATTGATAATGCCTTAAAGGTAAAGAATATCCTTTGTGGATTACTCAGGTTCAGTTTGTGCATGTCTCCCTGACTCAATGAGGGGCAGAGGTAGCAGCCTGGCCGGGGGTCGGTGTGCCTTTTCTGATCTCTGGCTGTGCATGCATGTCTTCATATCCCCAGAGGGTCAGAAAAGGCATGGAGGTACACAGTGAGGAAGAGGGGAAATAAGGGGACTCACTGTGCTGTGGGGGATATGGTGCAGTTCCTGTCTGGATTTCCTCATTGGAACTGGAGTGCGGGGTGGGAGGAATGGTGCATGTCCAGGTATCACTCCAAAGACAGCATGCATGCGTGCCTACAGGAAGGTGCAGGAACTCGGGAGCACTCCTAGTGGTGGTGATGTATACTTCTGATGCTTCATGTTCCTAAGTTCCTGATTTCATGAGTCTGGAACTTCTAGATCAGGTAACAGACATTGCATATTGTGGATAAAACATAGTAAGGCTGGTAGAATCTCCATGTCCATACATGGTTTATTTTCAAAATCTGTATACTTTAGTAAAATATCAGGAACTTTACCACTTTCTTTCGATTTAGACATGGGATTTGAGGTTATAAGGTAAAAATCTTGCTGGTACCTGCTTTCATCTCTCTCGTGGTCTTCAGGCTTTTAGTTGCTACATCTTTGACTGCTGATTTTGTGACAGGAGTGGCAGCAAATGTAGAAGAGGCTGAGAGGTTTGTCTGAAATGAAGCATTTAGCCTGACCTTGTGGTCTGGGCTCTTTCTGTAGTGCATAAAAGAGACAGGCACCTTCAGGGGCTGGCTCATCAGATCTGTTTCAGGACTGGGTAAATCATGCTGGTGTCTAAAATGCAGGAGATTGTTGACAAATGGCAAATCTATATTGTACAACATGCAGATGCATTGGCGCTCACTTCAGTGGGATTTGTGTTCATGTATATGTGAAGGATATTATCATCAGTCTTCAATATCCCATAATGTATATTTTGTGCTGTGTTTCACTGTTTGTGTTTGGGAACAAACTACAGAAATGTGAAATCTGCAATAGACAGTGAAAATCAGCATGTATGTCTTTGGTGAAAGCTAAAATCTGGCATATGTATATTTATATAGATGAATTTTCTGACCTTTGGCTACTGAACTATACAACATTTAGATTGACTATTTCGGGGAGAATTAAGAGGGATACTCTGCATGTCAATCATCTGCACTGCATTAGTGAACAGAAGCAAGAAGAACAGGATATATATGTAGACCCAAATGGTTTTGCCTTTTACCAGAAGTAATCTTGGTTCTAATCTTAAATTCAGATTTGAGCTAAGCAACTAGAGCATAATCTTTCATTTTCATTAGAATGTTTACTAGCAATTTGCAAAAGTATTAAACCTGACTTTTTTTTAAGTAAACCCGAAAGATAGATTCCATAAGCATCACAAAAGATTTTGCAGAACTTCCTGATTTTCCAGTTGGTTGTCGCAGGTAAAGTAGCATTGCTAGTGGTCGTGTAACTTTGTCTCAAAACAGGTTTTCCTACAGTTGAGGCTGTTTAGTGACATTCTGTGATATCGGATCCTGTTCTTCCCTCTTGAGTTACATTCGTGGCTGTATCACCTTTAATTAATTTCATGCTTCTGCAGTCTGCATGCAGGCTAGTTCAAACTGAAGGTGAGGCTGTACCTTAGTTATAACCAGGATGTTGCTCTGCAATTATTTTAAATTTTAAAACATTAATTGCATAAAACTGGCATAAAGTTTACGTAGAAAACAGGCACATTTTCTGTTCAGGAATTAATTAAGTTCTTAATTTTCAGTGTCTTGGTCACCTGAACATTCGTGCAGAATGATTTTTCTCCATTCACAAAGTATTTACACTTATACAGGTTTTTGTCTCAGGTGGCTAGAAACTCTTCCTGGAGTTTAAGGAAGGATCCTGCCCGTTTGGAGACATGAGGACAGTTTTGGTGAATCAGAATTGCATGAATCAGCACATTGCCTTTTCTGAGTGAGAGGTAATTTCTTTATCTGGAATTGCTCTTTTAAATGTATTAGTGTTATATTGGGAGAGGGAGAATGTTACCCCAAATACAAATTACCAGCCAGGCATCCCCTGGGCACTGGCACATTGCAGCTGGCTGCTTATTATTGTAAGAAATAAGTAACAAGATTCGGAGTGCTGAATGCTACCTGAAAATTCGAGTTCATCCTTGTGTGCAGGCTCACAACTGGACCCAGCAGCAGGGTGCTGCTTCTTGGTTTGTATGGGGTGTGAGTTGGTTCTTTTGGTGTTGGGATTCTGCCTCTCTACCTGCTGGGGTTGTGTTGCTCTTCTGTGTGGTGATAGCAAACAGTCAAGATTGTTGCAACTTTATCAGCACAATATCTCACCTGTTTGTATGAGGAAAGCATATTTTTCTGTGACACTCGTTGGGCATGTTTGCATGTTGCTGGACTTACAGCGTTTGTCCTGAACATAGGCAATGTTAGGGGAATGTGTTCAGTTATACCCATTGGTATCACTGAATTGGCTAAAGATTCAGTGATCAATAGGATCACCTTGCCTCTTGCTCTGCTTAATAACCCCTGAGCTCAGAACTGAGATAGATGGTGGAAGAGAACAAGAAAATATCTAATGCTGCTGTTATGTACATCTGAAAGTATCCATTCTGAGAATGTAAGGTGCAGTAAATACCAAATAAAAAACAAAAACCCAAACAAAATGAAACAAACAAACAAACAAAACCACCGAAAAACCCAAGATGCTAAAAATGTAACTGGAAAGAATGCTTGAAAGGTATGTAGAAAGTTAGGGATGTACAAAATGAGAATTCCTTCTTTTGCTACCTGTTTCCAATCATCAATAAACACCTTCCTAAAAATTCAAGGTAATTTCCAGAAAACAGCAAAGCCAGTTGAAGCTGCTGTACATTCCTGTGCCCTGGACCTGGATACTGCAGAGTCCCCCATCATGGGGGAGAGAGACTAAGAAACTATTTCATGACACTTTTCATATGCAGCATCCAGAGAAAAGATAAATTGTCGAAGTTAACTTTGTATCCCAGAGATTATTTCTGCATGAGGGTGTGACTCTTCGTTTCTCACACTTGTGCATTTACTGCTGCTCCAGAGACTACAGAGTATAACACTTACAAGAGGATCATGGGGGAAAAAAAAACAACTTCTAAGTAAATAAAATTGTAAGTGAATCTCTGCAAGTGAGATATCTCCCCCTCCTCTCCCTCATCATTCTAGAGTGTTGCCTTGTACACTTGGCAAAACAGAACAATTTCATTTTCCAATAAGGGAACACTGTGTTCCCACTTTCTCAAGTCCTATGTAAAAGTGAAAGCTGAGTAAATGTGGAATTTCTCTTCATATGTAATGTTACTGTTTTGTGTCTGTATTCATGGTTAAAAGAATTACAGTTTCAGTTGGTTTATTTTGCCAAACAAGTCTTGTCAAAACTGTTCTCAGAAATACTGACCATTTACTTTTTGATCCAAAGTGTTTCAATATGTCTGAAATAAGAATGTTTAACTTGGCTTGTTGAAGCCACCCTCAATTACATGTGAGTCGATTTGATATTAACTGCTTTTGTTTTCCCCCACGTGACTGTATAGAGGACAGTTTAAGCTCTCTGCTGAACTCTTTTCCATAGTATGTGTGATATGACTGCCTTGGCAGTCAGCAGCATTCAGAGTGTATGTGGGTTTGTGTTCAGACAATGGTGTTCTCTCAGGTTCAACCCAGGCAAGGCACTTCTGACCAAAGCTACAATTCAGTCTCCCTTCTTTAGGAAAATGTAGTTGTTCTGTGGAACACTAACAAATGCCCACATTGTCTTTTGGTTTTGATTCACTGAATTCTCTGGGTATTAGTGTTAAGTTATAAAGGATGGTGTTTCTATGTAACAAAAGTTTTAATTAAATGATAGTTCTTCTTGAGCATATTGCAAACCCAGTATAATGTGATACTAAGTAGAATTAAGTAGGAACTATTTTCAGGTGATGTTTACGATTGCACCATGATGTCAAATGCCCCAAAATCTACTTTCATATGTCAGTTTGAGTAAATACCCCTTCGGAAGAATTCTTTTTTCTCAATTTCACCATGGTGAATTACTGAGTGATAAGGTATGTTTGTGTGGTGTCAAAGACCAGGTTGCAAGAAGTGTTTCAACTTGGGCAGAACAGAAATCTCAGTCCACAGTTGCTACCTCCTAGAAAAATGTCAGCAAGGTAGAGCCATTGTTCTGTCTCTTCCTTGTGTTTCTTCTTGAAGATTATGATCTTGAAGTTTCCTCAGTGTATTTTGAAACTTTTATTTTCTGCTGTGAAAGTGAACCTCTTGATTTCCATTTAGATATAATTACAGTCTTTGTCAAGTAGTTGTAAAAGCTTCCCTATGCTGTCCTATTATTACTACATAACTGGACAACGTCAATAACTAATTTTTTTTTTCAAATATACTGGCCCATGGATTTCTTTTTTTCTGTGGGATCAAAGGCAACACAATATTCAGTGGATGCCAGGGCTTTTTCCTTTCTTTTGAGGGAGGGGACAGAAGGTTCTTGAAATTTTACAGTTGTCACAGGAAAATATTCTGCAATTCCGCGGTAGCAGTAACTGTCAAAGGTCTCATTTTATGGTTTTGACCTACCAACTTAGGTCTCTCTTTTACATTGTTCCGTTTATTGGAATTGTTTCTACACCTCAGGTCTGAGAAAGGCAATTTGTGTGGGGATTGCATGTACGACTTGACACCAGTTTTCACTAGATATGTCCCTGAGGTCGGGATATCAAATATTTCATTTGTGCGTAGCAGAGAACAATAAACATCATCATTGTTTCTTTATAAGGAAGTTCTTTACTGTGAGGGTCATGAGGCAGTGGAATGGGTTGCCCAAGGAGGCAGAGAATGCTTCATCCCTGGCGGTGTTCAAGGCCAGGCTGGATGGAGTCTTGGGTGCCGTGATTTAGTGTGAGGTGTCCCTGCCCATGGCAAGGGGGGTTGGAACTAGATGATCTTAAGGTCCTTTCCAACCCTAACTATTCTATGATTCTTACAGAGTAATTACTTTTTAATAACAGTAATTAAAATTATTAAAAAAAAACCCAAAGTAATTACTTTTTTTTTTTATATATACATGGTTTTCCTTTGGGATTTTCTTGGGGTTTTTTGTTTTTGTTTTGCTTTTTTTTTTGTCTTTTTGAGGTTTTTTTTTTTTGATGCTGAATACATATTTCTTCAGGCTGCTTTGCAGCAGATAGCGGGTAACATCTACAGAAATAACTCTTCTCACTGGGATTCAGTTTAATGCTTTTAAATTGGTTTTAGTTTTTTTTCTGGGTAGCAGCACTCGGCTATTTGTTTTGTTGAATACCACTTTGGTTTTTAAGCACTTTTAAGGTGAATTTTATCGTATTGCCTTGGTTCTTCCATTTAATTAGTAATACATCATGTTTGCATAATGAGAATTGCTGCTTTTGAACATAGATGCATGGAACATTGCATTATTTTCCCACAAGCAGATAAGGGTAAAAAAAACCCAAAAAAACCCCAAACTCCTGTACTGAAACTAGAATTACTGTGAAAATCGTTATTTTACTGAAGAAGGAAAAATTGGTTTAGATTTACTCTTTTCTCTGAACTTGTTAAAACCCAGAGCTGCTAGTTAACATCAGCATTTCAGCATTGGTTGAGTTACAACTGAAACTATTCTGGGTAGCTTTCAGTTTGTAGAAGTACTTGGTTACACCAACATTCATGTTGCTGATGGACACATTTCACTGTGTTACAGAATATGATGAATGAACAAATAGATAAACAAGGTCTTTAATCAGTCAAATATGACTACTAGAATAATCATACCCATTACCTTTTTGGAATTGTGTATATGTATTATTGCTTGTCTGTTTTATGGGAAACAATTATTTCTAGGTTAATTGCTGTCTTTAATACAGTTATACCCTCCTCTGCTTTTCTTGTGATGCAGAGACAACTTCTTGTCTGCTCTTTCTTGGGTGCTGAGCAGAATGTGTATGTGCTGCTTCTGCAGAAGGTAGTTCTCTTGTCACCAAGCCCTAGTCACTTGCCTAATTGCAGCAGGTTCTCCTATTGTTCTTTCCTTTTCAGGCATTTATAAGACCTTTAGTGTTTTTTCCCATGCTGTGAGTAGTTCTGAGGTGAGAGTTGTCATTTTCCTAATCAGTTGTTTACATGGCTTTCATTTCATATCAGTCCCTTTTACCCACAATTGCATCTTCTCATACTTACCATATTAGTCTTGTTAGAATCATAGAATAGTTAGGGTTGGAAAGGACTTTAAGATCATCTAGTTCCAACTCCCCTTGCCATTGGCAGGGACACCTCCCACTAAACCATCTCACCCAAGGCTCTGTCCAACCTGGCCTTGAACACTGCCAGGGATGGAGCATTCACAATTTCCCTGGGCAACCCATTCCAGTGCCTCACCACTCTTACAGTAAAGAACTTCCTCCTTGTATCCAACCTAAACTTCCCCTCCTTCAATCACAAGACATTTGTGTTCAGCATGGAGAATCCATGATGTTAAAATTCGTGTTTTTCTCCTCATGTTATTGGCAATTTTCTTCCATTCAGAACCCTCACCCATGAAGTTGACAAATATGATTAAAGCACAGTTCATTCCTATGTTTGAGTGTTAGTTCAGTTCTGACCGGAGGGCTTGCTGATCTGTCATATCCCTGTTGCAGGCTTGCTGGTCTCTGTTGTACCAGTAGGTTTTACAGATGAACCATGCAGGTGTACTTCCTCTAATTCAATAAACCTGTTTTTGTTTCTTCCACTCTCTTCTATCTTTACTGGCATTGCATGTGGAAATATTGAGGTGATTTTACTTGCTACATCATTTCCCATCGAGAATTCATACTTTGCAGCTTGATGGGGTTTTATTGCCAACTCTGTGCTACAGAAAATAAGAATTATGCTACTGAAGATCTTAATTTTTGTGCATTTTTTTCTTAAAAGATGCCCAGTAGTCGTGTTTAGGACAAGCAATAAAAAATGTGAATAGCTAAAATGAGTAAAGGTTTAAAACACCCAAGTGATTGTTTTGTATTTAGTCATATTTAGACAATACCTTTGGCAGCATTTCTCTGACCAGGTAGCAAAGGAAGCATCTAGCTGAAATGCTGTCTTGTTAAGGCATTTTCATTGTTTCTATCATCCTTTTCGAAATCCTTTGCAGCTCTTCTATTGGAGGTACTTTTTCTTTTTCTCTGACCTTTTTGCTGATATTGTAGCCTATTGCTTGGAACTACAGCTCTGTATAATAAGTTGTGCTAAAGGTAATGGTGAAAATTGTGTCTGACTCATGCCAGGAGAAGTAATTCATACCACTAGGAGAACAGGGAAAAGGAAGAAAAGGCAACCTTTTGAGTTTGGTCTGAACTCTGTGCTGGTGTTTCACCCCGTGCTTGAATCTCCCCGTGCATTTCCTGGATTGCTGTTGGATTTAGATACATGAGTGGCTGGGATGAGCTCATTAAACTGTGCTTTGTAATACATGTTTGTTTTCCCTTCTTTTATAAACCTACCTATAATACATACATGCACTGATGTGTGTACCCTTTTTGAAAATAGATGGCATTAAATTGAATTAAAGGAAATCACTCCGTGTTAAATGACAAAGGCAATGAGAGCTCAGCAGAACTCTTGGCAACTGCAACACTGGCTTGTGTTAGCCTGTCAGAATAGTGTCATGTTGCTCCTCATCAGTTGGAGTCCTGTGCTTAGATGGTGGCTGCACCTTACATGGGTATGAATTGTGTGAAGGCAGTCAGGAGCTGCTTCTCCCTCCCCATCACCCTTGAGGGGCATTGCAGCTTCTGAGCTAAGTAAATGTGTAGCACTGCTGCCAGAATACCATATGGCAGGGTAGCCAGAAAACATAGAGAGGGAGAAGACAGGATCATGTCTCTGTCTCAGAGGTACACAGAAGGGGTGGCCAAGGTAACCAGTCCTGTGGGATGCTGAGCAAGAGTTATTTTGCATCTAGTACATGCAGAACTGTTTTCTCTGGGTTAGTTTTTGCAATGCAATGTGAACTGCTGCATGCCAATTCATCTCTCTTAAATTGACATTGTCTAAAGGCTTGGCCAGTTTGAGCATGAGTTTTAGGGGGAGCTGGCATGTCCTAGCATCACACCTTTTAAATACAAGCCTACGGAAGCTCTGAAGCAGAAAATCTCAGTGCCCGAGCACCCACTTGTTATTGCAATAATATGGTTAAGCATGTGTTCTAGCATTTGACAAGTGATTGCAAACATAAGCAAAGCAGTTGAGTCAGACTATGGCATTTTCAAATAAGGCTCCACAGAGCTAAAGACACAAATATTTACTGCTTGAGCTCAAATCTGTTGCCTGGAAAGATTCTTGGTTTTTTATGTTGACCAGGCATACAGCTGGGAAGGCAAAAGGTGGAGTCCTGGTGAGCGCTGTCACGGACAGGGCTTGTTTGCCAGCCTGAAATCAGTTTTACTTCCTCTGTTTCAGCATAGCCTGGCTAATATTTTCATACTTTGTAACAGCTGCCAAACAGAAGATGCTGTCTGTGCAACTCTCCAGGTTATTATGGCTAGAAAAAGACAGTGCTCTGTAGAGCTCACCTAGTGCTGATAGATCATTACATTAATAAGGAAAGCAGTTAAATACTGTTTAAATATTGAAAAATAAACATATGTTGAAGAGGTTGACAACTGAAGCATAAGAGATGTAGCTTGAGCACTTTCTAAAGAGAACTGTACTAAACATGGGACTTGCACTGAAACAATTCAGATCCAGCCAAATGCCACAAAATCTAGTTTGACAAAAGCAGCAGTCAGTAGCTTTATAATGCAGACGTTAAAGTGAAGGGTGCCACAGCTGTCCATCTGGCTTTCCCAGTTTCTGTGTTCTGCTTAATCACAGATGCCAGCCAGGGAGGTATTTGTGTCTGCAGAGGCATAACCCCAGGCCTGGGAAGGGCCAGGCAGTGTTACAGAAACTGCTATATCTTCTATGGCTGTCTCTGCATATGGGGATTCCCTTCAAACAGAATAGCCATCAACTTCTGACCAGGAAAGCATGACAGGTTTGTTATTAGTAGTTTAAAATCAGAGGGCTATCAGGCACCCGACAACTATTGGTTTGTTTTCACAAATGTGATTATATGAGCTTAAATGGCAGCTCTGTTAGACTCTCTTTTGCTTTTGAATTCATCTGTACACAACTGGAGTAGGGAGCAGTGGCAAGTGGTATGAAAATGTAAATTATCTGTCTACCCATAAGGTTGAACACATATGAAAGACCCTTCCAATTCAGAAAGCACTTGAGCTTGTGATTAAGTCTTCATGGTTTTAATGGAACTAAAGTGTATCCTTAAGTGAAAACTTTTAGTTTACAGAAGAGGAAATGGAAAGAACCCATTCTGGTATTTTACTATTTTTATGTTCCTTATGTGCTTTTAAATAATTTAAATTATGGTTCTATTTTATATTTCTTTTATGTTTTTTTTCATTGGGAAGCAATAAATCAACTTTTCTGTAGTGTTCATTTGAATAATAATGAGTCATTTAATTGAGATGATAATAACATGAGTTAGAAATTTTGTAAGACATAAAAATTTAAGTTCCAGTCTTTAACATTAATGAACAGTATTCATTTATATGTTAAAAAGATGGGTAGGCAGAGAGGTATTTGTTATACCTATATTGACCTAATCCATTTCTGTATGTGGATTTTATAAAGCTTGTTGTAAGGCTTTAAAGCACTTGTCAGTTTTGCAAATTTAGAAGGGGATAAAAGGACAAATTAATATGCATAAATAGAGATTGAAAGATGATTTGCACAGATAAACAATAGGACCTTACCTGCTAAGAGGTTCTATCAACTGTAAAATGTAAGAATGAGAATTAGTTTAACACTAATGCTTTCATTTTGGTACCTGAGACAATTTAGACATGTCAGCACTGAGTAGTGGTGGTAGCTGACAGGAGAGAATCACAGTATTTCACGCCTAGTTGAAGAACAAGAATTTGAAAGTGAGTACTGCTCGCAACAGGAAGAAGAATCAGTCACTCATTTAATTTAAAGAGCAAATGAGAGTACTTAAGCACTGCGAACCTAAGTATATCTGAGGAAGTCTTTAAGAACATGGAGTGTATCTTGGCTACAGTCAAGCTGTTGAACTTTCTACTCTCAGAACTCCAGCTGTTCTTACAGATGACAGAGAACATGAGAACACCAGTGCTGCAGTGTTACAGCTCTCCTGAAGTAGGCCTGAAATTTGTGGCTTATGTTACAGAGAAGCAAGTTTCAGCTTAATTTAGCCACCTAGCATCTCTTCAGTCTACTTATTGCAGGTGAACTTGATTTGACTAGGTATTGTTATACTTACTCAAGACTTTATTTTCTAGTTATAAAACATGTGCTATGTTTTCTGCAGTTCTCCAGATACTTACCAGTTATCTTCTCGGTGTGTAGGCTGAAGAAAGTCTGTGTGAATTCCTGATACATCCATGACTTGCATTCTTACTGATTAAACTGCCTTTTGTGTGTGTTGTGAGGGGTGCTATGTTTTGATTTGAGAACTTTAACAATTTGCATTTTTAGAAGTTAATTGTGACTGGATGATTTGTAATGTGCTAAGCTACCAAAAAAAACCTTTACTACCATCCACTTTCTTTAATGACTGTTCAGATATCTTTATGGTTATCTTTAGAATTCCCATGAATTTACAAAACAGAACTTGGCTGGGGAGCAGCTTTGTGGAAAGGGACCTGGGGGTCCTGGTGGACAGCAAGCTCAATATGAGTGTGCAGCTGTGGCAAAGAAAACCAGCAGGATGCTGGGTTACATCAACAAGGGCATCACCAGCAGACGTAAAGATGGCATCATCCCACTCTACTCAGCACTTGTCAGGCCACACCTCGGGTACCGTGTTCAGTCTTGGTCCCTCATGTACAAAAAGTGTGTGGACAGGCTGGAAGAGGTCCAGAGGGGGGTTACAAAGGTGGTCAAAAGACTGGGAAGCCATATGAGAAAAGGCTGATAGAGATGGGTTTGTTCAGCTTGGGGGAAAAGAAGGCTCAGAGGAGACCTTCTCAGATGTTTCAGTAACTAAAAGGTGGCTACAAAGGAGATGGAGACAACGAATCATGTGGAAAAAATGATGGGTGATGGACACAAGTTACTCCTTGGAAGATTCCAGATGGACACTAGAGCAACGTTTTTCACAATGAGAACAATCAGCCATTGGAATAATCCCTTCAGAGCTCGTGGATTCCCCCAAACTGGACACTTTTTAAGATTCGGCTCGACGGGGTGCAGGGACACCTCGTCTTGGTTATGCTTTGCCTGGAAAGGTTGGACCATATGATCCCTGAGGTCCCTCCAACCTGGCGTTCTATGATTCTATGATACCTTAGGATAGTGGTACAGGTAATGTCATAAATGCAATTAAGTCAGACACAGATAAATGCTATGGTGATAATGGGGTGTTTATGCATGTCAGCTGGGAAAAGATCAGTAGTTTTGTAACAGCTTACACCACCTCCAGATCACCTTATTTATGGCATGGTTTGGGGGAAGGGAGCAGTGTTCAGACAAATTTTATATGGAAGGGAAACATTGAGAAACGTTTTATTTGAAGACCAAATTATTATGAACTTTAAAAAGCCATTTTTGCCATACATGCAAAGCCCTGCAAATGATAAAATTGTTTTAAAATTTTAAAGATTAGTCTTTCTGATTATGAATGCTCATTTTTAAGCATCACTTCTAGAATGAGGAACTTATTTTAAGGGCAGTTGTACCTCCTGTGAAATAAATGCTTTTGATTACTTGTATCTGATACTGGATTTATGAGATTTTTGATTTTGAGGCTTACACATGAATTTGCTAAAGTGAGCTTCAAGGTTGATAAAGTCACCTGTGTATGATTATAGCAGGAGGTTTTTTTATATGCATTCTGTCAGATTTTATCCTAAATCTGAAAATGATAAGTACTAGTATGTCAGCAGTTCAGTACTCGGCTATATTTCTTCAGTTACAAATGTAGTAACTTCAAGGAAAGCTAATGGTGACCTTCAAGTATGAACAACACTGAAACATTCTCTATTTTGAAGTTATATCTCAAGATATATAGTACACTTACAAGCTGTGAGTTTTCATTAACTATTTCTATACTGTGAGTTGATCTAATTTTGATTTTGGGGGTTTCAGCTCAGGGCAAATGGTATTCTTGATATTCTTATGCTAGGGCAAGTTTAGTGAGGCAGTTATTATCTGTGCTTTCTTTTTCCTAAAATGTACATTTCATTATGACCAAAACTCTTGTTTAGGGCAGGAAGGCCTCACCTCACTTGACACAATAATTAGAAACGAAATAATAATTAAATGGAATAATAATTATATGCTGTGTGAAAGTACCTTTCCACATTTGACATTTGTTTAAAGTTTACAATATTTACTGCACATTGCACAGAAATGGGGACAACTTTCAATTATAATAGGTCCTACTTCTCATTCATAAGGCAATTCTGATCCTTTTACTTATGTTGGAGAGAGCCAGACCCAACATATGACCAGAGTAATACTTGGGAAATGTTTTGTTTGTTCCCTTCTTAAGATGTCAGGTAGAGGATTTCTAAATAAGCTTCTTGGAAAGTACCAGAAATACAATTGATTTCTCAGGGACTTTGGGTTTGGAAGAGGCAAAGACCCCAGAGAGGTCAGTGGCCTCTGTGAGAATCCTGAGAGTGGAGTCAAGGCATGAATGTCATGCACAGTGTGTGAAACTTGACAAATGCGCAACAGTTGTCAAATAACTTGACTCTGAACAAAGGTGAGAGAGCAAAGTGTATCTGGTAATGTTAATTACATCATTTGGTGAACTACTCAAAGGTGCTGAAGTGCTACGTTGAGGAGTCCCAAAAATTCTTAGAAGAGTGACACATATTCAGGCTGAAAATATCAAGAGAGCTATAGTGGTTTAAATGGTACTACAGTAATAATTAGCACAGCTAAATTGTTATAAAACCAGTCATGGGTGTTTTGAAAGAGCAATTCTCTGATTTGAACTTTCAGCATCACCAGACATCACTTTAGTCATCACTGTCCTTAAAAAAAATAAAAATGACTTGCACTGTGTTGTACATAATATACTTGCTCATTGATAATGTGATTAATTGGATCACTCGAGTTACCCAAAGGTCTATTCATAATCAGTAGAGAGAAATAATTATCTTTAGTGCACTGTTTACATCAACCTGGATGTAAAACTGTTAAGATGTCTACAGCAGTGCAAAATAGGTGAGGTGTACCCCAGGGGTTTCTGGTTCTGCCAGTTAGAGTATGAACGTGTTGCCAAGCTCATGTGTCCCTTTCCATGCTGTATTCCTATGTGTCTGTTATTTAGATAGCTGCATAGAAATGCAGAGCACAGCATATCTCCATGGTGGTGTAGCACTCAAATGTGTACAGGAGTTGTGTTTAAATTAATCTTTCAGGCAAATTACATGAAATATCTGAACTTCTGTAGATTTCTTTCTGCTTCAAAATAATCTATTTTCATATGGGTATTGAAATGGCAAAGGGTCATGTAGGCCATCCAACTAAAAGTCCATTAAAATGAGAAGCTTTTTCATCTTGAAACAAGTAGAACATGACCTATGAGAGGCACAGCTCTGCCATCTTTTGCTCTGTTGTGTCAGTTAAGAGGAGATATATTGAGCAATGTCTGATCCAAAATAAACTCTTCATAGCCTTTTTTTGATTATATATTTGCTTTTTGATTGTGAATCTTTGCTGATTTAGTCTTTTTCTAAATACTATTAACTGTGAAATGATCCCTTTATCTCTTTATTATCTTTTTTTTTTTTTTAAATAAAAGGTCAGTGAAGACTAATGCCAGCAGTACATTAACTGCTTTGGAATTCTTAAATACATCGACTGTAGCTCTCCCTTGTGGTGAAGTACTGGACCAAGACTTGTCCTGGTTCCCTGCTTCCTATTAATGTGGTTTTGGAATAATCTCTGACTATTCTTCAGGCATCTTCAAGCTGTTTGAATTTCATTTCCTGCCCCTATGCTTTCTGCTTCTATATTCTTTTTCTGTGGTTTTATTATTTCTTAGGAAACTGTCACCTTAATTTCCAGTACTTTCCTCATGTATCCAAAAAGGCCCATGGTTTGGTCAAGATCATCTGTTAACCTTTTCTTCTTTCACGACAGAAAAACATGCATTTCCTTTTTTCAAGATTTATTTACTGTTTCTTGAGATACATCCTGCTTAATCTGCTTTTTTCTTTTTTTTTTTATTTGCCATTATACTTCCGTCTTGTATTAAAACCATTTCCCTTTCCATTTATTTACAAGGTTCTCATTTTCCTGACTCAGGCAATTTGATCTCAATGCATAAAATTAACTTCCTGTTGTTCCTCAACTGTTTTGTAAACAAAAAACCAGATAGGTGATTGAAATGAATTTATGAAGTATGATCAATAAAAAATAGGCTACATTTCAATCAGATAGAAGCTCAAAAGAAGAATTATAAGACAGTCTCTGAAAATGAAAGTTCATGTTGGTGGATTAAAAACATGCTATAAAAGGAATAGGGAAATATTACAATCATTTTTTTCCAAGGCTAACAGAAGTTTTCAATTTCTAAAGGCAATCTTTCAGTTTTTAATAGACCTATCAAATAGGAGTGATATTTCATGACTGGTGAATGGTAGATGTACTAACCCTGTTTTAAGAACAGTACACCAAGTTCTAGAAAAAAAAAAAAGAAGGAAAGAATAATTAGACAAAATGAAATAAAATGCATCGTAGGGTAGTGCAAGACTATTTTTATATGACTAGAAAAGAGAAGAGTTAATTTACCAGAACTCAGTAAAGCATTTAATATCATGTCATGTAGGAAATAATTTGTTAAGTTGGAAAAGGTTGTTGTAATTGAAGAAATTGGTTTATTGGAAGGCAACAGTGTTGAGTTCTGATTTTCAAATCTTTAACTTTTACAGTTTTTTCTTGATGTAACACCTTGCTTAGTCCAAGGGAATAGTTACTCCTTTCCTCTTCGAAGCATTACTTGCCTGAAAACCTTTTTATATAATGGAAGTCTTTTTATATAATGGAAGATTGAGAATAAACAACCCAGTTCCTTCAGTTTTTTCTGAAGAGCTGTTTTCTTGACTTCTACCATTTTATTGCCACATGTTTGCTGGTGATGACTGGGTCCTTATTCAATCATTTGCAAATCTCTCAGATTCATATCTCTCCTGGAAAACTGCTTTCTCTCCAGTTGGTCTCCAGCTTGTTGCATTGAGTTAATCCATCCCAGGCATAAGATTTACAATTGCCTTTTTTGCTTTTACAGACACAATGTTGAAAAATGAAGGTTATGGTGTTCCATTTGGCCCATTTCTCTAGGCTAATCTCTGAATAGCAGACCTACATTCCAGTGTATCAAACACTCCCACCATCTTGCTAAAGGTGAGCACTGTCTCATCATCTGTGTCATACATTAAACACTGTTTTCACTAGAATCATTTGTGGACAATGCAGTGTTAACCAGCTGCAGCTGGACTTTGTAGTGTTTATCACTACCTTTTGAGCCCAAACATCCTGGCAATTTTCTGCTCACATTATCACTTCCCTCTCCAAACCATATCCTGCCAATTTGTCTATCCCACCATGGGATCATGTTGAAGGCCTTGCTAAAATCAAGCTAAGTGGCAGCCCTTGGTCTGTAACAGTACAGTGCAGTCACAGAGGGCAATCAAGTTGGTCAGGTATGATGTAGCCTTTGGTAAATTGATGATGGCTGTTCCCTTTTTCTACTCATAAGAATCAGGAGCCTTTCTGATAGGAAAAACCTTTCAAACATAGTAGAGGGCAACCTTGCAATGGTATTGACAAGCTTCCTCAACAACTTTGAATGTGGCTGATGAGATCTATTGCAGTTATGTATATCCAATTGGCCCAACTTCATTTTAAGGCAGATAATGCTTCACTCCCTGGACTCTGATAGTTGGCTTGGGGATCTTGGATTGGGATAGTTGGACTGAGGGTTAGTGACTGAGATAAAGAAAACACCGAGTACCTCAACCTTACTCACGCCACTAAGTTCACTGTCACATTGATGAATGTTCTCTTTAGCCTTCCTTTTTCACCACTGTATCTGTAAAAGATTTCTAGTTGTTTTTCACATCCTTTCCTAGTATTTTACTTGAACTTATGTTTACCTAACTCCATCCCTGTGTGGTTAGGCAATATCTTTGTATTGCACTCAAATAGCTTGTTCCTTCTTCCACTATCCCTACGCTTCCTTTCTGCACCCGTGGTCAGCCAGGACTTTATTCATTCATGCTGGCCTTCTACCATGCTTGTCTGACATTTGTTTGGAACAGCACCAAGGACTGTCTTCGTACTTTGAGGAGGGTGACCTGAAGATCAACAAGTTCTCCTTGACTTACTTGCCTTCCTACAGAATGCTGCCAAGCATGTCCCTGAATGAGCTCATGTTTGCTCTCCTGAAGTCCAAGTCTCTGGTTCTACACTTTGTCTTGCTGACTTCTTTCAGGGTTTGAACTGTACAACCTCACAGTCCCTGCAGACAAGGGAGTTGTTGACTTTTGTATCTTTAACCAGTTCTTTATTTGTGAGAGGCAAGTTCAAAAGTTCCCTGGTGTGCTTTTTGCCTAAGCTGTCTAGTCTCCCAATTTCCTTCACAGTTTAGGAATTAAGAGTGTTGGAACTGTTCCCAGTTGTTGGGTTTTCATGCAGCCGCTCTGTTTTCAACAGTGAGATAGTTTATTGTAACTGAGCACAGTGGTCGTAGTTGTGGGCTACTAGATGGTATTAGTGACCTGAAACACTCAGTTTTTACTAGTGCAGACATAGCCGAGGGTTAGTCTCCACAGCCAGCCATGCAAGCAGTTGACTAAAATTGTGAAATTTGCTGTACCACCTAGTACCAATGAAAAGAACACATATCTTTGTCCTGTGAAAGCATATACATATATGTATAAAGAATTTCAGTCAGAAAGTTGTTCAAGATTCATGTTTTCAAATAAACAGCCTCTTTTATATGAGTATGTGCAATGTTTCATGCTAACCTAAGAGCAAGCAGCACTGCAATAAAGTGTGAGAATGTGGTAATGATAAAGTTAAGAATCTTTTCCTCCTTGAATGGATTCACATCTGAAAATTGAAGGCAGGTTTCTTGAACCTGTCTCCAAGCTGTTCCCTGAGAATTACATAACACCACTGAGATTTTGTGGTGATAGGATACAAGGACTTACACTTCTGTATAATCAATTCAAATCCACTCTGCTATCAATAATGTGGGAAAGATGCTTGCCTAACTGAAAATATGATACTTCATGGAACTTCAAGCATCTAGCTTCTAAATTATTAGTAGCCTCTTGCTTTGTATTCATTGGAAATTACTTGCCATTCTAATTTTAGTTTCACAGGTTCTATGAGTATAATGCTTTTGGCTGTCCAGAAAACATTTCATATGCATGGTATAGATGGCTTACAGTTCCCACAGAGATCCTGTGCATGGATACATATGCAACGTGGGTGCCAGGCTGGCCTGAACTTGCTCTTAGCTTGTAAATGCCATTGGCATGGCGCAGCTTCTGGGTTACGAGCTCTGCCTGAAGGCGAGTGGCTCGAACTGAACTTTGGGGTTAGCTGTGGTTACTCAGCTTTGCAGTTAGTGGAGGTTCACATCAGGCCAGCTTAGAAAGTCAGGAGAATGAATGCTTGCCTGCAGGCAAAGATTATACAAATGCCAGAGTGTCATTTTTGATGTCCATTAATGTTTGTGTCCAGGAACTTCAATAAGGCTGTTTCTACTAAGTGAGATAAAAAGAAAATCTCCAGTGACTACTAGCATATGGTCTATTTTTCTACGTTATCTTAACTATAATTAAGCCACTGAACTGTCCCATATCAATAACATTGATTACAATCTTTTTCTCCCACCAAAACATTAATTTCCTAACAATTTTATTTTGATTTTAAATTTAATAACATTTTTAAGGCCTTTGTTTCTTCTTACTGCTCTATTTTCCACTCAGTTCAGTGCTTACCTTCATGAGCAGGTGAACGATTACAAATTGCCTACATAGGAGGATTTAAAAGACCCAGAGGATCCCAACAGTTAAGATGAAATTGCTGTGCTATCATTTTTGGGTGGATTTTCCTCACTTTGTTTCATTTTCTAGAAAATATCTTAATATATCATTTAACAATTGTAGTCCTAGACTGATCGTTGGTTGAAACTTAAGATGCTATAGATTGTTTTAATTTTTAATTCTTCAAGCCCTCCATTTACAGAATCTACAAGTTTCACATAGTCATTAGAGCAGATCCCTCCCTTTTTTTATTAGGTTACAGCTAACTTTTAATTTTAAAATAATATTTACATTTTTAAATTGCAAATAATATGTCCAGAAGAAAACCCCGGTGGCTTTTTTTTTTTTCCTAGTAGGTTTAAATCTGAATTGATTAGAAAAGAATTAAAGAAGACTGAAGAAAAAAAGCCAGTGTATTTTCTTGTAGAAAGGACTTTTTTGGTTTTAGGAAAATCATCCATTCTTCTCAAATCCATCAATAGTTGCATGGCATTCTTTCCTTCTCTTTGTTTTGTTTCATTGCTTGTCCTTGGAAATATGTGAGGGAGAGGGAATCTTGTCATTCAGCTACCCATGTTTCCTGGGATATGCAAGGTTTATTATTTGTTTTGGAAACACAGGAGCTTTATTAGGGTTATTCTTGGGCACCATGCTCTCTCCACATTTTTCTTTCAGGACCAAATGTGCCTTTTTCAACTTTCTATGAGTACCCAGGAGTTTCACAGAGCACCTGCAAACAGAATCAGTAGGTACTAGGAATTGAAATGAAATTTACATTTTTGTCTTCCTCATAAACTTGTTGGTCACAAAGGTACTGTTTTTTTCATATGTCTCTGAACAGCATCTCACACAATGGGTTTCTGCTCAATGAGTGGAGTCCTTAGGCTATGTCTGTACTAATAAATGAATAAATGCCAGGGAATATTCCTAGGCAGCAGAGCTCAGTTGTCTGTACAGCTAAATTGTTAGCATGGCCCCTGATATGGTTTTGGGCTAAGTCAGCTAGTGCTCCCAAATATTCCCACGCACTACTCAGGAGTTAACTCAGGTCATTGCAAATTCCCATTAGAGTCTGAATGCTGCCACCCTGTTTTGGTAACTAACTGAGCTTAATAAAGGGTCATGGGCTGTTCGGTGCCAATTCACTTCAGTGGCCCCAGCACACTTCACTATTTAGTGCAGATACAGTCTTAGAGCTTTTCCTAATTCCCAGATGTGTGTCCCACTGATACTCTAGCTTTACGTCAGAGCAAGACCCAAGAACTCAATATTTTCTTCAGATTTTCCTCCCATGTCTTGAGGCTTCCAAAGAAAGAAAATGAGTCAGCTGGCTGGAAAGTGACCATAGCATGTACCAAACAGGTCCGTGGTCTGATCAGGGCCAGGGCTTGGACGAAGGAGTGCGCAGCAGAAAACACCTGCCATTCCGTAACTCTGTAACCTTACATAACATGTCCCATTCTGAGCATAAAACAATTATTTCAATTCTTATTTCCTGTATTAAAATGGAGGAGTCTATATCTTATTGGGAAATCACTTGTATTGCAGGAAGCCTGTCATTCTCTTCAGGACCCAGTGTACCAGAAGCAGCTCATTAGCCTTCCCTGTGATCCAGGAACTCACTGCACCTGGCATTTGAGAGCAGTAATTGTGAGTGAACCAAACTGTGGCAAGTTGAATGCAAGAGAAATGAATGAGCTTCATCCTCTCTATCTGGGATCCCATCTGTGAACATCTGTATCTTAATTACAGGGCTAAAGTCACCTGCATACCTCTACCAAAAATGTGATATGCACAATTTTTTCCAAGTTTACACAGATTGACTTATGTTTTGCATAGAGCAGCAAAGCAGAATACATTTGTCTTTGAAGAGTTGTAACTCTTGACATTGCCAAGTCAAACAGTGAAGTCCCAGCCTCATTAAAGTGGGCAGCAAAGCTTCTGTTGTCTTTGATGGAGTAAGAGTTTTATTCCTGTTGGATTTTGTTGTTTTTTTTTTTTGAGGGGTGTTTTGGGTTTTTGTTAACATTGATGTTACCATGAAGTGTGGTAAGATGGCTGCTTATTTTAGCAGTGATTCATCTCTTCCAAACAGATAGTATTACTTCATCTCATCACAGGACTTTTCAGACCCTTTTTGACCATTAAAGGTCCAGACCAGTTCCCACACAAGTCAGTAATACTTGGATCAGATCCAAAGAGATGTTTGGCTTTGTCTATCTTATGCTGACATAGTACAAATGCCTGGGGAATTTTCACAGCATTTTTTGACCTTTTGCAAGAGCTTTTAGAGTGAATATCAGAAAACTATGTTTTTGAGAGGGCATTGGTTCTTGTGTAAAATTCTGGGATCCATGCTTTAAATCTAATTTTTGGCATGACTTCAAGCATAATTCTCTGCATTCTGCTTTATAGATAGAGGGGCTCAGTTTGAAAAGATAGTATGTTTCAGGTTCCAGAGTCAATGTTCTTATAGTCAGAATGATTTAAGGATGTTGGCAAGGTAAATTTTGTGTATAGATGTGATACCTTTCTTGGACCAAGTAGTGCAGACCTGAGTCAGATTATGAAAACCTCTATTTCTTCTCTGATAAGTAGTGAAGTATATGTAGGTATCTACATTTCAACCAGGCATGCTTAGCTCATTTCATAATCAGTGGTGATAAATAGGCATTTCTAATGTGCAGTTTGATTTAGACGTTTACTTGGGGTGGTGAATCATGCTGTGGAAGGGCTTATTTCTGTCCATCAGCAGTGCTGGAGGTTTGGGGTGCCGAGCTCAGTTGCAGATGTCTGCATTGTGTGCATCTATATTTAGTCAAATCAATCCCATCTTATTGTGTCACACATAATGGACATGATTAGCCATTATCTCATTTTCCAAGTCAGTTCTGGTGTCAACATGAGTTACATTACAAGCCACCAGATTGTTTTCTACAGTGCTGAATGACTAATGTTTAAATTTTTTGAAGAAAAATACACCATACTGACATACATTATGTTTCCCACTAGTGGGTTTCTTCTGGAGCTTAAGTCAGAAAAATCTGGTGTAGTAATGTAGACTATGCACAACAGGAGAGAGCATGCTTAACAGAACAGCTCCCTCCAGATCTCATTAGTGGTAGAAATGTGAATGAGTCATAGTCCTGAGTTCTTTTAGGGAGTATTTGGAAGTGCCCAGGACATTCTGCTCAGGTGTGTTGAACAGAGATTTCCTGTGGCCTAATAAATGTGTGTATGGTAGTTTTTAGCAAGGATCCTATAATGCCCTCTAATGAATAGCTTGACAAGAAAACATCAGAGAAGTTGAAGCAGAGACATACTTGTGGGGTTGCCCTTGTATTGTGTTGGCAGGTGCTCACACATGAATGCAGCTGCACAACCAGTTTTTACTCTCTGAAGTTAGACAATACTAAGGACACCTGCAAAATAATAAAAAAAGAAGTATGTAATTAAAGGAATTTCAGGCCTGGAAAGGGGATTATGTCTCCCCTGCTCTGACTCATCCTGCCACATCCCAGGCCCTGAGTAAAAGGCCATTGCAGGAGGTCGTGGCCAGGCAAGTCGTCCCAGCAGGAGATGTCATGCGTAGGGCAGGTGGTTTGAATTTTGTCCCTTTATGAGCTGAGTCACAAACTGAACCTTTTGCTTTGGAAACTGAGATGATAAAACATTATCATGAGAGAACATTCTGCGAAACCTCTCAAAATCAAGCCTACGGTCACAATCATAGGAGACCTATATGCTTGCCATAAAATGGATCAAAGTAATGGGGCATATATAGAGAACCGAGTGACAGCTGTGATACTTAATGACTGGTTTTGATTGCCAGTTTGTCATCTTTCAAAGAATGTTTTTGTGACAGATGGTGCTCCTAGAGGTATAGATCAAGATCCCTCTAAGTTCTTATAAGCCTTCCTGGGTGGGGCAGCCAGCAAAATAAGAATTAGGAGGCTTTAGATGCTGTATCAGGAAATAACGGCATAACCTTTGTCATAGAATGAGTGAAATTTATTTACTTATACATAGTAATTTCAAAGAACTTCTGTCACATCATTGAATTTAGTGCATCTGAAATGGATGTGCCTTTTTATTCTGTGTCAAAAGGGGTTTCGGTGTATGCAGTCATGACCAGATATGGGATATGCAAAGCGCTGTGCCTGCCCATCACAAAAGCAATTTCAGAAGCTCAGGAAATAGAACATAAACAGTGATATTTCACAAAGCACAGGACATTTATTAGTTCTTTACCAAGCATTTAGGGCATATTTAATCCTAGCAAAACAGGTGATTTGGGAACATTATTTAGCTTCTGATAGTGTTCAACATAAAATCACCCTAGACATAGCAATGCCTACTACCACATAAATGTAAGAGGTTGCATTTTACTCCAGATTTATTTTATTATATTTATTATTCAGTTTCTTATATTTTTGCTTTTTTAAACCCTGAGGAAAATCATACTGTTGCTTAGGGATCTGGTAACACAATGATATTGTTTCCAGAAGCAAAAGCAGACAGAAATTGATTGTTATGTTTCAGGGCTGCTAACACCAAGTCTGAGATGCTAAGACAAGGCTTATTTTTCCTTTTGACGCACAAAAATGGCAATTTTTGGCAACTAGCTTGTGAACCCTGAAGATTAGGATTAAAATGTGTCCTTTTGATGCTGAGCAAAGTACTTAAGACATTGTCAGCTTTGTACAGGTGGGCCTGCAGAGAATCCCACGTTAATATTCGGGTTTTGCTCCATGCTTGCAGTCACTGAAACCTTTCATTTCCTTGCTAGTGAATTTCAGGACAGAAAAAGAAGTTCCCCTAGAAAGCAAGCTGCTTCATCCATTAAGTTCCTTTGGTGCTATCCCAAATCAGTGGGAAGCTTTTCCTTTGTTGTCTGGTTTTGGATTTGAGTTGCTGTTTTGAGGGAAGAAATATAGCATAAACCATTACTTTTTTGAGTGAAACAGAATTGGCTAATAGATATAAAGCCAAATAGATGCTGGATGTCCATGTCAGTTTCAAGTTCCAGGTAGTAACATCTGCAATTGACTTTCTCCCTTGAAAGACTTACTCAGCGGGGAGCTCAGCTGGTAGGTTTACCGTGGTTTTGTGAAGAGATAATAGGTGTAAGAAGCCTTTCCTGGGTACAAAGTTGCATGAATTTTGGCAAACTAAGGAAATAACATGTTCAGACTGTTCCTTACACGTTACTGATGATGCCTGTGATTTCATGTGAAAATAATAACCAGAATGCTTCACCACCTGCTATTTCATTGACTTTTTTTTTGTGCTGCACAGAGAACCTGGTTGGTAGTAGTACGGCTGTGAGTAGAACTGGTGTAATCCTGTTATGCCAGAGAGGCACTGAAGCTTCAACATGGAGCTGTATATTAGTTCTGTTTCTCGCAGTCCATTTATCCACAGCAGTTCCTATATATAAGCTTGTGCAGCATGTCTATTGGGGAGTGGCATTTCAGAGATGTGTATCATCAGATCCATAAATCTTTCACTGCTCTGGAGAAACACATTTAGACCACCTCACTGGTTATTGTACTTATGGGAATGGAGAATACAAACGATGATTTTATTTTTCTCTGTATCTCTGTAGCTGTTTGGTGGTACAGCATAAGGACTCCCTGCTCTCTTAATATGCAGAGGTGATGAGTTTGGACTGAGTACTTTCACTGACATTGAAATCCAATTAAATATTTTGTAGGGCACAAGAATTCTTCAAGTAAAACAAGGAATATAGAGTTCATAAAGAACACAAGGCGCTTTTTTTCTGTCATTGAGGAAAACTTGATTTAATGGCACAAAAGAAGATGGGGGACATACAGCCAGAAAAGGCCTGATTGATAGCGCACAACCTTGGAGTGTGTATGGTCCAAGCTCAGGCCATCTCTGACACCCATGAATTTTCATTTTGCAGAGAAACATCCAAGATCATACACTGCTTCAGGAAACTGAATCTGTATTCTTGAGTAATTTCCTGACCTGAGGTCCTGGTTGTTAACTTTTTCTTAAATTTTCTCATGCTCTCCCCTATTTAAAGAACATTTTTCCCCTTTGGATCATCTGACTGCCTTCTTGTCATTTTTTAAGTGCCTTAAATAATCCAGGTGCCAGTATGAGAAGTATGTTTATGAGTCAGATTTCTTACATTTTTTAACTTCTTGTCAGCATGGCTTCCTGATACAGCTGTGGAATGATAACACAGCCCTTTTAGGTCATTCAACCAATTTTTTATCGGCAAGTCCTCCTCAGAAGGCTAAGACTTCATTCAGTTTTGGTGTTTTTCTCTAAGAAAAAAATCTCCAGTGAAGACTGATACTGTTGATGATGTTTCAATTATATTGTTTGATATTTGATAGTATTTATTTTGATTACTTATTTCCTGTGTTAATTAATTTAAAAATATTTTTCCTGCTTTATTTTAGTGTGTGTTTCTCATTCTTTGTTAGTTGAAATGAATCAAAAACTGGAAAAATCTTACCCTGGAGGCAGCAGAAATGAAAGAAAATAATGTGGTTTTTGCCTTGGGATAGCTTTTTTTCTCTAATCAGTTTGCAGTAAGTTTAGCATCCTTTCAGCAAGTTCATTATTGCTACTCTAAAGCTGTCATGATTGTTCAAGCAATTGCAATAAGCAACAATTTCAAGAGGCACAGTATACATGAAAAGTTATGCAAAGGAATGCTGAAGAGTTAGACCATGATAAATAGACTGTTATGTTTGATCATGCAGACAAATGGAATGTAACGTATGAGACTTGCTTTCTCCCTGCTATGGCAATGAAAGACATTGATTGTCTTAGAAAAGATGAGGCTGACACAGCATATAAGCGTACTTTTGCTATTACTGACCTATCTATAAAAATGACAAACTATGAGGAAATACAGTAAATTCATTTAAAATCTCTGGCCTAATTTTGGAAAGGTTTGTAAGATAAGTGGTTAATGACCAGTGTATAAACAGATGAATAGAGAACAGGAAGAAATAGTACAACTTGTATATGAAGACTTGAGAACAAAGTCCCTACATTTTGTGTCTGTACATAATTCTGGCCAATTCCATACAGAATATATTGATCAGGAGAAAGGTAAAATATAATGACATTTTTTAAGAAACGTAGTAATCTTTTTGTATCTGTCTTTTCTGCTGTTTCTACTGTATTTCATCTTTTCATTTTATTCAGTCTTGAAGTTATATTTAATTTGTTCTAAAGGTCGAAAGAGGTGATCCTGCCCCTCTGCTCTGCTCTTGTGAGACCTCACTTGGAGTATTGTGTGCAGTTCTGGTGTCCTCAACATAAAAAGGACATGGAACTGTTGGAACAAGTCCAGAGGAGGGCCACAAGGATGATCAGGGACTGGAGCACCTCCTGTATGAAGATAGGCTGAGAAAGTTGGGGCTGTTCAGCCTGGAGAAGAGAAGGCTGCGTGGAGACCTCATAGCAGCCTTCCAGTATCTGAAGGGGGCCTATAGGGATGCTGGGGAGGGACTCTTCATTAGAGACTGTAGTGACAGGACAAGGGGTAACGGGTTAAAACTTAAACAGGGGAAGTTAGGATTGGATATAAGGAGGAAGTTCTTTATCGTGAGGGTGGTGAGGCACTGGAATGGGTTGCCCAAGGAAGCTGTGAATGCTCCATCCCTGGCGGTGTTCGAGGCCAGGTTGGACAAAGCCTTGGGTGACATGGTTTAGTGTGAGGTGTCCTTGCCCATGGCAGGGGGATTGGAACTCGATGATCTTAAGTTTTTTTTCAGCCCTAACTATTCTATGATTCTATGATTCTATTCTCTTCTGCATGTTTCTTCTCAGACTCTCTTGTAATGCTTGTCTTTTTTCTCCACAACCCTTTCCATTATTGTCTTATGATTTGAGAAATAGAAAACACAATAACCAAAAGCATGCCAAACTCAAAAAGAATGACTTCTTCAAACACATTTTTTAACTAACTTCCTGTAGTGCCAGGGGTTGCACTGCTTTAAGGGGACACAAAAGGTGCTTCGGTAAGAAATTCATCCATTCTGAAATTAAAGGTAGACTTAAATGAATCAATACACTTTTTTTTTTTTATGATAGCTGAACTAGTTTTTGTCCAGTGAACTTGGCTCAGATGCTTCCCGTCATTATTACTTATTTATAGGTAAAATGTAATGTATTTTTAGAAAAAAAAAAAAAGCCCATTCTTTGCTTACAAGAGTTTTTTATTTAGGTCACATAAAAAGAAGGGAGTGGGGAATTTTATGCAATATACATGAAATATGAATAAGGAAATGTAGTTCTTGCTGTGTTTCTAAAGATACAGCTCTAGATTGAAGCTGCAATGAGATCTGTAGGAAGGTGAGGAGAGAGTAACAGTTATACCAACCACTGGCTTCTTTCAGCTAAATTCAGCAAAGCTCTAGGTGCTCTGAATTACTTTTTCTGCTTCCACAAATGAATTCATCTCATACTTTTTTCCTTTTAGTATTAAGTACTGGAATGTGGAATGCTTTCACTTGGGTTTTCTGAGTGGAGATCATTTGCTGTTACTTTTCTTGTGTGTGGAGTTACCAGGCATCTCTGTAGAAAGTTTTTCTTTGGGCAGCTTGAGGAGATTTTGTTTTTTGGTGTAATAAACTAAAGTTTAGACTTTGGGATGGTTCACTTCCTCTGCTTACTGCAGAAAAATATTATTCAGGGTGACCTCTAGAGTCTTGAACAGTTGGACCAATGTTGAACAAGCAGTTGAATGGGTTGATTAGATACTTTCTAAAATTGTCCAATATGTTTGCTTAATATTCTTTTATCAGTGTGATATTGAAGCATTGCACAAACTCGTAGATTAAATGACAGGACTTCTTTTTTTTTCTCATTCTCTCCTAGTTGATGTTCTACTTTATTATTTGCATGTGAGACTATCTTGCATCCACTGATTTTTTCGCTGTGTACAGAAACTGATGTACAATGAACCAGTGAAAGTCAAAGCTCAGCACTCAGCAAGGAGCACTCAAAGCCACTGGCTTCTGCTCCAGCAGACCTCTGAGTGGAGTGGCCTTGACCTGTGTTGCTCTGCTTCTTAACAGAGGGTTTCCAAGTATTTGAACCCGGTTTGATGACACCTTGTGTGAACATAATTACCTTACTTCATCCCAGTCTGTTTTTTTTTTCTTTAAAGTAAGTTGTGGATTTTTATTTCACCCAAATTGGCCAAAGCAGAAGTTGACTTTTTTGGGGTTTTTTTGGAAGATCAACACTCACATGGATTTTAGGTAGATTTTGTTGTATTTGTGTTGTGAGAGAGATTTTTAGAGTAATGCAGAGAGAAATCTATTAAGCAGAACAGAGCTGGAGACAGGTAGCAGTGGTTTAGTACTCAAGTTCAGTTTAAACTTGCACAGCCTGAAGTACTTGCAGAGGTGATGTTGAATGGATTCTTTTCCGTCTCCTTTTATCTACTTCATTTCTATATGATCATGGTGATTGTAGGTGAAATGAGGAATTTGCATCAGGAAGATCCATCTGTTACCTGTCATGTTCTGATTTCTCTGCACTACCAGTTAATTGTGAAAGCTCGGTCAAAAAAAAACCAAAAACAAACAAAAAACCCCACAAACAAACAAACAAACAAAAAAAAAGAAAGAGGAAAGAAAACTGAATGCTTTAAAAGGCACAGAGAGTGGATGTATTTTTTATTAGCTTAATTAAACAATCTTCAGAAATAATTTCTTCAGTGGCTAGAAGAATAATGATTTTTGTTCCTTTTTCTCCCCCTTTTACTCTGCAGAGAAAATAGTGATTATCTGGTCTCAATTTAATATCCATGTTATTACTTTTAAAATGGTCAGCAGTGCTAGAAGGTAACCTGCTCTTTGTACACGTTTGCTTGCTATGGGATGGAAATTTATCACTTTTGGAAATAGAACGTGAATCCAAGGTTTGTGTGGCAAGTCCATCTAGGAGTGCAGCTTGTGTTCCTCCTGTGTTATTTCCAGTTTCTATGGCCATCTTTCATTCAGTTGCTGGACTGTTCAAAGGGAAAGAATTTGGAGAAACAGCTATATGCAGTTTGTACAACTATAGTATTTTAATTTGGTAAATGTTTGTTATATGAACACTGAAGTTTCTGTGATTTGAGGAATTGGAGAATCCCTGGAAATAGGTGATATAGCTATCAAAGGTCCAGGAGAGTTTGAAAACAAGAAAGCATGCCTTGTAATTTTCTGAAGTCCTTTTAAAGTACATTAAAAATGTTGCATCAGATAAGTGATACTCCTTTATGTTTTCTAAAATCCTCTGACAAGATTCCTTGCTGGAGATTATGAGCTGTGGTAATATGGTGTTGAGTGAAAGATGAAATAGGATATTGGCTTATTCCCAGGAACCAAGGAACAGCCATAGATGGATCTTTTCATAATGGAAAGGAGCTAAGCATGGAGTAATCCAGCAGTATATTCCTGTCAGAAGGGGAATTTTATTACACTGCTGGGCTTGACTCAGAGGTGAAAGACAGCTGAAGAGTGGTCATAGCACAGAGAAGAGAGACAAACACTGTCCTACATCCTAAAAAAATTGGACCATGTGCTCTGGGAATGTAAACATACCCTTTGTATTTCAGAGAACCAGAAATGGAAATGGCAGTCGAGGTGGGTTTTTTTTTTCTGAAAATATAATTTGGTTGGGATGTTGGATTTAGGGTAAAACCTCTACACTTATTTGTTACATCTGCAAGGCAAAAGAGATTTTGAGCACTGATTGCCTGGGTAAGCAGCTGTCTGTCTACCGGAGTCTGGTGTATCTCTATGCAAAGTTTGTGCAGCTTTTCCCCTGTCACATAGGGGAAATTCCCCTGTATTCCCTAGAGGATTTCAAAGTAGAGTGTCTTTTCAGCATGTTCTGGCACAGCTGATTTTAAACTGTGTAAAGTGCAGCCTACTACTGCCCTGAAAGCTTTCATTTTACACCTAAAATCACCTAAAGCCCACAGGTCTGCAAAGAAGGGTGCTGTGTTTTTCAATTTTTGCTATAGTATTTTAGTTTTACTGTGTGTTATTCTTTCTAGGCAATTTATTACTGTCTGCTGGCAGGTTTCGAATGTGGATAAAGAAGGTGACAGTATTGTCTCTAATGAGTGTTGGTTTAAAAATAAATGAAGAAGTTAAGAAAATGCTTGGGGAGAAGCATTTCACAACTGAGGTTAATTATCACATATGAGAGTAAGCAGGGTTCAGTTTAAGAAAATAAAAGCTAGCAGAATGAACAAGGGCTGTGGTAAAGGGAGTAAGATACAATTAAAATAACCTGAAGAGGAGCAATACTAGCAAGAGTGTCTCTGCTTTTAAAATATCTTCCCGAATGTGACAGCTTTACAAGCTGAAGTGAAATTAATCTTTAAACATGCAATCCACTGTTATCGGAAGGCTAATGCCTCAGGACCATAATAGGACATCTCTTCATATCTGAGGCATAACATAAATATATCCTTGTCCAGCACTGCTTGAGTTTTCTTTCTCCTTTCCTTTTTACTTTTTGGTCAACAGTATTCAACCAGGACTTTTTCTTGTCTCTCAATGCAGTATCCCACAGATTGACCTATTCCAGCAAGCAAAACAGAATACTCCATGATATTCTGTTACTAAAGGCTGCCAAGTTAGGTTTACCATGATTTCGCAGATTTAGGCAGTCTTTTACCTGCTGCACCTACCTACAGTGTTCAGCTGTGGTGACTACTGATGGTGTCACTTCCCTGGCCACAAACAGCCTGAAATTGCAGCTCCACAGGTATGAACTGCCCAGTTATTCCAAATTATATATCTGAGGGTTTCTGCCTTTATTTCAAGGTCGCCTGCTCCCAGCAGCGTTAAGCCTTACATGTAGTAAAGTGCTATTAAATGGGATTAAATGTACCTCACTGAAAATCCCTTGTAGTTGCATCTTGTGGCTTTTTTCTTCTAAAGGTCAAGCTATGCTATGCAAAGTATGTTTTGTACATTATTGTGTGTACTATTCAGAAGAGGGTAACTACTTTTAGAAAAAGGTTGTGAGCTGTCAGATACTTTAAAGGACTTGAACTTCAAAGTAGGGTTGGAGAGCACGGGGGAAAATTCTCAGCTTTTTACAGTTGACTACTCTTGTAGGTAGAAGTTCATCACCAGAATCATGAGGCTTACGTCTTCTGGTGTGTGCCATAGTTGTATAAGGTTTTGCAGAGGCAAGAAATGTTGGGTGTAGAGGATGATAGATGATGGTACAGTAAATCAGAGTTGCTGCAGAGTTTATGGGCTGTTGCTGCATCATCAAGAGCTCATGCCATTGAACTTTGACATTTCAGCTCTGGAATTTGCTGATGAAGAATGGACTGCTACATTGCAATGGTTGATCTCCCTGTCTTTCTGAAACATTGTACTCAGATGTTACTGTCTTTTAAAGCTGTTTTTTTAATATCAGACGTTGATATTTATTAGAAGGGAACCTAAATCAAGATCAGCTGTCTGAACACTTGACTTCTTCACATTCTAAAGAAAATATGTAACTCAGGCTAGTTTCTAATCCTTACACTTGTTTGCACTAATCTCTTTAGTATATTTTTCTCTTGGGTGTGAAGTGATTTTATAAACATGAATCCATTAACTGTAAATTACCACTGTACTAAATCAGATTCCATGTCTGATATATTGTGGCTTTACTCAGAGGAGCAATGCAAATGTAATCTTATCTCTAGTATGGAGACATACTTTCCTGTTGCCTAATTTAATAATCTTTATCCTTACTCAAGTTTATGTAATAAATGCTCATACAGAAAAGAATTTTTATTAAGCTACCTTGTTACAGCGTGCACGCAGCTATGTGATACTTCCAAGTATTAAAATTATTGGCTTAAATCCAAACCTATTCTAAATCCTGGTCAGAGAATGAGAAAAGAAACAGTCCTTTGAAGAGGTTCCTGTGCTTTTCTTGTTTATAAGGCACCTAAAAGAAAGCTGTTCACCTCTCATAGTAGGCTGAACAGCCTCAAAACCCTAGAGAACATGCCACTATGATGTGCTCATGGTGGGTTGACCCTGGCTGGACACAGGTGCTGACCAAAGCCACCCTGTTACTGCCCTCCTCAGCTGAACAGAGGAGAGAAAGTCTAACAAAAGGCCTGTGGGTCGAGATAAGGACAGAAAGAGATCACTCATCAATTGCCATCATGAGCAGAACAAGCTTGACATGGGGAAATCAGTTTATTATCAATCAAATTTCAATAGAATAATGAGAAAATAAAACTAAATCTTAAAACACGCTTCCCTCTGTGGCAGAGGCAGCAGGGAATGGGGGTTGTGGTCTGTTCATCTCATGTTAGGTATGTACGTGGTTTTATATATTAAAAAAATATATAAAAGGGCTGAATTACAGACCTCAGGGTATCCTGTCTCCAACAGGGGCCAAAACCAGTGTCTAAAAAAAACTATGAGGCTAGTGAAGAGAAGAAGCCGTACTTTTCTAGGAAAGCAGACTTCAGAAACTTGGTATTTACTACCAGCAGGGGATTTCTGTTTGCTGAATTTGCCCAGGTACCCCTTGAATCTATTGTTAATATTCAGCACTTCTAGCATTGAGTGCCATATTCCACATACTAACTGCATAGTATAAGGGAGCATCTCTTTTTGTTTTTTTTTTCCCCAAACAGGTACCTGCTGTAAATTAACTTACTACTCTATTTTCTTCAATTTTCTTTGTAGGGAATTGTTACAAGCTCTGCTTGTTCTTGAAAAAAAAAAACAATGGAGAACAGGCAGTATAAGTCATCAGCTCTTCCTCCAAGTGCTATTTAAAACCATGCCTATGTGTGGTCAAAATCAAAGAAGACATGACAGAAGAAAAATACACATTGTGGAAGCACAACAATGTGTTACCAGATAGTTTTAAATATGTTGTTCTGTCAGTTCATCAACATATGCTGTCTAGAGGGAAGGTGTGCGTGTGTACGTATGTGTGTAAGTGCAGCTTTACTCTTTCTAGGCTCCTGACTGTTCTCTTGGATTCTCAGTTGCAAAAGTTCAGTAGCTGCCTTAAGGTGATCCGGAGATTTGAGCAAGAGAGCTGTGCCTGAGCAGTCCTGGAGGCAGGAAGCAGATAAGGGGACCAACTGCAGGAATCCCATTTGTGAACTGTAGATAGTGAGCAGACAGTAAAGCATTAAATGCTGAGAAAATAACCTGGCTTTTCTGGACCCATAGGTTTCAACTTATTGCTTGTTTAGTGTTGACTAAAACTGAAGATAGAGTTGCTTTCAGGGTTTAATACAGACCAGCTGAAGGTCTACTATTACTGATTTAAATATGAATAATACTGATGGGTTCTGTTGATGAGGTTGTGACATGGGCAACCACAACACACAGTGTGATAGAGAAAATCCACATGAAATTACGTTGTCTGTCCTGCTTTTTGCCTGTCTTCTAGGTCATCAATCTGTCCTCTTGATCATCATCATCTATCATCACTTGATGACTGAATACAAAATGTTGATTGAAAAAATAACACTATTTTTTACATTGTAGCCTGTTGTTCTGACTAACAGAGCTCACAGTATAAATATGAGATGAAGCAAAAGGGGGTTGTGCAATGGACTGAGGGAGAGCAGAAGCAAACAAGAGTCATACTAAATAACTTGGTAGGCGGCAAGTAGTCTTTGTGGCAGACTGGTATTACTGTAGAAGCTTGTTAAGTAATGTTAGATTTCCATGCACTCCATTCTGGGTGACTGTAACTATCATTGCCACCACAAGAATCAAGTCTCCCTCTCTCCTCACTCCCTGCCACCGATTCATGTTCTCACACCACCTCCTACCATGGGCTAGCACAAGTGTTTGCATCTGTGTGACGAGCAGTGAGAGAGCTGGGGTTAGAATAAGTTTGGGTTTTCTTTTTTTCCTTTTTCTTCTGAAATGCTATTTTTAATTTAGATAAGCTCCTTGATTGGGGTCAGCCTGGAGATGCCCCTATACTTATGTCAGGATAACAAACAGCATGGTGTGAGAGTAGCAGTGAGCAGAAGGTTGGGATTGCTACTGTAAGAATGCACATGAAACAACATCCTGACCTAATTTACTAAGCAGTTAGCAAAACTGCTGCACCAGATAAATTCCAAAAGTATAGGAATTAACCTGTTTAGTTGGATAGAAACCAATTTTAATCCTTTTGAGGCTAGGAAAAAAAATGTATTTGTCCCTCCATCTCTACGGGATCAACATTTTGTGCCACCGGATTTGATTTGGAGAGATGGAACACTGAACCTTGTCTGTAATTTACACTTTGAAAGACAGTTTCTCCTTAAGAAGAGTTTTCAGCAGGGGAGTACCAAGTTCAAGTTGCTTGTATATAATAGAAGTTTGCTTTGTTTATATCCAGTTTTAGCACTGGTACAAGTATCCAGGCTCTATTTTAAGTGTTTTTATTTATAACCAGTGGGACACAGCACTAAAGTACATACTACATGGTAGCATAACATTCCAGAGATCTATATGAGAAGTGGGGTTTGCTTTTATTTGAACTTCTCATCACTTTGTTCCTAAGGAATTCTGAGAAAATAACAAGTGTTATCTTGTTGATGTCTGCTACTTCATTACTAATGTAGTAATGTTCTGTTTATAGTAGCATGTTTGTTACAGACAGACAGCTGCGTTTGTGTTGCAGCCGTTATATTGATTGTGATCCTTCTAACTGGACAGTTTTAGTTTCATTTTAAAAACCATAACCTGTTAGCTTTAGTGATTCAGTCTACAACTCATTGAGAATAGTTTTATGAGAGTAATAATGAAAGAACAGTAATAGAAAGAAGTGACATTAAGAGAGTTATGGAAACTTCAGTGGTGGATCTAATATGAACTAGATAGACCTTTTTGTTGCACTCCTATGTAGGTAAACAAATGGATTCTAAATTGCCATCATGGATAAAGTCAGACCTTGAGTTTTAAGATTGCTAACTGCAGTAGCTTAGTAACACAGAAACCCCAGTCATAACTAATGGAAAGGAGAAGCTTGTTTAGGCAGCCACTTACCTAGCAATTGTTATCTGTAGTAGTCTTCATGATAGCAGCAACAACTGATAGTCATTTAGTCACCTCATAATGAGGTGAGTAACAGGAGCCAGTAACAGCAGGCTGCTTGCTTAGCATTTGTACTGTATGGCATTAATAGCTCTGGAAAAGACATTGCTTGAACTGGACAGCCAGCACTTGACCAGAAGACTCATTTTCTGAAAGGGGAAATAACTTTCCAACAGAAGGAACCTCAGAAAACAGCCCTCATCAACTGCAATGACAAAGTTAGGTACTGTCTGGTAAGGGAGGAGTGAACAAGGCACATGACATTCACATCTGCAAAGTGTGCAAGCTCAGATAGACCTACACAAATTGTTTAATCCCCAACTCCAAAATATATAGGTACCTCTGGTACCTATGCAGAATGATTTACTTCAGCTGAAAATGGCTGTTTGCCCTGTGTTGTGTGCTTTCTCTCCATCAACCATTAGATAGCCACTGAACTCCTTTCAGTGGGAGAGAGAAAAATCTTTTACTATTTCCTGAAGAAAATGTTTGTCAGGTCGTTACCCTTCCAGGTTCACATCAACAGACATGAACTTTTCACGAGGCTGTGGGCAAGGAAATACTCTCTAAAATGAAATTGGTTTTAACTGCTTCTGTATGAAAGCATTTGCACAATATAGTCAATGATCTTGGAGGAAATACTTCTCAACAGTATGTAAATAAAAAGCTATGACAGTCCAGGTCTCAGAAGTGCCTCCAGGGCAGTCCCAGAAGACACATCAGTTTCAACCATAATATCAGTTAACAGTCTTAAAGATGACTTATTTCATACTTGGTGTTAGATGTGCATGTTCTGATAAAAAAAACCACTTGAGTAGAATTACTCTTTATTTGTACCTTTCAAGTGCTGCAAAATGAAATACTTCAGGGATGTTCATTATGGGCTTTTCTCACTTCTAATGCAGTAAGTGTCATTGATTATTTGGAAATGTAACATGTACAGCTGGTTGTGGCTTGTTACAGAGCTTCAAGCTTCAGCTCTAGCCCTCTTTTAATTTTAGCATCAGCTTCTAAGGTTTATGGCGGAACCATAGATCCCATACCAAAGTGGATGTTATTAAGAGGCCTTTGCTACTGTCATTAAGTGGACCAAGGAATGGTCAAAAATCACCTCAGTTATAAAACCCCAGCAAAAGAAACCATATTGCTATCTGTAAAAGACAAACATCTCTCTGATGCTGTATGGGTGGTGGGCCTGCAAGCACCCCATCAGCTGTGCTAACTTCACACATGAAGGTAGTAGTGACCAGCACCTTGATTCAGTGTCCAGGCCTGTGAAATGGGTCATTATCAACCCTCCACACCCTTCATGCTTTCAGTTTGTACAGGCTCTAGCTTAAACCATCAGATTCGAGGCAGGGAGTAGTCATGGTCTGTAGGTTGTTACTAGTTTGCTGAGTGAGGCATATCTTGTGACTGCTGCGTGTGCTTTGTAGTAGTAAAAGGACATGGGACTATCATCAGCTTTAGTGACTGGTAATGGAGAACTGCAGGAGAAGCATGAATACTGAATAACATGATCTGAGGGGTTTATCTTCTCTCATGAGACAGATATGTCCCTGTTAATAATTTGCAGCATCAAATATATAGGTAATAGGACTAGGAGATATGGACATCTTAGCCAGTTCCTCTCCACCAGGCAAAACCAGCTGTCCCCAAACCATTCCTACCACTTGTTTATCTCAGCTGTTCTTCAAGATCTCTGGTGATGGCAAACCCAAGTTGTTTTCAGATGTTTGTTTCCAGATGTTCACTGTCATCAGATTTAGAAGTTTAAGGTAATTTTTTTCTACAGCCTATCACTTTCTGTTCCTTAGCATGGCATAAAGGTTCAGACCATGTGTCTGTCTAATCTCTGATTGGACTAAATATATATTGTTTTTTTTATATATGTTACTATTTATTTTAAATATAATAATATATATTTTCATAAAATGTCTTTCAAATTATGTTGTAAACTACATATATTGTTATATTTTTGTATAGGTATATGATAAAGAAGAGTACAAGAATAGAATGTCCAAATAATCCTCTTTTCTCTGAAATTCTTTCTTACCATCAGGTTTTAGGAACTTCAGAGCTACAGGATGCCTACTAATACTAGACCCAAATACAGACAGATTATTCCCTTCTTTTTACACCATTGCTGTACTACACCACTGTTGATCTTCCTTCAGACTTGTATATATGAAACAAAACCTACTTGTACTTTATTTCATGTCTTCTAGACCTTTAATCAGCTCTGTAGTCATTCTCTGGACTAATTGCAGTAGTTCTGTATTGTTCTTGAAGTGTGGGGCCTGTGTTGCCACAAGGCTGCATAACACCAGTATTATTTCACACCTACCCCTCCAAACCAATCTAGGCCATTTCCAGCTTTTAATGTGTGTTTACTTATTCTTACTTAGGTGCAAGCCCCTTTACTTGTTTTCAAATTGCATAACATTCATTTCACATCACTTCTTGTCAAGTCCAGTCAAAATGCCAGCCTAGCTTTCCACCTGTTTTTTAGTTCCTCTCAGACCAAGTTCCTATGCAGATGTAAACCACAGAGCCTAGATTCCATCATTTAATGAATATGTTAAATATTACCAGATCTAAGTAAGATTTTCTGAGCGAATAGGTTTTATAACCTTAGATTGATAACTCATTTTCCTACCAGCTGTGCTACCTCTTCATGATTTCAGTCTCTTTCTGCAGTTTGCTTTTTAGAGTATAATGTGTGATAGCAGCAAAAGCCTCGCTGAAGACCTCTAACGTATACATGGGTCCTGCTTGGTTCACACAGCTTCTTATTCTGTCCCAGAAGACTGTTAGATTGTTTCAAGAGAATTTATTCTTCGGTGTTTGGTGTTGATGGTCTTATTTGGTGTTACTGCTTATCTGATCTAGCTAACTGATCATTATTGAAGTTAACCAACAGCATGTGAGAACCACAGAGATGATTCAGAGGTGATTACTAATGGTTTCAGCATTGTTTCAGCTAGTTGCTCGAGTTTCAACAAGCGGTAGATACTATCTCTGTCTCACAGAGGAATCCATAATACCTAAGTGATTTTTTGGATGTAAATGCACCACAGAGGTAGCCAAATGTGTACGTTTTAACACAGAATGGTTACTAATCATTTTACTGCAAACAGTAAAATGGGATTACTGTATAATTTAGGAAAGTGTACTTGAGCATTTTTTTGTTCTGTGGCAGATATAACTGCATGGACATAGCAGGAAATGAGAGGAGCTTTATTTAGCTCAGCAAAATGAAGGCTGAGAGAGGAAATGATTGCTATGTGTGTTGCAGGTAACCGTTGTCAGGAGAAGGTGCTACTTAATTTGAAATACAATTCTGGTTCCTAAACAAAAACAAACAGATAAAAATTGTGTGTTATTAAATTTAGGCTGAAAATTTGATGAAAGTTTCTAGAAAAATCAAATTCTGGATTACTCTTTCAGTGGGATTATGAAAGAAAATAGAATTCCATCAAGACAACAATTTTCTTGGAGGCAGTCTGATATTTTAATGGGAATTGTTTGAGGTGGTATCTGTTCTTGTAAGGGACTTGACTTCTTATCCTTCTGTGGTCTATGTTCTTACTAAATTATATACATTAAAGGACGCTTTAAACTCACCAAATCAGCTGGGATTCTTTTTCAAACAATGGAAAAATGTAGATGCTCTGCATGAAAATTTATGCTATTCTAGAATAAATATTAAAGGTAGATGGGAGATTTGTCTCTCCTTATCTACAGAGTAGATCAAGATGACTAATTTATACTAGACTCCTACTGTTCCTGTAGGGGAAGTGAGATGAGTGCAGTAACGACACCCTATATAGTTCACAAAATCAACCTTACTATGAAGCAGAAAATACAGTAGAGACTGTGTGACCCCTGGTGCTCCCTGTCTTTTAATTTCTTGTTTTTAGAACTCTGTCCCGTAATATGGTATCCAAAATGATGACACTATTCCAAGCTTGGCCATGTTGGCTATTGAGTAATAACTACTAATAAGTATGGACATTTAGACCGTGTTTCCCCCAAGTGCATTAATAATCTCTTGTAATCAACAGTTATTCTGTAGACTGGGAAGACTGAGGTTTCAAGTGGCTTTAAGATTTATGTGGCCAGAATCTGTGGCAAGAGACAGTAAAATGCATATTTTTTTTGATTAAAAGATGGACTGAAAACACCTTGATGATGGTGGAATAAATGTTAAGAACATTAGGACAAAACCGGACTGAACATACCTTTGTAGATCATCAAATTCCTTTCCTTGCTCTTGGAGGCTGTCAAATACTCTTCTTAACAAACTCCTGGATTAAAATTTATTGTGTAGACCTAATTAAGCAGAAATAATAAAGCAGAACGATTTGCATTCTCTGTTACAGCTAAACGTATTTATAGTCTTGTGCTGCAAGAGCCACTTTAATTACAGACTCATAACTTTTACTGTAATTGCAGATGGGCAAAACAGGAAATTTATTTCATGCATATAAAATATATTGATGAAGGGAAAATAGATTACACTGCAATTCCAGAGCACTGCATCAGACGTGCTACAGTCCAACAAATAATGCAGGAATCTTCTGTTTCATTCTGTAATAAATTCTATTCCAGAAGATGAGCTACTGTCTAGGGAATGTATGTACTTAATCTCTCATTTAAGCAATGTCCTTCTTCTAAATACAGGCAAGAAAAGAGGAAATGCTACTGGACCAAAAAGCCAATTCTAAGTATTCTTCACTAGCAATGATTACTCTTTGTTGTGATAAATCGTACTGAATGTATTCCTGCAATAGGAATATAATTGGTTTCTGTTATTTGAAAAATGAAAAAGAAAGTGTTTAATGAACTGCAGGTTTTGGCTGGTTAACTGGTTGTTAACATCTCAGGAAAAAATAATGACCATGATCCTGTTGAAGGGCTTATTTCCTTGTATGAGGATCAAATACTAGCAGAATAATTTTATACTGGATTAGTTTTGCAGGGTGCGTAAAGATACGTATTTTAAATCGATGCTGTTATTGCCAGTTTAAATAAGATCTAAATCTACATTGAATGCATCTTTTTTTTTTAAGGTTTTTTAAAAATGATGATATTTTTTATGAACTGAATTTATTATCTGTTCAAATGATTTCAGTATAAATTGTTTAAATGATGTTTAGCTTTAAATGACTGATGCACAGATCAGGAAGAAAGAAGCAGTTGAAGCTAGGTGTGAAATTTGCCAGCATGCTGCTCAATAGGATGGTTTCTGCAGTTCAGATAATTGTGCTACTGTGTTTCAACGATTAGTTTATCCAAAACTGAGAAGCCAATGGGGAGCTAAGAAAGTTGGAAAACCTGCTTCCAATTCCCCCAGTCACTATGCACTTTAAAAGGTGATAAGAAAGCAGCTTTGCAATGATATATACCAGCTCCCTTTGTACCATTGGATGCACAGTTTCAGGACTGTGTGTCTGTCTGGCTTAATTGTAGTGCAGGTCAGTCTTGCTTCAGTGTGGGTAGTGCTTCACTCTGCTGGGGACCTTTGAGGCCTGGGCACCTCACTGGTGAAATCTGAGGCAAAGAAAGCATTGAGTACCTCAGTCTCATCTGTGTCCTTGGCCTCTGAGTCCACCAGTCTGTTGAACAGTGGGTCCATGTGAATTTCCTTAGTCTTACTTTTACATACTTACTTTCAGAAGACACCTTTTGCTGGTCTTCACATCCTTTGCTACTTTAACTCCAGCTGAACTTTAAGCTTTCCTAACTCTCTGCATGCACTCGTATTGTCTCAATGTTTCTGCCGAAAGTGAGAACCAGTAGGACAAGCAGTAGAGATGTGTTATTATGAATAGAGCAGATGTGGGGAATTTAGGCTATTTATCTTAGGCTAATATAAACATAACTTAGCTAATGTTAGGTTAATGATGCTAACCGTCTTATATGCGGTACATAATCTACAAGGAGATGGAGTTCCTGCTCTGAATCCTGGTGTCAAGGTGCCTGTTTGCTTTTACTGACTGTAAAAGTTGGAGAGATTAACCTCATTAAAACAATGTTAGTCTTTGTGAGCGCTCCCCATGCTATATAAGGGATGCAGCATGGCTTTTTGGATCGCAGATATTTGCAGGAGTAGCTTTCACATACACAATCGCAACGCATACAGAAGTAATGGGAGAGAAACTGATAGAATAAGGATTGAGGGATGAAGATCCATGATACCAGTTGAAGAAAAGCAAAAAAAAATTTCTTAAAACATGATGGTTTGGATCTTCAGAATGAATTGGGGTGAAATAAGGTAGAGGGAACATGGATGCTCTGGAGATTTCTAAGGTGAGAGATACTGCAGTGACTTTTGCTGGAAATGGTCATCACATAGTGATGCATGATAAAATTGCTCACCACCTGCTGACCAATACACAGCCTGACCCAAGCTGCGGTTGGTCCCTTGCAGATAACTCCCCCCAGTTTATATACTGGGCATGACATGTTGTGGTATGGAATACCCCTTTGGCTAGTTTGGGTCAGGTGTCCTGTCTCTGCTTCCTCCTGGCTTCTTGTGCCCCTCCTCAGTGGCAGAGCATGAGAGACTGAAATTCCTTGGTCAGGGTAAATGATACTGCGCAACAACTAAAACACTGATCTCAGACTAAAGCCAAAACACAGCACTGCATCAGCTACTAGGAAAAAAATTAACTCTATCCCAGCCAAAACCAGGACATCATCTCTTAAGAGTTATTCAGTGCATGAATCTTAAAACCCATCAGGTTTTAAAAGCTCCCTTTACAGTTTTTTTCTTTCTCATTCCCCCTCCTTCCCTGCCCTGCACTTTTTGTCTTTAGCTTCCTTCTCTTCCCTATCTCCCAGTTGATATTCACCTTACCAATGCAATCTGATATTCCATGTTTGAAAAAATCTTTCAGAAGCACGTTACTGTCCTTTAAATTATAACAACTTTCCCAACTGGTGAGTGGCAGCTGGATTCTCTGCTGCCCTATCTTCTTTTTACCATTTCGTTTCTGTTCCAATTTCATGCGTTCATTTCCAGTAAAATATTCATAGATGTATCAAAAGACTGGCCTCAATTTAGTGAATTTTAGGTTTTGATACCAATGTTGTCACCAAAGTGTCATTTTCATTCTTTCAGTTTTCATGTTTTCTGTGAGATGTCTCCAAAGGATGTCTTTTCATCAAATATAAATATCTGGAAATAATGCATTGAAAAATTTCAACCAGCCATATACTTATTCACCTGTGAGACATTAGCATATATCTGCACCCTCTGTATTGAACCCACAGCAGCTGAGACAGCCTTTGTGAAGATCTTGAGGGGTAAAAGAGAGTGGGATCTAACTTTATTCCATATTGTGAAATGATAGACATAGTCTAAACTAATGCTGTGAAGTTGCCATTGTAGCACGGTGTTAGTACTGTCTGCACATTGAACTATGTGACAGTTGTCAATTTTGACATATTCCACATTCCATACCTGTGATTATCCTGCAACAAAACTTTTCCCTTTAGGCTGAAGACGTTAACAACTTGAAGCATTTCCAATGCTGCAGAAGACTATGTCTCTGAAACTGAGAAGGCAGAAAGGAAGTTTATACTTAAATAGAAACAATCTTGCAGAAATATCTTGTACTGCTACTCTTTGTGAAGAAATTTTGAGTCACAAAGGACTGGAGTTTTTTACTGTCATTTAAATACTCAAATTCATATTCATTAGTAAGTAAATGAATAAACTATTGCTTGTGGTTATTATTTTGTGGGAAATACTAAAAATACTGAAGTGTATTTGAGCGTATGTACGTAAAGAATCATTAAGCTACCATTCAAAATAAGAAAAAAGATGAAGTAGTGAATATTATGTATTTTATTAGAATAATTCTAGGAGATAAAATTGCAGTTGAATTTCTGTTGAGGATTGGGATCTTAGTTGACTGAAGTAAGAAAGTCATGAATTAAGTTTTCTTCTTGTTAAAGAGAATGTAGCATTGCTCAGCAAACAGCTTCAATACGATTCACTTCATGTTTTAATAAATAATTTCTTAATAATTAGTATAAGAGATGAGGAATGGCTGAGGGTTTAAATAGAGTAATGGACAACATTTCAGAGCTATCTTGAAGCAAGAATTGGCAGGATTTGTTGGCAAGCAGCTGAGTCGAGGAATAAATAGGCTATCAAGGCTGTGAAACGTAAAAATGAAAAGGATGATGGAGATAAGGACTAGCAGCTGCCATATAATGTATTCAACATGCTTTTATCCTGTACAGATTCAGTTTATGACTGAGAATTCAATCATAGATGTCATAAAATCGTCATCAGGGCTAAGAGGAGAAACCATATCGAAAATGTAAGTTAGGTGCTGAATTAGTGATGGGGGTAAGGATGCTAAGAGCAAGTGAAGTCAGGCTGCCTTCTTGAGGCAAAAGGTCGTTTAGAGAGCTTCCGTAGTTGTGTGCCCTGTGCAATACCTCATCCCACCACCGCTGACTCCTGTCGCACTGTGACTTCTCTTCACTCTGAGCTGTGACTTAGCGCCAGCCCAGACCAAGCAAAGAGCTTTGCATGAATGGCATTCTGAGGAGATGGTCGCTTTCACAAGAGCCTCCTGAGGGCCAGTGGGCTCCTGCTGGGTCACTGGGACTCCTCCTGCCAGCTGAGCAGGTGTGGGCTGTTCTCACTGCATTGTGCTGTCGATACTGGCTGTCTCAGGACTGAGGCAGTCATTGCACATCATCAGTATTCTCCGGGTTATTTTTGTAGTTAAACTATGTATTTAAACAATGAACTTGAGAATTGATTTTTTTTTTTTTTTTAATACCTACTTCTTGTTCCAGTGAAGTCTTGCAAAATATCTGCCAGATCTACCAAAGATGTCAGGAAGTAGTATTCATCCAGAGAAAACTTAAAAACACTGTAATGTTTTTCTTACTGCTTTTCTAGATTAAAATAGGAAGCCATTTTTCTGTGAAGTGACCATACGTATCAGAGGGATGTGTGGGATACCAGATGGTGATGACAGTTTTAAATAGGGGAGTGCTGGAAAAGCAGAGAGGGGCTTCTGTGTAAACCTAAGAACCTTACTTTTAAAAATGTTAGTCTACCTATGTAGAATAAGCAGTAAAAATTGTGCAAAAGCTGTGGAGGACAAAAGAGGGAGATTTAAGTGTAATATTAAATGACGGTTGACTAAGGCTTTTTCTTCTTTCTGAAATAAAATGTGGCTGGCTGCTCATTCCAGGGCTGTGCAGTGACAGTGGTTACAAAATGCATCAAAGTCAGGGTTTCTGGTCTCTTGTCAGCATTAGAAATTTAGAGCAGATAAATGATTAAAATATTTGTCTTAATTATTATTTTAAATGGATATGCCCTTGCATAAAACAAAACTAATAATTTCTCTATTTCTACGCAGGCGAGGCAACGAGAACAGACTAGCGCTACGAAGACAGACCATTCTCCGGGAGAAGGGGAGGAGGCAGGCCAGTCGAGGGCCAGCCTATATGTTTAATGACCACTCAACAAGTCTTTCTCTGGAGGAAGAGCGCTTTTTGGATGCAGCAGAATATGGGAATATCCCAGTGATTCGCAAAATGCTGGAAGAATGTCCCTCGCTCAATGTGAATTGTGTGGACTACATGGGGCAGAACGCCTTGCAGCTGGCAGTTGCCAATGAGCACCTGGAGATCACAGAGCTTCTTCTGAAGAAGGAGAACCTGTCTCGCGTTGGGGATGCCTTGCTTTTGGCTATTAGCAAAGGTTATGTCCGGATAGTGGAAGCCATCCTAAACCATCCCGCATTTGCTGAAGGCAAGAGGCTTACATTGAGTCCTAGCCAGTCAGAGCTCCAGCATGATGACTTTTATGCATATGATGAAGATGGGACACGGTTTTCCCATGATGTTACACCGATCATTCTGGCCGCTCATTGCCATGAGTATGAGATTGTCCACACTCTGCTGAGAAAAGGAGCTCGGATCGATAGGCCACATGACTATTTCTGCAAGTGCAGTGAATGCAATCAGAAACAAAAACATGACTCTTTCAGCCATTCAAGATCCAGAATCAATGCCTATAAAGGTCTGGCCAGCCCTGCTTATCTGTCTTTGTCCAGTGAAGACCCTGTAATGACTGCCTTAGAGCTCAGCAATGAGCTGGCCGTGCTTGCCAACATTGAGAAAGAGTTTAAGGTATGTAGAGGGATACTGATTCTGACAGAAACAGAATTGGAAAATTCAATCAAAGCTCTTTCTCCCATTCCTTGAGCAGAAGGAGATCAGCATCATCTTCATAAATCAGAGAATAACATTGTAAAATATATAATTGTTCAATGAATGTAAAATTTCAACCTTTGGGAATGTCTTATTCCTCTGTGCTTATTATAATTTGTGCTGCTTATGTAGAATGTACGACTGAACTCACTTTCCACTTCCCATCGGGCAGAATAGTAAAGGAAGCCCTTCAAACCCATGGGTGAAGGTGGCTTAGGACAGGGGAAAGAGGAGACTGAAGTGGTACAGATTGGTCACTGGTGCAAGACAGATTGCACAGTTCTGTTCAACTATTATGCTTTCTCATTATTTTCTCATAGAGTGAAAGTTTTCTCTTTGCAATGTTTTTCATTTAGTCACAAAAATGACTGTAAATAGTGTCCTTCTATTCCTTCTTTAATATGCTGATTTTCTCTGTTATTTCTACTCCATCTTCCTTCTTTTACTTATTTGTACTTAGTTTTTTTTTTTGTGAACTTGATGAACTTAAAGACTTCTTCAGGATAACACAAATAAATTAATAGTTGAGACCCAGAGATTCAAGGCCCCTTAGATCCTTGAAGTGTGAGTGTTCTTTGGGATGAATGTTTTGGGGCTGCTTTATTATTATGTAGATAAAATGGTGCACAGCCTACAAAACTGTTAACCACAGTTTATTTCTGTTAAGACAGTAAGAATGTAAGCTTTTTGCTCTCATAAAATGCAATGCCAGGCCTTGTGCAAACATTGGCAGTGCTTAAACTAACTTAAGTTAGCTAAAATCCATTGGACTGGGTTTTCCTTATGGGAGACTGTTGAAAAGCTGATGCTAGTATATGGTACTCCTGTGACAGAGCAAGATATGTTGACTTCACCAGGAGGAGATCAGACCCCCTCCAAAGCAGTGACGGAATAATTTCCAAATTGAGTTAGGAAGAGTTTGAAGTCGTTCTGATCAATATTTAATGTTACTATTCATAGCAGTGGTACAGTTCACAAAGCCATGAACCACTCAGACAGACAAACCTAAACTGAGATGCTGCAATTCAGGATTAATTATTCCTGTCTCATGCTCATAGGTGTACCGTTGTTGTGGCACCAATCTGTTATACAAAGCTGAAATATTTCTTGGAGAGGGAAAAGAAGGAGGTGGAATGTGCAAGGGGATCTTAAAGCCAGCATCTGAACAGGCAGGATAGGAGCAGAGGACAATTTTTGTCAGTAAGATGAAATGCTGGGAAGAGCATTTAATTAGTGCAGCAGATTAATGTCTACCCATGAAGTTCCCAGCAGAAATCCGTAGGACTTAAGTGGACTGAGATTTCATCAACTGCTTGCATGTACAGTTCAGAGAAGACTATTTAAACCACATATTCTTGTCTTTTCTCTTTAGCAGCTGCTGAAGATGTGAACAAAAGGACTTGATTAACTTAAAGAAAAGTAAATTTAGAACAAATGAGAAAAACATTTTTCATATACCATAAATGCAGCCTTTTAAGTTCACAGCTATGGTGAGATAAATGGCATGTCTGATTTGTAGGGACTCTGTAGCTCCGTTAACCACAGTTGAAGAAAATCAACAAGCTAAAATCATCATCTGGAACAGTCAGCAGGAATTGTCCTTCAAATGTATGCTGCAGCATACAATTGTTGCAATGAGCTGGGAGTGCAGTTATTTGTCCCTGGTCCCACCAGTGCAGGAAGAGAGCACACAGGTGAGAAGAGGTGGGCTCATTCAGAGAGCAAACTTAGGTAGCCTGCCTTTCAGAGTCATGAGGAGGCCCTTCCCGAGTGACTTTTGGGTTTTTGGTTCCTCTCTTGTCTCAGTTGCCTTCTTTCAAATTAGAGCTGTACTTCTTAGTGTTGTATAATGAGTTACAACAGAGATTTTGAGGTACTGTCCTTCAACAGAAACAGGAGGCTTAGACAAGAGACAGAGCAGCTCCATATTGCTGGAAGTTAATCAGCCAAGCTCTGCTGGGGATGTACATGCTCAGCATGTAGAAATAAATGGAGTGAAGGTAAATAGGAACAATCAGGAGCAGGAGCACAAGGCAACATGAAAATTCAACTCTCCCTTAATTTGAGGTTTCACCAGGAGCAGCTGACTGGCAACATAAGGTCTTTTGGGAATGTTTTTGTAGGTACTAAAATCATGTGGTGGTTCTGGATAAATATTAAGGACCATGGAGTATGTTTATACATGCATTGATGAGAGTTGACATTTACACTATTGATAAGTGATAACTTTGACAATATCTAGACAGGCTGGGGGCTTGACTGGGAAATACCTGTCTTAAGTTCAGTGTAGACAGTACAAAGCCTTTGCAAGCAAGTTGCAGAATATGGGTACTATTGTGTTTACTGAGTGAGTCTGGGCTTGTCTGTGCTGCTGCAGGCTCAGATCCCTGCTTGCAGCAACTTATCTGAAAATTATTACTCTTGCTTTATTTCATGAGTTTCCTGCAGTTATCTGGATAGTGTGGTCCCTGCATGAAACTGTGGTTTTCATAAAAATGTGTTACACGTGTTAGGGTAATCAAGGCAATTTTAGGGCATAAATTAGCTGGACATGCAAACTTTAGCTCCACCTAGGGTTGGCCTCAGCCATTTAGAGTATTTCAAACCTTACTTAAATGAAAATTGAACTTTGTGGTAATACACCATTTAAGTCACCTATTATATAGTGTTGATGGGGTATTTATCTGCAGGGGAGCTTCCTAGTGGGTGCCTGCAGCCAGTGGAACACATAAATCCCAGGTTTTCCTCAGAGAGAATGGAAAGGGTTAATGTTCAACTGTGATGCTGGTTGTTTTCTGACTATCTTATAAATTACTCCTCTCTCCTGTATTACACCATCACTTAATGTTAGAGATAGCATTGACCATGAAACTGTGATTCATGCAAAATAGGAGATGCCATAATCAGTAGAAACCACTATTCTCTGGAATAAACTCCTCTCTTTGCTTCAACCCTCTGTAATGGTGTCATTTAGCGTTACACACCTGTTGCATTTGGTTTCAGATACAGTTTTTGCAAGTATGGTGGAAGATCATTTTTTATTGGGAGTAAGAACAAAAAAAAGTAGAAGATGACTTCTGCAGGAAAACTAACTGGAGAGATGTGTCAAGTGGAGTGTAAGAGTACTGTGCCAAGCAAACAGATAATTCAGGCTTCCTGAGTAATTCTGAGATCTTCAGGATTCTATCTTTTTGACATGACTAAATGTGCAGCTTTACAGGTTTGATATTATGCAGAATATTTTTATTTTGGGGGATTGTGCTCATAGTTTTTGTCATCTAAATTGTTTGCCCACCCTAGGGCTAATATCTCTACTATGTCCGTAAGGATGCAGATGATATCTGACACATGTTGTCCTGCAGAGATGTGACCTAGAGTTTTGAGAGCGACAGCTGTGGCCCAGTGCTATTCAAAATAGATAAAAGATTTGTGTTTAGTACAGAGTCCTCTGCAGCTACAATGGCAGCAGACTCTTTTATTGTTTAATGGGGTGGAATGGAAAATGTATTTTTAAATTAAGCATAGACATGTTACTGTTTGCTGCAAATTAATGCCAGTGCTGCCCCTTCATCTTTGGTGTGGCAAAATTTGGCAAAACTGTTTTTTGGCTAAACTGTTGAAGAGCCCTGAGCCAGTGTTGCCACGTGCATGTTGTCACATGTGTGCTGTACTGCTGAATTAAAGGCTGATGCTTTTTAGAGCCTCCAGCTATACTTCAGGTGCAAACTTTCTTTCCGAGTCTCCCAGGACTGGTTTTATAATTCATTCAGTTTCAATTTGCAGTGAAGGAAAACTTGTGGAATTAATTGTGTGTCTTTGGCCATTTTCAAAACTAAGTTAAGCCAAAAAAATTCCCATGTTCCCTTGACTCACATTAATGGTGAGAGACATGGAAGACTGTGGGAGAAGGGGAACTTTCAGTGAATGTGTGACAGAGTGTATCAATAATTTTTGCTGTCACTACATATTGAAGTGGACCAAGGAGACAAAGGGCAAAAGGCAGCCAGTGCAGTAGTCTCTGCAAGTTAACACACTTGATTTCTTAGAACCAAAGTTGCCCAAATAGAGCTCCCTGACTAATGTTCAGACCCTGACAAATCCTCCTGTAGCAGTTTAAGATATTATCATCCCGTCTGTCCTCTATAACCTTCCCTGGAAGGATAAATTCTTCATAAGGAATATGTCTGAAGACAGTGACCTGTGAACTGGAGCGGTGCCGTGCACTGCCTTCAGCTGACTCTGCTGGTGACAGAGATGCTGTGCCGTGGCTGTGGTGGAGGCGTGGTGCTGGGCAGCTCTCAGCTCCTCAAAGCTCATCTGCTGTAATCTGACCAGTGAGGGCATTTCAGATCAGCTACCACCACTTGTCATGGCTGTGGCAGTATTTCACAGGAGGGGAAGCAGGTTTAGTGCATTTGCAAATGAGAAAGTAAACGAGTGAAGTTTTTGAATGAATTTACTGGCTGCTAATATATATATATGATACCATGTACAAACTTAAATTCAGAAGGGGTATTCTTCTAAGTGTGAGTGGGGATATCTGGCTTTTCTAAAAGTGCCTGTTCAGTGTTCATTCTGGTAAACAGGACTACACTCAGACCAAAATCATATTCATCGTTAAAATAAGTTGTATATGATTTTTCTTTTGAGACTACCCAAAGGCATTGGACTCCTAGGAGTCACCTGAAATGGAAAATACTGATGAAGAGTGTGTGTGAGTGTGCATGTACAAATATGTCCTACCAGAAAATACGTGCCCACCAGTATATTGCAAATATATTACACTATTTTTAGGAGTTATTTCTGAATGCCAAATTATTTTGTTCCTAAATTTATTGAAAAATACTCCTATTTTCATTCGAGGTTCAAAGGTCAGATACCAGTTTGGAACAGTTCATGGTACCTAATCATACAAGGGTGCATAATTTGACTCTTACGAACAGTTTTTCTTTTTGTCTGTGAACCTTAAATACCTGCTTTTCCTTCCATTTTAAAGAGGACATTTATGTATTAAGATGACTGAACACTGAATCTTATCTTACCTGCTGCCAAACAGAAGATGATCTATTACTCTCAAAAAATGTCTTTCTGTAGTGCCAGGAAGTCCGGATTTTGGTTAATCTTTCTTATTACGCTTCTGAAGAGAGGGAAAATAAATAATACATTGAAAATATGTAGCATGTCATGAAATGGTTAGTTTTAGTATTTAACTTCTCTTGTCTTTGTAGAGACATTAAAGTTCCTTTCTCTTGTGTAACAGATCTGAGCTATCTTGCTTACATTACAGTATTAAAAAAATAAATCACTAACACTTTTATGTAGACATATAATAGTGTCTATAACTATTTGTTTGTGAATGGTTGCATCTATCTAAGTAAAGTGAAATGTAAAACTTGGATTCAGTCCTTTAATATATTAAAGTAATAAACTGGTATTGTGGTCTTGTGGGTAATAAAGCAGAAACATGCATGAAGTATAGCCTCAGCAAATAAATTAGGGTATTCTATATACTCAAAATAATGGTTTATCTTCCAGGGTGTGCATCTTCCATTCCTGCATGAAGGGAGTAATTAAAAAGAAGGGACTAAATAGAGACTAAGAGTGGGAGAAGAGGGAATGCTATGAAGAACAGACCGGAATAGGGGAAAATGTGTCACTACAATAAAAGGATTCCTAGAAAGATACTTGGAACATAAAACAGAGACTGCATGAGCAGTCCTGTATGGTGTGGGGTGGTTTGGAGGGTTTTATTTTTATTCTTTGGGAAAAATTCTACAGCAGTTTCATCTTTTTAGGACATTTTTGACACACGTATGAGTAAATCTCCTGTAAGGTCTAGGCCAGGGGCAGTATGTTTGTACATAATTTTTAGCTTTAGATATCCATCTGTATCTATAGCTACCTGACTTGCTGTCTGTCTAGCTATGTTAATCTTTTATGACCCAAACACAGCTGCAAGTAAGGGGTGGTTAATGATCTGTGGATTGCAGTGATCAAAATTCTCTTTTTCTGGTTGATTTATGCCTTTTGGAAAACAGTGACTCAAAACTTGAAATAGTCATTAAAGGATGTCCTACTATATTTCTGAAAGTTTTTGTTTTTGTTTTTTAACTTCCAATTGGCTCTAAAGCAAGTCTAGAGAAGTTGTTTGTAAAAGTTGATAATGTAGATGTCCAAGGTAACCAAGGTGAGACAAATCCTACTCTTTGAACGTTCAGGGGAAGCAGATGTCTGATACCAAAGTGCTGTTAATCTACCAGACAAAAAACCCAAAAACATGACCAGATGCAAACAAGCTATTGATGCTTACAGATGCGTAGCTGGGATGTAGAACTATTTCTCTCATGTTAGGTCAAAACAAGAAGTTACTTTCTTTTTTCTTTTCTTTTCTAGAATGATTACAAGAAATTGTCTATGCAATGCAAGGATTTTGTAGTTGGACTCCTTGATTTGTGCAGAAATACAGAAGAAGTGGAAGCTATTTTGAATGGTGATGTAGAGATGAGCCATAATAATGGAGAACATGGTCGCCCCAGCCTTAGCCGCTTAAAACTTGCCATTAAGTATGAAGTTAAAAAAGTAAGCAATTTTGTTGACCAAGCATGCATATCATGATAGTGGTATTAAATTGTGCTGTTATTAAATGTTTATGTTTTGATAGCCTGTAACACTAGATTTTGCCCAGATAAAGTTTATGTTTAATTATCCTTAGATGGAAAATAATAGTTTGTGATGGAACACAGGGTCATTAAAATAATAGATATTTAATTAATGGATTTACTGTTGCTGATAGCACATGCCTGCATGCTGGGATTATGCTCATCAAAAAACTTTTTCTTATACCTTGTTAGTGCTCCTCTGAATATGAGCTTGAGTTGTTGCTATTCCAGCATTCTTAATGTACTTCATATAGGTGTTATTTTAATAAAAGATTTTCTGAAAGCAATACTTTTTTGTGCTCCTCTTCTTTGTTACAGTTTGTAGCACATCCAAACTGCCAACAGCAGCTTCTTTCAATCTGGTACGAGAATTTGTCAGGTTTACGGCAGCAGACCATGGCAGTGAAGTTCCTGGTTGTTCTTGCTGTTGCGGTAGGACTGCCCTTCCTTTCCATGGCTTACTGGATTGCTCCTTGCAGTAAGGTCAGTCTGTGAAATCTTGTAATGGCCTTTTACTAACTCTTGTATCATCTGTATGTAGATTCCAGTCTGGCAAAGATAAAGCATGACTATCAATTACTTGTAGAAACATGTTATTTTAATGGAATGGCTTCAAGATTGCATGTTAGGACAATCATAATTAAGACAGGTAAATGTGTTATGTTAAAGGCTGTGTATATTAAATTACAATGGCTGAGCAAGAGTTGTGTTGTAGAAATTGTAATTCAGAAACAGAGTGAAATCATTCTTTATTTCATTGTTGCTGTAGTAGGCGGATGCAAAGGATCATTTCCCATTGATTCAGATATAGGCTAAGCTCAGGCTGTGGGTTGATTCCAGTTACCTCAAAGGCAATTTTATTTTTTATTATTAAAAATTAATAGATAGAAGTCACTGAAATGTGAATGCCAGAAGTTAAAACAATCATCATCAGTTTTAACTGTTGACTTGTCAAGACAGTGCTTATACTTATCAGGAGGTTTTTAAAGCAGTAACACAGCCTCCTTTGCCTCTATTTATAATGAATGCACAGGCTGGATTTGGATGCTACCACTGTGTCTGTTTCAAATGGTATATGAAGTATAGAAAACCTTTCCACTGAAGAGGGATTACAGTCTCTGACCTTTCTTTCTGAACTTTATGTTGAATCTCTGTTTTATTTGGTCACAATCCATTTTAAATGGACACTGATGGAAAATTCCCTAGAGAATATATTAGAGAGAATAAAAGGGACATGTAGGGTTTATTCAATGGGTTACAGTATAGCACCTATGATTTTAGCAGGTTGAATCCTGTACACATGCGGTGATTCCAAGGGAAGAGGAAGGTTGAAAGGGAGGACTGAGCCCTTTGTGTTGTTTTGGTTTTGTTTGTTTTTTATTCTTCTCTGAGAGGGGAAAGGTGGGCCTTTTTTGTTTTGACATGCTTTTCATTTATTTCAGTCTGGACAATAAAGATAGGTTATATAATTTTCACTTCTGTGTATAGTGACTGGGATTTTTATGAATGCTTTTGTCTTACAACATGCCTTGAGATTGAACGTACTTCAGTAATTGCCTTTCAGCTCTAGCAGTGACTTTCTATTTGTCATTTTCCTTTTTCCAATGATTTATCGTACCTTAAAGTAGTTTTGAACCATTGTGCATTCTGAAGAAAGCTATTTCAGAGTTCCTTTTTAAAGTCAAGGTTCAAAGGACAACATTCTTTAAGGTTCCACATCCTTTGTCGCTATTTAATTGTCTCATTGTGTGATATATATGTTGAATGCTTTTTGTTTCATTACATTCTGCAAATATAAAACCTAATCCACCTTTTTTTCATTAGTTCCCACTTCTTACCTTGTGCTTCACTCATACCTCAAATTTTGCTTTTTTTGAAGACAAAAATATTCACTCTTTGATTTCAGGATAGGATGGCTCCAATATGGAACATGGTCGGTATCAGCAGAGTCTATTCTGTGTATGAATAGATGGAATTTTATAAATCTCCTCTCCTACTGAGATAAAGTACCCATTGTTTTTCCAGGTTCGGCACTGTAGGGCACAGTGACAGAAGAGTGAAAATACTCACAGTATTTGTGGGGAAAATAACAGCTTGCAGTGGAGTTACTGTGACACATTTCTTTATATTCTGATGCCATGGCTCTGAGAAAGACAAAAATATCTTTACAAGATTTGCAACATCTCTGTCAGTTACCTATACAGCTGACCGGTTTTATGTTTAGGAAAATGATAACTTGAGCTTGACCCACAGGTATTGAATTGAGAGTTTCATATCTGAAAGAAAATTCATAGAAATACGTGGACAAAAACCTGTTGTTTTGAGAGGAATTCACTAGAGTCAGATGCTGAAAGGAATTAAAATTGCCCCTTATTTGGGTTTCAGCCAGCAATCCACATGGAGGCACTTTGAAGTTTTGTGACCTGTTTGCTCTGCATTTCTAATTGGTAATTCAGTGTATCAACTGACATAATTAACCCTAAACCTCTAGAATACTATTTTGTTACATGATATTTTGAAAGAGTAAGAACTCTTTTCAGTTATCTCCAAAAATCTGTAATGTCTATGATGTTCAGCTATAATTAATAATAGAATTTAGGATTTTAGTTTTATGAATTCTTAAATAATTTACTCAGCCCCTGGCCAAGATGAAGGATCTGATTTGAAATTGAGTCTTCTTTCACTGTTCCCAGCCTCCTGGGCTGGCATTTCTAAAAAAATAACTTGGTACGTTCCTACATGTTTTCTAGAAGCATGTTCTGAGGGTTGTACGTATTCCTCTTTCACACTGTGGTAGGGGAAAAGAAATTGAATGCTATGTCCAGTATATGAGAAGCTAGGAAATGCTTTTCCTAGGAAAGTATAAGTATTATATTTTTTGTTATCAGTCCTTTTCTCCTTTGTGACAAGTGTGCTACATAAAGTCCTATTTTATCATTTCTGTATCAATACCATACTCCATCACATTATGATAATGATTGTTTCTGCAGAGTCACAAGGGGAAATAATGTGAATCACTGACCGAGTCCTCAGTGATTTCAGGTGACCCTGTATACAGACAGATACATGTTGAAGTATCCACAGTGTAACTAGTGTATATCTTGTCCTAAACCAAACCAATCTACAAAACACTCTCCAAAACTCTATAGCAAACCAAAGACTATAGTGAAAAGGATCAGAAACCAGAAAAAAACAAAGAAAGCAAAACCGAAACCCACTTAAGTTACAGAATGAGATTCTGAGCATTTAGAAGACCATGTCTTGATCTGCATGCCTTGGTCTGTGAAAGGGGAGGAAATATATTATGTCAAAATGCACAGTGAAAGTGTATTAAGGAGAGACTCTAGCTTATAGAAGAGTCCAAACTTTAAAGGTTATGGCCTTGTTTTTACATATTATTTTTAATTTCCCTGATTCATACTTTCTGACCTATCCCTTCTCTGTAAAGAGATTGGGAATTTTAAGTGTCATTTAAAGATTTTATTGGATCATTGTTACATGGCAATGTCATAATAGCTTCCAGCATTTGTGTTATCAGTTCAACCATAGTCAATCCTACTTCCAAGGGAGATTTTAGTACATGTACGTAAAAGACTATTTTTGTCCCTTTTGAGGGGTGGAAGGGAGGGCACTAGTAGTTCAGTCTTTTAAATTTTCTATTTTTTGAACAAGGCATATATTAACATTACTTTCTTCAGTATCTTTACTTCTTTTCTGGGTATGTCTCTTTCTGGCATCTTGTCTCCTAACCCCATCTTCATTTGTGAACACAAGAATAATGCATTTAAAAGGACACTGTCAAGGTACTTTATCATTTTTCAGCTCTGCTTTATTGTGTGTTGTTTATGACTGTTCCTTCCTATCTTGAAATAAAATCTTTCCCCATGACAGTTACCTGTTCTTTTTGTGGTTCAAGCAAAATAATTGGTCATTGAAGTTAATCTTATGAGGCTGATGCAATATTTTATCTAATAAAAGATAAATTAATTTTATTGAGTGAGAAAAGTAATGAATGGCATGGGTTTGTGAAACAATATAATAGAGAAAGAAGATCTAATTTTGTGCCTGCTAACCTTGACAGTGCTCTTTTAACAGTATCTTCTTTTTACATTTGTCTAGTTCTCTTACTGTTATCTGTATTTGAGACCTTAGAATCGCATCCTTGGCTACATCCTCTTACACTGTGTTTCTGTAAAAGCTGACTGTAACGTCAGAAAAAATCTGACTTTGATATTGAAACAAGTGTAGCAAAAATGTGAATACAAATAACTTATCTTTCTGCTTTCCCCTCCCTTTTCCAGACCACAGATTGTTATACATTTCAGCTGAGATCCATGACACTTGCTTTCAATTCTTTCCAGGGAATTTTGGCAGAGATACTGTCTTAATCTAGTATTGAAAAGTATTTTTCTGCAGCTGCTAACCAAGTGAGCAAACTGAGACTTTTACTATTAATACAGGCACTCTCAAAATAAATAATTGCTAGAAGTTCAGCCTTGTGTGAACTTCAATTTTTTTAAGTGTCACTCTAAACCATTTTAAAGTTGTTCTTATCCGTGACATCCTGACAAATTTGAGGACGTATCCATTAAAGAAGTCAGGAAGGAGATGAAGACCCTATACAGAGCTATAGATTTGACTTTTTGAGGCCTCATGAATTTTTTTTTTAAAGGAAAATATGTTGAGAAAACTGCACAACAATTGTGCTAAGCTGAGTATCACATCAGCCAGAAACCAGAATTCTTTAGTCATAATTCACTTCTCGCGATGATTTAATGTTTTTAGTATAAAAATCTCATTGTCTTTGTTGCCATATAAAGATGACTAGCATGTAAGAAATTCAACAACTATAGTACATTTTTCCCTTGATTACCTATAACAGACATAGATGCCCCCAAATAATTACAGTTTTATTTCAAAACACTGAGTTAAAAATACATGTATGGTGAAACTGGTAGATTTACCCACTGAAAATAGTAAATAAGTAGGAACTTTTAAAGGTGACTGCCAGTATGGCATCATAGTAAACAACTTTTTCCAAATGTTTGTTCCTGAATGTTATTGAAATACGTATTTATCTGTGTCACTGTTCTTTTCTATACATTTTTGAAGAAGGCAACGCAATATCCTTGTGTTTCGTAACCTCTGTTGCAGCTGGGGAGGATAATGCGTGGACCATTTATGAAGTTTGTAGCCCATGCAGCCTCTTTCACCATTTTTCTTGGTCTGCTTGTCATGAATGCAGCTGACAGATTTGATGGCACCAAACTTCGACCTAATGAAACGACAGGCAACGTAAAACAGCTATTTAGGATGAAAACATCGTGTTTCTCATGGATGGAGATGCTCATTATTTCTTGGGTAATAGGTAAAAAGTAATTTTCACTTAAATTTGTCTTGCTATGGTTCAATGAAGCTGGATCCAATTTAATCCTTTGCTATTAATTTTATGTGTAAAAATTGCAACAAAGGGAGTTTATTCATCTGACTACATTCCCACACAGGTCTTGTATTTTTTACTGGATGTCAGTGGGATTTACATGTGCCTAGCTAATCACAGCCATTCAGGTTAGAGACTTAGGTGAAATCTACGTTGTCTCAATATAAATATGTTCAGTTTTATGACTATCAAAGGAAAGCGTCTGTGAGTTTTCTGTTTTGTTTTAGCCAGGCTGTGTCAGCCCCCAAGTGGAAGGATTTCCATGTCATGGGCCAAGTTTTTTGTGTCCAGTTGTCTCTTTCTTTTTCTCTTATTTTGCAAGTATTCCAGCAAATTGATAGTGTGTAGCTGGATGTGTTATCGACAAAAGGGAAGAAGAATATAGCCCCTGAACATTCAGTGGTAGATTTTTTTTCCCAAATTAGGGATGAAATTAATATTATGAATAGTACTCTGAGCTGACCTCTTCAATTTGGCAATGTAGTACTATTCAGCATCAGAACTTGAACCTAAGCATGTATCCTCAAAAATATTTTACCCGTCTCATTCTTATTTACAAGTCCAATACCATTTATACCAATGGACCACGTATTTTAAGGATCTGGGATCTGCTTGTTAGTTAAGACAGTAATATGGAAGAGTTAAATTCAACCTAAGTAAAAATCTGTTTCTATTCAAAAGCTTATTAATTTAAAATATTTTGCTTTTATGAGCTCTATGTGATTGAAATGGGAGCCATTTGTATGCCAGCTGATTCTTAGAGCTTTGAAAAACTGATAATCTTTATTTATTTCATCATAAAGCTATCTATAAAATAATATCATTGTGTATTATAGGAATAGCACGGCACTTAGATTTCCAAATAGTCCATAAATATCAATGTTTTCATCTGATAATAACAGAGTAAATAATAATTTCCCAATTTGAAGTTCTAGTTTTCTAATTCAATCTTTTTATTTATTTCTCTGTCATGCATAAGATGGTTTATGAAAAAAATGGTTCAATGCATGCAGATGTAGCATTGAATTTAGTTACTGTAATTAACATTATTGTTGTTCTTATCTGAAAATGATGAAAAGTTCCTTCAGACAATTTGGTAAGTGAAAAAATAGTGACATTGTTTCAATTCATTTTTTTATTGTCTCTCTTTAGAATCCTGTAGATGTAGTTCATGACTAAATAAATTTTATCTTGAAAAGGACAAGGATTTGCTCAATAAAAAGGATACCATAAACTAATACTGTACTCCTATATTTTATTATGAAAGGAAAATTATTAGGAATCAGATACCTGTTCCCTGTTGAAGAAGCATTAGGTCTGATTCATACTTTCATGCTGTTTTTTCACATGTATTTGCAATTGCAGTAAAAGAGACTGTACTCAAGGTATTCTGCAAATAAGGAAATGAGAGTTCTGCTATTAGTTCTAGCACTGCTATATGATCATATCAGAGCATTTCTGCTCTTCCCCTCTCCTCCTGTCTCTGTAACAGATGGTGATACTCATATCCCATTATTCCTTTTGAGAGCTTTTGTAGTTGTACAGGAAAAAAAGTGATATGAAAGACTGTTTTTATTACTCACATGAGAAAGAAGGATTGGGATGTATATGAATTGGCAGGTTCAAGGATTTTAGTTTGTGTTCAAACTCCCACTGACCAAAATTGTTTTGCATTTGACTGCAACTTGGAGCATCTTATAGAAAATAAAATATCAGATAAATGTAACGATAAAAAACCACACTCTTTTCTCTGTTCTGTCTTATACAGGCATGATATGGTCTGAATGTAAAGAAATATGGTCTCAGGGTCCAAAGGAATACCTTTTTGAGTTATGGAATATGCTTGATTTTGGTATGTTAGCAATTTTTGCAGCATCATTCATAGCAAGGTTTATGGCATTTTGGCATGCATCCAGAGCCCAGAACTTTGTTGATGCAAATATGAAAGATCTGACAAGTCCAACACTGGAGCCCAACATAAAATACTACACCTTGGGTGAGTTAATTGTACATGATTAAGATTTAACTAAATAAACTGATGAAGATGAATTGATTTTCTGCCAATAATTTAGTTCTACAATATACTGCTAGATAATTCCCATCCCTTCTTCTCTTTCTCATCCCTATTATTTCATCGCAGTTCTCACAGCTCTTTGGGGACTGGTCTAGACATCAGGTGCTGAAATGATCTAAGATTGAAATAACCCCACTGTCATCCCCCATTTTAAATATTATTATAACCCAGGTCATTTGATCTGTTCAGTTACACAATGCTATCCTGCAAACACTTGTGTTGGTACAACTGTAAATATGATGTACTATAATGCAGGGGCAGAACTAAGCAATGAAATGCAGGAGTTTCTTAAACCCGTTTTGCCAACAAAACCAATATTTGCCTTTGCTCAGAGACTTTTATATTATTTTAATAGTTCTCAATCCACTGTCTTTACCAATAAGAAATAAAAATGTTAAACTTGCGTAGAATATATGAGAAGTGTCTAGAAGCTATTTTGCCCAAATGAGGAAAAATTAAGTTCTGTTTACTGCCATCTTTGATCTTAGTTACCCATGAAATCTGAGGTAGAGCTAACACAGGTATGCCTGCTTATGTGAAAATGTGCAGTCTTTTGCCATACAGACATTTTCTCATTTGAATACAGTGTGTAATAGGCTTTGCAGTGAGGAGCTCAATAAACAAAACATGCACATACCTGTAAGAAACATGCAGCAGCTAACAAGGCAATGAAAATGCACCAACTGAGCCTTGTTGTGCCTAAAACCAGAGTAGTTTATTACTTTGTCAGGGTACATGAACATTGGCATTGCAGTAAATTCCTTGAAGAGTATAATTTTCTGATGTATGTAAGGTCGTTTTGACTAATGCTCAGCATCACTGGGTATGAATGTATTATAAAGCTGTACAAATAACTGACTTCTTATTAAATGGTTATGTGCTAATTAGCAGCTCAAATTACTATTTTTCCAAATGGCAGCCATTGTAGTATAAAGTATTCATTTATTTTGCTGGCTTTACAGTAGGGTAAACATGGATAACAGCATTCTGGGAGTAGAGAACCTATCCCAGGTTAACCTCTTCTCTTTGCCTGAAGCACAATAGTGAACTGGATTTAAGTGTCCCACATCATCAGGCAGTGCTTTAACCTCCAGCAAGGAAGGATTCTGGAGGATATTGCTTTAGATTTCTTCCTCTGACACTTTTCTGTAAATATTTCTTTAAGTACAGATTTGAACCTGAATTCTGTCCTCTGCAGCTGAGTGTGTTTCCTGTCAAAGACCAGTGTCACACTCACTCATTGATCTAAAGGGTGTTCAAGTAATTTGCACAAGTGGATTAGCTTCAACAGAAGAGATTGATAGAGATGACGATAGAAAAGGTGATAGAATGAGTGTTCAGTGTGTGCCAGGAAAGGGCCATAGCTGTTTCACTATGAGTAAAAAGATGAAATAAATAGAAATAGTAGAGAAAAATTATTGTTCCCACAGGTTTAGAGTTATGGAAGGCATTTAATGATTCCAGATCCTCACATCAAAACAATTTGTTTTGGGTAGCTAAAACAAATCACATTTCTAATTTAATGTATTCAATTGACACTGTAAGGTGAATTTTACTTAAATTCTCTAGCAGGCTGGGATTCAACTCCCAGAAAGTTACCTCAGTGATCTTACAGCCCACATTTATAATCAATGGAGATCTAATCAATACAGTCAGTGAAGCAGTGAAATGTTTCTAGTGCTACCTGGCTCAATTCAGTTAGTTAAACATAAGTGATTAGCACTGTTTGACTCACCCAGGGTTTCTTCCAGTTTTGTCCAGTTGCTATTCCAAAAAGACCTCCCATAGATCTGTACGGATATCTTGAAATGCTAACGGAAATTCTCATCTTTTGTTTCTAGCCAGAATAAACTGGGATCCGTCTGATCCTCAGATCATATCTGAAGGCCTGTATGCAATTGCAGTAGTGTTAAGTTTCTCCAGAATAGCCTACATCTTACCAGCTAATGAAAGCTTTGGACCACTGCAGATATCACTTGGCAGAACTGTGAAAGACATCTTCAAGTTCATGGTGATATTTATCATGGTGTTTGTGGCTTTCATGATAGGCATGTTTAATCTCTATTCCTATTATCTGGGGGCAAAACAAAATGAAGCATTCACAACGTAAGTACAGCTGATTAAACTATGATGATTGTGGGCTGGTTTTATGGAAAAACAGTTGCTTGCATTGATGTATTAAGTTTAGTAATTATTTTATAAGATTTGTATCTCTTAAGCATTGATTAAGTAGTCATTTTCTCTCTAGTGCTTAAAGGATATATTTGAAATCAGAGCTTGAGCTTCTGATCCTAACAATACCATAATAAATTGGGAAAGACAGGCTGGGAAGCTGAGATATAGTTGCCCTTTATGCGAGAGAGCAGCCAGAATGCCTCTACATTTGCCTAGGGATAGATGAAGAGCCAGTGTGAGCTTACAGGTCAGAACTAGAAGGCAGAACAGCACGGGTGATGTTGTAGTGGATGTCTGCTACAGAATGCATGATCAGAAAGACAAAGCAGATGAGTCCTTCTTCAGACAACTGGAAGAAGACTCACACTTGCAGAATCTGGTCTTCATGGGGATTTTTAACCACCCTGATACCTCCTGGAAGGAAAGTACAGCAGGGCACAAGCAATTGAGGAGGTCTCTGGAGGGCATTGACAATAACTTCCTGACACATGATCAAGGAGCTAATGTGGAGAGGAGCTTTGCAACACCTGACTTTTACAAACAAGGAAGAACAGGTTGGGTATGTGAAGGTTGGGAGCAGCTGTGGCTAACCTTGAGATTGCAGAGTTCAGGTTCCTGAGAAGAGAGAACAAGGCAAATAGCAGGACTGCAACCCCAGGCTTGAGGAGAGCAGACTTTGGGATTCTTCAGGGAAGACTCTCATGGCATAAGGCCGTGAAGAGAAGGGCAGTCCAGTGAAGATGATTGATTTTCAAGAATGTCTTTTCAGTGCTCAAGATTGGTCCATCTCAATGGGCAGCAAATCAAGCAGAGGTGTCAGGAGGCCTGTGTGGTTGACCAAGAGTTATAGGCTGGTTGTGATAGACCAGCTGGTTGTGATGCCAATCAGAAGGACCTTGAAAGGCTTGAGAAGTGAGCTGCAGGAACATTGTAAAGTTTAACATGGGGAAATGCCACATCCTACCCCTTAGAAGGAAGAACGCCATGCATCAGGACAGGCTGGGGATTACCAGCTGAAAAGCAGTTTGGCAGAAAAGGAGCTGGGCATCCCAATGGACCATGGCAAAGCCTCCTGAGCTGCACTAGGCTCAGGATGCTCATAAAAGAACAGAAGTACCTCAGAGCCCTTCACAGATGGGCATATGTCAGATGATCTGGCAGTGCAATCTGTAATAGCACTCCATATTGTTCCCAGGGTTGTTCAAGGATTTCAGGACACAGGCTGGGGAGCTTGTGGGACGGCATTCTGCCTGTGAGGGAGTTTGGTACAGGTAGGTCAGAGTGCAGCACAGCCCCTCCCTGCAGCACATGGGAGCAAGGCTGGTTCCTCCATCACGTGCTGCTGACATCTGTAGTTGAAGCAGACTAATCACTGCAGTGTGATACACATGAGAAAACATTTGTACTTTAGTTCAGACAATTCTGTATAGTCTTAAGGGTTAAAAAAACCCCATAAATCTAATTCCTTTTTTAAGGACTGCCTCTCAATAGTTTCCAATGGCAATAACCAAGTCCATCTTGGGAGGAGAAAATATATTCCTTTTTTTTTTTTTTGACTATTTCCTGACCTGCTCTTTTTTTTCCTCTCCACCGTAAAAATAGAAATTCTGAACTTACTGTCTTTCAGGGGTTATTTGGCATACATTTGTCATGCCTCTCCTTTCTAGATGTGATTTTAAGATAAATCACTTCAATGGAAACTCATTTTTCTGTGTGCTCTGCAGCTCTTGCCTTCTTCATGTCTGGCTGTCATGATCTTCAAGCTATTGCTGTTATGAAGTATACTCAGCCAGGAAGCAAACTTGGCTAAGAGGGAAAATAATGTTTCTTTTTTCAGTATTATTAGTTCACACAGTAGATAAAGTACCTAAAGCTACAAAACAGTAAATTCACAACTAAGAATTAGGGGGAGTTAACTTTTTTTTTCTTAACAATAACATGATAAAATCCAAATTTTGCTTTGCAATGCTACGTCTGCATTTTTAGACATGGGGATCTGAGATCTCTTCATCAAAGCAAGAGAAAGTATGTCTTCAAACAGATGGAGATAGACAGGAGAAAGTACCTCAGAGGTTTGGATTTATCTTTATGTGTGCATATGTATATATATATATATATAAGCTGATTAAGAGGAAATACATGTATCTAAATGAACTAACCTGAAAAAATCAGTATGCCCACACCATGGCTTATTGCCTTAACCCTGGATTGGTGGTACAGTGAGAACTCAACTGGATGTTTAAGGTCTGTGAGACCCATTTTTTGGAAAATGCTGATTTTCAGTCAGATCCCGTCTTCTTCCCAGTTTCAGAGTGTCAGCCCTATTAATGGTGAAATAATTCAGTCTGAGTGAACTAATGGTGCAATTAAAATAACGTATTTACAGGTTGATTATTTTTATTTAGATTCACATTACCAGCAAGAGCATAGCATATAGATTAAAGTAGTTAACAAGTGAATCGTTGTAATATTCTTTTGAGAATGTGTATGTAATTCCTAAATGGAATGAGATGGTTTTATTGTCAGTCCTAAATATTAGGAATCTCACATTACGAAACAGCCTGTACCTATGAAATTAGATAGTCTGCTTGTTCTGTATATCACTGTGGTAGAGTTCTACATTATAATGGAACTATTTGTACACTGTGTAAAAACGGTAACTGGCAATTTGAACAATAAGAATATACAGCTTTTCTTCAGTAACATATGTGTCTGTTCAATTTCTCCTTTCAGTGTTGAAGAAAGTTTCAAGACATTGTTCTGGGCTATATTTGGACTCTCAGAAGTTAAATCAGTTGTCATCAATTATAAACACAAATTTATTGAAAATACTGGTTATGTCCTTTATGGAGTCTATAATGTTACCATGGTCATTGTCTTACTCAACATGCTTATTGCAATGATCAACAGTTCATTCCAGGAAATTGAGGTAAAAATTCCATTTATTATGAAATATCACCACATTTACTGTTACAGCTAATTGTCAAGATCTGAAAATTTTCTTGCTCACATTTTATTTAAGAAAAATAACACATATTATTTCTCCTATATAATAGGAGAAAATACCCATTCCTCAGTACATTTATATTATAAAATACCTGGAAATTACCCTGCTGCATGTGCTTGCAGTACTAAGAACTAGACTGGACTAAGAAATTGCTGTTGTATTGTGTTATGTTCCTGAAGAGGAAGGGTTATATTGTGCGACTGTGAATCTTTCATTCGCCTCAGTTGTGGTTATTACATAAATACAATTCCTAAGTAATAACAATGAGAGGGAGTAGTGCCCCTATGCTGCAGGGATGTTCTTGTTCCTGTGCTTTGATCTTGCAAGCAGGTCTATAATACATTGTATTCTTCTTTTATTTAAACAGCTGTTGCTCTAGTCCTCTGCTGGGAACAAAACTTTACAGAGTAACCAGCAGGGCTACTGAAAATCAGGATGAACTTTGCATGCCATGGAAAACAAAGGGCTAAATCATTATCATTGCTTAGAAAAAAAGGAATCAGATCTCCAGAAGTTAGGCCATCCCAACCGTCCCCAGGTGACACCTTTGACACAAAGTAGCAGACTTAGATTTGACACCACTCTGGTCCCAGGTTCTGGTCTCTGGGTTGCGGCAGTGGTGCTGTCCAGCTTGAGCAAGAACAACATGCGTTCTTGAGGGAGGCTCAGATTCTTCTGACTCAGGAGGCCACGGAACAAGCTATCAGGTTCAGAGCAATAAAAAAACCAGGCTATTATCCAAAAGTGTTGTGACTGGATACAAACAGCTTCTACAAAAAGCTACAGCAATATTGCGTTATGTTCTTGAACATGAGGTCAGTCCTGTCTGCGGGAAGCCGTCTTGAACTTTATAGGTAGGAATAAAGTGAGTGTTTTGGCTGTCATTAACGTTAAACATAAACCACTGTGATGATAGCATATTTGATTTAATTATATATTCCAGCAAGTAGAAGGAATTGGAGGAGAATCACCTGTTTTTTTATCATGTTTTAATTAACAGAGTAAATTTTTAATTTAAAGTTCCAATACTGTGTCTTCTTCACAAACCAGATTATAGACTAATTGCTACAGAAGAGACCAGTACGATAAGAAATCAGAGTCTTATAGAGAGGTTTACATTTTTGTTATGTTAACATAGGGTTTTTCCATTTGCAGACATGCCAGTGTTCCAAGCAGTTTGAGTGTTGCCATGAATCTTTAACTTGGGCATTGTACTGTGTTCTTTTAATTCAGAGCTTTTGTTCTTATCAGTGTGTTTACAAAGAGGTCTATCTCTGTGAATCCTGTATTGCAGACTGTTAGCACTCACTGTGGAGTAATCAGTGATTAAATCAAATCCACTTTGTTCTTATGTAATTGCGTTATTTTAAATGGGTTAATAAGAACAGTTCCATTCATTGAAATTCAGTTTTCACAGATTATAAACAAGTTCTTGATCTGTTTGAGATTAATTTCAGCCAATTACATTCAAAACACAAGATAAGGTTTAGCTAGAGCATCTTCAGTAGTCAAGGTGGTATTCACAGTTTATTAACAGCCATGTTTCTGTTTTACAGGATGATGCTGATGTAGAATGGAAATTTGCAAGGGCTAAACTTTGGTTTTCTTACTTTGAAGAAGGGAGAACTCTTCCAGTACCCTTCAATTTAGTGCCAAGCCCCAAATCTTTGCTTTATTTCCTACTTAGAATCAAAAAATGTATTTCTAAACCATTTCTGTGCCAAAAGAAGAGCTTTCAGGAAGATGCAGAGATGAACAAGGTAATCTTCTAATGTGTATACTGGCTGCTAATTTAAAAAAATAAAAGTTCATTTTTGTTGTTGACCTGTTCTCATGATTTTCCCAACACAGTCCATACTGAAGTCAGTCACTAGGTACAGACTTAAATTCTTACTTTGTTTTCATATGTACTTGTCTACATCTGCAATCAGTTCTAAGTTTAGAAATACCATTGTAAATTTACAGTTCTTCCTGCTTCTTGTCATGGAATCAGAAAATAATTCAGGCCAGGAGGGACTTCAGAAGGTCTCTGGTCAAACCTTTTGCTCACAGCTGGATCAACTCTGAGGTCAGGCCAGGTTGCTTAGGACCTCATACAGTCAGATCTTGGAAACCTCCAAGGATGGAGACTGCACAGTCTCTCTGAGCAGCCTGTGACTGTCCCTTATGGGCAATAAGTTGCTGCTTTTACCTCTCAGTTGAATATGTCCGCTGTCTTTCCTCTTCTGTCCTGCAGCACTGTGAAGACCCCAAATCCATTCCCTCAGTGACCTTCCCATTCACACTGCTATATGCTGTTAAGTATGTCCGAATCCATCTCACTTCTGAACAAGTCCATATTTCTCAGTGTCTCTTCACAGGAAAAGTGTTCCAGCCCCAGACAGCTTTGTGACCCTCTGCTGAACTTGCTGCTGTTTTTTAATACCTTTTGATCTGTCCCTCAGCTCCCCTTCTCCGGTCCTTTTCTTCCAAGCTGCTCCCCAGCCATTCTCCAGCCTGTGTTATTGAAAGAATTATTCCTTCCCATTTGTCCTTACCGAAATTCACAGGGTTCCTGCCAGCCTTGTCCTCCTGGATGACATCCCTGCCCTCAAGACTGTCAGCTCCACACTTCCTCCCCCCAGTTTGGCTTTCCAAACTTGACAGGAGTGTGCTCCAACACCTCCTCTAACACGAACGGTTTTGTTAAAGATGTTTCAAAGGGTATGTCCTGGGACAAGACCCCTATATTACCCTCTAAGCACAAGCACCCAGCCACGATTTTGCCCATCTAGTTATCCACCCATCCAGGCAGTAACATCCTAATGTGGGTACAAGAATATTCTAGGATACAGTGTTAAAGCTCTTGCTAAAGTCAAGGTAGATGACATCTCTAGCTCTTCCCTCATCTGCAAATGCAGTCATTTTATCTCAGAAAGCCATACAGATGATTAGATCGGTTTGACTTTTCATAAATCCACATTTACTTTTCGCAGTCATAATCTGCTTTTCCATGTGTCCTGAAATGTGCTCCAAGAGTACTCAATACATCCTTTTGCCAGTTACTGAAGGGACGTTGAGTGAACTGTATTTACAAAGGGCATCATTTTGACCTTTTTTAAAGATGGGTTTGATGTTTGTCTTCCTCCAGCCTTTTTGGGACCTCTCCCAGTATTGTCTTTCAAAGACAATGGTGTATTTGCAGGGACTTCATCTGCTCTCTCAGCATCCATCAATGCAGCCCATTGGGTCTAATGGACTTGCCTGGGTCAAGTTCTCTCAAGTAACCCCTGACTTGACCCTCTCCACAGCTGCTTGCTCTCCTTTTCGAGTACCTCCACTAAGTGCAGAGACCTGGTAGACTGTTGGTGAAGCCTGAGGCAAAGAATGTGCAAAGTCGCTGAGCGCTTGCTGAATCTGCTGTCAGTAAATCCCCTGCCCCACTGAGCAACAGGCCACATTTTTCTTGTTCAGCCTTGTGCTGCTATTTTAGCAGTACAAGCTCTTTGTACTGTCCTTGCAAATGTGAGCTTAAGATGAGCTTTGTCGTTCCTCACACGTCCCTCTCATGCCTGGGAAGGGTTTATAAATTCCTCCTTTGTCATGGGTTGACCCTGGCTGAATGCCCAGCACCCACCAAAGCTGATCTGTGACTGCCATCTTCAGCTGGACAGGGGAGAGAAAATGCAACAAAAGACTCATATGTCAAGATGAGGACAGGGAGAGATCACTCACCAATTACCACCATGGGCAAAACAGAATCGACTTGGGAAAATCAGTTTAATTTATTACTCATCAAATCAGAGCTGGGTAATGAGAAATAAAACCCAATCTTTCCCTCAGCCCTCCCTTCTTCCTGGGCTCAACTTCACTGATGAATTCTCTAACTCCTCCCTCCACAGGCAGCGCAGGGGTGGTGGGAGTTGTGGTCAGTTCATCGCACATTATCTCTGCCGCTCCTTCCTCCTCAGAGATCTCCTCATGCTCTTTCCCTGCTCCAGGGTGTGGTCCCTCCCACAGGAGACAGTCCTCCATGAACTTCTCCAGTGTGAGTCCTTCCCTCCTGTCTCTGGCTGCTGTTGCACAGTAACTCTTTCCTCTTAAGTATGTTACTCTTGGCCAGTGGTGAGTCTGCCTTGGGGTCAGCTTGCGTTGGCTCTGTGGGATAGGGGGAAGCTTCTAGCAGCTTCTCAAAGAAGCTGCCCCTATAGCTGCCCCCACTACCGAAACCTAGCCATGCAAACCCAATACAAGCCCGTTGCTGCTTCCTCTGAGAGTGCCGCTGCTTTTTATTGTGAAGCGTTCTGTTATATTTTGTTTACACAAGTGCAGTAGAAGCACTTGAATTGATTCATTGCTGTATCTCATGGGCTTTTTTAAAGAGTTTGTAGTCAGTCTGGTTTTCCTGCAGTGTCTTGATATGAATCAAATTAATTTCTTTAGGAGAACATGGGACATAACACATGGTGTTAGGTGGTATTTGAAGTGTAAAGACTAGCACTGTCATAACATGTTAAGGAAGAAGAGTTTTGCAAGACAGCTGATCAGAGATAGTAAATACGAATTTGAACGTATAGTAACATTCACACAAAAAAGAAATTACAGCTTTGTCATGGTGGCAGAACAAATGTGTCCTTTATGGAAACTTTAACATGGAAGGATCTTTGTTAAAATAGGCAGTAGTCTAAGCAGAGGTCTTCTCAAGGTAAGGAGTTCTTGAGTCTGTAGTCAATAATCATTCATTATTAGACTGGGGACCAGTAAAGAATTTACATGCATCTGTCAGCGCTCTGTCACCAATGTGACAAGTGCTTTTACCATCACAGTTATCAGTTGAAGAGTAAAGAAAAGAAACTGGTTGCAGTCCTGGGGAAAAATACGGTGCCTATAACAAGCTTTTGCCTCTGGTTAAGTTCATAATAGTCTATAAAAACAAACACAGATACTACAAACACTGTCGCCAAAGTCAAGATTCTTATTAACCTCAGATGTCTCGTATGTGCTACCAGTTATTTTTCTAGCATTTCACAGGTCTCACATAATTTTTTGAGGGAAGTTTATTCCTCATGTATTTAACACTCAATGGACGTGAGACTGCATTTGCTGAAGATTTTGATGACTGACATTTGCAAAACTTTTCATCAAGCTACTTGATGCCCATCAATTTCCCAGCTTCCATGAGTGATAAAGACATCACTGAAAAATCATGGCTTTAAGGAGCTGCATATAAACTTCAAATTGAGTGTTGGCAAGAAACAACAAATCAAAGGGTTTTTTTTTACTTTTTCCTAATTCACTTAATTTGTGACTTTGAAAGCACTGAGTATGTTAGAAGCTTATTTTTAATGACTTTTTAATATGAATTTTATGTGGCTGTAAAACAGATACTCTTTAAAATCTCGTTCTTACACCCTAAGGAAAGAAGCTGTATTTTTTCATTACCTTCCAAAATGGTATTCAAACATAACAATTCATATATTAATGCTTTCTGCTCACTGCAGATTGCAGTATAGCTAATGCTAAGTGAAATATGCTTACTCTCTAGCCAAGGAAGCTATAAAAGTTTAAATCAAAAAAAAAAAAACAACAGAAAAAAGCTTTTACAGTGAAAACCGTAATAAAGCAGCTGAACCACACCTATTCATTCCTCAGCTTTTCCCTATGATTCTATGACTTGATACTACCAGAGCATTACACTTTTAATTGCCTTTTGGACCACCACATACTGTGGGGCTGACTTTATCTGGATCTATCAGATGCTGCCATCCTTCACACTTCTCAAAAGTAACTAAAGTGTTTTTGTGTCACATTTTGACCCACTGTTGATGATTCGCTATTGTTGAGTCTGGTTTACGTCATTGTCTCAAAGGCATTTGCAGGCTTTTTGGGTTTTGACTTTGGACTCATCCTGTGGTGAGCTGAGCAGATTGGTGCTGCTGTGAGTGCTGAGTAAGAAGCTACTTCTGCAAGGAGCTGCTATAAACTCAATGAGCTGTGCAAAGAGATCTGGAAATACCAGACCCAAGATCTGTTGGGTGTTTCTGTGCTAGTAAATTAAATGTGACAGAGAGCTTATCTGGGCACTAAGGCAAATTCTGGAATGGCTTGCCCCTATTCAAGTAGTTTTCCTCCCCAAGTAGGGTTGCTGCAAGCTATCATCCCCAGACCACTCCATTTGCCAAACTGTGCAAAAGGAGGCAAACAGTTGGTCTCGTGCAAATCCTACTTGGGAGGACACTAAAAGTTTATGGATAGAAGATATTGGATGGCAATGCCCAGAAATGTTAACACACACTTGAGTTTACTGATTCACCCCCAGCCTGGGGGTCTTTCTCCTGCAGAGCCTGCATTCTCTCAGTGCAAAAGCAGGAGCAGCACCAGGGTGAGTGTAAAGGCAAGAATTAGGATGTGAAGGGCAGAAGTTCTGCCCCTAAAGCCAGCTCTGCCCTCATTACCTTTGGCAGAAAATGAAGCCAGATGCCATCAGTGCTAGACAGCAGGTGATTTACATAGCTGTGTTCAAAGTGTAGCACACCAGAAACTAATTTCTTGAGACATATCTACATACAATAGCAAAGGCTGTGAAGATGTTTTCTTTCAGGCTGTTGGTTAAAACTTGCAGATTTCTTCTGTTTTAGGCTAGAACTGGTGTTTTAAAAATCAAGTGAACAAGAAACTCAAACAAGGGGAGAAATAAATGAAGAAAAAGGAAAGTTTTAAAGAAACTCTTTGAGTTTTATTCTAGATTGAAAAGCAGCCTCATGAATTAGAAAGTTTATGGTTTAAGTGTTGCAGAACTTGTTCATCTTCCTAAGCTAAAAACTGATGATGTATTTAATACTTTTTCTTAAAACTTGGCCCTTCAGAATAGAAATAAGGAAGAACTGGTTATTGAAAGAACTTTAAACTCTCACTCAAACAATAAAAAAATGTTAACTTTTGCTTACCTGGTATAAAACAGTTTCTGAAATATTCAGAAGTGATCTCTGGTTATGGGAGAACAAATTTTGAGTCCCTTCCTTCTGCCCTTCTCCTGGCATTGCAAGTTGCCAGCTGCTTCTGAAACTGGGGTTTAAGAACTTAACAAAGTGCTCACATAACAGCTGCAGTACTTGCATTACTCTTTGATCGCATCGACTTTAAATAATGGTAGAGAAAGCAAGTTCAAAGAAGAAGGTGTTTTCTAAGAGCAGTGATCCCTGTTATGCTGCATTGCTTCTTTCACACAGCTCCTGGAGGAGAGTTATTTTTGTTAGCGTTTATATCCTGGTTTTATTTGAATTGCATATTTTCCCCTCCTGTTATTCATGTGAAAATGTTCAATAGATTGTAACTTAAAAAAAAAAAAAGAATTCTAGTTCAGTCATCAATGTGACAGACTGGGTTTAGTAGTAATTTTGAGGAAAGGAAAAAGCCATAGGCATGAAGCTTAAAGAGATTGTAAAAATTTTGTGTAAAAATGAAGTTACAATGAAATCTTGGCAATCTCTGCCACCAAGTGGCCATTCAGCAAAGTACAGCAGATGTTCTGTGTTACTGCTACACTAAAGCAGGTTTAGTGGAGTGATTGATACAAGTCTAATTTATGTGCCAACTTCCAAGGTGCTGTAGCTAAGTAAAAATAAATTATTTTGTTCAAAAAATAAAGAATATTGAAGGGTCTAACTTAAAATAAAAATACTGCAGTGTGTCTGGTTTTATAGGCTTGCTCTTTGTCACAACTAATTTCACCATGTGTTACTGATTTTGCTATTTCTAGTGAAAATCAGGTTCTAGTTAAGCACTGGATTAACTTTTGAAGTGAACCAATGTAACATAAATTTGAAACCAGTAACCAGCATGACAGATTACATTTAAAATACATAATAAAAATAAAAAACCAACACCTGAAATTAATAAATAATAAAAATAATAAAATTAAATGCAGTTGCACATTAAATGTAAACTGGTAAGTAACAGGATCATGAATAGTATCACAGCTGCAGACTAAGTCCTGCTTATTCCTCATCCACATCAATCATGTTTTATATTTCACTTTCTTTTTAATTCTTCAAACAACTACTCATTGAACTGGACCCTTTATCAATCTAAAGTAATATTAATTTCACTTTGACAGTTGCCTTTCACTCTTACTGCAGCCTGGTCATTCAGCCAGCGCCTCAGTTCACCATTTTGTGATGCTTTAGTCCTCAAAGATGTAAATCAGTCATGAAGCCTGCAGTTTGCATCCTTGGTGTTTCATCAAGGAGTGATACCCTTTCAGTATATTTAGTAAAGAAGATGCTACTCAGAAATGTCAGCTGATAATTTTGTGGTCCCTGGCATGACCTGAATAACAGATTACGTTCAGCCATTAGTGCAAGTGAGTGGAAAAGCAAACACCTTGTGTATTTTGTGGTTGTGTAGGTGACATTAGATATGGGCAAGTGCTATGAAAGAAAGGAAAAGAATAATGCAGCTACCTCTCCTTCTTCCTTGACTTCTCCCACACCATGCCCTGACTCCTTCATCCATTGCCTATGAAGCTGTGGTGCACCTGTGTTGCCCTCCTCCTAATGTGGGTCCTCCTCCTCTGCAGAGGGAAAGGCTGTGAGGAGGTGTCTGCTCTGCTTTGATCATTTGAGCATGTTTAGGAGTAGGTGAGAGGCAGAATAAAGGGAGTAAACTTCCCAGTTCTCACTTTCCTGCATCAAAGTCTGAAAGGGTTTGTTTCATGAGCACTTTACCACAGTAATCGAATACTTCCCAAATTGAGTTTACAGTTAGTGTTCTGTCATATGATATATGCATGAGGTAATTTAACCATATTGTGCTTCTATTTATTTTGCACTGTAAATTATGTTTCCATTTCAGCTTGGTCAAAGGAAACAATCCAGTATAAGAAGCTCAGATGAAATCCACTTAAACAGTTTAAACAATCCTCCAAGGCAATACCAGGTAAAAAAAAAATTTATTTTTAAATGAGATCATGTATAGAACTGGCAGACTGACAGCATGAGGACAGTGTTGCATTTATGTTAAATAATATGAATCAAGAATAAATCCACAGACCTTGTATATATAATAAATAAATGCAATTATTTAGGCATTTGCAGTACAACCAGGATATTTTTCTTCCCTTGTAGCTTATTAAATACTACCTTTAATGTGCAACATTTTAAAGCTCTTGAAAAATGTTTTTAATTTTAGAGGCAGGTTGAGTCCTCAACTGCACAGTGTGAATTAGAAAAAACAAAATGAATCACAGAATCTTCCTGCTCCATCTGCTGAAGCTGCTTAGGTTATTGTGTCACATCTTTATACACCAATACTTCATGCACTGCAAATACCTTTCAGCCTTTATGCTGTCAGTACAGTCTGTTTATTCTTTGTCTCCCCAGTAACTGTAGTGCAAACCTCTGTGTAATTAAGTATGAAACACCCAGCACAGTCCACGTAAAGCTCAGCTATTCTGGTCCAGAGGCTTCTCCTTTCCTTCCTGTAATACTGCAAAGCTGGTAGAAAGCAAGAAGCAAGACCTGCTTGGGCCAAGATCATTTGAATGCCAAAGGGTGCAGAAAATAAGTTCTTTAAGACAAAAAAGCTTTTCCCTTTGGGCAGGGTAGCTCAGCTCCACTCTTACATTGTGCAGCTTCTGCGCAAGTCTTTTCTAAATACTCTAAAACCAGCCAATTTCATTATACAGTGGCAGATATTAAGATTACAAATGTATCCCTAAATGTGAGAATGTGCGGCTTTGTATTTGAAACATTCTTGTATTATTAGAATAAACAGTACAGCTGCTGACCCTGCAAGCATGACTGTAGTGGTGGTCTGGAATCATTAATCATGGACGATTCACTTCACAACCACCTCTGGTGAAGTCTGTTACTGTGGAGACAAAACCAGACATATAAACATGTGTATATTTTGTGTCTTGTAATGAAAACCAAAAAGTATTGTGTTGTCATGGGTTGCATCATATGAAAATACTAAACCCAAAGTATTCTACAGAAATACAGGAAAGACAGATCCTCAGAGGTAATTAGATACCTTGATCTTACTCAAGTAATTTGAAGTAATGGGATAATCAAGGGCAGAATCCATTTTTCCTGGAACGGTGAAGTTTACATTGGAATTTCCTGGCCTAGGTTCCACTTGTTATTAGCAGAGAGGGTAGTCATTGTAATAGTGTGATTTGTTTGATTCATTTTAGTTGTCTGAGATGAACTTTGCTCTCAGGTTTGCTTTTTCTGTCCACAGAAGGAATTAAAGGTGACTACCGCAGATATGTATATTTACATTAGAAAGTAACTGTATTTGGTTAAATGATTCCCAGCTGAGATGCTTAAATGACAGTTAGAATTGTGGGGCCCATTTTCTCCAAGCCTAATGTTAGGAAAAGTTAACTTATCAAATATAATCTAAAAAAAAAAAAATTAAAATAAATTTATGGCAAAAGGGTTTAGCAGTTAGCGCTGCTAATCATCTTCTGGTAGCAATAAAGGCTAGATGGTTTCACCTACATGGAGATCAAAGCTGCAGAGGTCTTTATTAATCATTCTGATAGACTTCAGTATTAGATTAAGCTTCGTGAATGATAACATTTGTAAGATGTGTTTAGTTTTCTAACTTTCATGTAAATATATGTGCAGATTCATGCAGTTTAAATATGTACCATAGATGAAAGCAGAGATTTTTACATTACATTCCTTTTAACCTGGCAAGTCCTATGCTGAAATGTCTGTATGCAGCACAAGGTAAGAGAGCTCATATTTTAAAATGTCACTAGAAAGTCCAACTAAGAAAAGTATCTTTCTTCTCTGCAGAAAATAATGAAGCGTCTCATTAAAAGATATGTACTGAAAGCTCAGATAGATAAGGAAAGTGATGAAGTCAATGAAGGTAAGTTGATTAATTGTATGTTTGTCCTTAGCCAGAGAATCAAAACAAACTGAAGTGGCTACATATGCCACTTCAAAAATTGTTACCAAAATACTTAATCTGCCTGTCTGCTTGACAAGTTCAAGATGTAAAATTAACATGAAGTTAAGGAAGAGATGCAGCTTTCTGTCTCTGCTCTCCCATCAGAAACTACTAATGATCTAACCACTTCTTGTGGAAAGTGTTGCTATTTCTAATAATGACCACGCATTTCCCATGGTGAAGCTGCATTTAATGCAGCAGTTGGTTTGTGACGCTCCTGTACATATTCCCCGTTGTGTGTTCTTATTGCTGATTCTTATCACTCTCTACAACTACCTGAAAGGAGGTTGTAGTGAGGTGGGTGTCAGCCTCTTCTCCCAAGTAACAAGGAATAGACAAGAGGAAATGGCTCCAAGTTGCACCAGGGGAGGTTTAGATTGTAGGTTAGGAAAAATTTCTTCTCTGAAAGAGTTGTCAAGCATTGGAACGGGCTGCCCAGAGATATGGTAAAGTTACCACCCCTGGACATATTAAAAGACGTGTAGATGTGGCCCTTAGGGGCATGGTTTAGTGGTGGACTTGGTACTGCTAAGTTAACAGTTGCACTCAGAGATCTTCAGTCTTTTCCAACCTAAATGATTCTGTGATTCTGTGATCTCTCTTGCAGCAGAAGAGCAGATTCCATTTAACTTATCATTTGAGTTTTGTGAACTCATGTGATCTCTCGCACTTCTGCCTTCAGATTTGGTTCCTGAACTGTATTTTCATATTCCTATCCCTAAGTCACCATTCACCAATAAGCAGCAGAAATTGGCTTTTCGTGTTTCAGCAAAGAAATCCAGAGAAGGCTCTTGATAACTGTGAGATATTTGAATATGCTCATTTTTTATTGTGTTTCTTAATAGTGTGGTCTTCTAATGTCTGTTGCAGGTGAACTGAAAGAAATTAAACAGGACATCTCAAGTCTTCGATATGAACTCCTTGAGGAAAAATCTCAAAATTCTGAAGATCTGGCAGAACTTATAAGGAAACTTGGGGAAAAACTGTCAATTGACTCTAAGGAAGAAGAAAGCAAGAGATAACCTAAATGATGAAGAAATGCAACAGAACATTAACAGTTCACTTAAAGCCATATTTCTGTTTTGCTCAAGTCTAGCTCACATTTCTACAACAGATTCAGAAATTAAATCATTCCAATGCTTTATTGAAAAAAACAGAGTGGCAAATCCCCCATGTCTATGGCAGGGAGGAGATACCACTTGAGTAAAGATATTTATTCTTTACCTGCTGAAGAATACTCAATTTGAGATAATTTTAATATTCCATTTACCTCTTTTAGAATTCCAGTGGAATCTTGATAAGCCCAGTCATGAAAGATTAAAAGCATAAACCTTAACTTTTCCTACATTAACTGATTATTTTTGCAAATTTCCTTTTATAGATGTTCTTACATATATTTTAGTGAAGCAAAAGAAGAAAATTCCAGACTTTTACGTATTTATATCAGCATAAAATATTTAATTTTTCAAGCATTCCCAACTAGCAAAAAAAAGAAAAAAAAGCTGTATCTGCCTTTCTTACAAATGTAATAATTTATTTGAACTTTTCCTTGAAGAGGTAGATAGCAGAATGCTCACACACTGTGTTAACACTTTTCCCTACTTATCCTTGTCACCACTGGAGTATCCTGAAAGATACCTAAGTTCCAACGGGAGTTAGCACATTAGGAAAGAAATATTTTTCACCAAGTTTATGAAAAGCTATTGCTGAGGCCTAAAGAAAAATTATTTAATCAAAAATAATTAATCCTTGAAGTTCTAATCTGCTCCAGAATTTCCAAGTTCTTCAGCTTTTATGTGTTGAACTAAAACTCCCAAACTGCAGGGTAGGGTTTGGATATAAAGCCAGTAAGAGGTTTATTTAAGGTAGAAGATGCTAAAATATTAGATGCAAGACCTCTCTCTGAATTCTGGGAATGTCATACATTGGAGACCATGTATTCCCACAGTTAAACTTGTTTAAATCCTTGAAGTTTGTTCAGATCTATTGTTAGCAAACAAAACCATGTTATTGCAAAAGTTCATGAAATATCATCTCTGGGTTTGCATCCCTTGTCCTTTTTTCCTCTGAAGAAAGCTCAGCTCTTGTGCTGTATTCCCTAAGAATCATTCAATGAAGAATCTTCCCTCCATGTTGTCAGCAGAAGCCTCCAATGCTTCTGCCCTACCCACTGCAATACTTCTTCTATGTCTGTTAAACTGGTGAAGAGGTAGCCCATGCCATGCCTGGCTGGTAGGTGTGTAACTAGCCAGCTAATATGTCTGTGCAGAACAGTCAGCTAGCTTCTGTCTCTCCAGATGGATCTGGCTAAATTTTGTCCATTTTTCCTCCTCAGTTAGTAGAGTAATTTGGTTTCTCCTGACACTCAGCAATTCTGGGGCTGTTAGAAGCATATATTACATTGGGGTTCTCTGTTCCTCTTCAAGCCTGGTTAAAATTAGTGAAAGGGCTGTGAGAAACTGTAACCAGAACTTTAAGATTTATGATGCTCCTGTAAAAGCCTTGTATGTTGAGGAAGCAAGGCTGAAAATGGCTTGTCAGTAATTGCTTTTAAATCAGCTTTGTGAAACTTATTGTGGAATGTAACAGAATGTTTCCACTTCTCTCTTTGAGGCTGGAGGTTATTTTTTAATGGATTTAGATTAGTTTCTAGATGAATTTACTGATAGTCTGTTTTTAAAAAAATTGTTGTTGAAATCACTGTGCATTTTCAGGGAAAAAAAAAAAAAGAGTGCATTAGAACAGGTTTTGAAATCATGTGGAGACAAGTGGAGGTGGAGGGCTATGTCCTGCCTGGAGAGCAGTGGAAACTGCTCAGGAGTTCAGCCTGCCCTGAAGGAGTGTGTCATGGTTTGTCATGGAGGAACTGCTCAGCCTTTTGCTTAGCCCATTAGTTTAGCCACAAGTGGAGTTATGTGGAACAATCCATGTCCTATTGGCTGAGTTATGAACTCAGGGTTTAGAAACTTGTAAGGCTTCTTCCTCTGAGGGAGAAGGGAAATGAGATTTTCAAAGGTAGTAGAGCAGTTTGAACTAAAAACCACAGTGTGCTGACCTGAAAAGCTATGAGCTACCGAATAGCCAATGTCATTACGCCTTTGATCATGAGAAAGCATTACCTCATACTCTGCAGCATTTCCTGCAGTAATCTACAGGGGGTACTGCAGACTCTGAGATGACCCAACTGGCTGGTCTTCTGCAGAAGCACTCTGGGTTCCGTGTCAGATGTTGTGTGGAAAATGAAAGCAGCTGGGGTCATCTTAGGCTGGAAGGCAGCGTGACCCTAACTTCACTGCCGTTCATCTCCTGCATGGTTCCTGCCCATCTCCCTTGGCCAAGACTGGCCGCTGATTTTGAGCTCTGGGTTGAGTATTTTGGGGCTGGTTTTCTGAAGTCGTAAGAACTTACTACAGCTCTATTGAATGAGCACGTCAGAGGCCATACTGCTCAAAGCAGATCTCCCACCTTTGGCAAGCTCTTTGGAAGATCTGTTGGTCAGAACTTCAGGTAACAAGGACAGTCTAAAGTCCATTTTTGGTAATTAAAAAATCTTTATTTTTTGCCTTTGCAATGTAAAATTTGGATCTATGGTCCTGTGCTAGATGTTGGTAAAACCCTCATAAACCCAATATAAGGAAACACATAAACACAGTTTAAGATCCAGGCACTTTTAAAGTGAAAATTTTTACTACAGAGGTAAAATGTACACTGTGAATTTGTTTAAGCCCAAATTTTGACTTACCTTTAAACTATAAGATCATCATGTATATATTGTATTTCATGAAGAAAATACATATGGATTTTTTAATTCAATGAAGATATTTTATATGTAGTTATTACTCATGGAAAAATTTGTTAAATATATTTGAAGAGGTCTATTGCCAAATGTAGTGTGACAAGCAATGTAGTATTTAAAATGAGCACAATATCAAATATATTATTCTGATAAAAAAATTAAAGGTAACAGACTAAAAACACCTTTGTGATGCATTGTATGAACACATTGGTCCTTCACTGGGAACCTTTGTCTGCTCTTGCTTGGAAGACAGCAGCAAGACAAATATGGTGAAATAATTTGCTAGCAACACTAGTACAGAAATGGTTTCACAGAAGGAATGAAGGTTTCTTCATATGTGATTAGACTTGAGGTCAAACATTTTGTCTGCTGTGACTAGTGGTGACTGATGCTAGATGTTTCAGAACATCTGTAATAGGTAACAGACATTTTGCATCCTGCATAGTTCTCCTAGTTTCTAGAAAGACAAGATTGACATAATTTTGATGAGGAAGTGTTTCCAGGGTTGGTTTTGTTTTGTTTTTGTTGGTTTTTTTTTTTGTGAGCTATTAGCAAGATAGTCTTGCTACATAGTCAGTGTTTTCTTAAATAGTTATTTTTTTGAGCTCAGCATTTCACAGTTTCTGCAGCAGCAGCGTACACATCAAAACCAGACCTACTATGAAGAAGTATTGCCTTTGTAACTTCTTTATAATTTCTGAGTATCCCTAACTATTGGGAAAAGTTCATACATCATGGAGGACTGCAGATATTAGAAACTAATACTGCAATGCAAGCTTAAGGTACTCAAGATTTACAGTAACAGGTTCTGAGTAAGCTACAGGGTTTCACATATAGATCTGGATATTCCAGATTAAAGTCTTCTGTATTTCACCATATTTTAGAGCACTTCCAGGCCAAGCCAATGAATCTTACTAGTTTTAGAGGTGGGATTTACAGGTTCATCTGGTTTTAGCCGTAAGGACTGCTGCATCAGAGGTCATCTAGACTTCCTTTATGTTCAGTGGATTGAAATGGTCAAAGGCATGATTTTGTTTCATGTTATGGTAGGCAAGTATCCCAGGTAAGGCATGTAGTAGAAGGGAACATTTCATTCAAATTACTCTAAAGAAGCCTTTGCAACTGCTGCTGTTGCAATCATATAAAATGTATTGAAGTGTGAGTAATCCCAGTTTGGCAGGAATGAGCACTGCAGTACGCTTCGGAGCCATGACCCATTCCAGATGCTCATTTACTTGGAAGTGCTTGAACCAATCAGGCCTGTTGTTGAGAGAAGCAGGATCTAATCTGCCTCAAGAAGAATCCAGCCCATCCCCTAGGAACTGTGGATGAGTGCAATTTTTCTTTACTCTGGGACATTATTACATTTTGTACTTCTTCATAAAGTCTAATTATTTGTAGATATAAATGAAAATACCTATTTACTGCATCTACCCCAGACATAAGAAAAACTGTACTTACTGTGAACAGGGCAACTAAATTCTTGTTACTCAACCAGAAGCTTTATGAAGTTCATAATCCATGTCTTAGTATCTTGGTGAGCATCTATATATATATATATGTCTTTAAAATTTACAAAGTACAGTTTGATCTTGGCAGTACTTCAGCTATAGCAGCTGTATCATGTAATTTACTAAGAATATGTTATCGTAACCACTGGGTCCCAAAATGCAGTTTTGACCAATGAAATCTTTTATTTGCCTCTCAGAGATTTCCCTCAAGCCTGATATTTGTAGCTGAACATTATAATTAATATGCAACATAATGTGCAACTGTGCTCATTTACAGAACAGTGAGAATTGTTTTTATGTTGAAAATTGCTCATTTTTCATGTAAGTATTTAACACTTTTTTTTAATTCATTAGAAAATGCCTGGTGTATAATATTTCCAAGCATTTATGTTCCTGCTTAAATTTTAATTCGGCCTGTGGAAAATAGAACTCAAATGTAAAAGTTTGTGTTTGGAAAAATACTTGTACTTCAGGAGCTCATATCAAAAGAGAAGTTATGTGAAGCTGAGGAGAGTACCTTAAACTCCACGCGCTTAGAAGGCCAGGGAATCCCATATGATACACTGCTCTTCCCTGGTGTGTATGACCTTGAGTAGCTCAAAATATTTCATTTGTTCTCTTGTTTCCATTGCTGCAAAACACAAGTATCCTGTTCCTCTTTATATTTTTGTCACCATCCTTCATATGACAGTGTAGTAGGGATCACAGGGATCACAGCCTTCCAGTGCTTTCTGTGTCCAGTCAATTGTATTTTAGTAGCATCTGATTTTGTTTTAACCTTTTCAATATTTTGTGGTTCAGCTCCTTGACATTTACTCTTTGCTCCTTTAAGTGATTTTCCTGGGTTCAGCAGTAGCAGTCATTTTTTCTCCTTCTTAGTAGCTGGTGCAGCACTGTGTTTTTGACTTTCGGCCTGGGAACAGTGCCGATAACACTGATGTTTTTAGTTACTGCTCAGATGTTTAGTCTGACCAAGAGTCTCATGCTTTGCCAGGGAGGATTGGAAGCTGGGAGGGAGCAGAGACAGTACACCTGACCCAAACTAGCCAAAGAGGTATTCCATACCACAGTACGTCATGCCCAGGATGTAAACTGAGAGTTACCTGGAAGGGCAAGATCACTGCTCACTCGGGCTGGGTATTGGTCAGCGGGTAGTGAGCGGCTGTATTCTCTTCCCTTGTTATTTCCCTTATCATTATTATTATTGGTGGCAGCAGCAGTGGTTTGTGTTATACCTTAGTTACTGGACTGCTCTTATCTCAACCCGTGGGAGTTACATTCTTTTGATTCTCCTCCTCATCCCTTCAGGAGTGGGGGGAGGAAAGGGGTGGGGAGTGAGCGAGGGCTGCGTGGCTGATTTACGACTGAGCTTAAACCACAGTTATGGATCTCCAATCAACGTAATTGAAAAAGATCAGATCATATATTATGCAAAGTACAGTTAAATAGATAAATTATCAATAGCAATATTTGTATGCATTTTTATGTCTGAAAACTTATATCACTTTGATATTTGATTGTGCTTTATAAACAACAAGGAGCATATTCTGGTAGGTTTGCACATTCTGTCATAAGGGGCGTAAGTAAAAGGTTAAGTAGTCCAAAACCCTTTTGACTGTAGGCTAGTGAATAGATCTTACTCTTGGATAATGAATGGATTTCTGCTAATAAATTTATTTTCCCATGACCTTTGTCAAGCCAGTTAAACTCTCTGTTCCTTAGCTTCTTCATTTATGGCAGAGGAGAACGATACTGATGTAAAAATGGTCAAATGCGTATTTTGAGGAATTTATAAAAGACAGAACTTCAATACTTTCTCAAAGGGAGAAATGTCCTTGCTTCCAGAAAAGATTCAATAAGATACACAAGAACTCCAGTGGTGTAATCCACTTCAATACAGAAAAAACACGTGATTTTGTGCGTTGAGTGTCTTCACAGCAAAAGGCATTGCTATGGGATTATTCTTGAGAACTGCAGTTCTAAAAATTTCATTTAAAACACTTACTGAGCCAGTCCTATTTGTAGCCCAATTACTCAGTTCCAATCTCCCCCTGGTATATTAAGGCTCATGACGTACTTCTGGATGGAGAAAAGTCACTGACACAGTAAATTGTTTAAAAACCTGTATATCATGAGCAAGCCTTTCTGGCAAACAGAAAATAAGGTACAATATCAGGTTGCTATCAAACCATGTTGGTAATAAAAGATGTAAGGCTACTTTGGGCAGCTATACTAGAACATGTGTGATCTCTTCTGAGGTGGTAGTTCTGTTTTTCAAAAGGAAATATTTCTCATAGAAGTGACCTTATGCTGAATTTGCCAGCATAATTTATGAGTGCTTAGGGTTTCTTCCCTCTGAAACGGACCTTACACTTTGGTTTGCAGTTTATTTGGGGAAACTAAACTGCCTGATAAAGCCACATCCATTCATCAGAGACATCTCTCTGCTACACAGAGAGAAGTACCTACCCTACAGGAGGCTGTTAACTGTAGTACTATCAACAGTGGTAAAGCCAAGCCCTGGCTTGACCAAGAAAGATTTCTCAGTATCAGAATGGGAGGAAACAAAGATGAAATCACTCCCAAAGAGCCTAAGGTACTTTTACTGTCTGAAGTTTGCCTGTAACCACCCATGAATGTTCCACATGTCTGGTGATTTTGTCTCTTCTGGGTTAGATATCCACAACGCAGATAACTCGTCAAGCCATCCAGGCTCCTCTTCCAGTCTCTGAAAACACATAGAAAATTCCAAGGCACAATTTTAGATGTCTAAAATATGCCAGCAGAATGTGCTTTCAAAATGCCTCTTTCTCTCCACTGCTCAGGCAAGTCCCACCCATTGCCATAAACCCCTTGTCATCAACATCAGTGAAATCAAGCACCAGTCACCAGCACCTTCTTCAGGGCATCCACTCAACTCAGGCTTCTATTGCCTGAATGGTGCTGCAGAGGTGTATCCTGCCTTCAAGTGGAGGCTCAGTTCCAACTCTACTCTAGTAGTAGTGACTGTCTGAAAGACAGCTTCTGACAACTTCTGAAGTGTATGGTCCACCAGACATCTCAGGAGAGTTAGATGCATAATTCCTTCTTTGCCAAAAACCATATGGTAGTGGGTGTCCACACGTGAACAACAGGCAGAGAAACCATTAACATCTCACCATTAACTTAGCTGAGTTGCAAACCCACATTTTTTGTAGTGCTATCCAAAATGCACACAATTACTGTCTGGATCAAAGAGAGGATTTGACGTTGCCTAGAATCTTATTTTCTCCAGTTTATGAGAATTTGATTCCCTCTTGATACACTAACACTGGTTTATGTGAGTCCAAATAACCACTATCTTGTGCTGAGTCCATCCCTGTAAATGTCTTAACTGGGTATGTAAATACATGAGGAATCATTCTCTTTCCAATAAATCAAATATTTTCACAATTGTATTTCCCAACTGTATTTCCATGTTCCCTCATCTACTCTTTTCCTAAGTAACAATGAGCTTAAAAAAATAATGTCCCGCAGCAGTGCCTTGTCCCTGCCAACATAAACTCATTATACAGTGGCCAGAGGTTTGAATTAACAAGTACTGTTAGGAAATAGATGTATTGATTTAGTAACTATTATAATATAACTTACTTATCTTTGTGCAGTAGATTTATCAATGTCATGGCTAATTGCATTAAGCACATCAGCTGTCCAGAAACCTTGCTATAAGAAAGGGAAAAAAGACAAAAACACCCACTTGTCTGAGCAAACTCAATTCTGTAAATCAGAACCACTGTCCTCATTCTTATTTCTTCTTGTTTACAGTGTGAAAGGATTTGATTATTACAAACAGGCCCTTAAAAGCCCAGTTTCTGCTGGGAGAGGTTATCCTTAGCACTGCAATGGTCTCTAAACAACTTAATATAGATAAATCACCTTCATCAGGTTGTACCTCTATAAAATTTAAACCTTATCACCTGGCTCATATTTTACCTGTACTTGCAGGCTGTGGCACAGATGAATGTGATGGATGTCCTAATTGGGCATCAGAAGGAATAAAATACATCAGCCCCTGATGGTCTGGTGGCTCACTCTATTCCTACAGCCATGAGCTTTATTTTTCTCAGGAATGTGCATGTAACCTGTCTGCCAAGCGTGAACACAAGCCTTAAGCAAGCTAAAACCTGCACCCCACCTAGTTTATTTGGATGAAGGTGTTTGTTAAAAAAAAGCCGCAGATGGAAACAGAGCCCATGTGTACCAACAAAGTATGTTCAAGAGTATTCCTAGCTGAAGTGTATACAGACCTGACATAGGAATAGGATGTGGCCTGAAGTCACTGTTGTAATGCCCACAGTGCTGTCATTTGACTCCATATAGCTCACTCAGGACAGATAAATACACCTAAAATCCTATAAATCATGTACAATAAGGCCTTATATCGGTTATGCAGGTGCAAGAATGACAGCAATCTAAGGGCATCAGTGCTACACAGCTATCAATGCTCATCCTTTGGGTAACATGGACCTGTGGCACCCCTTTTCTACAATGGAGTGAAAAAATATGGGAAAATGCAGTGTGATTGGAGTTAGTGCTTTCGTGAGGTCTCTCTGGCACAAGCTGCCCCAGAAAACCATAGAAAATCACAAGCACAGACAACACTTCTGACAAATGTTTTAAACAACTGGTGTTGATCTATTTGTATTTATTTACAGGATATTTTCTTGTGTGTGACTTCTTAAACAACAACAACAGAAAAGTATGGCACTGTTGGAGATGCTTAATTAAAAAGCAAATCTATTATTTGAGATTCAGGCAAACTGAACCACAAAGTAAACCAAAATGCTGCTTGAACCTCATATCAACAGCACGAAGCCTTAAGGATGAAACTGGGGAAAAGTTCAGTGGATTCAAGACCTGCATTTTCAAGGCACCTGCAAGAGCACAATCCACCACTCTGGGGCAGTAATTCCCCGGTTTTGCTTAAAAAGCAAGTGATGGACTGACTGCGCAGCCCTTTCGAACCGGGCCCTGCGGGGCCTCATGTCACTAGCAGTGCTGACACGGACACAAACACACACAGTGTTTTATACAGACGCACAAAAGTGCAGATAAATTTATACATGTTACATACAGATTCATATAGACACATGTATATACTATATAGATGTATATATTATATGTACACATTCATATGCCAATCAGCCTCATATTACGGTGCCTAGGGCATACAACTTTTCCTGTAAAGCAGACCATCAAAGGAAAGTATGACTGCAGTGAAACCACCCAAAAGCTACAGTTAAATGCTCTCAAAAACATTCAGACTTACAGTTAAGCACACAAGGAGAATAAGGGGTAATGAACACAAGAAGGTAAATCCAGGTTAGATATTAGGAAATGTATTTTCCTGTGTTTCCTGGACATGCTCAAACACTGGCCCAGGCTGCTCACAGAGGTTGTAAAAAGTTGACTGGATGAAGTCTTGAGCCACCTTAACAGGATTTGGATCTACTTTGACCAGAAGGCTAGTCCAGATAATCTGTTGAGCTTGCTTCAAAACTAAGTTACTCTGTAATTCTGTAACCCTCTGGTTATATTGTGGATACTTCTATATGCCTTTACAAGCCTTGCTGATTGAAAGCGTTATCTGTACTTATCTAAAGCAACTATTTGGAATCCTGGACCAACCACGTTTGTAAAGACTCTGGTTTGTGTTCCAGTAACTGAAGGGATGTAAGAAATCTGCAGAGATGTCGACATTTTGCTTTTCCCTTGGTGAGTTTGGGAAATCTATTAACTTTTATGCATGGCTTTTAGATGTTTGATTAATCACTTCCCTCTCATCTAAATACAGCAGTTTTCCAATTTGTTTATTTTCCCAGCCAAGAAAAATAACCAAGGAACAAGCAGCCAATAAAAAGCCCAAAGTAGACAAACCAATGCAGGCAAATACAGGCCCATTCTTACTTGGGAAGGCTGGAGGCTGCAGAATACAATATTCTTATGTAGCTGAAAAAATTATCTTTGTAATCTGACACAGCAGAGCTAAAAATTGCCTAGAAAATTGTCTTAACAATATCAATTCTTTATAGTTAATCAAAATGAAGCTCTATAAAAGAAGTCACACCTCAAGTATAACTCAGTATAAATGTTTTAAATCCCTGAACATGGAAACTTAAGTTTTAAAATACATCTGGTGTCACTCCTAAGTAGAACACTTCAAGAATGCAATGGTTTGTTCTTGATCTACTTCACCTATTGTCATAGAATCATAGAATAGTTAGGGTTGGAAAAAAACCTTAAGATCATCTAGTTCCAACCCCCCTGCCGTGGGCAGGAACACCTTACGCTCAATCATATGACCCAAGGCCTCATCCAACCTGATCTTGAACACTGCCAGGGATGGATCATTCGCAACCTCCCCTGGCAACCTATTCCAGTGTCTCACCACCCTAACTCGAAAGAATTTCCTTCTTATATCCAACCTAAACTTCCCCTGTTTAAGTTTTAACCCGTTACCCCTTGTCCTGTCACTACAGTCTCTAATGAAGAGTCCCTCCCCAGCATCCCTATAGGCCCCCTTCAGATACTGGAAGGCTGCTATGAGGTCTCCAGGCAGCCTTCTCTTCTCCAGGCTGAACAGCTCCAACTTCCTCAGCCTGTCTTCATGCAGGAGGTGCTCCAGTCCCCTGATCATCCTTGTGGCCCTTCTCTGGACTTCTTCCAACAGTTCCATGTCTTTTTTATGTTGAGGACACCAGAACTGCACCCAATACTCCAGGTGAGGTCTCACGAGAGCAGAGTAGAGGGGCAGGATCACCTCCTTTGACCTGCTGGTCACGCTCCTTTTGATGCAGCCCAGGATACGGTTGGCTTTCTGGGCTGGGAGCGTGCACTGAAGCTGGCTCATGTTCATTTTCTCATCAACCAACACCCCCAAGTCCTTCTCCACAGGGCTGCTCTGAATCTCTTCTCTGCCCAACCTGTAGCTGTGCCTGGGATTGCTCCGACCCAGCTGTGGGACCTTGCACTTGTCATGGTTAAACTTCATGAGGTTGGCATCAGCCCACCTCACAAGTGTGTTAAGGTCCCTCTGGATGGCATTCCTTCCCTCCAGTGTATCAACCGAACCACACAGCTTGGTGTCATGGGCAAACTTGCTGAGGGCGCACTCAATCCCACTGTCCATGTCAAAGACGAAGGTGTTGAACAAGACCGGTCCCAACACCAATCCCCGAGGGACACCACTCGTTACTGGTCTCCAGCCGGACATTGAGCCATTGACCACACCTTTTTGTGTGTGGCCATCCAGCCAGTTCTTTATCCACCGAGTGGTCCATCCATCAAATTGATGTCTCTCCAATTTAGAGACAAGGATGTCATGTGGGACAGTGTCGAAGGTTTTGCACAAGTCCAGGTAGATGACATCAACTGCTCTACCCCTGTCCATCAGTTCTGTAGCCCCATCATAGAAGGCCACCCAATTGGTCAGGAAGGATTTCCCCATAGTGAAGCCATGCTGGCTGTCACCAAGCACCTTGTTGATTCTCGTGTGCCTTAGCATGCCTTCCAGGAGAATCTGCTCCAAGATTTTGCCTGGCACAGAAGTGAGACTGACTGGTCTGTAATTCCCCGGGTCATCCATTTTCCCCTTCTTGAAAATGGGGTTATATTTCCCTTTTTCCAGTCATCGGGAACTTCCCCTGACTGCCATGATTTCTCAAATATGATGGCCAGCGGCTTCGCAACTTCATTCTCCGGCTCCTTCAGGACCTGCGGATGGATTTCATCACGTCCCACAGACTTGTGCACATTCAGATTTTTAAGATGGCCTTGAACCAGTTCCTCTCCTACAGTGGGTTCAAGGTCTTCATTCTCACAGTCCCTGCATCTGCCTTTCAAGACTTGGGCGGTTTGGTCAGAGCCTTTGCCAGTGAAGGCCGAGGCAAGGAAGTCATTCAGAACCTCAGCCTTCTCCAGATCCTGTGTAGCCAGTTCTCCTGAGAGCTTCCTTAGGGGGCCTACATTCTCCCTAGTCTGTTTTTTATTTGCTATGTACTTGTAGAATCCCTTCCTGTTATCTTTAATACCTCTAGCTAAGTTTAATTGTCATATTATTCTCTTTCTAGAAACATGACTAAAAATTCTTTTTCTCTTGTTTCCTACCTTGAACCATTTTTTTTCAATAAACCCTTGGTTATCAGGGTTTGATGTTGATTTTGATGTGGCTGCCCCATCCCTCGAAGTGTTCAAGGCCAGGTTGAACAGGGCTTGGAGCAACCTGGTTCTAGTTGAAGGTGTCCCTGTTAGTGGCAGAGGGGTTGGAACTAGATGTTCTTAAAGGTCACTTCAAACCCAAACCATTCTATGATTTTGGGATAGCTGTGAGTCCGTCAGAGTTTATTCAGGCTGGGAAAAGACAAGAGGAAGGGAAACAGAGAACCTGATGAAGATTTACAGCAGAAGGTCAGATGACCTTCATCTGACAGCAAAGGGGAAGAGCAGCTTTGGTAGGAGGCTTGACAGACTGGTCAAGGAGGCTTTAAACTAGGTGTGTTGGGGGAGGGAGGCACTATTTCATCCCAACACACCCAGTCAGTTGCCAGCACCTATAATACATGCTTGGAGTGATGTAGATATATTCCAACCACTCCAGCCAATGAGCCAGCTTCATTCGGAACTCGGCTCAGAAGCCTCTATACAAATGCCCCTAGCATGGGGAACAAACACGAGGAATTAGAGATGTGTGCACGTCTATGGGGATATGATATAATGGGCATCACAGAAACATTGTGGGATGGCTTCTATGACTGGAGTGTTGGAATGGAAGGTTACAGGCTCTTTAGAAAAGACAGGTGTGGCACGCAGGGAGGGGGAGTTGCCCTTTATGTTAGGGATAGGCTGTATGGAACTCTGTCTGGGGAGAGGTGAGCAGTCCACAGAGAGTTTGTGGGTCAGGGTTAAAGGGAGAACAACGATGGGGGACATTATTGTGGGGATCTGTTACAGACTGCCTAATCAAGAGGACTGTGTGGATGAAGCACTCCATAGACAGATAGGAAAAGCCTCACGTTCACAGGCCCTTGTCCTCATGGGGGACTTCAACCACCCTGACATCTGTTGGAGGGATAGTATGGACCCACACAAGCAATCCAGGAGGTTCCTTGATTGTGTGGAAGACAACTTCCTTCTGCAAGTAATAGAGGAGCCGACAAGGAGAGGTGCCATGCTTTACCTTGTGCTCACCAAGAGGGAAGGGATGGTTGGAAATGTGGTGCTTCAGGGCAGCCTTGGATGCAGCGATCATGAGATGGTCGAATTCAAGCTCCTCAGGACAGTAAGAAGAGCGTGCAGCAAGCTCACTGCCCTGGACTTCAAGAGAGCAGACTTTGGCCTCTTCAGGAACCTGCTTAGTAAGGTTCCATTGGATATAGCCCTAGAGACCAGTAACAAGTGGTGTCCCTCAGGGATCAGTGTTGGGACCAGTCTTCTTCAACATCTTTGTCACTGACATGGACAGTGGGATTGAGTGCGCCCTCAGCAAGTTTGCCCATGACACCAAGCTGTGTGGTTCGGTTGATACCCTGGAGGGAAGGAATGCCATCCAGAGGGACCTTGACACACTTGTGAGGTGGGCTGATGCCAACCTCATGAAGTATAACCATGACAAGTGCAAGGTCCTACACCTCGGTCGGAGCAATCCCAGGCACAGCTACAGGTTGGGCAGAGAAGAAATTCAGAGCAGCCCTGCAGAGAAGGACTTGGGGGTGTTGGTTGATGAGAAAATGAACATGAGCCGGCTGCAGTGTGCACTTGCAGCCCAGAAAGCCAACCGTATCCTGGGCTGCATCAAAAGGAGCGTGACCAGCAGGTCGAAGGAGGTGATCCTGCCCCTCTACTCTGCTCTCGTGAGACCTCACCTGGAGTATTGTGTGCAGTTCTGGTGTCCTCAACATAAAAAGGACATGGAACTGTTGGAACAAGTCCAGAGAAGGGCCACGAGGATGATCAGGGGACTGGAGCATCTCCCGTATGAAGACAAGCTGAGGAAGTTGGAGCTGTTCAACCTGGAGAAGAGAAGGCTGCCTGGAGACCTCATAGCAGCCTTCCAGTATCTGAAGGGGGCCTATAGGGATGCTGGAGAGGGACTCTTCATTAGGGACTGTAGTGACAGGACAAGGGGTAACGGGTTAAAACTTTAACAGGAGAGCTTTAGATTGGATATAAGAAGGAAATTCTTTCCTGTTAGGGTGGTGAGGCACTGGAATAGGTTGCCCAGGGAGGCTGTGAATGCTCCATCCCTGGCAGTGTTCAAGGCCAGGTTGGACAGAGCCTTGGGTGAGATGGTTTAGTGTGAGGTGTCCTTGCCCATTGCAGGGGGATTGGAACTAGATGATCTTAAGGTTTTTTCCAACCCTAACTATTCTATGATTCTATGAGTTGGATTTTTTGTATTTTAATTGCCATGGATCAGTTTAATAGATCATAGGTAAATGAGATATATTTTGATTCTTTCTTTTCCTTGTTCCTGGAGTTGTACTAGATACAATCATATTTATGTAAAAAAAAATAATAAAATAATTATTTACAATGACATCTGTTTTCATTCATTATTTCTTCATTAATGCAAATATTTCTTTATTCCAAAAGCCAGCCAGTGTTGCAGCCTTGCACAGGGCATGTGCTGTATTTTCCTCACTCAAAAAGGATGAAGCCAGAGGTTTCTGATAGATGCCTCTGAGTAAACGGCCTCTTTGGGCATGCATTATCTTTGAAAATGGAGTAGGGAATTTGACCCAGCAGCCTTCAAACCAGCTCAGGGACAGGACTCAGCCCTGGCTGCTGCCCCATGCCCAGACGGGAGAATGCCTGAGCTCCAGGGCCAGCGTTCCTTCCAGCTCTGCACAGACATGGCTGCTGATGCTCCTTACCCCAGTTCTCAGCTGCTCTGGCCTGATAGTGATTGAGCCTGCAGAGACATATGAGAATATAACCTTCGGCTCTGGCTTTTTGGCTTTCCCACATTAGACCTGTTTACTGTCTCCCAAATGCCTCTCATTTCAGAATGGTCTAAAGGTTGTCTTGTTTTTACCCTTCAAACATAAAACATTCCAGCTACCTGTCCCACCATCTTGAAGCATCAAAAAAAGCCACTATCTGCATTTATCAGCCTGATGTCTGGTTTCTTCTTTTGGGGCTGTCATGACTCCAATCCTGCCAGGGTCATGGGAGTGGAACTACTTGCATCTCTGGGGTTTATTCTACAGAAAAGTGATTAGATGTCCTGTCCTTGTGCCTATTCACTTCCTTCCTTTGCTCTGAGTCTTGGCAGGCTGAGGAGTGGTGTGACTAAATTCACCACCAGTTTTCTATGCCTAGAAGCTAAGCTGAAACTGCTAACTACCTGGAAAAACCACAGCCATTTACTGCTGTATTACATTTTAATACTTTTTTTTCATAGGTAATTTTCAATAAAGCCAGGCCTGCAATCTGCACACTGCAGCTCAAAAAGGAAGAAGGACTTTTTAGAGTTTTATTGATAATTCTTCAACCAAGTAGGTGGTTTTGGCAAACTTTGTGAGTTATCATTCCTCAGAGTTCCGTATCTAGCTGCAGATAGGATCTGTGAAATTATCTGGGATCTAAGCAGGACTTGCTAGAACAGAGTAAATACATTTCCTTGTGTATGGTTGGGAAACATTTTTGCTGAGGTTTTGTGAAGGACAGATAGGCAATAATGTTGTCTGAAAGGTCTGCGCAACTGCTTCCCAAGTCCTAAGTGAAGGTGGTTGTGTGGAACAAATATATGATGAAGGACATGTCCTTCTACTGAAAAAAAAAAAGAGCAAACCAGTTTGATTGATTGAGTTTTGACAAATAACCTTCTTTAATCTACATCAGGTAGATTAAGGCATGAGTATCTTGTCACTGTATGTTCTGCCCAACACCAGTGCTCATAAAGGAAACACTAAATCACCCCCTGCAGCTATAAACAGCAAGGCTGTAGCCCTTCTAACCCAGAGACAGTGTGTATTTGGTGCTAGGACTTTATGATAAGCAAAATAAGGTTCATTAGAAGGCTTTCATTGTTAGTATTTCATTGCAGAAAAGGTATTCTAGTTTTAAAGGAAACAGTAATCTCTACTTTGGGTTTAGCTCCATGTATGGTGCTACCACCAGCTTCTACTGTCATTAGTGCTTATATGGCTGCCTGATTTCCAGCAACAAAAAGGACACCTTTTGTGTTAGGAATGCATTGGGAAGGGGTCTGTGTGTCCTTACCTCCAAACAGGAATGGTAGCAGAGCAGTGTATGCCTGTAGGAATCCACCCATCACTGTCTGCCTAAGAGCTCCAGTTGCTCCTCCATGGACTGCTCCCAAGCAGTCCAGAAGCCCACAAGAGATCTCTGTGTTCTGGACCTACTTACTGGATATAAAAAATAGTATTGCTTTCACATTATCACTTACTGCACTTTAAAATGAAGTTCCTGGTATTTGACCTCAGAAAGCATCAAAATGACAGTCAAGAGACTGGAGTAACAGCCTCCCAGTGCTGTGTAAGCACTCAGTCTGCTTTTTCCCTGAAAATAAATAAAGTTGTCTGAAATGGGAGACAGAAAGTTTCTTATCTCTCTTTTTCATCAGAAGATTTTTTGTTTTCCCCTCTTGACCAGCCCCATTTCCTTTTGCTTCTGTATAAGAAAGTTCAGCATCATTACTTTCTTATAAATAAATTTCTAACTACATTACTCAAATCCCTTATTGGCAAAAATTCTTATTAGTCCTCCTTTTGTTGCTAATGTATTTCTGGAAACATTTCTTAGTGTCTTCTACGGCAGTAGCCAGATTAAGTTCTAGCTGGGCTTTGGTCCTTCTAATTTTCTCCCTGCATTACCTCACAGCATGCTTGTAGTCCTCCTGAGTTGCCTTCCCCTTCTTCCAAGGGTCATAAACTTTCCTTTTTATCCTGAGTTCCAGCAAAACTCTCTGTTCAGCCAAGCCACTGTTCTTACCTGCCAGCTCATCTTTTGGCACATGGGATGGCCTGCTCCTGTTCCTTTAGATTTTCTTCCTGGAGAATGTCCAAACTTCCTGAACTCCTTTAGAACTGACTCCCAAGGGACTCTGTCAGCCAGGCTTCTAGAAAGGCCAAAAGTCTGCCCTCCGGAAGTCCAAGGTAGCACTTCTGCTGACCACCCTCCTTCTCATTTCATAGACTAATAGAATTGGTTGGAAGGGACCTTAAATATCATCTAATTCTAACCCGCCGCGATTTCAGGAGCTTTGCCCTAGATGGTTTCCAACCATCTCATCACCCACAAATACTTCTCTGTTCACAAACAAAAGGTTCAGCACCTTTCCTAGTTGGCTCCCTCACCACATGTGTCAGGAAGTTCTCTTCCACACACTCCAGGAACCCCCTGGACTCTTTTCTCTCTGCTGTATTGCATTTCCAGGAGACATCTGGTAAGTTCAAGTCCCCCACTAGAAAAAGGGCTAGTGATTGTGAGACCTCTCCCAGCTGCTTATAGAAGATGTCATCTGCCTCTTCATTGTGGTTGGGTACTCTGTTACAGACTCCCATGTTGATATCTGCCTTGTTTCTTACCCATAAACACCCAACCCTATCATCACCAACAATACCCTCTAGACAATGAAGCCACTCTCTAACATACAAGGCTATGCCACCTATCCCCTTGCTTATCCCTTCTGAAGAATTTATAGCCATCCATCGCAACACTCCAGTTGTGTAAGTCATACCACCATGTTTCTGTGATGGCAACTATGTCATAGATTTTCCTGCTGCACAATTGCTTCCAACTCCTCATGTTTGTTGCCCATGCTACAGGCACTGGTGTTGATGGACTTCAGTTGGGCTGTTGATCCCACCACCTTTTTTTGGGGGATGAAGTCCTAATTCCTACATGACCATTCCCAGCTGCTTCCATGGTTTCTAACATATCAATAACCTTGCATCTTTGCTGCCCCATGAATCTCCATCCCCTACCTCCACTGAGACGGCAGACCAAGGTATTTTACTAGCACACTCTCCCTCCAACAATAATGTGCTGTCCCCAGGCTTACCTCTTTCAAGCCTTATTTTCTCTCTTTCTCCCTTCAAATCTAGTTTAAAGCTCTTTCAATGATCCCTGCTAATTCCTGTGTGAAGTTCCTTTTCCCCTCTGAGACAGGTGTACCCTGTCTATTTGTGTCCTCTAGACCTGAAACGTCATTAAGGCATTTGGCTCACAGGATTCTGGCACTCCCAAACATGAGCTGCTGCTGCTACTTCTGTACAGACTTCATACACGGTCATGTGCTATTATAAAGGTTAAAACTAATAAAAACCAGAATTTTAGTTGTTTGGTTGGTGGGGTTTTTTTCAATCCATCACTATAAATCACAACTGAAGGGCCAGATTCAAGAGCAAATTAAATCTCCAGTCAAAATAATAACTTTTTTTGTCTTGTTGGAGATGTTATTGAAACTGACTGAGACCCATGGAATATGAAATGCTGGAACTTGTCAGAAAAATTATCATTAACTTCTCGAAACCAGCCACAGGTAATGTATTTTTGGTACTTCATAGGTTACACTTTGATCTCACTCTAAAAGAACTGCTAGACACATTGCAACTGAAAAATCAAATAGAAGCAGGTTTCTTCTGGTCTGAAACTCAAATCCTGCAATTTCTTAAAATACCGTAAAAAGTTTTCCCCAGTCAGCTCCCAGTGGCATCCATAGCATCACTTTGCGATGCCCAAAGATGGTCTGTAAATGACCCTCAAGGTTATCAGTGTTCAGGGAAAAACACAGGGAGTTAAGTCTTCCCAGCACAGGGTTAAAAATGTATTTATGGATTAAACTACCTGTAGTGGTTTTCATGGAAAGTTTCAAACGCAGAAAGTTTTCAAACCAGAAAAAAAAAAAAGCAGGGATGCAGACCTGCTAATATTTGCAGTGAAAAGAAACCAAGGAGGAAAGACATTTCAGTTCTTCAGCATCTCAAGGCAGACTGATTGCCACAGACACCAGCATGGTTGAGTGCCCTGATTATGCCAGACCATGCTGGCTACCACAGCTATGGTAATCATAGTTTCCAAACTAAAGAGTAAAACTGAATTTAGAGCCCCTGCAGGTTTAGGTACTGACGTATCTCACACCAGCTGAAAATACCTTGATGCCACAATTAGCTCAATATGAAGTTGCCACAGTGGACCCCCTGCATGCTGCAAGAGTTTGCCTACTAGCTGGCAAGCACTATCAGGGTTTCACATGGAAAACTGCAGACTTAATGTTCCTGTGCCTGTTTCTTGTAGGTATAAGAGACACAATAGCTTGTTTTTCACTCCTGTGTTGTCTCTTATAAATTCGCCATTGACAGTTTTATTATGTGGTCTCTCATGTCTTTCACAAGTGGAAAAGTAAAGGGCTGGAATAACACAAGCAACAACCATAAAAATAGGAATAAATAATGAAGTGCAACACTGTTACAGGTCAACCATCTGGCCAAAAAGACTTGTTCAGTGTTTTTTCTGTTCTTGTTATATTGATGCTCCCAGCTATTTTCTGGGGCTAGGATGAGGGAATCGCTGGCAGCTGCACCAGCAATCCCTGTCAAGCCCTGGTCAAAGAAGTCGTAAGCCAGAAAGGGGGAGGTTTGTTTTCTCTGCCTGGAATTTGTTTTCTCTTCATATATTTCCTTTGGTCTTTACAGGAGGAGACATGAATATGAGTGTTTAAAGTGAAATATTGTTTTCTAGTGTTCCAGACCTCCTCTAGGATCTTTTACCAGTTCTTGTTCCACTCTGGATGAATATAAACATTACCTTTTTTGTGAAATCTATAAGGACACCCACAAGTTCCTGCAGAGTTCAGTGAAAATGTGACTGGTAAAACAACAAAATCTACTAAAAAAACTGCTCCCATGGGGTCAGGCTCCCACACGTCTGGTATGTACTGTGTGGCTGATCAGCTTTCCTTAAAATACTGTATTCTGGCAGAAAAAGACTTGCAAGTATTCTCTTCCCAAAAGCAGCCAGGAGGCATCCTTGTCTTTTAACAACCCTTAGACTCAGTAGTCCAGCCCTCATCCTGAGAAGGGATCAGCTTTATAGATCTTTTGTCTCACTCTGCTTCTAAAACCTCAGATGCTGGTGGCTCCACAGCAACCATAACTCATAAACATGCTTTACTGCCCCTAAAGGTAGATTTTCTTTCTGTTTTTTTTTTTTTTTGTGATGTAAAGTTTTCTTGATATATTTTCTGGCCATACCGTTCCAGCACAGAGAGTTAGAACAGATGATTATGTTCCTCTTTGCCACAGACTTCTGCGTGTTTGAAGACTATTGTCATTTCAGTCATTTCAGACTAAACAATGACCCTTTCAATTGTTTTCCTTGAAAATCATGGGTTTTAAACTCTTCTCATTTGATACTTTTACTTCTGAAATTTTGTATGGTCCATACTAAACACGTCTGTCCAGCTGAGGTCCTACCAATGCAAAGCAAGCTGTAGTGTGACTTTCCCTTACAAGCTCACTTTCATCTCATGCTGGTCTTTCTCTTGACAGCATGTCACAGGTGACTTTCATTTCATTCCTGGTCTAGCATAACCTCTGGATCCCTCTTTTTGGCAGAATTCCTACCTAGCCTGTTGCTTCCCAGCATGAATCTGCAGACATCTGTAGATTTCTGCTCACGTTTGAATTGAATTATATTCTATTAGGGGTATTCCCCAAATCGTTTCTGTAACTTGTGCACATGATTTTGCATTTAGCCTGCCTTCCAGCGGCTCTGCAGTTCCTGACAACTCTGGGAAAGGGCAATTTGTAATTGAATGTTCTGCTTTTTTAAGAAGTTGTTGCCTAAGGACCTTCCTGAGTCTGAGCAAAGCTATTCTTTGATATAACAACACTGGCTTCAGCTGGGGCCTGCTGTTCCTCACCTTGTCAGGCTCAGAGCTTGCTGCATATAAATCAGGTTTTGTGAGAGGTCTCACAATGCTGCTGCCCAGTCTGACTGAGGAGCTCCTCTCTTCCCTTACAAGGCTGGGGTGAGCCACTGCTGCTAACTAATTTCATACATTGTCTTTCCCAATTTTCCTGAAGTTTCTGGGAGAGATGATCTCGTACATCAAGCAGATAAAAAAAAAAAAAAAAAAAAGCAATTGCCCCTTTCACCATAGGGGAAAATGGATACAAGATAGTTTGCTGATAAAGTAATGATGAAAAGTAGGCAGTGGTATCAATGTCAATATAACATTTTCCTCCCTAGAGGTTGTGTGAGGTGTGCACGTATTTGTCTTCTTGTGTGCAGTATCCTCCCGTCTCATCTGCTTTTCTTCAGGGTAACAGCTGTATTTTTCAGGATGGGCACCACTATGGCCCCATCTGAAGCGGTTAACACTTTGCAGTGGGCTGCAGAGCCTATTGTGTGCATTGCTCCATCTCTGCGGAGCTCTCTCTGAGCTTTCATCTTCTGAATACATTTTGTAATCTTCTGCAATGTAACCTAGCCTTGCCTTGAAGCTGTATTTAGAGCCATTATTCCATCATGTTATACAGTATTTCTCTGTGCCCTCCATTCAACTTGAAGGGAACTAGCACAAGATACTTGTCTCTAACAATACTTTTCAATTGCTTTGCCCTTCTGTACACCCTGAATTTAGACCAGAAGCCCTATTAAGTTGTTACAGCTCTAGCCTGGTTAGCTTTTTACAAATCCTGATCATTTACTAGCCGAACAGACTATATGAGTATTATTACAGAAAACAAAAAGGTAATTTAAGGTATGAGATCACTCAAGAAGAGCTAAATATAGCACACTGATATATTTGTTGAGGAAAAATCTTTACAGCAAATCTGGTGTTTATTCCCCTATGACACAAATCTGAGGATTTCTTATTTGGCAGCAAACTATGATCTATATGAGAATTGTCTTTTTGTCTTTTTCTGAGCATCACTGAACTAATTTCTTCCTCACATCCCCTCATATTCTGGGGTATGGGTAGGAAATGGGTTTCATAGTTCAGTTTCTGTTACCTGATTGCACAGATGCTCTATAAGAGATTTATGCTGCTTGAATAGTTATCTTTTTCCAGCTGTAATGTAAAGCACTGTCTCAGAAGTCTTCTAGGACTTTCATCTTATTGTGTTGGGAAGTGGCTATTTTATCAGTGTGGAGGCTGACCTTGGTTTCTGTGGCCCTCTGCTTCAGCTGGTTGGCTTGGCAGGGCCACTCACAAAGCCATGTGTCATATTTGGTGTGGGTTTTGTGTGGTGTTGCATACTAGCTAGGTGTTAATTCTGTATGTTCTAAATTTTTTCTCCACTTATTTTTATGAATTACAAGCAATTAAACTTCAACTGACTCCGTGTTTGCCACAAACCCTTTGGTAAATATTCAGCTGTAAGATTATGTCTAAATTCTCCTTAGCTATTACCAGTAACAAATTCCGGCTATAACATGCCCTAACTATTAATCAATTATTTGTTTAAGGGGCTTGATTAACAATTCCTCCAGTGAAACAGCATATTAATCTTTTAGACCAAGGGTTAATTTAATTTTCTTAGAAACAAACCAATCAGCTAAAATGTTTGTAGCAGATGCCAGATGAAGCTACAGAGAAATACAATATTGGAGATCTCTGGGTAATGTGAGGGACTGTACTGTCATGCTTTACTACTCAGAAACACACCTCAGAACTTCCAGGGAGTGAAATGTCATGAATGCAGATGTAAACGTCTATTTTCATGTAAAAGATGTATAATTTACAGAAGAGGGAAGCTGATGCAACCATCTGTCCATGTTTCTCGACTCATTCGTACCTCAGCTGACTTAAAAAAAGCTTAGAAAAAGCTGTTGTACACGTGCAGCCAAAGAAAATGTAATTCTGCCACAAATGGATACTGTGTTTTGCTGACAGGGCTATAACCAGGAGATAATTAGGTTTTATTATGCTTGATCTTTAATACTAATGCAAACTCACCGAGACTCTAGACCAGTGCTTGTGTGTGATATTTTAAAAGGAACTTTCCTTGCTATAGGTGTAGCAATAGCAGCACCTGTGCATTATGTTAATGTTGTTATGTTATAGTAAGTTATATTAAGTGCATCATGTTATATTAAGTCTGTGCATTATGAAATGCCAGAAAATAGCATCCAATTTGAACATCCAATTTGTGCTTCCATATGCCCAGTTTATAATTTTTTGGTTTGATGGTTTTCTACTCCACCTTTTGGTCACTCTTCCAGAATTAAGCACCCTTCTCTATGGTTGTTCTTCTAAGTCTAAGTTCAAAGATGCTGTGAAACTGTATCTCTTGGATTTGGAGTTATTTCCCCAATACATTTTTGGCATCAGTGAAAACTACTTGGCTGTCTGGAAGAAGATAATTCAAAAGCTGCCTAATTAGCTTATGCTGTTTTATACAATGATCAATTTAAAATATTACTTTTTGAAGTTAATTGTGTAGTCCCTGATTTATTGAAGAAAGGTACTGTGATATAGACAGACAAAGTAATCTAAGAGCCTCAACACAAACATACTGTCTTGCATTGCATTCACTCAACTAGAAAATGTAATGGGAGATTTTTCCTTTAAATAACAATACCTTTTAAATGGTAGAAAATGGTAATAAAGATACCTGTGAAGAAAAGAGTTTTTATGAAAAAAATAGCTACTAGGGAGAAATACTAAATAAGTGATCCTTGTACCATCACCCCAGGTGCTTAAAATTCTCAAGCCCTCGTTTAGCAGTATCTTCCAGCACACTGCCAGATTTCTCTAGGACAGAAGGCTGACAAGACAACAGGGAATCCATTCGCTGAGAGCAGTCTCAGCCCTTCCAGCTCTTGTTACTTCTTGGCCAGTTGGATGCTTGTTTCTACACAGTGCTACTCCAGGTAATTTAATCTGATTTTTTAGCATCAACAGATTATCTCTAGTATAGCAGTCTGCAGATACCTTAACCAGGAGAAGAAAACTGAAAAGACAACGGCTTTCTATAGTTACATTAGCTTCAGCATGTGACATGGCAAACATGGCATGTTCAGAAGTGTTTACTGAGGAAAATGCAACTTTGGAAATCATTTTTTATTAGAGCAGATAGATAGATAGATACAAAATAATTTCACTTTGATAGCATGGTATGAATACTGAAAACCAGCAAACATGTCACCAAAAGCAGTATGAATAACTTGAAAATAATTCATAGTATCAAAGTTATTAGTAAAAGTAAATGGTTATTAAAAAAAAAATCTCAAAAATCATCTTGCTTCATGATTAGGAGAACCTACTTTTGGCTGAAGACTATGGACACATAGAAACAGGTGGCTTATATAGAGGTACTAATATTAACTTGTTCTCAGCTTTCTGCCCTAGATTTTAATGAAAAAAACACTGAACTTGGTCTACCATTTCACACCAATTAATACTGAGAAAGATAATCACAAGTTCAAGGAAAACTATATTCTCCTTTTCATGATCTCTACTGGCACACCTAATTAAGTAAATGTGTTCAGGGATAAGGCAGATCACATTAAGAAGACTCAGTTCAGTTCCTGTAGACAAGGGACGTATGATATCTCTGTTTCTGTAACAAAAGCCAAAGTCCAGGTAGGAGCTACAGAGGATCTGACAATGCACTGGTTAGTCCCCAGTCATCTTAAGTCTCTGAGTATCCCATGTGTCTAAGATTGTACAAACCTACTGCGCTACAAACAGAGATACAATCCTACAGCCAATGAGCTACTATGGACTGCAGAAATGCTCAACTGAAAATCCTAGAAAGTAAAACAACCAGGCAAGCACTGGGAAAGAACAAGGCTCTTCTTATAGCTAGGGTAAATCTGTACGTGGTATATAGGAAAGCTGGTTTAGGTTCCTCTTCTGTCTGAGTGCTTTCAACCATGTTTCCCACTCCTATACCTTAGGTATAATCTAAAATTTCAGGTAATTGGGATAAATCATAGAACTGTAGAATGATCTGGGTTGGAAAGATTCCAGTTCTAACCTCCTTCCACTAGAACAGATTGCTCAAAACGCTGTCCAACCTGGCCTTGAACACTGCCAGGGATGTGGCAGCCATAACTTCTCTGGGCAACCTCTTCCAGTGCCTCACCACCCTCACCCTTATATCTAATATAAATATGCCCTCTTTCAGTTTAAATTCATTCCCCATTGTCCTGTCGCTACATGCCCTTGTAGAAAGTCCCTCTCCAGCTCTCTTATAGACCCTCTTTAGGTATTGAAAGGCTGCTCTAAGGTCTTCCATGAGCCTTCTCTTCTCCAGGCTGAACAAGCCCAACCCTCTCAACCTGTCTTCATAGGAGAGGTTCTCCAGCCCCCTGGTCATCTTCCCAGCCCACCTCTAGGGTCACTACAACAGGTCCATGTCCTTCTTATGTTGGGGACACCAGAGCTGGACACAGTACTGCAGGTGGGGTCTCACGAGAGCAGAGTAGAGGGGCAGGATCACCTCCTTCGACCTGCTGGTCACGCTCCTCTTGATGCAGCCCAGGATATGGTTGGCTTTCTGGGCTGTGAGCGCACACTGCTGGCTCATATACCGTTCCTCATTGACTAACATCCCCAGGTCCTTCTCTGCAGGGCTGCTCTCCATCCATTCTCCACCCAACCTGTGTTTGTGCTTGGGATTGTCCCGACCCAATTGTAGGACCCTGCGCTTGGCCTTGTTGAACTTCATGAGGTTGGCACAGGCTCTCAAGCCTGTCAAGGTCCCTCTGGATGGCATCCCTTCCTCCCAGTGTCGACCGCAGCACACAGCTTGATGTCATCAACAAACTTGCTGAAAGCGCACTCAATCCCACTTCCCATGTCAGTGACAAAGATGTTGAACAGCACCAGTCCCAATACCAGCTCCTGAGGAGCAGCACTCATCACTGGTGTCAACTGGGACATCAAGCCATTGACAACTCCTCTTTCAGTGTGACCATCCAGCCAATTCCTTATCCACCAAGCAGTTCATATGTCAAATCCATGCCTCTCCAATTTAGAGACAAGGAAGTCATGTGGGACAGTGACAAATGCTTCACACAATCCAGGTATAGGGTATCAGTCTCTTTTCCTTACCCACCCCTGCTGTCACAACATTGTAGAAGGCCACCAAATTTGTCAGGCGTAGTCTGCCCCTAGTGAACCTATGTTGGCTGTCACCAATCACCTCATTAATGAATCATTTCTATTATTTTTGTTTCACCCAATGTAGATATCAGAGCATAAATCTACAGGGGCATTTAATTTCCACCTCCTTCTGAAATTAAATCTTCAGTAGCTTCAGAGGTTTCTCAGGATCAGTTCCATGAGTGCCTAATTCTCCCCAGGCTGACTGACTTGCAGACTACAATATCACATATTCAGGGGCCCCAGATGTTGCTCATCTCTGCGTTGGAGATAAAGGTTAGCCCTTAATCTGTCTTGTTCATTCTTTACCCACATCCATGATAAAGTTCCTGCTTCAAAACCACAGTTTGTTCTGAGGAACAATTCATTCTTCAGTGCTTGTAAAGAACTCAGTTACTGTAATAATGGATATAAAAGTGGACAGGCAGATATTATATAGCCATCTACTCAACATCACAGGGCACTGTGTACGTGTTAAAAAGTGCTTTAATTTATTTGAGGGCAAAAAAGGTTGAAACCGTACCTATTGAAAATTCTATCACACATTCCTGAGAAAGAGAACTGTTTCAAAGAATCTGGTTTCACATTTGATTAGGTTAGGTTGACATGGTTTCTGGAAATCAGAGAAAAACATAGAGAGATCAGCTACATTGAGAGATACTTAGGAATCTCCTGGAAGAAAGTTAGACTGACAAAACCAGCAGCACAGTACTTGAAATCTCAAAAGTGGTCTGTGAGGTATTGCATTTCTCCTGACTGCAAACTTCAGTTAGCACTTTGAAAGGCTTAGAATAATGCCAAGAAAAAAAACTTACTGGGTTTTGCTGATCTTAATTGAATGAAAAAAATGTTGAGGGAGGGGTTTGCATGGATTAGGCTCAGAAACAATATATTTGCTTCTGAGACAATCTTTTTTTTTTTTTTTTTGAGTAATGATATAGGATTCAAAAAATTAAGCTGCAGATTGAGAATGTCTTTAGGTAAAGGTAAACATGACATAACTTGTGCCTCACAGAGCTGCAAAATGAAGATCCAATAGAGTGACTAGATTTTTGACATCAGAACAACAGGAAGCCAGGCAAGAATAATTAACCATGTATTCCTTCTTGTATCAGCGGTTAAGCCTGAAAAATAAAATCTAAAAGATATCTCTGCAAAATGGTATGACACTGGTTTTGTTCCTCATCTCTTGTGGAGTACTTTAAAGGCCTTAATGAAATACAGACAAGCAATCTGCTCTGCAGCTTGACTGGTCTGGGCCCAGGTATGGCAGTATAATACCCCCAGCTATAAACATTTCCTCTAAGATAGTTGTGATCTGGAGACTTGCCTACTAGAAAATGCCCCTTCTGTCTCCTTATCTCAATGCCAGTGGGTGGAGAGCTGAGGTTCCAAATTATAAGTCTTAAATCTACAGTGGGAGTAAGGCTCGAAAAAGTTAACTCAGCCCTTCTTCTACCTGATATTTTATGATTTACTTCAGGCTATCAAGAAAGAATGCACAAAAAAGTGATTTGGTCTTATGGGTCTCACCAAAGGTCTTAACCACTGAGAAGCCAAAGAATAAGACACATCTTTACTCAACTGAGACAGAAACACATCTTAACCTAAAGTTATATCAAATTGTTAAAGTACTTAAATGTTCTAATATCTTATTGTCCTGGGTTCACTTATGAAACAATCAAATCAAGGGATGTAAAAAAGCATAAATAGTTTTACATTTTCCATGCAGAAAAAAAATCAGGAAAAGGCAAAAAAGAGCACACAGCTGAATAAGTCACATGTGCCTCAATGTGATAAATCCTGTTAAACCATGTCTTGTTGTCTTTTGTTGAACAATGCTCGTCTCCATCACACTACTGCAGATGAATGAGGGTGAGTGTATATAAGGATAATTTAGGCACCTCACAACTTTCATTGCAGGATTTTTGAGAGACCACAAATCTTATCATAGTGTTCTCCTGTGGGTGGAAGAGACAAACATTTTTAAGGGTAAAACTTGCTTGTAAAAGTATTATTCATTGCTCCTTAGCTTATTTTATTTGGCTACTATAAGTTTTTACTGGGCAAAAACCTCTAGAGTTACTGCCAAGTGAGCAAAGCGGGTGCCCTATGGATGCCTCAGAAAGCTCATCCTCTGGCTGACAGTGATGCACAGAGGCACAGTCAGGCAGCAAAACATGAATGGGGGAAACATGGTATTTAATGAGCTACAAATCTGATTTGATTCCCATATTATTCTTCTTACATTTCATGTGATATAATGTGATGATTTCAAGCATTCTTCTTAGCCTTCAAATAATACGTCCTCTGGAAGTAAAAAAGAACACCTCTAACAAACTGAAATTCACTGGAAATGTTCTCACAACAGCCCTGCGGAGAAAGAATTGGGGCTTCTGGTTGATGAGAAAATGAACATGAGCCGGCTTCAGTGTGCGCTTGCAGCCCAGAAAGCCAACCGTATCCTGGGCTGCATCAAAAGGAGCGTGACCAGCAGGTCAAAGGAGGTGATCCTACCCCTTTACTCTGCTCTCGTGAGACCTCACCTGGAGTATTGGGTGCAGTTCTGGTGTCCTCAACATAAAAAGGACATGGAACTGTTGGAACAAGTCCAGAGGAGGGCCACGAGGATGATCGGGGGACTGGAGCACCTCCTGTATGAAGATAGGCTGAGGAAGTTGGGGCTGTTCAACCTGGAGAAGAGAAGGCTGCATGGAGACCTCAGAGCAGCCACTCTTGAAGGGGGCCTACAAGAGTGCCAGAGAAGGATTTTTCATTAGGGACTGTAGTGATAGGACAAGGGGCGATGGGTTAAAACTTAAACAGGGGAAGTTTAGGTTAGGTATAAGGAAGAAGTTCTTTACTGTGAGGGTGGTGAGGCACCCTCAGGAACAGGCTGCCCAAGGGAGTGTTAAATGCTCCATTCCTGGCAGTGTTCAAGACCAGGCTGAACAGAGCCTTGGCTGACATGGTTTAGTGTGAGGTGTCCCTGCCCATGGCAGGGGGGTTGGAACTCGATGATCTTAAGGTCCTTTCCAACCCAAACCATTCTGTGATTCTATGAATCTAAGTTGCTATCAGAGCACCTTGGCTTTGTCACTACGTGCAGGTGGCCATTTCCTTACCTGCTAGAAATTGCAAGAGCTGCCCTTGTGTACACAGCTGAGAGTGTGCACACATTGGTTTGAGCAATATATGATGAAGTATAGTCTGCTGCCCTCCATGAACTGCTGGAATTGCTTTGATTAGTATCTTTTTCACACAAGATGACTTCTGGGAATGCTGCCTCAGTAGCATAATGCCTTTCCTACGGCAAGTTACCTGGTTGTACAGCTTAATGCTTCAAACAGATCGTTGACTGTAAGTTATAGCTGCAGCCTGTGCCAGAGATATAGATGAACGAATGGAAAGTTGAAAGTTTCACAGTTTAGTCAGTTGAAGGGGTTACATTTTTGCAGGGTCCCTCACATTTGCCTCACCATATCAATGTCATATGGCTCACTAGGCAGAGACAATAATATGGTCTTGCTGGCAAATCAGTCACGTAAGCAACGCCACATTATTTGTCTCACTGAGGACAAGTCATTTTCCAGCACCTGGGCAAAGCATCGTTACGTTTGATTCCTTGAACAAAAATGCCTAAAGACTCTTCTATTTCATGTTCAGTATTTCAAGTTTTGTGGGTTTTGGAGAACAGTTTCATAAGAGGACTCTAAACTAGTCGAAGGTTTCAGGCTGAACTACTTGAGAGTTTTTAAAGACAGAACCCCAAGGAGATGTTGAAGCTGCCAGTACTCACTCAGCCCTGTAACGGAAGCAGTGACTTTCACCCTAAGCGCAGTCTGGAAGCAGTTATTGTGGCTTGGGATCATTATGTTAATTTTCTGAGTGCTTGGGCAGGCATTATGATTTGCTGTGAAGTGGAAGGCAAAGGTGAGACAGTTTGTTGTCTTTATTCATCTTCTTGGCACAGAAGCAGAGAAAACTCTTTGTAAAAGCAACTAATACCCACAAATAGCTTTACAGCACGCCACCTGAAGAGTTAGCAAAAGAAGCTCTAGCCTCTAGCTGTTTGTTCCTCCTTCTGCACACCCTCAGATTGTCCCACTCTTAGGCTTTTACTAGTCTATTTTATTAGGAAGTAAACTGGATCACAAAAACAGATGTTTGGGGATTCTTTTTTCAGTCAAGTGCAAAGTAAAAGGAGAATCCAGTCCATAAAATACAATGACCCAATAAATGTCATGATTGTTCTAAATTCGAAATTAATAAGGGGAATAAGGCATCATGTGTAAAAATGTGCTGGCAGGGCTGAGTACAACCTAAGCCCAGTTTTCAAATATGCAAGGGACAGAAGAAGTCCTAATGCTAGTGTTTGTCAGAAAAAAGGCAATAATGAGTAATGTAAAAAATAAACAAACAGTGGAAACACTCAGTAGTTAATCTTACTCTGACCCTGGGAAGAAGCAGTTGTATAGCATTCTAGATAAGGTACTTTCACTTACTGAGGATGACAATGGGCAATATCTATTAAAATAGCATTAAAATGGTTAGGTGTGTATATTCTTTGGCCTCCACTACTCCAAATGGCAGGTTATTCCAGATCCTCACTGGTCTTATGATCAGAAATATTATTTTAGTTTGAAGACTATAGTTCTTTCTGAAGAACTTATACCTGTGTGTTCTTGTGCCAGTGCTGTCATTTAGCTTCTGTTTTCCCCAAACTGTACTTGCAAAAGCAATTCCCTCAATAAATAAAGGCAGTTCCCTTTGTTTAATTGTGTTAAAAAATTAATCCCTTCTACTTTCTGATCTATGAGAGAGTCTCTGATCCCTAGATCAGCTTCATAACGCTTTCCAGTCATGACAAAAATTCAGTTTTCATCCCAGATAACTGCAGTGCCTCGTACACTGGCACACACATTTCAGCTGTTATTTCTACTCTTTAATATGCACTAGAATACCCTTTGCTTTCTATGCTATCAAAGCACATTAACGAATTAGTAAAATGTGACTGTGGTGTTCTTAAGTCCTTCCTCTTCCAATTAAATATGCTTTCAGTATCCAGTGAATTTTTGCATGCTTAACTTTTCCATGCCAAATTATGTAATTTTCTGCTGGGAAACTTTCTTCTTGTCCTCAAGATACTACTTTATATATTTATGTTCCCATATTTTGATAAATCAGTCAGGACATTGATAAAAAAATTCTAAAAGAGCTCCTTCAAGAATTTCACTATTAGTCCTCCTTAATCTTACCTTTCTGTTTGATACCCTAGTCAATAAGGTCTCTGCTTCGATTAGTTCTCATTCATTTCCTAATCTGTGCTCTGATCCAGATTAGAGGCTGTGTTTGTGGAACTGTATCATCTTGACTTCGGATAACATTACCAGACTAGTTGATTTTGATCCAGAGGATATGACAACAGTCTTCTTCTTTCCAATATTTCCTTTGAACTGCTGACTGAGATAATAAAAAAAACTCAAAGTGAGATCTCGCTGAAATTTTCCTACTTCAAGTATTTTATTTAATTCACTGTAAAACTATAACCTGTGATCTTTTAGCCCATGAGAGTAAATCAGCCAGGATTCCTCCAGAGCATAGACTCACAGAATGGTTTGTGTTGGAAGGGACCTTAAAAATCATCTAGTTCCAAACCCCTGCTATGGGCAGGGGCACCTTCCACTGGACCAGGTTGCTCAAAGCTGACTGGATCAGGAAATTTTTGAGAAATAAGAACTAACAAAGTGTGATTTGATAAGAAATATATTGTTCATGTATGATCACAGGAGTGAATCTATCTCTTACCAAAGTACATGTGTCCATATCTGTTTAATTAAACACAAGATGGCACAGTGTGATATTAGGAAAAAAAAATCAATATCAAACCATTTTCTGAAAAGGAAATAGCACTGATTCTCCTCCTTACAGTAGACACAGGCCTGTGTAGTGTAATTTAATTTAGGAAAATCCAGTGACACAAGATTACTTGAGGCATACTTCACCAATCAACTACTCTTCATAGTTAACCAGCCTCAGCTGTACTGCAGAAGTTTTAAAATACCTATCTGAAAGCCTATAAGTGAAGAGAATCAGTATGGGCTGTCTTTGATCCATTTTTAAAATTAATATATTACATGAGTTCTGTAGTTCACACACTCTGAGACTATGATTAAATATATCCTTTGTGAAGCATTTGGCTTGGTAAGGCCAAGGCCAGAATGAAGCTCCTGCCCAGTGGCAAGAGGTGTTGAGAAACCCACCACCCTCTGTGGGAAGGCTTCATGCTTGATGAGACACAATGAGGGAGTATCATTTGAATTATTTATAAGAGCATGGAGCATGGTGTAGAGCATTGTTGTCACTTGACCAAAAACCTTACACCTCTGAAATGGTATTATTTAAGGCCTGGCATCATTTTCTTAGTGAGGGTTTCCCATAGATGCACCTTGTCTCCCTGCTGGAGCCAGAGTGTGAAGGTGTGTACCTTGCGGGGTGGGAAAGGGCACAGCTTTCACCTGCTGCTCAGCTCAGTTTGCCAAAGTGGAGGCTGAGAGGAGCCATTTGGAGCTGTTGCTGGCCAGGGAAGTGCCTGTGTTGCCTCAACAAGGCTGCTGAGAGCCCTGACCACAATCCATGCTGCAGGAGAGGGGTGGTTAAATGTAGGTGACCCTGTGAGCAGAGGGCTGGACGGAGGCTGACCTCCCACACAGAAGAGCTTGGGAAAGGGTCCTTTTACTTGGTTTTGTTCCTACTCCTTCAGCACTGAGCCAGGTCTAGCTGAGGACTGCCTCCAAACGTTTCTCTGCATTGCTTTGTTCCACATCTGCTGTACAGAAATTATGATGTGGGTATGCTCTACTCTCGTAACAAATACCATGTCCCTTGTGCTCCTATAAAATTGTTCTGTCTTTAAGCCTAGAATCTTCAGTTACACATAGTCTTTAAAGTCCCTTTTACTAGGCAATAAAATAAAAAATTTATTAAGAAACTGCATACACAGATTTATTCAAGTGACCAAAGCGCACAGTACATTTCACAAGGAAAATATGGAACACAGTGACCTGAAAAGCTTTGTGCTGGTAGCCAGCAGATCCTCATGGCAAAACATCAGACAGAGTGGGTGTTGTTTTTTCCCCTCTGTACTGTTAATAGTTTATTACTTTTTAGCATTCCTCTCCCAAGCAATATCAGAAAATGATGAGTCTCAGCAATTTTGAAGTGGCATCCAATTGCTATTTCTGTTACAATGGTTTCTATTAATCCTCTTTTCTGATTTTTTTTTTTATTTATTTCAATTTGTGTTCAAGTCATGCTCATGTGAACAGTGTTTGTTCAGAGGTTAGGGAAAGTGCTGAGCAATGATCTGTGCATAACTGCACAACCTTCAAAGGCACTGTTCTCCCTTGCCACCCATCCCCACCCCAAAGTAAGCCATGGGGAGGAAAGCTGCAATGTGCTATTGAATGTACCCACATTTTTAGCCACAATACTTCAGGGACAAAACTGAAATCAGCTGCCACCCCCTTTGCCATCAAATCAAGGCTGGCAGGAAGAAGTTTTGCTGGGTCTTATGGCTAATTTCTTAGTAGATGGTAGAGTGTGTGGTGAGAGGGTTTCTTATCCTCTTCGTCTCTTGTATCACTGTATTGTCTACATCACACTTTAACCCTGAAGAATTAATCTGCTGCTTTGCAGAGGATGTTCAGGAAATAAAGTTGGCAAAGAGTAAATGTCAAATGAATTCATCCCACCTACTTACCCAAGCAAGGTCAGAGACGGATGAGAAAGCAATTAATTTATATGGCCTCAGAAAACTGAGCTGCCACTATAACTCATTAGTTTAATATGTTATTTTTAATTATATTACTATAAACTGCTATATTATGAAAGTAAAGATGGTTGTAAATGCAAAGTCAAGGTACCCAAAGAGTCGAGTACCTTGGTGCATTACAAGCAGAGTTCAGTCCCGGCATTTTGACAGAAGTCCCTCAGTTTCCACAGGAACCTAAGACCTATTACTCATCTCTTTCCCAACTGCCTCTCCAACTGCATTATCAATGGAAAACACATCATTTTGAAAGCTATCTTTTCATTTGAGCCCTGCTATCCTTTAACTGTACATTACTTACATACTGCTATTACATCTGTATAATCCCATAACTATACTGCATTGTGAATTCATTCCCGAGGGCTGGCTGACTAATTCTGAGGAAGAATTTGTGGGTTTCTCCATACACAAGACATGGCACTACTACACAGGCCTTTTGCAAGATCTTTCAAGCCTTCCTCCTGTGCCTCACTTATCAATTTGTGTGGCCACCATGCTCCTTTTGGTGTCATACCACAGTGAGCCTGCCAGGCTCAAGAAAGCTCTGCCCTTTGAGGTGACACACCTCAGGCTGCATCCAGAGTGGTCTTGCTATTTGAGACATTGCAAACAACTTCCATCCTCATGCTCCCCCTTTTTCTGGCAAAATGGAGTTTCTAGAGATGTGTGCAGCATCCTGACCTTTCACAAGAGAAGACTGAAGAATTCACTGTTTATCTGATTACCACCTCAAAAGATGATGAAAGGCAATGGCTCCCTTATTTTGGAAAGAACACCAGCTTTATAGTTTTTTGGTAAAACCTTTATATCAGCCTTGACTCATCCGCTCCTGGCTACTGACATGTACTTGTCTTTCCACTGCATTTTATGTAGCTATCAGATTTGTCAGCCTAATGACCTTTGGGGGATATAAACCTAATTTCTCAATGGCTGAAAAGTAGATGGTACTGCACAGATAATTAACTGTGTCTATAACACAGGATTCACGGTGAATTGAGTTCTGGGAGACATACCTAACCTCTGAATTATTTTTTTTTTAAATTTTAAGTAGTTAAAATATTTTTACAAATGAAACAATCTTATAAAGATTTGGAAGGAGAAACTGTTGGTTTTTTCTGGTTGGTTGCTTGCTTTTGTTTTGTTGTTTTTTTTTTTCCTATCTCTTGAATAGTTTCAGTTGGAACAGAGAAGTACCACAATTTCATTTACATTAAGGAAAAAAAAGACCACAACAAAAGAAAAAATATTTATTCATCATTTACCCTGGTGATATTTTTCATCATCTCTTGAAGATGCTTGAAAAATCTTTGACATTACCCAACACTGAGTTTGGGCACAACCATCCTGTTCCTATTCACTATTCACTCTGTACAGCAAAGGTCTTTGAAATAGCTGTTCGTAGTTGATGCATGCATTTATTTTGATGTCTCATAAATTTTCAAATCAGTGAGTCACTTCTCCACAGATAAAAGGACTACAGATACACCATCATAATCTGAGATAAACTGGGTCTATCATCTCAGACTGTAAAAACGGCAAAGTAAAGAAGTGACATCACAGCTACACTAAATTTAAGATGACTGTGCTTTAATGTAATTTGGATATGTCAGATGCTGTACCTAAGAAGTGAATAAGATTTTTTGCTGACTTTCATAATTGCCAGTGTGCAGGCCTTTGTGTTTCAGAACACTTTGGAGCTATTCTCTTTCCTCCTGTTCATGAGTCAACACTTGCTGCCTTCTGAACTCACCAGAATTCAGGAATGTCAGCACATCCAAATAAGCTTTAGAGGTTCAAGAGGGAGTCCTCTATACGAAAAGGGATAAGACTGATTCCCCCAAATTCATTGTATATATGTACCAAGTCATATGCATAGGGAAAGAACAACAGCAGCACATACTGATACATACAAATATTGAAATCAGAAAGCACACAGGAAATATAGAATCATGTTATTGCACTACATAGATATCTGCTACTCAGCTGCCTGAACCACGATAGACTGGGACGTTCTAGCTGTAAATGACTAGGCAGCAGAGCAGATAGCACTGGTATGCCATTGCCTAAACTGACCGTCCAAAAAAATGCATTTCAGTGCGAGAGGTCAGATAAAATGACTTGAAAACTAAGGACACGGGTTATACCCCTGAGTTTTAAAAGACTTGGTTTTGGAAGGCAGAATTCTGGGAGAAGACGGTATGTAGTGTTAGTGAAACTGTCTCTGGATGGGATTGCAGTAAGACAGAAAGGTCACACAGCAGGGCTTCATGTTAAAGTCTGACTCATATCAAAACACACATTTGATATCTGCCATGTGTAACGTAAATTTATGTACTTTATTATTGTTGTAATTTTCTAATTACTCAGGAGTCTACAAGAGGTAAAGGAGGGGGAGCTTTTGTAAGTACACTTCTTTTATAAACTTGTTAAGCAAGAGAAATAAAATAAGCCATCTTGTTCTAATCTCCCTAAGCAAAGCAACACATTCACATTGGAAAAAAAACAGACAACTACTTCAAATTAATCACTTAAGAATCTCAGAGAACAAATTGGATTTCAATTGCAAAAGTATTTTTTCTAGCATTGCTTTAATTTAGAAGGCAAAAAATAAATAAAATAAATGAAGACAAGAGTGTATGTTTGGAAATACCCCTTAATATCTCAGACTGAATTGAGGACATGTAGTAAGTCCATGAATACCTCAGTTCTCTTGTTGTACAGAGAAACTGTACATCCTATCTGTAATCCATGATTTTTTTCAGTAAATTAAGTTTTAAAAAGCAAATTTGTCTTTTTTTTCTTTTCCAATAGATGTAGAAAAGCTATTCAAGCTGAAGAAGATCATATAGCCAAGTCAACGTGCTTGACTGAATTCAGAGAAAGGCCATGAAACCAGAGCAAGGATTGAAGGATATAATATTTTTTGGCTTCTTGAAAAAAAAGGTAGAGAAATGTTTTGGATCCTACTCTGTAAGTAGAATCCATTTCCCAAGGATTACATAGGATTTTTCACCGTAATTAACAGAGGCTTAACAAAATACTATTGCTAGTTGTTATAGATCAGAAATTCAGCCTAGAAATACAGAATAAGACAAGGATGATGAATTTTCCACCACTTACCCTTTAAAATAAGGTCAGATTTTTCTGGAATACTCTTTTTTTTGTGGAAGAAGTTCTGTGTTTAATACGTATCCACACACATATGTGTGTGCAGGTTACCAGAGATTAAATAATACTTGTTAAACTCTCTGCTAAAAACATGTTTCTAAGCTTTGGCCATTGATGTAACAACTTACACCAGTTGTTAGGATGGGGGTCTGGGAAAATCCTTCCTCAGGTCTGAGATCTCAGGGTACTTTTGTTTTCCTCTGTGATTCATCTGTGACGAGCAATGCACAGTTTACTTGTTTAGATGTCCCAGATTAATAGCACCCTAAGCAATAGCAATAGCACCCTATTGTCAACCAGTAGCACACACTTCTTCATCCTAGTGACTGCATTTTTTTCCTGTGTAAATCATTACAAAAGAATACAAAACTTAATGACTTAAAATTATATAGGTCATAGTCAAAGATGTAGTATTCGCTCATGGATATAAACAGTGTGTAGTGAAACATTTCTATGTGTTGTACCTAAAAAGTATCAGGCAGATTTGAGTAATAAGGTTAAGAAATGCCTTATGGCATATCTTTAAGGGGCAGCATGACATTTATAGTTAAAGGAAGCCAGAACAAATATTTTTAAATTCAAATGTACATTAAGAGAAAATACAAAAATTAATGAGGGTATACTGACCCACCGTACGTTGCTGTTTTCATTGAATAAGCTACCTTGAAAAAGAATAGGAAGATTTACAGAACCAGCCATACTCACACACCAGTGGCATCTTAAAATAAGTAGGTGTAGCTAAACAATAACCACTGCTCTGCCTCAAAGTAGAGTATTTGTCATTGTGCCCTAGTTCCAGTAAATCATGTTTAGGCATCACCTACTCCTAACACATTATTACTCCCCAAAAATATATTTGCTATCCTGTCTAATCATTAGCCAAGAGTCCTTGCTCTTCTATCAAATATCTTGTAAAATATAATATAATGAACTAGAAATGATAGGGTACCTGAGAGTTTTAGAAACTTTTATTACTCTGAGGGATGCGATTAATTTAAAGCACATACTTTTAAAACAGACAAAGCATTTGCATACAGCCAAAACCAGCATTGCACTTGTGAAGTTTTGCATTAACATAGACAAAATCTTTATCTAGAGTCATATAAACATTGAATTGGCTGAGCCCATCTGGCAGGAATAGCACATTACGTAGCAAACACTGAAGATCTGAGAGGCAGCACAACATTAGCTGTGAACAGGGGATGGTGCTATGACTGAAACCACTGTCAGAACTTAGGCTGAAAGAAGCCCCTGATGGTGAATCACTTATATAAAATAATCCCTGTAGGTCCTTAACAGGAAAGTTTATGCCTTTGTCATGATCCTGGTCAGGCACAGCAAAACCTAGCTAATGGGTTAACTCTCTCCTCGTTCTTTTGAGAGAATTGTTCGTCTGACCAGCCATAAGGTGTCTACTACAGGAACACCCTATGGGCAAACATTTTGGGTGAACTGAATTACCTCCAAGTTACATTGACTGTTTATCTATCTATCTCCATCATCTACTGGGGGAGCTTAGCCACCTTGTTTACCTGCAGCTACCTACTTGCATACACACACGTCTTGGTATTTTGATAACAAAATAAACCACATCCATGCCGTTCAGTTAGAGCAGAACCAAAGTCTTATTATAACCTCAAGAGGCACTCAGAGAGGTTTGGATAAAATGTACAGTGCAGAAGTTGTCTAAAGCCTTTAGGTTTCTAAAGGGTGGAAGAGGATGCACGGGGTGTCAGGCAGGACAGGGAAGAATTAACAAGCTGGTGTGTGTGTTAAACTGTCAGTCTCTAAAAATGCAAAGCAACAAAGCAGCTAGCACGATCCAGCAGCTGTTTGCAATGGATACAACCTGGGTTTATACTGTTCATCAGGAGGAAAAGAAACTAAATTCTACCATAAATCAGCAGTTTTGGCTGGGCTATATGTAGAGATGTATGTATGATATCAGGCTGGTTTGTGAGCTGCTCAGTTCCTTTAATAACCAGACTGACTTCCTGCCTACTGTTGGAACATTTGAATTAACAAATCACTTAGCTTTCCATAGTCTCAGCTTCCATTATTTTCATTTCCTTCTGCATGACTTTCATCACTTCTACTCCAGGGTAAGGATTACACCACTATTTAGCTTATCACCATTACAGTAATTTAGAAACCCTTTCTGTAGCACAGGGATAGCAGCTGCTCCCTCTAGTTTTTCTCCCTCTGCTACACTAGCCCAGAGTATTTCATACAATGTCCAGTACAGTTTAAGTGGACAACATCCTGTATTTATAAGAATTCACCTATTGACCATTGGTTCCACCCCATGTTTGATTATTTATACAGAATGATAAATGACCTGCTTTACATGTGTGTTAGGTCGCTTGCCAGTCTCCCCCTCTGCTGTTTAGCTCCCACACTGAGAAAAGCTGTTAGTGATAATTCATGGTATGTTTTCCTGGTGACTGTTCAGTGCTAACTACAAACACATGGCATTTTGCCCAGCATTTAAAGTATTTTGCTGCTGAGCCAGTCCATCAAGGGATCTTTGCCCTGCTCTACAGACATACCAGATAGAAGATCACATAACTAATGGCGAACAACCTCTTTGGCTGGTACGTAGCAGGACGGCCCTATAAGCCAGTCAGGCATCTCACCAGCTGTTGTGGTGAATCTCAGGAGCAGAGGTTGCATGCAGTCCCAATGGCTGCTTGGCTGTTCACCAGCAACACCAATTTCCCACTCCCAGGGCGAGCTGTGCTATCTACATCTCTTAGTTGTATGCAATAGCTCTTAGTCCCTGAAGGTTCTTTACTGTCCTGCACAAGAGGCACAGCTCTTGCAAGCTGCCCAACTGGAAAATACTTGAGTTCTTCTCACATTTCCTTTTCATCAGCTGCTATCTACAAGTTGAGATGTTCTCTGACTGAGCTTGAAGCAGCACAGCTTTTTTTAAGGTGTTTCACCCATTTTGAGCAGAACTATGAAAAAGGTTTTCATTATTTTCTACTTAAATTTAATGTTACATTTTTTCAAGTTCTTATGAGGACTTTTGTTAAAAATCCCTCACAGGATGGTTTTGTGCTGAAAACCCTAAGAGTAATAACTTCATGTAAAGCTGAAAGCACTATGCTCCAACTCAGCAACAGTCAAATTCTCCCTTATGTAATGTTGATGTTTCTCATGGTTGTAATCAAACTGCAGTCTTAATCACTTACACTAATTTGATATTGATCACTAATCTCCTGTCTGCTTTGAATTTTTCCTAACTAACTGCTGCTTTTAGGAAGAACTGGTAAAAACAGCTTATCCAGCTGATCTCATGAATTATAGAATCATAGAATAGTCAGGGTTGGAAAGGACCTTAAGATCATCAAGTTCCAGCCCCCTTGCCATGGGCAGGGACACCTCACACTAAACCATGTCACCCAAGGCTCTGTCCAACCTGGTCTTGAACACCACCAGGGATGGAGCATTCACATGCTATTGTTAATAATTAATAATACTAATAAAATTAAGCTTAAATGATATTATTAATTATTTTAGTTTTACCAAGGCTGTAATCAATCAGGTATACAAACTTACATTTTTACCAGCCAAATGAATGGGTTTTTTTTCAGATCTACAATAACACAAATGAATAGAGTGAGATGACTTTAATGTAGCTTTAATGTACCCATAGTTACCACTCACTTATTTTCCAGTTTTTGAAAACTTTTTAGATGATATACATATTTTCCTTATCTTTGTGTCTAAAATAGTGGGCAGGTTTTGAAACCACCTATGCATCTTATTCTGGGCACCTATTACTATTGTCTATATGTTGTTGTTTTGGCAACAGGTATACATGTACAGCCATCAGTACCAGACTTATGAAAAGCTATGTGCTTGGGAGTTTCAGTGGCTCAAGTACTAGAACTTTTTCAGGGGTCAAAATTCAGCAAGACTGCTAATAACTCTTGTTTAAAGAAAAGCCTTCAAACTAAACCAGGATAGTGTAACACTTAAGTATTTTTGAGATTTCAAAGGAAAAAAAACAAGTAATAAAATCTGATGAAAAATCTTCCAATTTTATGCTTATGAAACAACCTGCTGTAGACAGATACTGGTTATGGTGGAGGTACACAAGTCACTTGGAAGAGCAGCAGATTATCTTATATATTTTTCAGACTTGTGAACTCATATTTCAGTAGAAGCCAATGTATGTTGCCTCTAAAGAGTTTGAAAGTAGAGTAAGAATGATAACAATATCTCTTGTTCAGCAACATTCTTAAGCACAAACTTATTTCTCATCTAAGTCAGCATGACTTAAATTCATCCTTAAGTACTCGGCTGAATGGGAGCTTAAACATCTGCTTCTACAATTCTCATTCTTGCAGAGCAGTATTTATAGGGTCAGACCAACTGAAATTATGTCAGCTCACCCTCAGCTCAGTACAATTCAAGAACAGATGTATGGGCTTGATAAGATCAGTATCCTTGCTTGTGAGCTGCACCTCTCCTGGGAAGCTGGCCAGGTTGATAGCCAAGGTGGACAAACTCTTGGGCTCTCAGGGCAATTACAGCATTTCATGAAATGAGATTCACAGGTTTTCCCCTGGTGATCATTTACACAGGCCAGAGGTAACAAGTGGTTTCAGCACTAACATCTCCACTGGTGTGTAAAGATCCATTTTGCTTTCCACTGGAAAATAATATGGTTGTCTACCCAAAAGCTACTTTAAAAATCAGAGTAGTGTTGATGTTAGAGTGAACTGACAGCAAATATTCAAAGCAAATTGCTGCAGCAGGCACAGTCAAAAAGTTCTTCCTCTGGAACTGCTTTTACTGCTATTCTTCTGAGATAGCATTGGCCACTGTCAGAGACAGGATACAGGGCTGGCTGTATCTTTGACCCACTACAATTGTTCTTGTGTCCTCACAACATCCTTCCACTGCAGACAGCAATGGGCAGATACACACTGACAGTCCCCAATGAAATGAAAGCTCCTAGACCATCTGTGTCTGGAACAGTTTCTGCTGTTTCTGCAGGACTGAAGCCAACATTTGCAGCTGCTTTATAACTTCAGTAAACTTGCTGTTGCTATTCCATCACCCATGTCAGGTTCTCTTAAGAGAAAAGAAAGCTGAAACCAAAAGCAGAATTTGGAAAAGTCCTGAAACAATAATTCAAGCACTTCTCCAAACCTGCACGCATGGACCACACATAAAGTTGATGTCAAACTCATTAACTTCTTGACATTTGTTTTTGTGGGTTTTTTTATTGGTACTTGTTAATAAAACATATAAAGATAACAGAAAGCATGATTAGTTCAAGCCTCCTTTGTGATACGACTCTTCCCAGGTTTTCACTGGCCCACAGTATCACATTCTTGGGAAATCACACACGTTCACTCTTTCCTTTCTGTTTCCTCTACCACATGAAATTAGGAGTGTGCTAATCCTGCAGCCCACAGGGTAGAGCAGAGATGTGTGAGATAGCTCCAAAAAAACCAGCTCATGTACTGAAAACACTCTATTCTTGTCATGGCAGCACCAAGCTGTGCACAGTTTGACTTAACTTTCTAGTTTTCAGTGCAAAGCCTGCCAGCACAGTCCTCAGCAGACAAATAAAAACACTTACCTGCTTCCTAAAAGTCTCAAACCATGTACAAGTACTTGAGACAAACATTGCACACACTCTGAATACATTGTTTTGCAGAATTTATCATCATAACTAGAGTTGTAGGCACAGGTATTTAAAAATGGCAGCCTTTAATCTTGCCAGCTAAACAGGAACTACGCTGTGATTTCTCAGGAATGGCCTTTGAAATAGAAAATGGGTCTTTTTCTCATTCTACCTATCATTGTAAATGGAAGAGGAAATCAATGGCTGAGAAGAATATCTTTGCTTTACTTATGACTTTTCAGAAACAAATGTATTTTCATACTGAAGGTAATCTTTGTCATTAAAATCCCTTACATGGCAAGCATAAACAATAAACTGCAGTAAGCATTGGTTCTGGAAAGCTGCAAACAGATTTCTCTTCTAACTTTTCTGCAAACGTAAAAAATCCAACGCAAGAACTTCCAGGTAATGACTATATTTCTGCCAGTTCTTTTGCAAATACAGAAAAGATGCAAGTGTCCAAGTCAAGAGAAAGTTGTGTTTGGTAGTACAATAATCAATCAATCTTTTCCCTGTAATCACTTTTTCTCACTTCAGTATTTTTTTCCTGTCAATGTCTTCACCATTCCTACATCTGTCTTGTTATTTCTTAATCATTACTTGGTCTTGTGCAGTCAGATTATTCTGTAAACTGCCTAGTTCTATCTTCTCCCTGCCTTGGCTTACAACCATTTTTGACTCAGCACACATTCACCCACTGACTATGCTTCTTCAAGATATTTCACTGGCACGTTTCATGAACTACATTGTAGAAGCAATGCACTTCCCCTAGAGGTGTGAGTAGAAGCACAGTGCTTCACTAGGTGATCATCTGCTTTCAGGGCAAAGCAAATGACTGAACCACACAGACATGCAGAAACATTGCACTGTACATTTGAAACAATCACAAAGCAAATAAAAAAAAAAACAAAAAAAGAGAATTTAATTGAATGATTAAAAATGTTATCTCCTAGTCAAGAAAGAAGACAAATATCTAATTTAGATGAGGAACAACTATATTTGGACTCAGTACTTTCCTGTAAGAGGAAACAAGAGTATAACGTAACTGCCCAGGACCTCAGTGAGATAGTCTATGACTCTCACAGATCCTCCCTCTCCCCCGCAAACTCTCAAGCTCCTTTCATCCAGGAATTCTTCTCCCTCCCTTTCCAGTTGCTTCCTATTTTCCTAGTCTTGATCCAGCTGCTGCAACCACTGTCTACTTGATCTGCTATCACAGACATATGGCCCTTTTGCAGAATCAGTGTTCAGAGCAGCAGCAGCACCTTGAAGAGACCTACAGGCATATGAGAGGGGTGGCTGAGTTTACTCACATTCTTCAAAGTAAGTGTGCAGGTTACAAAAGTGCTGGTCAGGATAATATTTAAAATGTATCTAATTAAAGGAAAATTAGCACAACAGATATAACGTGATTTATCTTTATGGGGCTCTGTGAAGCTGCCAACTGCTATGGAAATGGTATGTATTTTATTATTACCATGGTAGGAAAAATTCACCAAAGGATGCATCCTGACACCACTGGAATGCAGGAGTCACAGACACATTCAGAGGCACTTCATATATGCTCATCAAACTAAAATAGCACTGTGAGATATACACCATTAAAAATACCATGAATACCCTGAATAGTCTTCAGAAAACAGAAGTACTGCTGCACAGCACTGCAGCAGTTTTCTGAAGCTTTCTTAAACAGGGCTGGGCAACTTTGGCTAAGGCTCAGCCAAGGACGGGACCTGTGTTGAAGGTCATGCTTAGTGAGAGACAAAGCCTGAGGCTCCAGCAAGGGTGAGGTTGCCAAAAGGAAGGAGGGAGGGAGTCTGAACAGGAATATTTTGGGGGAACTTTTTTCAGGAGCAGTATTGTGGGTTGCAGAGTAGTGCACATTTGAGACCAGGGGCCGTTAGCCCAGGATGCCCACCACTATAGTGTTGAACAAGTTGTCAGTAATGACTTCTGTCTTTAGCCCACACCTTCCCCTGGAAACCCTGCTGCAGCCACACACCAACTGCAGCTATGGGCTTTGCCTCTGTAGCAGCTATCACCCTAACCCAACCCTATGCTCAAACATAATCCTGTCAGTGACTGAGCCTTACCCCAAGACCCTCAGTCAAGTTCCCAAGAATGATTTCTTTTTGAAGTCCACCCCCTCCTTTGGCAGCCCCATTGTGGTCCACACTCTACCTATAGCCCTATGCCCCTCCCACACTTGAGCCCTATGTTTTGGGTTTCTCCTAACTCCACCTTTAACTCAACACCCCTGACTTCATTGCTCCAACCATGTTTTAATGGGACATATTATTTTTCCCACTGCTCATACCTTGCTTGAGTAATAAATTTGCAGCTTCACTCCATCAGGACTCGTAGGCCTTGTCTCTCACTTATCCTAAACCTAACTCTGGCATTAAGATCTTGGCTTCAGCATAAACTTATCACAAGACTCCCAGTCAAGGCACTGTTGAAGAAGTTCCCATAAATGATTTGACTTTGCAGTCTACCCCTTTCTTGATCAGTCCCTTTGAAACAACACTCTCCTGAAGCTGTGCATGTTATTCTTGTTATACTAATCCTAGACCAGGGCCTTGGCTTTGGCTCAGCTATATCTCAAGATCCTCTGTCATGGTCCTCTTGAATAAGCTATCAGTGTAGATTTCTCTTGGAGTTCCACCCCTTCTTGGACAGTCACCTTTGCAGCCTCACTCCAAGTGGAGGCAGAGGCTTTGTCTCTATCCTAACCCTAACTCTTAGCCTAACAATAGTCCTTGAGCTGGTCTGAACCATACCCCAATACTATTGATACATTGCCCTGTTGTACAGGTTCTCAGGGGAGATTATTTTTGCAGCCCAACTCTCTCTTTAGCACTGACACTGCAATTAGAGCCCTAGGCATGTTCTCTCTCCTAAACCTGACAGTAAATATCTCCCTAGGTCTTGGCCTTTGGTGATCCTTAGTCATGGCCCTGTTGACCAAGGTCTCAAGGGAGATTTCTCCTGAGGCCTTGCTGTAGACCCCTCCTTCCTTTGCAGGCCCTTTGAATCTTGTTGCTATAACCTTACAGGTAAACCTAAATCTTGAGAACAGATGATCCTTAACACCAATCCTCCCGTCACAGTCTTCACAGACTAGTTCTCAAGGGAGAAGCCTTTCTGAAGTCCACCCCTTTCTTGTAAAGCTTTTATGCATTTCTGTTAGGGTTAGAGTCAGATTTGGACTAGTGTCAGGGTCATAGTTAAGAGACTGGCAAATCCTATGGCTCCAGTTGGAGTGGGTTTGCAAACAGGATGACCAAGGGTTAAACTAAAAGAAAACATATCCCAAGAGCTTTTTTGATATTATCATATCTGGGAATCTGGAGAAGGCTCAGCCAAGATCTAGGCAAAGTCATGGTGATAGTCTTGGGGTGAGAAGGGAGGCAAAGCCTTGCACTTGTAATGTGCAAAGGTGAAAAAATGCAGACTGGAACTTCAATTTTATTGTGGGCTGGAAGTCATGATCCACCACATGCCAGCCAAGAGCTGCTCTAGCCAGCTCTGCACCCTACAGAAGCAAAACCCACCACATGCTGAATGAACTTCAGCCAGTCAGAGACCTAGGAAGTGCCCCTCATCACACTTAATTCAAAGGAAATGGGCAGCCAGGAAAGGCTGAAGACATGCTGCTGAGGACACTCCAGGCCAAGGGGACAAGGATACCCCTGAGGGGCTGTGGCTGTGGGTGACCAACATTAGGACAGGGATATGACTGTGGCCATGGGTGACTCATGCTGAGGCAAGGACATCCATGAGGGTCTGTGTCCATGTGCAGAGCAGAGATGCCCATGAATCTAAATCATTTAAAAACTGCACCTTCTTACCAAGACATGTAGTCAGGTGGTTTGTCTCTAAAAAGCATAATACCTTGATGACAGCAATAAAATCGCCATTCCAGAACTTTATTTCTCAAGAGCAGATTGTTTCAGATATTGTTTCAGATCCCTTACCTGGTGACACTTGCTAAAGGTGTCACCATGGCAACCTGACAAGGTCAGCATGACTGTTGCTAGGCAGCATAACACCCTGGCAGACTCCCCTCTCCTCCCCAGGTGCCTGTAAGGCCCCTGGACCTGCCACCCAGGATGCTCAGGCAGCTGTGGTGGTGGTACCTGTGCATGGAGGTGTCAGGAAATGAGAAGAAATTCCGGATGGTGCATTTTTAGATAATTACAGCACAGTCCTGGCAGGTTTATGAGCTCTGGAGGTGACAGCAGTGTGACATCAACCACTCAAGACGTGCAATAACCTGCTAAGGATGGGCTACATGAAAAACCCTGGTCCCGTTCCAAAATTGAATTTTCCCTTTTTTATTAACAGAGCATTATTAATATAGACAGGAGTGAAATGGATTATAATAAGATCCTTCAGAAAATTGTGCAAGTAGATGGGAAATGAGTATTTGCATGTAATGACAGCTTAGGGTGCCTGTAATAGGAACAGCTGCCTATAAAAGCTGGCAGGCAGTGGAAGTGAGCATTACCAGCTGGTTTTCCCCCTGTGAAAGGCTCCACATCATTATGTTTTGTCCCAGCATCCAAGGCACTTTATAGGTGACACCTGTGACAGCAAGAGAATGCCAGAATCTTCCACTCAGGAAATTTATCCCTTTCCTACCACCTCCACCTCTAAGAGGCAATGCATGTCTTCTGCAGTCGCTGCCCTGAGGGAGTCACACATTTTGTTTGGGGTGGGTGGTTCAGGACAAACCCCATCTTACCATGCAGACAGTCTTTTCCTGTAGAAATAAGTGGAACAAGGGAAAATTTTCTCCTTCACAAACCCACTCCTGATATATCAATGTGTTCATGCTGTCTGCAATACTGTTCAAGAGCCTGTTCAGTCCTTAGTGTTCCTCACCCTAGGGCAAGCATAGAAAGGACTGCAGGAAAAGAAAGTAGTTTTCCGTTGACTGTCTGTAGTGGCTGGTGCCTGGATGATCTCTCTGACCCAGCTGAGGAAAAGTGTGCACAGGGACCTGTACCTCACAGGGCTGCAAAACTATGACTTCTCCTTTAAAGGTCCCTTCCAATCCAAACTATTCTGATTTTATGATTTCTGCCTTTCTGCTGTTTGTACTGCCATGTATTTTTGTCTCCCAAAGAACTGAGTTATGACTGTAAGGCTCAAGGTGTTCAGTTACTTTTGGATAGCGACAAATCAATAAAGAAAAAATATCCCAAAAGAGAACACAGATTTTACCCATACTTGGTACGGATGAAAATCAAAAATAACATAGTGTTAAAACCATTACCACTATTTTATTAACAAACTGGAGTAGAGATTCCCCTGTTGCCCATGGTGCAGACCATGGTGGGGCAGATTATGCCCATGCAGCCCATGGAGGTCCACAGTAGGGCAAATATCCACCTGCAGGCTCCTGGCAGGGCCTGTGGCCGCATGGAGAGAGGGGCCTATGCTGGAGCAGGTTTGCTGCAGGACTTGTGACCCTGCAGGGAGCCCATGCTGGAGCAGCCTGTTCCTGAAAGACTGCACCCTATGGAAGGGACCCAAGCTAGAGCAGGGGAAAAGTTTGAGGAGTCCTCCCCTGAGGAGGGAGGAGCAGCAGAGAAAACGTGTGATGAATTGAGCGCAACCCCCATTCCCCATCCCCTGTATCACATGGGGGAGGAGGTAGAGAATTCGGTAGTGGAATTAAGCCCAAGAAGAAGGGAGGGGTGGGGTGAAGGTGTTTTTAAGATTTGGGTTTATTTTGCATTACTCTACTTTGATTTCATTGGTAAAAAATTAATTTCCCAAGTTATGTCTGTTTTGCCCTTGATGGTAATTACTCTCCCTGTTCTTATCTCATGAGACAAGACATAAGAGACCCATGAGCATTTCATCGTGTTTTACTCTCTCGCAGTGATAAAGCAGTGATGGGCATCTGGTGTCCAGCCAGGGTTAACCTAACAGTTGTTTACCTCTTTGCACTCAGACTTAGGGGGAGCGTTATCTCACAAACCAGCTGCAGGTAACAAAACTGTAGTGAAAATACTTTAAACCTCTTTAAGGGTGAAAATTTTATTAAAAAGGAATAACCCTGGACTGATGGTCTGAAACAGGCACTGAAGTTGCTGTTCCACATTGGAACAGACAGACAGGCAGACATAAATTTCTGTTACCTTTGGCCTATGGTTTTCTCTGTAGACTGGATTATTTACTTTCAGTAATTGAACAACAAATGGTCTGTCTGGTACTACAGCTGAACATGTAAGATTACTGGTGATGGCATTTAGCTGGATATGTAGTTAAAATATGCCTCTGGAAAATGAGTGTAGCTGATACATAAGCATCTTCATTAAAGCATTGTTATTTTGTAATATTATTTGGGAATTCAGAAACTATTTCATATAGAAAACACATCATCAGTATCAATTTCCTCTTGGTTAATTAAAAGAGAAAAAAAAAAAAAAAGACCTGTTTTTTGTTTTTCAGGCCTGCCTCAAATTAGGCTGATACTTAGATTCTCAGTAACTGGAATTTGGAATTAAAATGTCTTTAAGGAATTAAAATGTCTCTAATCTTATATGGATTGATAAAGAATAATCAAGCAGCAGATTTTTTCCTTTATCTCGTCCCAGTCCACAGAAGAAGAGAGCTATTCATATTTTTATTTTTAATTCAAGAATGCCCTTGTAAAATATTTTAAATTAAACCCTTGGCATTGTTCAGGAGTTGGCAGGGAACAGGCAGCACAGCACAGCACAGCACAGCACAGAGAGCAGTCTCAGACTGTAGCAAGGCAGACATTTCCAGAAAGACCATGACTTCAGAAGCACTGATTCCTATCTCTTTGACCAAGCATATACTCTACCATCTGTGTCCACAGCTGTCGACCATCTCATGTAACCCTGAAGCACAAGGTATACATTACTCAAACTTTTAAAGAAGACAATATTCTTGAAAGATTCAGGCTTTCGCATATACACACTGTCTCTGTTTCCTGTTCTTTTAGCCAGAAATATGGTTCTCCTTATATCTGAACTACTTCTCCCCTTCTAGCTAGCAATCACCTGAAGCAAAAAAAAAACAACACCAAAATCCCATCCCTGTGTTCGCAACAACACAAAGAAATCACAGCAATATTCTATTTTCTGGACAAATAATCTGAAGTTAAAAATCACAGGGTGGGGAAAAAGTGTTAGTGACTTGTTAAGAGCAACCATTTTTACATCTGTGTTTTTGCTACAGGCTGTCATGCAGAACAAGAGTGATCATTAGAGTGTATGGGCTTCATATCTAGAAAATCAGCTGCACTATCTGTATATTTTTTGATGACTATTTAGATTATGATTCCCAGCAGATGATGCAATAAATGCTGCCACTGCAGACTGTCAGAACGTGTCAGTGATGTTTTATCTTATTGAGTTGAATGCTTTAAAAGAGACTCAGGTCTTGTCACAGAGAATGGAGAGAATGGCAAACCCCCCGATTTCTGACTAGGATAAGGACAGCTGGGCAGAAAGAAATTTCATTTGGCTGAGAGCTCAGCATCCTACAGTACACACATAAAATGCTGGAAGTCATATAAGCTGCAATTGATACTTTATATAGCTAGACTACCCAATTAAGTGTGTACTGAAGGATCACTCTCAACCTGCTGCATAAAGCTGTGAGGGAACCACAGTCCTGATGAAGTCCATCGAACAAACAGCCTGACAAACAGCCTTGCTACACTCTGGCACTGGCAGTTAAAAGCAAAACAATATGGTAACATCTGTCGTATCAGAATTTACTACATGTTTTAATTGAAGTGGTTGTGTACTGAAAAACTGATGGCGCAGTGCTGGAAAGTCCACAGCCACAAAGTGTAAAACAGCTTTAGTTTCTCACTTTTCTTACCAGTGACCAGAGGATGTAGTGCTACAAACAGCAAGCTGGTGTAGAGAATAAAATCACCTTTATTCTTTTTTAATATACCTTGCTTACATTGCAGGAAAAGAAAAACTGCATTATGTCATTGATTCTGACTGCTGCCAAGGTAGGTGAGTATATATTTACAAGTACACATCATTCCCCAAGCAAAATAGCATTGGTGCATACTACCTCTGTACTGTCTCACTCCAATGTGGATGTGTTAAAATAATGCACCACTGACTATATTTTATCCTTTTATTACAGTAATGCTTAGACATCTCAGATAAAATAAGACTTTCCTTGTTGGACACTGTACAAATCCAGAGCAGACTTTGGCCAAAGAGCTACTCATTATTTGGATATAATTATAGTTATTTAATATACTACATGTAACCAATTGTTACATGAGCTGCCAGTTGCTCTTACAACCATTAATCCTGGCAGGTTTTAAAAGAAACATTCTAAACAGGAGGTGATGATTTAATCAACTCTAATTATATGTAAGGATTAATTTAGAGGAAAGTAGTCACATACTAATTCTTTCTGCCCAATCATTATCAATTTGAGTAGATGCTCTTTTGGTCAAAATGGTTCTTTCACCATCACCACAGCAAGAAGATGGAATTAACAGAGCACAATGTAATTGTGATTGAATTTTAATGTCTAGAGAAAACATCAACATGAAAAAAAAACCAAAAAAAAATTGACAACAGACTTAAGAAAACTATTTATTTAATCTTGTATGTTCTGCCCTGAGTGCCACTTTATCCAGAGTGCATTCAAGTGCCAGGTATGTTGGTTTTTTCTAATATGAAGAAACGTCCAGGATGTTCCTCTGTATTAGTGTGTTCTGTGTCAGGTGGATTTACACCTGGCAAAGTGAAACATAGAAGACACTTCAGTGTGTGAATTTTTTGGATAGCCTCTCCAAGGCACTTCTTTCTCCTTCTGGGACTGAACACAGAGTTAGTTTCCTCCTGGACATGGAATTCTTCTTCAGGGCCAGAGACCAGACAGTTCAATATTCAAGCAAAAGCAAACCCCTCTAAGAACAGGCATAAGGCATGGAATCCATACTATTTTAGGTCCTGTGCCATTTTATGGTCTCATAGCACAAAATCTGTTCATAATTATTACCGGTAGTATTACTATCTTTGCTAGTCGTAATCTATTAGCAACCATATTATGGTTCCATAACATCACTGTCATTGAAAACTGCAGTGGTTCATCAGTGAGATATGCACTGCTTCCTTAAAGCCATGAGAATTAGTTTTGCATGACATGACTAAGAGAATTCCTTAGAAAAGGCACAAACTAAAGGCAAAAATGCATAACTCTGCCTGTGCTATTGTTTTGCTTTGCTGCATCATTTCTTTTCTGATTCTCTGTCACTGCCTTTTGGCAACATCTACTTTTTCCCATAATGCAGAATTCACAGATGTAGTACTCTAAATTCTCCTTTGTAAGAAAAGGAGGAGACAATAGAGACATTATTTAAAAAGACAAATTAAATGAAATTAGAAAGCACATTTCAGTGTGCTGTAAATCCCAGAGGTCAAGGACATTTTCAGTGATACAGCGCTGTAACAGCACTGCTGCAGTACAAATGCCAAAGGACAGCCCTGGGCCAGGATGTGACTTTTACAATTAAATATTAAACACACCCTCCAGCCAGTGAAACCGAAATATAAATGAGCCTGTGGAAACCAGTGTTGAATCATCTGATGTTTTCCAAGTTCTTTATTTTACCTCTGCAAAACAGGCTAGAGCTCAGGCAATGCAAGGTTGCACGTTTAATGCAGAGCTAGAACTTAGCTTCTGCGAATGCCACAGAAAATTACCCCAAAATGTGGGGCCTGCAACTCAAGAGCAGGCTCATCAGCTGGTGGATCCTCCAAGGGGGTCCATTGCTCAAGAAGCTGGATTCAGTTCTGAAATAACAAAGGGCAAACAAGAAATAGGTCTTTCCCTCTGCTATATTCCAGTTTTAATCACTTTCTGCTAATGATTCTTAATGCTGATTTCTAGTTTGCAAAAGGGATAGCCTATTTACTGACACTGAAATCACACTTCTGTATGTAAGTGCAGGGGTCAGAATATCTCTCAGAATGGATCCTCCTCTTTCTCCCTTATATTGGATCAGCTAAATAGCAGTTTTGGAAATGGAGAGTCCCATGCCAATAGTTATATAGCTGATTTTCTCTTAAGCTTGACTGCTTCTTAGTCAAGAACTAAGAAGCATTTCTTCTACTACTTGAACTTCTTAGTAGCTACTACTCCTTGTATCCGTGATGTTCATAGAAAAAGTATACATGAACAGACTGATATTTTGGAATGGAGATTGGCATATGAGAATATTTTGATTCTGAGGTTTATGGCTTGGTTTCATTTTGATTTATTTTTTATCCTGTGTTTAATTCCCCCTGTTTCCCCCCCCCCCCCCGCCCAAACGAACCCCAAACATACATATCATTGACTGCTTTCTTTTTATGAACAGAATAAATCAGAATACATAAATGAAAATACTGAAATTATGAGAAGCTAGTAAGAAGCACAAAGGAACCTGGAATGAAGGAATTAAGCATTCCAAGTTTTTATCAGGCTAACAAGGGAAAAACAAGCAGTATAGAAAATGCAACTGGATAACCATTACCACGGCTGTTTTTGTGAAGGTATACTACAGCTCCACCAAAAGAATTACTAAAATTGAGAAAAATATGACTAGGAAGAGAGATGTATGATGCATGTCTATTAAACAATGAGACCATATTTGCTGGTCTTTTTTTTTTCTTGCAGTACAAGGATAAAGGGGGCATTGAATGAAACTAGAAGGACTCTCATTCAAAATGCATGGTAGTAGCTCCTTGTACAAGGAGAAATATGCCTGTGTAACTTGGGTCAGAAGAGATAGCAAACCATTAAAGTTGGTATAGATTCAAGAAAATACTGAAAGAGAAATATAAACTATAGGTATATATCTAAATACAGCTTAAATCTAGTTAGTATATAAAAAATAACACTATAATTGGATTGATCTATATCAGCTGTCACTGCTGGAAATTGCTAAATAAACATGGAAAAGCTGCAAGTGGGATGCTAGAAAACTTTTCAACACAAGCATAGCTAAGAAGTAATCACACGATTATATCAATAGCACTAAATTGCATGACCTATTAGCTTGTGATCATCAAGTGCTTGTGATGACTGGATGACCTGAAAAAGTCCCTCTGCTCCCAGTGAAATATATCTAAGTAATTGTTACCTATGCAGTGTTGCTCTATCCTATTCAGTCATGAAGCCTGAACCTTCTACTTACCTGGCAGCACAGATGAACTAGCAGATTATCTTCTATAAAAAGAGATGCTAAAGGTGAGAGAAAATTACTTGATCTCTTTATAGAAAATGATGATAGTTTTCCAGACTGTCTGTAAATTTTTAATGATGCTTTTAGTAATTTCTGAAGTCTTATTTCTGAACTCATCTCAGAAACAGCTTCCAGTGACTTTAATGTTCCATCTACACAGCACAATTCAATTATTATGTACAGCTCAATGAAAAAATGCCATTATCAATCACTTCTGTTCTAGTGATGTAAGTAGTTGGCAATAATTACAATAAACCTAACAAGAAATCCACCACAGAATTACATTAAAGATAGCTACATTTTCAGAAGTTGAGCTGAAAGACAGTAAACTTCTTTTAAATGACATTCCAGATGATAACAGTGGAGCACTCCACCATCCAGGGAGCTACCATGAGAATCCAAATTTTGTGCCTATGATTTTATTTCTCAAGAACTAATGTCAGCCTGGTTTTAGGTTAAAGAATTATAGTCCCCAACAGGAAACAACATAATGAAAATTTTTGGAGAAGTCTGAAGTAGCTCTTAGAAATGCCAGCATGACCTCTACAAGGCAGTAAAAATCCTCAAAATAGAACCGTTCTTTATAACTACGGGAGAAAAATTCTACCCATTTCCACTCTTGAAAGTGATAAGATGGAATAGAGAGGGGCTGGAGTATTATACTTACAAAGAACCCTCTGTAACAGCTAATATTCTGTAATAATAAGGGAGAAGAAAACCTTCCTTGTTTCTTGCCTCTCAGCAGTACATTTTCAGCTTGGTAGATTTAATTTGATCAGAACTATGCATTCTATTGGAGTGACACAAAAATGTTATTCTGAGAAAGCACCTTCACCCAGATGGCCCGCGCAGCAGAGTGCAAATCCTGCAGGAGACCACGATAAAAGAACATGGCACCTTCCTCTGCCTAAAAATCCTGAGGAATAGCTGGGGAGCTATGTTATTATCATTTTTGGTTCAAATATTTTAACATAACTGCTTCAGCTGATAAAATCAGAAGGGCAGAATGGTGCTAGAAACAACCATGTGACAAGGAAGCAAAGATTAGGAGAAGTCATTACAGCTTGACTTGGGAGAATAGTTCCAAGTCATGACATGCAGGAAGCTGGTGGGACGACCAAAGCTGAGATCTTCGCCATTTGGGATATCTGTGGAAGACTGTGCCTACAGGCCAAACTCTTGCAAGAAAAAAGAGAGATCTGCTTTGAATCCTTCAATGATTAAAAATCTCTAAAGCTACTTTCCCCGCTGGGCTTCAGCATAAGAATCGGAGGTAGTCTCTGAAGCTGCTCGGTTGTGTACCCATTTGGTGGTCATTTGACACTGACCTTGTCTGCCTGCAAAATGGAAATGAAAAAACCATGAAGTTTCATTCTCTGTGTCCTGTCAAAGAAAAAACATCTCCACTCACACTCAGGATGGGAATTTATTGTGATCAACTGCATATTCAACAGGAAATGGCATGATTACACAGTGTGTCTTCCTACCAACTGTGAGATCAGCCTGAATGTCCTCACAGCTCCAAAACATGTTTCTGGGTTGTCCAAAAACAAAATAACAAACACAATTTGAAGTAAACAGATAAAAGTAAACCAATAACAACACACTGCTTCATTTCAGCCCTGCATCTGACTCTAGTAAATTAAGCAAAATATACCACAGCATGATGCAGGATGGCTGTTAGGTGCAGGTACAGCATCAATAGCTTCACTCCTATGTTGGTGTCTGGGGCTGGATGTCCTGACTGTGCAGTCCATGGAATCTCTTTTAGGGTGAATCCCTAGTTCCTTACAGTGCAAAATCCACGAGTGGTTTTAGGGGCACTTCTCTCTGGCATTCGCTCCCTCTTGGTAGCATAGAACAGACTACTTCACATTTGGCACTGGCTGCCCTCCACCATTATCCTAACACATCTGACACCCTCAGCATGCTCTTATGCCACATCCCAAGGCATGATGTGCTCTCAGGGTCAGATAACTTGAAGCAACCACTCTCACATTATTATTGACTACTGTGAACTGTAAAAAACATGCAAATAAAAATGATGTCTTAGACCCCATGCCACAGGAAAGCCAGTGATGAAGGTCAAGTGGCATTCTATGGGTAAGTAAGGTATATTATACAGTAAAGTATAATTTTATTTCTGATGGGACAAACACAGCAGCAGCAATATTTTCCAGCTGTCACACTGTCAGCTGTCTGGATTTTATAGTCACATTATATAATCCCACTCCAGTAGAACTGCTGAACTACAGTTTCAGATATGCTATATGGCCATTATCTCCCATTTTTAATACAGCCCCTATTACAGGCAGTTTTGCAATCAAAATGCCAATAAAAATTTGCTAATATTATATGTCCTAACTTTTAATGAATGAATAAGATTTTTTTGCAGGGACTGCCTGCTAGTTTAAAGGGGAGCACAAGGGCCTGAACTAGCATGTCACTTGTATGCTTTTGTGGTTTTTTCAAAAAATGAAAACTACCTAATATTGTCAGAATAACATATATATGACATAAAAGAACATAATACAGCACTCTTTAAGGCTTTGCCATTAATGGCAAGGTCAAACATGGTACTTTTTGCTCCATTGATTCAGCAATTCATGACCCAAATGAGGTCATTGCTTATGCACAGAGCACACTTAAATCAAGGTTAGACAAGCAGGATTCTTTAGTACAAGATAGTGTGCCAGCAGATTACATAGTACTAGGAAATTTGCATTTGAAACATGCTCGATGAAGATTATTTATTTTCACAAGTGAAAAAAAAACAACCTGTAATTTTATCACTGTCATTAATTCTATTCATCGAAAGTATATTAATAACTAAAATGTACACCTGAAATTTCAGGGTTATTTTACGATTAATCCTAAAACCAAGAAAACAAACAAAAACTTCTTTGTTCAGTGTTTTATAACTTGTTCACACTTTTCCAAGGTAGCTTTTATGTAATTAATTGGAGTAACTTCACAAGCAACATAAATATTCTCCCTAATCAGAATTCAATATAAAATTTAAAAGTTCCTTTTGCACACTAAAAATTTCCTACCTTAATCCTTCCATAAGCAAATAGTGTGCAGTCCTTCACATATATGCTTAAATAAATACAAGGCCGTATTACAAGTTGAAGTATGACATTTAGAGACAGGAGTAATATAATATCGTCTGGTGTCAGAAAATTACTAATATGTGGTCTACTTTTTCCTAACCAAAACCAAATTGATTGTAATTCAAGGCTGATATTTCACTGAGTACAATAATTAATTGGAAGCTTTCCACCTCAATTATTTATTGAATGCTGTCAACAGCTTAGTGTGTTTAAGCTCCCAGAAGACTACTAAAGCACAAGGTCCACAGATCAAAGGCATAGTATTCAAACAATGCATGTAGTTTCTTCCAAGTATGTGAATGTTTCTTAGTTTGTGAAAAGGCATCATGGAAAATGCTAGTTTTGAGAAGTGACCTGGAAAAAAAAAAGGAGTATCCACCAGGTACACAAGCGGGGAGATCTTAAGGAAGATGTAAAGATGTTAGAGATGTGGCCAGGTTTGGAAAGAGTTGGACAAGACACAGGACAAGTATGTGGAAACCCAAGGCTAAACCATGAATGTAAAATGGGGTCACGTCAAGAAGTCAGTAGCTTGCCTTAGTTTACACTAAAAAGAAATCTGACCAATGCAGTTTATATGACTGAAGCATACTTCTACATTTTTGCAACATTCTTTGTTTTTTACTATTCACCATAATAGCAGCCATTGATCCAAACCTGCTGAGACGATACAAGGATAGCACAGTCTAGCAACATCATTTATATTTACTTAAGTACATTGCACTGTGTCCCTGAGATCTCATTCAGTGCTCCAGGAACACAGTAATCACCTCAGAGAGCAGACTAACTGTTCATTAACTGTTTCATATCTGAAACTGTCTTGTTCTAAATGGAAAATAAATCTTTTTTGAGCTTCATTCTTTTGAATCCGCTGCCACTTTCAGCTGCAAAGCCGCTCTGTTCTGCACCCCCTCCCCAGTCTTACGCATGGGAGACACAAGGTGTGGTACTGTCTCATTTGTAATATGACTATGTCCACACATACATGAAAAATTATAATAGTATTGGTGAGATTTTGGAATAGGCTTGTTCTTAAGACCATAGGATTATACCCAGGCTTTAGGAGGTCTCTAGTCCAACTTCCTGCACAAAGCTGTTTTCTTGTTCAAATTAGGTTGTCAGGGGTTTTTGTATTCAGGTCTTAAAAATGTTTGTGGATGCAGACCGCACAATCTCACTGAGCAGCCTGGTCCAGTGCCTAACTATTCTCACTGTGAAAGGTTTTATTTATGTCTGGTCTTTACCTCTCCTGTCTTCATTCAGAACATTGTCTTTTGTTCCCACACTGTGCATCTGAGTAACGAAACTGGGTCTGTATTCTTGGTATTCTCTTTTTTGGTGTTACAAGGCTGCCGTTAGCTTTCTCCAAAGCTCCAGGATGATCAAGCCTAGCTCCCAGCGTGCCTCCTCATGGGGCAGGTGCTCCAGCCCCACCATCTTACTCGCCTACCCTGAAGATCCTCAAGCTTCTAGAACTGTTTCAGAAGTTTTCCAAAGTTCCCAGAAGTTGTTACCAGAAGACCAAGAAAATGCAGAAGCAGTGCCCTGACTGCTCAGGAAAATGCAAATTCCAACAGCAAAGAGCAGCCAAACAGTGTCCCAGCCCTCCTGCACATGTCCTGCCACGTGCACCGCCACAGTGTGTGCCACATCCGTGTTTGCAGTCACCTAGATCTCTGCACTCCCTATGGGTCAGTTAAATAGCAAATGAAAGCCAGATATTGCACCTTCCCCTTTGCACTAGGCTTGTCCCCACCACCATGTCCCTTCTTATAAGATTAGGATGCCCTTCAGGTGCCTCCTGGCCATGGTTCACCTGGCTCCCTGGTGCCATCACCACAGCCACTCTCCTAGCCATTTTACTGACTTCTCCAGATAACAACCTAGAGCAGGACTGGAGTGATTGACACTTCTGTGTAGAGAGTTTGTAGACTCTCATGCAAAGTGGAGTGACTGCTTAGTTAAGGTGAATGCATTCATAAAATTCCTGCCCATCTAGAAATTTACCTTTTTGAAAGATTTGCTATAATTTCTATAGTTTTGTTGGATGAGCAAATTAGAGTAAAATTATTATTTTACAGATTATCTTCCAGTAGCTAATGTTCCTGATTGTGCAAATATATATTAGCCAGTATGAGTTTCTGCAGAGCATACATGCTTTCCTAAAATTTCCCACAGCCTATGTTAATCAAACTGTACCTCAAAATCATAGAATCATAGAATTGTTAGGGTTGGAAAGGACCTTAAGATCATCTAGTTCCAACCTCCCTGCCATGGGCAGCCTTCCAGTATCTGAAGGGGGCCTATAGGGATGCTGGAGAGGGACTCTTCATTAGAGACTGTAGTGACAGGACAAGGGGTAACGGGTTAAAACTTAAACAGGGGAAGTTTACATCGGATATAAGGAGGAAATTCTTTCCTGTTAGGGTGGTGAGGCACTGGAATAGGTTGCCCAGGGAGGCTGTGAATGCTCCATCCCTGGCAGTGTTCAAGACCAGGTTGGATGAGGCCTTGGATGATATGATTTAGCGTAATGTCCAGTTTAAAAGTCTGGTGATGATACTTAAACAACAAACTACTTTAAATTGTCTAGGTATGTTCTCCAGAAAAGCATAAAGGAATGTCCTCTTTTTGTTTTGTTTTGTTTTCCTAATTATAAATCATACCAAAACTCTATGATATTAATCAGAAACAACAAAGAATTGGCAGTGAAACCTGCATTTTATGGACTTAGGATCTTTGCATTATACAAGTACCTTCTCTAGGTAACCTTTCCAGTTATGTGGTACCTCTTTTAATATTATTGGTAAAATAACACAAGTGTTCAGACTACGTGTAAGGAAGAAATTTTTTACTGTGAGGGTGGTGAGGCACTGGCACAGGGTGCCCAGAGAAGCTGTGGCTGACCCATCCCTGGCAGGTTCAAGGCCAGGTTGGACATGGCTTTGAGCAACCTGGTCTAGTGGAACGTGTCCCTGCCCGTGGCAGGGAAGGCTGGACTAGATGACTTTTAAAGGTCCCTTCCAGCACAACCCATTCTATCATTCTGTGATTCTATGTTAACAAGTTACATCCATGCTATCACCATCTGCTTATGTTACAACACTAGTTGGAATAATTTATCGTAGCAGTTATGAAATGGGAAAAATAGTGAAGTGTGAGCAAGGTGTAAAACCCCCATGTTTATGTGCAGACACAACCCCCAAAAAGGAAAAAGATACACAGAAGAGACAGATAGCAACATACCTACCAGTATTAGGCCGCATAAACTTGGCAGTTTTTATCTTGGTCGCTACCACTTCTCTTTCATTTCTTTGTTGGAAATGTGAGAAAAAAAGAATGTTCCCCTCCTTTAAGAGAATCCAGAACCCTGCCAGATTTATGATCCACCATCTCAAATACTTTTCCCACATAACTTTCCTTATCATTTCCTGCTCAGAATACCTGAGGTTTTGGAAATCACTATTAGTGCCTGGAAAATTCCACTAAATCCAAAAGCAGTTAGGGGTGGCTGCTAATTGCTGCTGTAAGCGGCCGGCTGGCTGGGTGAGAAACACACCGGCCAGAAGATCAGGTAAAAGATAAAGAAGGAACAGAAAAACAGACTTTTTCACCAACTCAGAAGAAGGTAGCCGGAGGCAAAATATAGCGAATACTACAGAATCACTTGTAGTGATTTGTGTCTTTGGCAGATACTGCCACTGGTGGCAAAAAACCTACTTGCGAACCTCTACTGCCTTTATTTTCCTTTCTCCTAAGTTCAGTCATGTTTTCACATTTCCCAAATGTGAAATGTCTGCTTATGAAAATGAATATGTAAAAGTGCTTTACTGTATTTTACAGAGGTAGTGTTTTTATTACAGCAGTTAATGAGGAGGGAAAAAAATTTTCTAAGGTCACAGGAAGACTAAATAGGGAAACAGTGAGTAACTATAAAGATACAATTGCTTGTCCATGAGAGATGGCAGATGGCACAAGGCTTATTTCTCACTGGAAAACAATACCCAGGACAACAAATGCATTGTATGAAGAAAGAAAACAAGTAATATGAGGAAGCCCTTTTCAATTTCTAGAACATATTTGAAGGGAAATTTGTCTAAAATGAAGGCAAGTCAGTTATAAGCACAGACAATTTGGTCCCTCTTGGGACCAGATCTGCTGCTCAGACCAATGCTAGAAAGAAAGGAAAACAAGTACACAACAGTTCAAATCAGGATATTAGGAAAACTCTTAACTAACTAAGCAAATACGGTGGGAATTATTGAGGCAGTCTGATATGGACGTTCACAAAAGGGGGATTTTGCACAGCAGTATGTGATGATGGAGTCTGTGAACTTTGTATGTTTGTAGATGTTTGGGCTTTTAGTATGCTTTAGGGGACTCTTTCAGATAAAAGGACTACTTATATTGGGCAAACATATTCTGATGCTACTAAATGTTTTGATCATATGGGTCTCAGAGGGGCACCAGACTCATACTGGTGTGCTGGCAGACACAAGATGAAATCATGACCTGGTTAGCAGCAATCATATTGTTTTGTTTCATTCTGCTTCTTAAAATGGAGTGAAAATAAAAGTGACCTGGACTGATTGGTGCAAAAATAGTAAAGTGGAGATGAGTGATTTGATTTCTATCTGTGCAATGCTCCATTAAGAAAACAGAATGTTTCATTGTATGTGTATTTCCTACCCCGCTTCCAAAGCAGTCAGCATTGCTTTTACTTGCAAATACGTACATTTCAAATATCTATAACTTCATTTCCTACCTGGCTGTCTTATTCAATCTCTCAGTTATTGTTATCAGATCCAAAGAGTATGGCAGACTAAGTTGCCATCAAGAAAAGAGAAACAGCAGCTCTGATACAGCTGAAAACACACCATATCTTGACCTAAAAAGTACTGCACGCATTTTGGTAAATAGAGTTCCTCAGAAAAGTCCAGTCTCCAAAATCATAAATATAGTCTGCCAAGCTCTCAAAATCATAAACTTAAACATACTTAAACACTTATTTCTCCTTATATATGAATAAAACAAAGACATGTTGTATTTCCGGTTGGTGAAAATGAACAAGGGCATGTACCCATGCTTCGTGTGTATGTTCATGCTATGTATATGCTTATAGAGGTATCACTACATCTTATGCAGGTGTAATCAAATTAGCACAACCTATCCAGTTTGTGCCAGTAATACTGAATACAAGACAGTGATGGCTTCCAAGACAGCCAAGGGTGGTCACTCGGTACTGTTGAATATGCTAGATCTTTTCTACAATTTTTGCATGTTGTTTGCACCGAAGAGAACTAGATGAAGCCTGTTGTGTTTTTTTTTTTACAGTGTAGCACTAATCGCCACACACAGCCTGACAGTGGTCTGAGGGATTAAAACATAGGAGACATACCAGAGCTTTTACAGTTAATGGTACTGATACACAGGTGAGAGGGATACCTATGTGTCCTGAAACTGTAAATCCCCCTCCCTTGGCTCTGATAGTCTCCTATCCTTTCAGTTGCCAAAACTGCAATCCATGCGTGGGGCCAGTAAGTCCTGGGAGAGTATGACCTCAGGCTTCACACTGATGGAACTGGTGCTCCTCCTGCAGAATCAGGTTGCTCCAGGAGGCAGAGAATTGCATTTGCTTTGCATTGTACCTCTGCCCTTGCCCACAGATAACAAGTGAGCTGAACATCCCATCCTTATAAGATCTGAAGGGTGGCTGTATAGCATTTTAGCTATAGCTCATAGCATACTGCACAATATGCAAAGACTAATGACACATTAAGAAAGTAAAAGCATAAAATTAACCTTAAATAATAAACATAAATCAGTATAGAGAAAAAGAAGTAACAAAGCAGGGACATACTATTTTGATCATAAAAAGTGTTTTAGGCATACTTGATTCTTACCTTTATGCCTAACTAGAGATGAGGGGAAGAACATATGTAATTGTTTTGCCATACAGCAGTCTTTTTAAGATCTGAGCTCCTGTAATAAAAAAATCTACTAACCAGGATCCTGTCACTAATCAGATGACAGGATATGAGTCAGATAAGACTCATGGAAAAGATGCTGAAAGCAGCAGTTCTTTAATTTGGTCAGATGTACAAATGGAAAAAAAACCCAATAACTTCTAATGACTCCTAACCTACCTTTCTCAGATTCAAAACTGGAAAACTTGACAAGCTTAGTTTATCTTCACAGTGTTCAAAACACCTACATATTCTCATAATTTCACACATGCTGACAAACTGCAAAACCAGCTGGGCTTAGCATTTGTTGAAATGATGGCTTCCACAGCTTCTACTGTGAGCATAATTTAGTTTGTTTATTTTATTACTTTTGTGTACAGTTCTAACCAGGTTATTTTTCAAGTACCTAACAGAATGAAGGTAATAGCAGACTGCAAAAACATTTCACCTCTAAGCTTTGGAAGGTCTTACCATTCACAAGATGAACGTATAACCAAGGAATTGTGGAAGACAATATGCATTAGCTGAAACTGCACATTCCGGATTCTTGAAGAATTTGGGACATTATAGTGTAGCTTGTGCAAATCACTAGCAAAAAAAAGGATCTTTTGGCTACACAGCAGCTGATGCGTGGCCAGTAGGTCTCAGAAATAAGCTGTCTTATAGACATGACTGAAGCAAATTATATAAAACTTGTTACACCTCTTATTTTCACTTTACTGTCAACATTTAAGTCCTTACAGATACCTCAAGATTTTATAAAGGGGAAAACACATCCTGTTTGGTAGTATGGCTACTGAGCTTTCATGTGTGCAGCCTCAGGCTGTGAAAAAAAACAGTTTTTCTGGTGGCTTCTACCATGTGCTCTTGCAAGCTAAAAGAATCTCAGTTCTCTAGTGCACAATTAGAAGCGTGCAACAGCGAAACTAGGTCATCTCTATGAAGACACAAAAGAATTATAAATTCTAACTATTTCCTTTGGCAAAAGAAGGGAAAAGAGAACTAAACTGCCCATTAAGCCACAAAAGGCTCTATAATATAAGCATTAAAAAGGAAAAGATGCATATATATTTCTTTACTTTAGAAAGTAACTTATAAAAATCAAATTAAAAAGGCAATAAATATCAAAAATATCAGAGAACCTATTTCTGAAAAAGTCTTATGATTTAGCATTAAAATCTTTGCCCAAACATCTATTTCTCAATCTAATATCTCAATCTAATATTTAGGAGACCTTTTTAGTGGATCTCTTTTGGAATTGTCTGTGCAATTTTTTAAAAAGAAAACCAATAATGAAATACAAATATGAGGAAGAACACCTGGTAGGATTTATAGTCATAAATCTGCAAGCTATCAGGTTCATCAATCATAATTATTAATAAATTTTGTGGCTCAATTCTTCCCAGGAGCTTAAGTACAGAATTTTAATTTATTACTTTCCCAGTACTTTTCCACACTGGAAAAAGGAAGAGGTGTGAACTTTCCATGTCAAAGGTTGATATCTTTTTCTCATTCAACAAGGCAGGAAAATACAGCTCTGCTAATATTCTCATTAGGCCTAATTCTCCCAGAACAAGGATCTTCAGCATCTGGAGGGCTCACAGATTCTGAAAAACACAGTGAAACAAGACCATTTTCCTGTCCAGCTCCCTTCTGCACAGTGTACATATCTACTGAGTCACTATGTCACATCTTTAATATGAGCCACCATTTGAAAAAAACCCACAACTGCTGCTTTTGAGTAGGTCAAGACAGCAGTTCTAGCACTGTGACCTGGTGCTTATTTGTGTAATTGCATCCTGTACTACCTGAAAGCTTTTTAATGTTCTGGGGAAATGGAAGATTCTTCACATCAATTGCTAATGCTCTGGAACATTTACTTACATTTAATTACCAGTGTATACCAGAGATAGAAACCTTCTCTGATGAGCGAAGTCCTGCATTAGTAACAGAAAGCACATTAAATGTATCAATGTACAAGAGGCATCTAAATATGTCATTATCATTTTCTGTTTTAAGATTGATTTTGTATTCATGCTTTGTTTACTCAAAACTTGGTTTTGCTTTGATTTCATACTGATGCCTGAACCGGAGCCCCACAGAGCTGGGACTACAATTCAGATATCCTTTTGGATCAGACACAGTGGCTTTGGTCATGCTTATTTTCCCTATTTGCTTGTGAAAGGGTAAATGTAACTACACACAGAAGAATTCAAGTGTTTTGTAAATAACACCATACATTATCCTGGAAATTGCAGCAATTCGTTTTCCAGAACACAGATGACTTTTTGATAACTGTGATATCAAACACATTATCTTCTAATCATGCTTTTTATTTACCATCTGCTGGGGTAGAGCACCTTCACACAACTACACTGTTGACCGCTTTTCATTACTTAAAAATCAGGACTGAGTATTGTGTTTTGAAAAAACAGAGAAAGAGGACTGATCTGAGAAAGCAAACATGCTAAAATTGAGTAAATACAACTCATGACAGAATGGTCATGCAATATAGCCTAGGGTTAAAGACTAAAGGAAAAGATGCCACTTAGCAGTAAGAAAAATGTACAGATACAAGAACAGATAGGAAGACAAGTAAGAAAAGCTTGGTTTATAATTTCTAGCCTTAAATGTTCCCTGTTTTGCCAGTAGATTTTAACCTACCCCACTGGTGTATATTGCTCATGTATTCTGAATGTGGGATTTGGGAATAGGAGGGAAACTTTTCCTAGCTCAGAGAGGAATGGTACAGTTTGGACCTCACTGGGCAGGTAGGGTAGTAGTAAGATCCTTTAAATCCAAAGTAATACTCTGAGAGAGTTTAATGCCTTTATTTTATATAAAAATTTCTATAAAATGGTATCATATACATGTTTATACAATATATAATTTATTAAAACATATAAAATTTAAGAATATTTTAGTATTAAAGTTATTCAACCTCCTTCACTTTTTTCTGCTGACTTCCAATAGCTCAGAATGAGTGTCCCATTCATTTAGTGATTATATTCTATTAGAAGTAGAGCTTACACACCATCTCAGACACAATTTATATCTGATCTGCTTATTTGTATTTGTAGGCTGACAGCAGATTTTGGGTGGTCTATTTATTGGAAATGTTGCACAAATCTAGCAGCTCTGGCTGAACATGATATTTGTTTGAATAAGTGATGAAGAACAGGATGAACAGACTACCATAATGCACAGCCAGCCAGGCTTCTGTCTCTGCAGCAGAGGCTCCCACTGGTGCCCAAAACATAATCATGGCATTGGTGTCACTGCCAGGCCTTCACTGGCTATTCATCGCTTCCTTCATACCTCTGGTAACTTGGTCCCTACCTCATCATTCATTTTCCCATGACCACTGATAATATTTTTTTAATTTTACAGCCAACAGCACTGCTGATACCACCTCACTATGCATTTTTTTTGTTGTTGTTACCTTTCCCTGTGAGCATACTGGTCCCTCAAAATAAAAATGCACCTATTACGTTTTAAGCCTAAGGATGGCAGAAGAAGTCATAAGAAAATCACACCCTGCAATAACCCTGTAAAGATGCTTTATGGCCAGAATTTCAAAGCCAGCATATCTGGGAATTAATTTTGGGGCAGACTGATTAATAGCTGTAGCTGGCTTCTGGGGCTGTGATTAAATTAACTTCTTCCTCTCATGTATCTACATTTCTACAACAAACTACATCATTTAAATATTTATCTTTACTTTATATATATATATATATATATATATGAGATTAACTAAATCGCTTTTCCTGTGAGAGGTTTTCAGAACACTTTTTGATCTGTTAAATACTTAACATAGAACTGGGGCCTCTGATCAATGACAGATACCTCTAGGGATGAACACAACACCAGCAGCTACAACTAGTAACAGAACTAATGAGGCTATTCGACAAAGGAATATTTTAGCCAGAGTTTCTCAAAATCAAGGACTAGAAAGTCTGATCTTTACTGACATGAATACATTTCCTTTTTTGGAACTAGTATAAACCAGAAGGGACCAGGCCTTATACATCTTCCCATGCCTAGTTATGGAACTCATCTTCAAATTGCCATTTCAGGTGGACATAAAAATAGTTTGTGTAACTTGAAGGCTTTACTCTGTGGTAAATGATGTTTTCTCAATCTGTTAAATAGCCTGGAATTTATAGCAGTTTAGTTTAGACAGCCTTCTCATCTTGAAAGATATCCAATTTAATTTAAATGGTGACCTATCTTTCATATTCCATACAAGTTTCAATACTGATTTAATTTATAAAGGGCATGTAGTAATGTTAAATTTTTGTGATGAAATTTAATTTGCTCTCATTTGCTTAAGAAGCTGAGCAACTATCATCCCTTCACTTCTTGTGTAATATTCCATGTCCAACTCAGTGCCTAGCAGGCTTGTGGCTTAACTGTGTCTCTTTTTTTTATTGAATAGTGAGTAATAAATTAAAATCTGCCAAGGTCTAAATTGAGTGTTTGCATTGCAAATCTCCACTTCTGCATTCCCTGGCCATCTTTTTGCTGCTCCCTTTCCTGAGGATTTAGAATAATTTAGCTCTTTTTGATCTGCCAAATGTGAAACACTGGTTTTATCTGGCACCTTGAGAACAGTTTGCTATTTAGACAACTATCCAGACCCAAAGGTACAAATGTGAGAGTCTTCTAAGCTTCTTGGGAAACAATGACCTGGCATTTATTATCCTTAAATGACATGCTTTAAGGGATCTTTTGAACTGGAGAATTAAAGAATATTGGTCCCTTGACAGTTTTAAAGTTTAATTCCTTCACTGGATCTCATGCAGCCATGCTGATTTATGGCATCTGAGTATCTGATGCAAAATCCAGAGTCTAATATTTCAGTTCCTTAATGGTAGTCCAATTCAGAAACAATTGGCAATATTTCTAGTAGATTTTATTGTTACAGACTATCTGGATAGAAGTGCACTTTTCAAGGTGAAGGACTCCTACCTCGGTCTTTGCTTAATTTTAATACTTCAGGGCACTTTCTTTCTCATCTTAGCATTGCTGGTGCAGAATTGCCTTACACATGGACAGCTTCATAGCTAATCTTCATACACTGCACCTCATCTTCACCACGTGGCTAAATCTGTCATGCACGTATCTGTCTTGTTCTCTACAAGTTATGAAAAAAAGCTATGTTGCCATACCATGAGATAATAATTTGCATTTCCTTTAACCAAGGAACTGCCATTTTCAACAGCACACTTTCAATCTGCTGTGCAGCATTTATGCAGGCCTCCTGCCTTACTCCTTAGATTCCTCTTATACCACACATCCAGTGATGAAGGAGGGTTTAACCATTAATAAACAGATTCATTTTCTGGAAATATTAATTGAATACAAGCACTATTTTGCTTAGAATTAGAAAACAGGCAAAGTAAATCTTGATCTTGATAACCATTTTCCTCAAGTGATCCTGTATAAATCCAAAGTTATTATTTAAAATCATCTTATCCAGTGACAAAATCGAATCCATTAAATACAAAGACAGAGAACACTATAAGACATGATTTGCAAAGCCTGGCCAAGAATGCCAACACACAGCAGAGGGAAAGATGTTGTTTCAACATTGACAAAAATAACTGAAGAACAATTTTGCTGTTGTAATGTATTTTATGATGACACAAAAACACCAAAAGGATGTTTAGATGAAAGCTTGGTAGCAATGTAAAGCTATATATTTGATTGAGACTAAAAAATTGCTATCCACCATAAGAGGTTCCATAGTTGCACATGCACAGTTTATATAATTTTTTGGAAACAGATTTTCAACAAGAAAATCATTCATGCATAGATAAGTTATGAACTATTACACAATACATGCTATCTTAATATATAATATTCCATATTAATAAATTTACATTCTTATAGTAATGAGTAACTATAGCATAATTTGATTTAGCTGCTGTTTAATTCCATGTATTTTTAACCAATTAAACTGGTGAATTCATCAAAGAAAATACTATGAGATATCAGTATCTGCTTGTGAAGGAGCCATGAAGGAAAACTGCATGATTTCTGATTTTCAAGAATTTAATGATGACGAATAATTCACTTAGTCTTTACATTCTGGACTCAAATCCAAGATAGCAATATGTCCTAGAAAAAGCAAAGAAAAGCTAAATGATGTTACAACAGGAAATTTAAATAAGTACCATACTGAGATCTGCTGTATGCTAAGGACAGCTTATATACAGAGAAATGATGACAGATTTGATGCAGAGCCCAGAGTTCCAGCCCTTTTGTCGATGCAGTCCCATGTTCTCACAGTAGAAGTTTAATTAATGCAGCTCATTCATATACAGAAAGTAGCTTGTTCTGACCTTCAGGTAGGCAGGATGACCAATAAAACCCTCCGAATTTTTAAACAAGCAATTCTGATACAGAAGCTGTTAAAGGTGAGCAGACATGGAAGATATTTATGCCACTTTAAGATTTACATATTAATGTAGAACCTTTCATTTAGGAGACTGAGCAGGCTCACATGTAATGCAACGAAGTTTCACAGCAGAGGTATAATACGGTGTAATTTAATGCACGAAGCATGCCTTGAAAGACATACTTGTGCTTCTTTCTTTCCCAGATTATATGGCAGACTACTACTTCATTACAAAATTGGATTTTGCAGAATGCTAGAACAATTTTTGAGATTTATTCTATTAGATTGATATAGCTTATATATATATATATATATATATATATATATGTTATACCATGTCAAAGGGGCATATGTATTTCAGAACAGTAAAGTTATATTTTGGAAGATTTGAATAATTGTATTGCTGAGCTCTAATGAGGAAATAAAATTATAAAGGTCCTAATCAAAGGAAGAACCCAAGAACTTTGTGATTCAAACAAAACCAAAAGAAGATTTCAAGTGACATCAAAGCAAAGCAGTGCCCTTTTCTGCTATACATAGTACTGTGGTTATTGACTTGCATGATTTTTCTAATATAAAAGTTTAACAGCACTTGGGTTTGATCCCTTTTTTGTCACCAAAGAGCAATCTGACTGAAGTCAGTTCACCTCCAGAAATGTGAAAAGACATTATGCCCACACCTGAGGACTCAGACCTCTTCAGCTAAGGCTGAATTGGGCAAATGTTGGCACCCAAGACTCCGTAAGTCATTTGACCAGCCTGCTCTGGAGTATAAACTTACCCTGCCTGTGACACTGCTTTTAAAAAGAAAGTTTACTGCACAAACACTTATGCAAGAAGCATGCAGCTAGGTACAGGTACATTGGGCTTCTCTGCTTTCCTATAGTACATCTGTGGAAACCTGCATAGGTTGTTAGGCAGAAGCAGACAGAGCTGGACACAGAAAAACTTGAAAGACAAGAGATACAGAGTAAATAAAAATTATCTGGAACTCAGTAAGAGCCGAAGTTCTCTGGAAATTGTTACATAGCAGGTGGAGTTTTAAGACGTGTTTTAGTATCTATCTAACAGTGACTGGGACGCACAGTAAGGCAAGAAACTCATGATATTTTTTACATGCTCGATATGATGCCATTTAGCCAAGTATGACACAACTGGTTAATACTCATTTCATATAAAAATATACACCTTTAACCTGAGCTGATGAAAAGAAACTACATTCAGAGGAGTTTGTGAGTATTGAAGATTCAATTTTAAGACTTCATGGGACAACCAAGTCCCTGGTGGGGGAATAAGACTGTGAGTAGAAACAGGAGTAAGAACTTGGGAATATAATAAGTAGATACAAGATTAACCCTTGCTATGACAATATGAATTTGCATAGGAAGGATGTCCTTATGGAATTAAAGTTGGTAGCAACCACTACATAAAAGGAAATCATGCCTATTTATTGTGCAGCTCAGTTCGAAGGTCAGCTCTACTTCATCCAGATTATGAACTATAAAGCGTCATAGTTAGGTTCAACCCTCACTTTATCTTTGTGTTGAATAGCATTTTTACATCAGTTTGGATCTCCAAATTTACATGTAAATTTCCTGAGATTCTACCCAGTTATTATGTTCTTTTCTGTGATTATTTAGGACTCAACAGTTGAATCAGGATATTAGTTTTAATACTGCTAAAGAATTATTGACTACTTCTTTCTGAATTTCAGAGATGTTAACAGTGGCT